>NW_026526876.1:8654857-9254857 GCF_024362965.1 Panthera pardus | reverse complement strand
GAAAGTATAAGACCAGTGGGGACAAACTGATCTTTCGGACAGAAACACAAGTATCTGGATGAATGTAATATGTGATAAAGAAGATAGGATCAATTATCCAATAAACGGATCAGGACGACTAACCATGGAAAGAAAAAAATTAACGTGGCTCCGACCTCAAATCTTATACACAAAAAAACTAATTAAAGATCCACATGTTAAAAATGAAAATAAAACAAGAGAAGTCAGAAGGGAAAAGGAATTGTGTATATAATGCTGGAATTTTAGCTGGCTTTTCAAAGCATGATGCCAAAATCAGAACTCATGAAAAAAAAAGATTGATTTGAATATTAAAAAAAAATTTTTTTTAATGTTTATTTATGATTGAGAGACAGAGCGTGAACAGGGGAGGGGCAGAGAGAGAGGGAGACACGGAATCGGAAGCAGGCTCCAGGCTCTGAGCTGTCAGCACAGAGCCCAACGCGGGGCTCGAACTCACAAACCAGAAGATCATGACCTGAGCCGAAGTCGGACGCTTAACCGACTGAACCACCCAGGTGCCCCGATTTGAATATTTTAAAGCAAAATAACTTCTGTACGTGAAACATGACCGTGAACATTCAATCAAGGGTAGATGGTACACGAGGGCGAGATGTTTGCAATAACAGAGGATTCCATCCTTAGTATAAAATATATTTTACATTAAAAAAATTATATACCCAAAAGAAAAGTGATCTGAGCAGAGAAGTTGACAATTCACCAAACATATACAAGTAGCCATAAGTGTATGAAAAAATGTTCAACTATCAGGGGAAAGGTAAATTAAAACAATGAGATGTAAACCTCCATCTGAAAACTAGGCAAAGATATGAAAAATTATATTACCCACAGTTTCCAAACATGTGGAGACCTACTTCTCATAAACTGTACGATTAAGTATAAATTTGGTTTTGTGTATGGAAACATCAAAATACGTGTACTATTTAATCCAATAATGCTACTTCTAAACACTTCTCTGAAGGAAAAATAAATCAATTTTGTACGCACAAGAATATTCATCACCAGTTTGCTTATAATTTAAAGCAGTGAAAAATTTATAAGTAACGTGAATATGTAAACATAGAGAATTAGTTTTAAAATATGCTTAGTCTGTGCAATAGTAAAATGTTATGAACAACTAAATACTAATATTACAGAAGAACATTTAATAAAATGGAAAGGTATCCATGACCTAGGAGGTTTAAAATATAGTTTCAAACCAGTATATAACTTTTTGACTTACAGATTCCATTTCTGGGAATCAATCTTACAACAGTCATGTATGTGAGTGTATGTGTGTATGCGTGTGTGTGTGTGTGTGTGTGTACATACATAATGTAAGTTCTAGTCATACACACACACACACACACACACACACACACACACACAAACAGCAAGAAAGGAGGGAAAAAGAAACAGAAAAAGTGAGAAATACAGAAACCAAGCTAAAATGGTAGAAACAAGCCAAACTGTATCAATTATCATAATGAATGTAAGTGAAACAAAATGACCTCTTAACTGTCAGAGATTGCTGGATTGGATCAAATCCAATTAGTTGCAGGTTAGAAGAGGTAAATCTGAAGTATGAAGACCCAAAGGGGTTGAAAGTAAAAGGCTGAAAAAATAAACACCAAGCAAATACTAACTAAAATAAAGGCAGTTGGTTGTGTTAGTTTCATATTAAAATACACAAAAGTACTATTAGAGGTAGAGATAGTCATTATGTAGCGATACGGGTTTAATTCACCAGCAGATAGAACGTATCTACACTTGCACAAAACTAATTTTTCAAAATCTAAAAAATATAGCCACGCCTGGGTGGCTTGGTCCGTTGAACATCACACTCTTGATTTTGGCTCAGGTCGTGATCCCAGGATCGTGGGATTGAGCCCCGCATCGGACTCTGTGCTGAATGTGGAACATGCTTGAGATTCTCTCTCCCTCTGCCCCTCTCCTCTGCTAATGCTGTCTCTCTCTCTCTCTCTCTCTCCAAAATATAAGTTAAATATATAGAAATTTTGATTGAAACCAATTAAATTGCCCTTGATGAATGTATATAGAACCCTACACCCAATAATTGGAAAATATCATGTTCGTATGAGCACACATGCAACAATCATGGAAATTAGTCATGTGCAAGGTCACAAACCAAGTCTTAATAAATATCAAAGAACTGATGTCATACAGACTACATTCCTGCCCGTGGCGCCATTACATTAGATATCAATAACAAAAAAACTTAAAAATTACCATAAAATTTGACACTTCTGAATAGCCCCTGGCTCAACGAAAAAAACCACAATGGAAAAAAAATTTTTAATATTTAGAGCTGAACGGTGATGAAAATATTACATATCAAAACTCATGTGATACAATAAAAATAGTGGAAGGAAATTTATAGCCTCTTAAATTTTAGTCTAAGAAAGGAACAAAGGCTGAAATTAATTAGCCAAGTGCCTATGTTTAGAAGTTAGAAGAAGAAAACAGGATAAGTCTCTACCCTAACCCCCCCCCCCCCGCAAAAAAGGGGAGATTATAAAAACAACTGCCCAAATCAATGAAATAGAAAACAAATATTCAACAGAGAGAACAAAATAAAGCCAATAGATGGTTCTTAAGAAAGACAAATACATATCTGACAAGGATACGTATTCATTAGGGATGAAAAAAGGAGATGTAATCACAGATATAGTGAAGATTATGAAAATAATATAACACAACAAACAACTTTATGATAACACATTTTAAAGCTTAAATGAAAGGGGATTTTTTTTCCTAGAAAAAATAACTTAATAAAGCAAACTCGAGAAGAAATGGAATGCCTACAGTCCCACTGCAGTAAAACATCAAAGTGACAACTTAAAATCTTTTCACAAAGACAATCCCAGCTAACTTCCAAAGAACAGATCATTCTAATCTTATATGAACCCCTTTAGACAACCGAAGGGAGAAGTTGTCCACAACCCATTCTATGAGACCACCATAAGCTACATATTCACCTTTGAGAAAGATAGGAGAAGAAAAGAAAAATTATAGGCCAATTTATTTGTGAATCTAGATGCGGGGATATTAAGAGGCCAAAATAGATTATACATTATGGCCACTTGGGTTTATCCCAGGAATCCATTAGAAAATTCTATGATGTCACTCATCGTATGAACAGTGAAAAAGGAGAAACATCATGTAATTATCTGGTTGGATGCTGAGAAGGCATTTGGTGAAGTCCTCAATTTATGAAAAAAAGCCAAAAACTTTTAGAAAACTAGAAATAGAACTTCCTTAATCAAAGGGGCGCCTGCGTGGCTCAGTTGGTTAAGCATCCGACTTTGGCTCAGTTCATGATCTCATGGCTTGTGTGTTCGAGCCCCGCATCAGGCTCTGTGCTCAGAGCCTGGAGCCTGCTTCGGATTCTGTGTCTCCCTCTCTCTCTCTGCCCCTCCCCTGCTCACGCTCTGTCTCTCTCTGTCTCTCAAAACTAAACAAACATTAAAAAAAAAAAAAGAACTTCCTTAATCTGAGATAGAACCTCTACCAAATACCTATCATAAACAATTTTAGTGAGGAAATATTAGAAGTATCCTCCTTAAAATCAAGCACAAACTACAGCATAGATGAACCCTGAAAATTTTATTCTAAGTATGTCTTGCTCTCTGAGGTACAGGGGGTGCTTCAGCCCCATCCCCATGTTCTAGAATACTCTCAGCGATGTCTTATTCTTGAATAGATGTTGGTTGCTCTTCTCGTAAGGGGGCGTAAAGTCAGGAACAACTGTGTTGACACCTTGGTGACTATACCGTGAGAGAAGCAACTCACAAAGGACCACACACCGTATGGTTCCATTTATTACGAAATATCCAGAATGGGCAACAAATCCATGGAGACAGAAAGTAAATTGGTTTTCGTAACCAATGTGGTAACCAAGCAAACCAGTAAGTGGTTGCATGGGGGTGGGGCGGTTGGGGGAAATGGCGGAGGAGGGGGGCCGCTGAAGGGTATGGGTTTCTCTTTGGG
The DNA here is from genome assembly GCF_024362965.1 of Panthera pardus. Lineage (NCBI taxonomy): Eukaryota > Metazoa > Chordata > Mammalia > Carnivora > Felidae > Panthera > Panthera pardus. The sequence continues at coordinate 9,250,828 of NW_026526876.1, read as the reverse complement.
GTGATGAAAATGTTGATTATAGTAATGGCTGCAGGTCGCTGAATATGCTAAAAACCATTTGACTGCGTGCTTCACATGGGTGAGTTGTCCAGCACATGCATTTTGCCTCCATAAAACTCTTTTTGAAAGAGCAGAGAATGAACTGAGGGATGTTGACACGAGCAGTCAGTTTGGAATAAAAAGGCATCTGGATTCAAAAAAGAAATCAAGTACAAGACAAGGAGGTACAATATTACCATTCCATTCCCCATTGTATCAGAGACCGAAGTCCAAGCATTAGGATAACAACAGCACAATGCGAAGGCATCGGGAAGGAAGAAAAAACCCACAGATTTTTTTCCTGACTCTCTCTCTCTCACACACAAAAAATAAATAAACATTAAAATTTTTTTATAACAAAAAATATTTAAATCACTTTAAAATTGATAGTTTCTGTTAATGAACAGATACCGTAAGGAAAGCGAAAAGACAAACCCCAGACTTGGAGAATGTATTTCCAACGCGTGTAACTGACATGTAACAACCAGAATATATAAGACCCTTTCATCGGCAAATTAAAGACAGCATCTGAGTAGAAAATGGGCAAAAGACATGAACTTGCCCTTGACGGAAAAAAAAAAAAAGCGTGGCTAATAGACATATAAGCTGCATAATCTCATTAGTAATCAGCAAATTAAAACAACCAAAGTGGGGATAGTGGTTACCTCTATAGGAAAGCAAGTTATGATCAGAGAGAAGCCTGTGGCAGGCGTGTTAGGGGAGAGGCTAATATTTTATTTCCTGGGGTTCATCACACATTTTGTAATTATGTATTAAGCTGTGTACATACGCTCGATGCCCTTTCATGAATGCACACGGCATTTCACAATTTTACAAGTTTTAAAAGCTCTTTACAGGTAAGGATCTTTTTTTTTTGTTTTTCTTTGCATCAACATTCGAGGCAATGTCATGTGCTTCTGGGACCTGGAAGCCATTGTCTCTCCTGAAGGTAATTCTGCCTCATTCTGTTTGACGCTAGACTATCTCATGGTGTTGTCGTGTGTTTGTCTTAAAATGCAACCTCGTGGCCGGCATTTGCTGGCACCTGGGCGGGGCCCCGTTGCGCCTTGTGCACGAAAACCAGCAGGATTTGGAGACTCCAAACTTCGATGTCTCCACTCAAAACACTATGTCAGCCGTGCATCAGCCCAAGGCAGACGCCGTGGTGGTCACTTTCCCCGCTGTCCCTGATCCTGGCTGTCCTGAATCCCATAACTGCACTGTGGGTCAGCGGCCTCTATCGTCGCAGCAGCATAAGGTCTGACTAGCCGTGCCCTTTTTAAAGCAAGGTTCCTTAACCATTTTTATATCAGGGACCCCTTTGGTAGCCCAATGAAGGCTGTGCACCCTAATTCAGAATCTTTTAAATTCAGAAAGTAAAGCACGTAAGATTACAAAGGAAAACAATTCTGGGGCCCCTGGATGGCTCAGTTGGTTGAGCGCCAACTTTGGCTCAGGTCACGATCTCGGGGTTCATGAGTTGGAGCCCCACGCCTGGCTCTGTGCTGACGGCTCAGAGCCTGGAGCTGCTTCGGATTCTGTGTCTCCCTCTCTCTCGGCCCCTCCCCTCCCCTCAATTTCTCTTTCTCTCAAAAATAAATAAACACTAAAAAAAAAAAAAGGAAAACAATTCTACTGTATTACAGGTTTTTTTTTTAAAGTTTATTTATTTAATTTGAAAGAGAGAGAGAGAAAGAAAGGATCCCAAGGAGGCTCCACGTTGAGCAGAGCCCCCACGAGGGGATTGATCCCACAAACCGCGAGACCATGACTTGAGCCAAAATCAAGAGTCAGACCCTCAAGCGGACACAACCGACTGAGCCACCCAGGCGCCCTTATTACAGTTTCAACATAAATAGAAACAAATCAGAAATCCAGGAACACGTGCTTCCTTACGAACGTGCGAAATAACATGAGCCAGTCGCAGATCTATTCGCTGGCATCATGTCGACGTGGCGATCAACACGGACGGTATTTCAAGTTCTCTGTCAAAACTCTAACGCGCTGTGACATACCTGCTCCTTGACCGGGGACGGAGGCGAGTGGAAATTAAGACGTGTATTTTGCCCTCTGAAGTCCCGCGCTCCAGATGAAGGCGCCAGAAGGGTGAGTGGAAGCTTGCTCCCACCAGGGGGTGCTGGTATTTAAGAAAGAGGAGTTGGCTCCTCCCGCCAAGAGAGAGTCAAGTGCCCATGACTGTCCCTGGCAGGGCTCAGATGCCATCACCCCAAACTATCTCCTCCTCTCCTTCCTCCACACCCTCACGCGCACACACCCCGTTGACCGTGCGGGTGCAACTCTTGGTGTGACCGCCCCAGACTCACGCAGAGCCCTCCCGGGGTGGGTGAATCCACTGCCAAGCAGCCCTGAGAGGCTTCTGCCAACATGGCCCCCCAGCTCTGGGTCAATGGCTGTGGGGATAGTCCAGGCCAGCAAGAACCCGCAGAGATATCGCCGGGTCTGCTTCCAGGCCGACGGCTTGGGGCCCTGCCATCCTCTCTCCTGCACCTGGCGGGCAGCCGGGGCTCACAGCTTCCGAGGCAATGTGAGGAGGGCCGCTAGCCTTCCGGAAAGTTCTCTCCTCCATCTATGCACAGCAGAGGACGCGGGCCGCTCTCCCCGCCGTGGGCTCCCACTGATAGGCGAGCCTGCCTTGAGATCATTTGAGAGGCCATGTGGCACAGTGATTGAGAAGCAGGCTCCAGACCGCAGGGCTGAGACACCCGAGCCCCTCCCCCGGCATCCCTTTCCCTCTCTCCGAAATGGAGATAATAGCGATACTGACCTTATTAGGTGTTAGATAGATTCAATGCCCCGTTACCCAGAAAGCACTTAAAAGAGCTCCCGGCTCACGGGAAATGTCAGAGGAGAGTTGGCTGTCACCGATAATCGGCACGGATTTAATAAACACGACAAAATATTTCGACTGTTCCTTTCTTCCTTGCCTCCACTTACCCAGATGTCCCCTCCAATGCCTTCCCCCCTTCGCGACTCTGTTTTTACCTGAGAAATAGGTCTCTTTTCCCTTTCTGAACAGCTTTTTCCTCTGCCCCCCAGACTTGCCTCTCCCTGTCCCTCCCCCCGTCCCACGACCTTCCCTGGACAGAAGAGGAACAAACTGGGGACAGAGCCCAGAGACCTACTTCTGTGTTTCTCCTCCTTGAAGCCTCAGCTAAACGTCCAGGGTCCCTTTGTCTTAAGAGGTAGGATTGGTTATTATCCAAGTGTGGCGAGGCAGGAGAGCTGAAGGTGACTGTCACTGAAGAGATGGGCTGTTACACTTCCCACACCATGCAGGGTCTCCTGGGGAAGCCAACCTCGAGGCAGAGGCTTTGTTGTGGTTCTTGCGGGACAGAACTGGCCAGGCTGGGCAGGGTACGCAGGCTCAGGACTGGCTAGTTTGAACCGTTCCAGTAGGTTCTGGTGTTTAGGGGGTGTCCCTAATTGTCTGATGCTAGGTCTGGGGTGGTGAGGACCGGTGCGGGGCGGGGGGGGGGGGGGGTTCCTTTGCTAGCTCTAGAATTATCGAGCCCTGGGACAGGCAGGCCCTCCCCCATCCGCCAAACCCCAGAGGCCAGAGCATCGAGAGTCCAGAAAATAAGAAAATATAGCTGATCCTTCCCATAACTGTCAATGTGCTTTCATCAGTCTCTTGACACACATCCAACCTGTGTGTTCCTGTCATGACTGTGTCTTTTTCTCTTCTCTGGGGACTCTGACAAAGATGTTAAGGGGACAGTCTCTGTGAGTGACGTCACCAAGGTGGCGAAATAGGAGACCCCAGGCTCAGACTCCCCTGATGAAAATCCACAACTGGGCAGCCGTCCACAAACAAACACAGCTCTGGGAGAGCTCAGGAGTCCGCTTAAGAAGCTTCAGCAACACGGGGGGACAAAAAGCCCGAGAACAACCACTCAAAAGAGGGCAGGAAGAAGGGCTTCGTTTTGGCTGCATGACCCCATCCCGTGGGCGGGCCCTGCTCAGAGCCAGGAGGGGACATCCCGCCGAGACAGAGCTCCCCTTGACCGGGGAAGGGAGAGAGGGGAGAGCCACCAGCTTGCCCAGCCTTTCAGGGCACTGCATGGAGGGCCCGCTTCAGAGAGACCGGTAAGGCTGAGACGAGCAGAGATGGCCAGGAACTGGGGAGAAAAGCAGGGACTGCCAGTATGAGCCACGCAGCAGGAACGACCATGCAGATGACCCAGCGGCTGCCCCACTGAAGAAGGGAACAGTCAGCCCCGCGGCCACAGACCCCTGTGGATACCACCATTCACCCCACGGGTATTCACATTTATGGACCCCAGTCGCCTGAATCCCTTTCCAGTCTTTTCTCCACCGGGCTCCCGCCGGAGCCCGGGGTCTGTATGGGCAGCCGGCCCAGGTCTCCGCAGCCCTACGAGTGCAAGACACCAGCCCGGACCCCGACCGGGGATCCTCGCCACTGTGCGTGCCCTCGGGATTGGCCTCTCTAGCCGTGCACCTGCAGGCCGCTGGCGTGACCCCTGTCCTGTCACCAGCCTCTGCGGCCATGTGCACGCTTGCAGCTAGCCCCTCTAAGCGGTGCGCCTGCCTTCTGCCCGCCTGACTCCGGCCATGGGTGTCACTGCCGTGCACCTGCTCAAGGTGAGAGAGCCTGCAGCCTCAGGAGTGCACGCCGACAGCCTGGGCCCCCACGATGGCCAGCGTGCCCCGCCGCCCCGGGCACCCACCACCACGGGTATGATTGCAGCTGGCCCCGGCCACCGCACAGGCACCTGGGGCCGAGGGTGTGCGCGGCACCTGACTGCAGGTGCCACCACCTCCGAGGACCACACAGTTGCGATTGGAGACTCCAGTAGCCTGAGCCGGCAAGGCATCACGAACCCAGAGCGGCCACACCCCCTCACCACTAGACCCAGAGTCACAGAATGTGCCAGCATGCCCCCACCCACAGGTGAAGGTCTCTCCCTTTTCTTATACCACTCACAAAAGTTAACCCGAAGTGGGTTGACTTAAGTATAAGACCTGAAGCTATAAAAATGCTAGAAGAAAGCGTAGGGTGGAAAGCTCCTTGACATTGGCCTTGGCAAGTGTTTTTTGGATATAGATACTGACAACACAAACAACAAAAGGCAAATTCAACAAATGGGACTACATCAAACTGAAAAGCTTTTACACAGCGAAAGAGACCAAGAACCAAATCAAAAGGCAGCCTACAGAATGGGAGAACATATTTGGATACCATCGACTGATAGGGGGTTAATATCCAAAATATATAAAGAACTCATATAATGAAATAGAAAAACAAACACTCAGATGTAAAAATAGGCAGAGGACTCGAATAGACATTTCTCCAGAGATGTGCAGGAGTCCAACAAGTACATGAAAGGGTTGTCTACATCACCTATCAACAAGGAAATGCACATCAAAACCTCACGGCCAGCGGGTGCCTGGCTGGCTCAGTCAGTGGACTGTGCAACTCTTGATCTCTGGGTTGTGAGTTCGAGCTCCATGCTGGGTGTAAAGATTACTTAAAAATAAAACCTTGGGTGCTCCTGGCTGGCTCAGTCAGTTGAGCATCCGACTCTTGGTTTCAGCTCAGGTCTCGATTTCACGGTTCGTGGGTTCAAGCCGTGCACTGAGCTCTATGCTGGGAGCCCAGAACTTGCTTGGGATCCTCTCTCTCTTTCCCTCTCTCTCTCTCTCTGCCCCTGCCCTTCTTACTCTCTCTTCCTCTCAAACTAAATAAATAAATAAATAAATAAACTCAAAAATAAATCTCAGACGGAGGAAAACGAGTATCGTTTGGTCTCACCATCAAGTGTGGAATCTAAAAGCATCAAACTTGCAGATACAGAGAACAGAGCGGTGGTCACCAGGGGGCGGGGGGGGGGGGGCGGGATGGGGGAAACCGGGAGTGTAGGTCCAAGGGTACAAAGTTTCAGTTATAGGATGAATACGTTCCTGGGATCTAAGGTGCAGCCTGGTGAGTAGAGGTAACAATCTTGCACCACAGGCTTGGAAGTTGCTCCAAGAGCAGACTGTTTACTGTTCTCATGCTAATAACGACCACCGACCACCGCAAAATAGTAACGATGTGAGGTCACGCCGCTAATAACGACCATCGTGAGGTCAAAGGCGTGATAATTAACCTCACTGTAATCATTTTTGCAATATATATGTGTATCAAAGCCCGGCATAGTACGCCTTAAATTTCTACCGTGTTGTAGGTCAATTATATCTCGGTAAAGCTTCGGGGAGGGGGATAACAACAAAAATAAAAAGAAGGATACAGTCTCTGGAGTAAGAGGACTTGGATTCAATGACTGCTCTGTCACTTTGTAGCTGGGGACTTGGGGACAATTACGTTGCCTCTCCATGCCTCAGTTTCCTCATTTATTTTTGAGTAAAAAAATTTTTTTTAATGTTTATTTATTTTTGAGAGACAGAGAGAGACAGGGCGTGAGCAGGGGAGGGGCAGAGAGAGAGGGAGACACAGAATCGGAAGCAGGCTCCAGGCTCCGAGCTGTCGGCACAGAGCCCGACGCGGGGCTTGAACCCACGAACCCTGAGATCGTGAGCTGAACCTTGAGATCATGACCTGAGCTGGAGTCAGACGCTCAACCAACGGAGCCACCCAGGCACCCCTTAGTTACCTCATTTGTAAAACAGGGCTTACGGTACTTGATTTCATACCACTGTGAACAGTAGCACTGATCCCCATAAAGCTCTTAGAACAGGCTGGGCCCGCAGTGCAGGATCAAGAAATGTTGACTATTACAATTTCTTGATCACGCCAAGCTGCCTCCTGGTCTCGGGACCTTCCCTGTGCTGTCCTCACCACTCTCTTCACCTGGCTGTCACCTCACCAATCAAGTCTCAGCATGAATGTCACTTCCTCGGCGATGCCAGACTCCCAGCTCTGTTCACCCTAGTCTTTGCTATGGTCCCTTGCCTGGTTTCCGTATTTCTTGTAACGCTCCCCCTAGCTGCGATCACATAACCGTGTGATTGTCTGTCTTTTCCACCTATGGGAACAGGGACACTGCACCGTGGTGCATGGCATACAGGAGGCGGTCAATGCATGTCTGTGCATTGGATAAGCCACGTAGGCTTACAGCTGCAGGTGTATGGATGTCTGAGTGAGGAGACATTTGGACTGTTGTCTGAAGAGCAGGAATACAGAGTTAAAGGCTTCTGACTCTTTTGTTCGATGGCGGGAAGCATTCTGGACCCTTCGGCTGCCCTTTTGCGCCCAGAGAGTCTGCAAGGAAATTCTCGAGGTGTCAAAACCTGTGTCCTAGCCGACCAGCTGGCCCCAAGATACCGATCGGCAGAAGGGGTGGAAACGGCTGCCCCAATCGGGGGAGATCCGGTCTGGGTTTGCTAAACTTAGCCGAATTCCAGGAATACCAGCAGAGAGATTGGGTCATGTCATACCTGCCTCTCAAGACAGACAAGCTGAGAGTTGGGGGGAGGGTGGGGGCGGGGAGAGGTGCCATAACCGTGGGGAGAAAGGAGAGGCCAGATGCACAGACCGGAAAAAGCCCCAGAGCAGGTGGAGGGGGACATAATTAATGGAGCCCAGCCAACAAGCCTGTACAGGCCAACGTGTCGAAACTTTGTTGCAAAGCGCCCTGGTCTCCTGGCCCCATCCCTGGGAGAGCAGAGCAAAGATAGCTGGAGACTGACCAGCCAAGCAAACGGGCGGCAGGAAATTCTCATAAGCCAGGGGTCTGCTCCAAGGCTCTGGCCCCCGTGGCTAAAATCAGGATTATGTCTGTGCTGATTGACTTCACAGCTGGGTTTTAGGAAACGCCTCAAAAAGACCCCTGGGCCGTGCCTGAGATTGGCAGAGGAGGCCAGCCTGCCTCAGCTGCCCTCCCTCCCCTCTTCTGCACAAAGAGCTACATGTAGGGAGGTCCCGGGAGGAAAGGCCCCATCCCACAGCCTCCCTCTCTCTGGTACTCTCCCTGAGTCCCAGCTCTTGTCCCAGACAAGTGGATTTGCATGGACTAGAGGAAAATAAATGCCTTTTACAGGTTAAGCCCCAGGCTGACCGAGTGTCAGCCTCGCCAGCAATGCCCAAAGCCATTTTGACCCCGGACCAATGGTCCTAGACGCAGGTGTTACTGTTGAGCTGAGGGTTTGTGGTGAAGCAGTTTGGCCATCATGGTGATCGGGGGACACTACCACTTGTTAGTAATCGGGGACCACAGGTAGCAGACAGCTGCGATGTACCTAGGGGACAGTCCCACCCAACGTTTAAGTGTCCCACAGAACATTCGTAAAGACGAAAAAAAAAAAAAGGGGCGCCTGGGTGGCTCAGTCAGTTGAGCGGCCGACTTGGGCTCAGGTCATGATCTCGCGGTCTGTTAGTTCGAGCCCCGCCCCGCGTCAGGCTCTGTGCAGACAGCTCAGAGCCTGGAGCCTGTTTCAGATTCTGTGTCTCCCTCTCTCTGACCCTCCCCCGTTCATGCTCTGTCTCTCTCTGTCTCAAAAATAAATAAACATTAAAAAAAAAATTAAAAAAAAAGATGAAAAAAAAAAAATCCGTGTCGAGTCCAGTTGTATTTTGTCAATGAACACAAAGGATTCATTTTGTTTTGTCTTGATTCACCGTGTTAACATGCACTGTGGGTTAAGTGTCCCACTTCGGCTCAGGTCATGATCTCGCGGTTCGTGGGTTCGAGCCCCGTGGCGGGCTCTGCGCTGACAGCTCAGAGCCTGGAACCTGCTTCTGATTCTGTGTCTCCCTCTCTCTCTGCCCCTTCCCCGCTTGCACTCTGTCTCTCTCTCTTTCCCAAATATAAATAAAAACATTTAAAAAGAGGGAGGAGGCACCTCGGTGGCTCAATTGGTTAAACGTTTTTAACACACAGTAACATTTCCAGGAAGGCAACTTGATCAAAAAACATTGGCCGCTTTGGAAAATCATATCGTCCACGGCATCTTGGTGCCCAAGGTTGTTTGAATTACCGGAGCTACACATCTCGACCAGACCGCATTTGTTCCCGAAGTTTCCTGGTAATTCTACCCTTAGACCGCAACATTCAAATTCTTCCACTAGGTCGTCTAATGTCGCTGTGCCCAAGCCCTGACACATCGAAATGTGTGTTACTTTACTTTACGTGACTTCATTTTTATTTCTCCCTGATGTTAGTCTCAGGGTCTTATGTTGGGGGAGGAAGCTGTGTGTGTGGGAAAACTGTATCATTATAAGTGTCATTTCAGGATGATCAGGGAGGATGTCATGAACTATTTGTAATAAAAAGGGGGAGGATGCTTCACAGCCTTAGTTCGGTGGCTGGATACGAGCTCAGATACCCAGCGAACATTTTACTCAAGACCACGCACTTCGTTTGTACGCATGCACTGGTTTCTCCAGGTTGGAGAAAACTTTTCCCAGTGACTAGAGAAATTTGCCGCATTATAGGTGACGTCGCTCTCCATAGCTCGCGGATAAAGGCGCAAACACAGCGGGAGCAAACTATTTGCTGGGTTTATCAAAGCCCCGAGTTAACCAAGCCGGGTGGTACGTCTGCGCCACCTGGTGGGACATGAAAAAACAGCAGGTCTGTGAACCAGGCCTTCACTACATCCAAGCGGCTGGCCAGAGCCAGGGCTGGGATTCGGACCCTGGACGTCTGGTTCCACGGTTGCCGGTCGTAATCACCATGCCACAGTGGTTGCTCTCTGCTTTCATGGCCAAGAAAAAGATGTTAATACGCTAGCGTTGCCTTTGTAGGGGTTGTGGAAATCTTCGTGCATGGGGCAAAGAGTTGGCTTCATTCTTCAGGCAGATCCTGGGCCCCTGAAATAGCTAACCCCCCCGCTATGCCCGTAAGCTTCGTGAATGCAGAGCCCACATTTCCTCATTCACTCCCGCATCACCAGTGCTTACCCCAGCACCTGATCCGTACCCTGTGCTCAGTACGTCCTTTTGATATACCCTCTGTAATTGAGGTATAATTTGCATACCCTCCAATTCATCCAGTTAAAGAGTGCGGTCATTTTTCAGGGTGCGCCTGGGTGGCTCAGCACTGGCAGTGCAGAGCCTGCTTGGGATTCTCTCTCTCTCTCTCTCTCTCTCTCTCTCTCTCTCTCCCTCTCTCTCTCTGCCACTCCCCCGCTGGCACTGTCTCGGCCTCTGCCTCTCTCAAAAATAAATAAGCTTAAACAAAAAAGATTAAATGTATACGATCGTTTTGAGTATTTTCCCGGGGCGGTTGCAACCATCATCAGTTTATATCGCCCCCCAAAGAAAGCTTACTCTTTTTCCCATTCATTCCCCATGGCCCCCAACCCCCACCAACCCCCAGCCCTAAACAACCACCAACCTCCTTGCTGTCTGTATGGATTTCTCTATTCTGGGCATGTCCTCATAAATGGAACCCTATAACACATGGCCCTTGGTACCTGGTTTCTTTCACTCAGCACCCCGTCCGCCAAGGTCCATCCAATTTTCAGCATGGATGGGGACTTCATTCCTTTCCGTGGCCGAATAACATTGCATTACGTGAATCTGCTGCACTTTATTTACCCTTTCATCAGTTAATGGCTGATTTGGGTTATTATTCCTTTGGGGTTATCACGAACAATGGCTGCTCTAAATATTTGTGTACAAGTTTTGGTGCGGACTTGTATTGTCATTGCTCTTGGGTGTATACCTAAGAGTAGAATTGGTAGGTCATATGACAACTGTTATGTTTAACCTCTTGAGGAATTGCCAGGCTGTCTTCCAATGGCTGCACCCTTCCTCCCCCCCTCCCCCATTCCCATCAGGAATGCACGAGGGTTCCAATTTCTTTACATCCTCGCCAAAACTTGTTATTGCCTGACTTTTTCACTACAGCCTTCCTACTTGGTGTGAAATGCTACAGACAGAATCCGAAGCAGGCTCCAGGCTCTGAGCTGTCAGCACAGAGCCCGACCCGGGGCTCGAACCCACCCAGGAATGGTGAGATCATGACCTGAGCTGAAGTGGGTCACTCAACCAACTGAGCCACCCAGGCGCCCCTCCCCTGTTTACTCTTAACAACATCCCTTTCTTGCAAAGTTGGACGTGTAAATGAAGGGTTATGGGTGCTATATCCTACAGGATCCTACGTCTACCTCCTGCCTGCATAGACGTGAACAGAGACATTCTTGGACAGGCAAAGACTCAGAAAGGACACCGTCCACCTGTCCTTCCCTCAGGCTTTCTCAAAGCAACATCTCAGTTGTGCCAGAAACTACAGTAGGAAACTCAGGAACAAGGAAGGCGTTTGTATAAAAGAAATAGTGAACAGTGAAAACAAAACCTGAGTTAATTATTAATGCAGCTTGAAATCCCAATATAAATGTCAAAAAAAAATAATTTTTTTGAAAGGGAAGACACAGGATTTTACCATTTTGATCACGGCCTGGAGCTAAAAGGATGGTTTGTGCCCGCCAGCCGGCGCCCGGCGACCGCGGGGAGCTCTGCGCGGGGTCCCCCAGGTGACGGCCGCGCGTGAACGCGGTCACGACCCTGAACTTGGAGGAGGTAACGCGGGAGAGTTGCTCTAGGCTCTTTCCAGGCCGACTCCTGCTTCTCGCCCGAGGAACTGGCGTTCCTTCAGCCTTCCCTCGGGTCCTCTTAAACTTTCCTGTTTGAGGAGTGTGAATGACACTTCCCCCCCCCCTCGGTTTTAAGTGGCGACGGCTCTGCCTCTGTTTTATCGCCCCGGGTCCTGTCCGCGGTGATTGGGGGAGGCGTGTCAGCTCGCCATCTTGGATCAAGGGCGACAGTCCCGGTTTCGCGCGGACCTAAGGCGCGTCCCGAGGTGATGACAGTGGGGGACGGAGTCGCACGTCCTTGGACAAGACTTTCCAACCCTCTCCTCCGCGCCCCCCTCCCCCGCGCGGCCCCAGCACCCGGTCCAAAAATAGCTTCCGCCGACCCCCAGGCCATCCTAAGCCAGAGTGCGTAGGATGAGTGGCTCCCTCTGGGGCATCCGGGGGTCCCCAGCTGTCCCCATCCTGCCCTCCCGTGCTCCGGGCTGCGCGCGGCAGGAGCGGGCGCCGCAGGGCGCGGAGTGGGAGCGCGCGGCCGGGGCCGTGCCCGGGGCGGGCCGGGAGCAGGGTGGCCGCGGGGGTGAGGAGCCGCCCGGGCCCGGCCGGCCTGACACCACCTGGCGGAGTCTCGGGGAAGAGTCTTAAAGGCGCGCGCTCCTCCGCGCCCCTCGCACTCCAGCGGGAGCCGCCGAGAGCTCGCCTCCCTCTCCCGCCCGGCGCCTCGGGAGGTAAGTGCCGTCCGCCCAGCCGGAGTCGGGGCCCCGGGGGGGCGGCCCGGGGCTGCCCCGCGCTCGGGAAGCTGCGGCCCGGGCTGCGGTCGGTGGGGGGTGGGGTGGGGGGAGGCGGCGCCCAAGTTTGGGGAAGGCCTCGGAGGGCAGCGCGAGCGGCGCAGCGCCGGGGCCGGGGACGGGCGCGGGTGGCGGGCGGCTGGGGCCGTCCGGGGGCGGCCCGGCCCCCCGCGCCGCCTCGGGGACCCGCACCCGCGCGCGGCGCACGGCCGAGCCTCCGCCCCGCGCTCTGCGCACTTGGCGCGCTCGGCCCGCGGTCCCGGGCGAGCCCCCAGCCGGCCGCAGCCGCGACCCCCGCGCCGCGCCACCCCGCCCGCCGGGTCCCCGCGGCCCGCTCGCCCCGCGGTCGCGCCGGGTCACGCCGGCAGGTCGCGCTCGGCCGCCGGCCAAGCCCGCCCGGGCCCCGCCGCGCCCGCGCCCGCGCCCCGGGCCACCCCGCCCGGCCTCTCGGCGCTGCGCCCCTCGCCTTCCCCATCTCCAGCCGCTCGCTATTTTCACACCTCCCGGTGCCCCGGCCCCGGCGCCCGATTCAGTGCTTAGTAATTAATTTGGCGTTTCAGAATGGTCAGCGGGCTGGATAATGGGCGCATTCATCCCCCGGGCTAATCTGAACAGAGGTGGGAAGAAAGGCTTTCACAGACAGAAAATGCCATTCGCTGAGCGCTCAAAGGGGCTGTCACTCCCAGAATAAATCGCCGCCGCGCCCGCCGGCTTCTCTGGCCATTTCCATACAGCCCCGGCCCCGCGCCGCGGACCCGCCGGCCTCGGCCTCGGCTCCCGGGAATCTCCCTCGAGGGCCTTCGACGGGAAAAGTCGGGCGAGGGCGAGACCCGGGCGGGGGTCGAGGGGAAACGGGGAAGCCGGGGGGCTCGGGTTAAGGCCGCAGGGGACAAAGAGCTTGATTAGAAAATCAAATGCTAAACTAGAAGGAGGCGCTGCTAATTCAAGGCGCGGACGTTGGAGCGGGGCCTTGGGGAGCATCCGTCCCAAAGCCCGCGCGGTTCGCAGGAGAGAAGGACCCCGCGGCCCAGAGGCGCCCGTAGCGTGCCCGGGGTCACGCAGCAAGCTTCTGGATCTCCCAAATTGTGAATGGAATGCAACGCACAAGCCTTAGATCGTAGGGACAGGGCCTGCTGGTGCAATCCCGACCCTCCCCAGACGCTTCACTCTGGGGTCCCCGCGAGATCAGCTCTTTAGCCCCGGGGCCCGCCTTGGCCTCCAGCTCGCCTCTCCTTGCCCGGACCCTACGGTCGGCCTCGGTGCATGGGCTGAGTTCCAGCGGCTTTATCCTCTGACCTCTTCTCGACCCGGGGTCGCCGCGAGTGTTGGGCACCAACGGCCTTCGAGCTCTGAAAGCGGGGGCCTCTCCGTGGGGGCTCCCTCTGCCCTCTGGCGAAGCGGGATCGCGCACCGCAGCCGCGGCCCTAACCCCGCGGACCGCGCGCCTACAGCGCCCCCAGCCCGGCTGCCGAGCCTCCGGGTGGGCAGGGCTGGCTTGGCTCTATCCAGGGTGAGAGGCTCCAGGCGCTTGGTTTTCCTGCTGCTGGGGCTCGCCGTGTGTCCCTCTCGAGGGACAGATTTGGCTCTGGTCACCTCTGCCCGGCGGGACCCTCCCATCAAGGGAAGAGAAGGAGCAGTGACCCCTCTTAAGATCCAACTTCAGCTCCGTCGAGACGCTGGAATGACCAGGGAAGCAGCTGGGGGGGGGGGGGCGGGGGGAGGAGGGGGCCTTTCTGGAATGGCCAGATGCGTGTCCCAGAGCTTATAGCTGACGGATCTCAAGTCTCCTCACCCGCTTCTGAGTGGAAGTCACTCTTCCCTACTCTGACTCAGTTTCCTTGTCTGCAGAGCAAAGAGGAAATGGGAACAGGCTTGACTCCAAGCGGGGACCCTCAGTGGAAGGATCCCACAGACCACTCACACCCCCAGCCACCAACCAGCTGACGTCTGTCCCAGTTGGTCAGAGGAGCCGGGTTACAGTGCATTTGTCAGACTCTGGCATCGGCCTTGGGCCGGAACCCCAGAGAGAACTTCCCTAGGCCTGGGGAGGGGCCCGGAAATCTGCATTTTTGAAAACAAGCTTCCCGAAGCATTTTTGATGCAGGTGGTGTAGGGACTATTTTTAGGGACATAGTTTAGGAAACTGGGCTCTGTCCCCGGCTGCCCCTCCCTTTCCTGGGACCCATGGTTGTGTGGTATTCTTTATATCTGATCAACAGTAAACTTGCTGCCTCCTACCCCCACTGGAGGCCCGAAGTGGCAGGGGGGGTCTACTCCTAGGAGATACCTGGGGATCCCCTGAATGTGCAGCCTGCGAGGGAAAGACTGTGGGTGAGCTGAGCACCCCACCAAACGAGGACGGTCGATGTGGGCTGCAGGCCGACTGGATGTTGAACCCCCAAACCTAGGGGCCTTTTCTTACCAACACGCTTTTACAGCAGGACTTAACACAGCAGCCCCGCCCCCCACCAGTACAAATGTGCCCAGAGCCCCCCTCCCCCCCTTGGCAAGGCAAACCCTGCCCACACTAGGGACAGAGAAGCTGCCCCCCATAGGGGATCCGTGCCAGGAATAACCCAGGTGTGAGCTGTGGCCCGCAACACCTGACACCTGCCCCTTCACCAGGCTGGGGCTCAGAGGAGAGTAGGCGTGAGGGGGGGAAGGGGGAAGACCCAGAAGAGTGGGAGAAAGCAGAGGGGGGGAGTAGGAGAAGCTGTTAAAAACGGGGCTGGGGGGGGAGAGGAGGGGGCGAGTCCCTATTTATGTAAGGCGTTTGTAGCTGTGGATTGTAAAACTGGGCAGAATTCTTTGGAGTAATTCATAGTGTTTGGACAAGACAAACATTGTTCTGCTTTAAACAAACCTCCAGAAAGGTCAGCCTGGTTCATCCCTTTGCTGCGAGTCTCTGAGACTATCCAGATGATGAGAAAATCAGATCTTAGCTGAGGGGGCCCAGGCAGGAGACAGCTGTCTCCTGAGTCCTTTGGACCCAGGGTGAGGGCACCCAGCCCAGGGAGGGTGCTTGGCTGCCGTTGAAAAGGGCTGATTCCCGCTCTGGAGCCAGGAGACGTGGTATTTGTGTGTGTGTGTGTGTGTGTGTGTGTGTGTGTGTGTGACAGATTATGGAATTTTGATTCTGCCAAGGATCATCCGAGTCCTAGAGCGAGCCCAACATGACCTGCAAGGCTTCAGGCGGGTGAAGGATTCATGGGAAACAAATGTCAAATGGGACCCGCTAGCCTGGAGCCCGGACACGCTCTGGACACGAAGAATCCCTGCTCTCCACGTGCCGATGGTCCGTCTGGGCCCCTCTCTGTTCACTCAGCAAGCAGGTTTTCCGCGCCTGCCCTGCGTCGAGCTCCGCGCTAGGCGTCGGGCGTGCAGCAGTGAGCAGGGGGGACGACGCGTGCCGTCATGGGTCAGGGACTGCTACACCCCCCCTCCCCCGGGCCTCCCTAAGAAGAGAAACTTCTCGCGATTTCCCTTCCAGCCGCCCTACGGCCACCACCATCGCGGCCACGAGCCCCCTGGCGGAGACCCAGGGCGCCAGCTCCCGGACCAGCCCGACAGCAAGTGCGGGGTTCCACACGCGTGAGCTGCCGCCGGGATTGTCACTGTGACTGCGATGGCGATGCAGACTGTGGTTGTGCTCGTGGCTGTGGCTGTGGTTGTGGTTGTGATTCTGCCTCTGACAGTGACTATGCTGTGGTGGTGACTGTGGTTAGGGTTGTGATGGTGACAGTGACTGTGGTTAGGGTTGTGAGGGTGATGGAGATGGTGGCTGTGATGGTGACTGTGATGGTGACTGTGATGGTGACTATGATGGTGACTCTGGCGGTAACTGTGATTATGGTTGTGATGGTGACAGTGATGTGACTATGGTTGTGATGGTGACAGTGATTGTGATGGTGATGGTGTGATGGTGATTATGACTATGGTTGTGAGGGTGACTGTAATGGTGACAGTGACTGTGATGGTGACTCTGGCGGTGACTGTGATTATGGTTGTGATGGTGTCCGATTATGTTTATGATGGTGGCAGTGATGTGACTGTGGTTGTGATGGTGACAGTGACTGTGATGGTGACAGGGACTATGGTTGTGAGGGTGACTGTGATGGTGACAGTGATTATGACAGTGATGGTGACTCTGGTGGTGACTCTGGCAGTGACTGTGATTATGTTTGTGATGGTGACTGTGATGTGACTATGGTTGTGATGGTGACAGTGACTGTGATGGTGACAGTGATGGTGGCGGGGGCTATGGTCATGATGGTGATGGTGACAGTGACTATGGTTGTGAGGGTGACTGTGATGGTGACAGTGATTATGATGGTGATGGTGACTCTGGTGGTGACTCTGGTGGTGACTGTGATTATGTTTGTGATGGTGACAGTGATGTGACTGTGGTTGTGATGGTGATGGTGACTGTGATGGTGGCCGGGTCGTTGTGGCCATGATCATGATTACGGACTCCACCAACCCCAAGTTGGGATCTCCCCAACCCCAAGCTGAAGTGGTTTCTTTTAACAATACTTATCATTTGTGCTCATTGACTTACCAGTAATTAGTAAAGTATTGTTAACACCAAGTCCAGACTTTTGTGGTACCAGTGTCACCGTCCCCTACTTGATCTCCAGTGGCCCAGGGCAGTTCGTCATCCTCTCTAGAGGGGGGTGGCCCTGTGGTAACCATGGCGAGGGCAGTTGTACAGGGTTCTTTATAAAAAGTGTATTCG
This sequence comes from Panthera pardus, assembly GCF_024362965.1. NCBI lineage: Eukaryota > Metazoa > Chordata > Mammalia > Carnivora > Felidae > Panthera > Panthera pardus. Next base: position 9,233,749 of record NW_026526876.1, on the reverse strand, counting down.
TTTGGAGCTCGGGACATCTCGCGGTCTTTTGTACTCGGTACTCCTGATATACCCACGGAAGAGATGGGAGGGAGGAAGGGAGGGAGGAAGGGAGGGAGGGCGGCAGGCAGGGAGGAGGCCGAGAACGCTTCCATCCCCGTTTCTCAGGAGAGGTGACTGCCGCTCCCGGAGGCGAAACGACTTGCCCGCTGACTCAGTCAGCCCAGGCTGCTGTAACAGAACACCACCGGCCGGGAAGGCTTGAGCAATAGACATCTACTTCTCACAAGTTGGAGGCTGGGAAGTCTAAGACCAAGGTGCCGGCCAGTTTGGTTCCTGGTGAAGGCTCTCTTCCTGGTCTGTAGATGACTGCCTTCGCGCTGCGTCCTCACACGGCCGGGAGAGAGATCGTGTCTCTCATAAGGACACCGCCTTCATGACCTGATTCCCCCCTAAAGGCCCTACCTCCAGATACCATCACACTGGGGTTTGGGGCTTCAACACATGACTTCGGGAGGGACATAATTGCGTAGTCCAAGCACCTACTGTCACAGGGGTGTAGAGCTGAAGGTGTGACTGGAGCACGATCCTCGTGATCTTCTCGGGCCTGCCCTGCCCTGCTGACCCCTCAAGGAGCTCCTCGCAAGCAGCAGCGGGAAGCTGGGTGCCCGCACAGACCCCATAAACCACACACGCAGCCAGAGGCTAGGAGGTCGCTCTGCAGGGTGGGTCGCGTCTATGCAGCCCTGTGTCTACTTTCTGGCATCATTCGGGGGGCTAGCGTGCTGGCTCCTCCTTGCCTGAAGGGCAACATCAGTGAGAGAGAGAGAGAGGTTCTCTTCCTCCCCCACTCCTACGTTCCTTTAACACCTTGTTGTGGTCGAATAATCCGTGCACTCACCCAATCCTAATCAATGGTCCGCGTCTGTTTTCATCCTGTACCACCTCTTGGAATTAAGTCCCCTAAACTTTCTCCCTGTGTGATGTGTAGACCAGCAATGTCTTATTTCACTGACATTTTGGGGGAGGGGGGAATAAGCTATTCCACGTAGTTGATTTTGGCAAGAAACAGAAGCTTACTCCTTTATATATAGAAACTTTTTATGTAATCATTTGTCATGAAAAACGTTTTTTTCATCAAATCATGATATTTTCCCCCCACCTAAGTTAGCAGGATCGAATGTAGCAGGTTTTCCCTAGGTGTGGTCGAGTGGGTGACCCATAACCTACTTTGATGACTCCCAGCCATCTTTAGGAACATCATCTCCTGGGCAGTTCGCTCAACCTCCCTGCCTCAGTTTCTTCCCTTGGAAGAAGATGCTCTCTGAGGGCTCTTCCCATCCTTCTCCAACTCCGCTGGGCTCCAATACAGAGGCACCCTTGGGAATTTGAGTGGGACCTGTTCTGAATCCCTCAGTGGTGACTGGGATAGACTTCATAGAGTCACAACGTCCAGTGGTCTCCCATTCTTTCAAGCATCCTAATCTGTGGTTCCAGAAGAACCGAAGGTGCCTGACCTCAGTGTATAAACACCTCGAAGTGAAGAGCTTCTGGCTTCCCCGTGGGCTAAGACCCCTCATATTGTGGCTCCTTTCCTCTCAAATGCTCAGGAGACTATCGAAACTTCTTCCGGACTGGGTCCTGAATCATAAAGGGGCTGGAATCCTGGCTTCCAGAAAAGGGGGTTTATGATACCCCAACACAGTGAGCTCTCGGCAAGCCTATGCAGAAAATGCTCAACTCAGCATTGTGGGAGGGAATGGACAGCGAGACTCTGTCACTGCTCATGAGGAGAAGACCGAAAGCAAGACTTCAGGAACATTTCAGGATCAGACTATTAGTGGTCCCTCTCTTTGTTCCTTTCATTTACCCCAAGCTCACCCTTTAAGATTTGAGGGGGACCCTCTTCATTCTGGCAGCCCTAGGATTTGCTGGTAAATGGCCACGATAACAAACTCCCATAGCCTTGGTGGCTTTCCACAACAGACATCTATCCTCTCACAATTCTAGAGGCTGGAGGTTTGAAATCAGTATCCCTGGATTGAAATCAAGGGCTGTGCTCCCTCCAGAGGCTCTGGAGGAGAACAAGTCCCTTGTCTTTTTCAGCTTCTGGTGGCCGCTGGCATTCTTGGCTTGTGACTGCGTCACTGTCATTTCTGCCTCTGACTTCATGTGGCTTCTCCTCTTGCGTCTTGTCAGCTCTCCCTCTGCTTCTCTCTTAGGACATTTGGGATGGCATTTAGGGTCCACCCAGATAATCCACAGCGATCTTCCCATCTCATAGTCTCTAACTGAGTCACGTCAGCAAAGACCTTGTTTTGCCATATAAGGTCACATGCACAGGTCCCAGGGATTACGACACAAGTGGCTTCTGGGGGGGGGGGCATTTTTCCATAATTCTGTGGGTTTTAGTTGCTTAATTTTAATGAATTTGTAGTGCATTCCTAGTCTGTGCCTGGCAGCGTGTGAAACAGTGGGTCTCCCTCCCTCAAGACGCCCATGGATTAGTCAAGTCAGGGCAACGATGTGGTGTTAAGAGCCATGGGAAAAACAACTCCAAGGCCCTAGAGGTACCCAGGATGGATCCCAAAGTGTTCAGATTCCTTATCAAGGTCTGCAAGACCATGCGTACCCTGGCCTGCCCTCACCTCTCTGACCTCATCTCCTACCACTCTCCATCTCACTGCCCAAGCCCCCACCAAGCTGGCCTCCTTGTTCCTCATGCAAGTCAAGCTGTGCCTCAGGACTTCCGCACTTGTTTTCTCTGCCTGGAGCACACGTTTTCCTCCCCCCCTCCCCATACCCCCACAGCTCCCTTCCTCACATAACTCTCCTCTACTGGATCCTTCTCGGAGAGGCAATCCCCCTCCCCGACCCCAGTACCTTGTGTAAAATGCGTCTTCCTTCCTGACACTCTCCATCCCGTCCTCTGCCTTATTCATGTTACCAGATCTTATCACAATCATGTTTCTCTGGTCCAGGCCATCTCCATCTCCGAGGGCATTTTGAGATGTGATGACTAGAACTTTCCAGAAGATCCTAACCTTAAATGCATCCTGTTTCATTTCCAACTCCTTTTCTGAGAATTTATTTAGCTTTTGCGGGGAAGGCTGTGCTTAGTGACACATTGGGCTAAATTTCAAGTGGATCAGAACGGTGTGGGAGAATAGGAGGCTCTTCTAGGGAGGGATGTGAGGAGCCATTTTTTCAGTGGTGGAAATGACTGGTGTGTGCAGGGAGGTGGGACCCACTGTCATTTAACGGGCAGGGGTCCGGGATGCTAAATGTCCAGCAGTGGCATAAGACCGTTCTGCCCAGTGAGGAATTTTCTGGCCCTAAAGGTGAACAGCACCCCTGTGGGGAAACAATTTTAAGGAAACAGTCTGTATTCTGGCCCTACAATAGCATTTTTCAACTGTACCTAAAAACCTTTAGCCCTATAATAGTTTTTCAGACTATTTCTCCCCCAAATACATCACCTTCTGCTAACCATATGTCCCCAGCCCATTTATACTTTCCATTTTCTAATTTTTTAAAGTTTTATTTGAGAGAGAGAAAGAGGAGGAGAGAGAGAGAGAGGCAGAGGGAGAAGGAGAGAGAATGCCAAGCAGGCTCCAGACTCAGCGTGGAGCCCAATGTGGGGCTCAATCCTACGACCCTGGGATCATGACCTGAGTCAAAATCAAGAGTCAGACATTCAACCGACTGAGCTACCCAGATGCCCCTGCCTGCACTATCTCTTGAAAGCCTCCCACTCGTTCCCTTCCTCTGGCTAATCACTGCAATGTCACCTCTTTGCAGTGATTACCCAGAGGTAATGAACTGAACTGAACCCCAACTCTGGACTCAAGAGAACCCCCTCCCCCAACGACTTTCTCCTCCCACAGGACTCTCCTCTTATTTTCATTCTTTGTTTCCTTCCACCCATGACAAAGCTTCCCACCACGAACCATTTTCTTTATCTCAATAGCGTTCAGGGTGGGACCTTGTCAAAAGCTTCTCGCAAATGAAAATAAACGACGGGGGCTCAGTCCCCTTATCCCCGGGGCATTTTCGCCCCTTCAAAGAGCTCTGGTAGATTAAAGGATTTGGGGGATTTGGGGTTTGTATGGGCTTCTGTGCCCAACTGCTGAATCCTCAGCCAAGAAGCCAGGCAATAGGGGAGGCCCGAGCTCAAGATGAGAATCATCCACACCGCTGAGGAAATGGCTAAATCTCCAGGAACCCTACACTCTCTGCAGGCCTGTTCTTCTATGCTCCAAAACTGTTTCCAGAACAGTCGTATCTCCCGAAATTCTGCCGAGGAGAGGGGATCCCTTGAGCAACCCTCCAGGAGGCCCACCGGGAGAGCTGGGCTCTAGAAGTACGGGGATGCCCCCAATTCTTCCAGGGTGGGGGATCCGGGAGCCAGATCTGGGGATGTCGAGAGTCAAAAGCCAGAAAACCCCTACACTGTCATCTCTCGGGCCAGCTTCTTTCTTTTCACAGCCATCTTTTCAATCAGCCTCCAAAGCCTGTATGGTACCCGCGATGACCCCCATTTCACCACGGGATGGGCAAAGCAAGGTCACACAGTTGGTCAGGGGTGGCCAGAACTCAAGGTTTGCCTGCCTCCATTTCTTCCTGTTTCTGAGGGAAACACTGTCGAAGCAGGCCACCCTGACCTTTGTGGGGAGCCCGGACGCCTGCATCACACTCTTCCGTTGCTGCAGTGTCCAGCCTCCGTCGGGGGTCCCGGGGACCCAATCGTTTCGTGTCTGCCCGCCTAACACAACCTGACACACTCAGAAGCTCAGTCGAGTCAGGTCCCAGCTCATAGTTCAGGCAGACACACATCCCTTCCGCTGTCCAGCCGTAGCTGAGGCCCATATGTGTCAAAAGCTTATTGTCAGCCAAGCCTGTCTTGCCCGTGGGTCGTGACTGAGACCTCCGGACACGGGCACCGCCCCGTGTTGGTTCAAATCCCTGCTCGTCTGCTTACCGGTGATGCCGTCTACTTCAGCACAGTAATTTTCTGTAGTTCAGCTTCCTCCTCCGTAAAGAGGAGATGATGAGGCTATCTGTGTCCATCCTGCAAGGCTGTTACCAGTATTCCGAGTTAGCCGTTGATGGAATGCTTAGAAGACGGCTTGGCACACAGTAAGCATTCAGTAAATGCTTGATTTAGAAAGTAGGACCCGCGGTCATGCCCAGGATGAAGGTCCTTGGTCATCTCACTTCTCCTGAGCCTTTACTCTCAAACCATCAGCCTGGGCCATCCGGTGCCCCCCATCCCCGGTGCCCTCCCCTGCGTCCTCACCGTGTTCACTGATGGCTTCCCCCACCCAACCTTCATGCTTACCCCCCCCCCCCATCCCCCCAGCCTGGCCCTCACTCACACCACGGGCCTCTTCAGTGGGACGATTCTCCCACACCATACTGCCCAACGCCCAGGACCGGGGGCCACTGTCCTCCTCCACCTGCAAAGTTCTTTCCAGCTTCTTCGGAGAAACGACACCCTGCTCCTTTAAGGCCAGAACCACACGCACCTGTTGTAGCTTCCACAGCTCCTTCTTGGAATCCGCCCGCCTCCACCCCACAATCCAGGGCACGCTCCTCTTTCTCTGAAGACACCAGACCCTGGTTCAGCCTTCATCTCTGCCCCAAGTCCTGAGGCCGGGCCAGCACGTCTCTAAGATGCAGGTGGACAGGGGCGCCCAGGTGGTTCCGTCGGTTGAGCGTCTGACTTCAGCTCAGGTCATGGTCTCACGATTCGTGGGTTCGAGCCCCGTGTTGGGCTCTGTGCTGACAGCTCGGAGCCTGGAGCCTGCTTCGGATTCTGTGTCTCCCTTTCTCTCTCTGCCCCTTCCCTGCTCATGCTCTGTCTCTCTCTGTCTCTCAAAAAATAAACGTTAAAAAAAAAAAAAGATACTCATCCAGCACCTTGACCTCTTTATCTCCAGTCACCTTTCCCTCTGCCTCCCAGCAGAAAGCCCCCTCTTGTCCTCGCGGGCCTTGTTATCACCCACCTCTGGAATCTTCAGTTCAGACTCCAGCTACTCACCGCACCTCTTCTGTCTTCCTGAATCTTCTAGACCAGCTCTGTCCAATAGGACTTTCTGCGATGATAGAAGGGATCTTTATTGCCTCTGTCCAAATGAGGGTCAATTGAAGAAGCTTTAACCTCATTTCATTTTATATCTTTCATTATTTATTTTTTATTACTAACAATTTTTTTGCAATGTGTAATTATTTTTGAGAGAGAGAGAGGGAGACAGAATCCAAAGCAGGCTCCAGGCTCTGAGCTGTCAGCACAGAGCCTGACGCGGGGCTCGAACCCACACACCGTGAGATCATGACCTGTGCCGAAGTTGGATGCTTAACCGACTGAGCCTCCCAGGCGCCCCCGTTATTTCATTTTAAATCACTCAAGCTGGAATCGAAATAGCTCCATGTGGTTCCTGGCTACCGTATTGGACAGCACGGCTCTAGAACCCTGGCCTCCAGTTCTTCCGTCCATGGCCTGTCTTCACTTTTTCTCTCTTTAACTTTACTTCTGTGGCCCATCCCAGCAGCCACCTTCTTCCCCTTCCGTCCTACCTCCTGGAAAAGACCTGCAACTCCAGATTAATTCAGTGGTTCTGCTTTTTCTAGGTCCACACAAGGGCTGCTGAGCACGGCGGGGTGGGGGGTGGCTTTGCCGGTTGGGGCTTTCTTTCTCACAGATGGTCGCCAACCTCAGCAGGACCTTGAGTTCTGGCCAGCAAGCATCAGCCTGTCCTACGTAATGACCCAATAATATTTCTACTTGCTCCCGTGCCCTTAGGAGATGCTGTCACTCTCTGTTCCGCTGAACCAAGAGGTGCTCTCAGGACACCTGACGGCCACTTCTCCAAGGCTGATTCTATCCGTCGTCAACGTCTCTGCGTCTGTTCCTTCCTATCGCCCTTTCTCTTTCCTTCCACGTGTTTGCGCACTTCGTGAACGTTGTCTACCCTTGCTGTCCCCATTTTCATGACCCGAGGCAGCCTGGCTTCTGTCCCCACCACTCCTCTGCCACTGCCAGCCAAACAGCCAAGGTCACCCACGACTTCCTGGCCGTTCAGTCAACCCAAAGGACTCGTTTCAGGTCTTATCTTGACCGTGAAGGCATGTGGACACTGCTCACCACCCTTCCTTCCTTGAAACACCCCTGTTGACTTCTAGGGCGCCTGAGCCTTCTGGCTTTCCTCGTCCTCCTCCTCCCCCTCCTGCTCTTCCTCCTCTATTTCTAAATTTTCTTGTAAAACGGCCACATTCTCCTCTTCCTAGAAGGATCCTTAGGCTTCCCAGGTAAGGCTGGGCACCAAGAATGGCGGCTTCCCCCTCCCGATGCATTCCTTCCAGAAACACCTGGGGATTTGCTTTCTCACCCAAGAGCTGCACTGTTGTGTTTTGAACTCCTGTGTGTGCTCTGGACCCTGCTGCTCAAGCCCAACATGCCTTTTCGGGTGTGTATTTATAACCCCCACGGTGAGAAGCTCGCACAACACTTGGACATCTGTTTTTTTCATTTGTCCCCTCGGAGGGCAGTGTACTTTAGGGAGGGACACTGACAAATTAGAGGCATTGGGAGAGGCTGCCGAGTGGCCAGAAAACTGTCCCGTGGGAAATCGTGAAGCAAACTGGAAACGTCGTGCCTAACAGATAAAAATGAAGGATGATAGGGGGCTGACTTCAAAACTTTGAGGAGGCAGAGAGCCTTGGTTTGGGCTTCCGTGTGGGGCTGGAATGGAATCAAGTGTATTAGCGGCAGGGAGGCGGGTTTTGATCGGAGGGAGACAAGTTCTACTGTGTCCCAGAATGTTCTGGACCTCCAGGATACAGACAGTCCTGCCCACCAGGAACTATTAAAGAAGATATGCTCAGTACCTAGTCACTTAGTCACTTAGTACTAAGTCAACTAGTACTTAGTCACTTAGTACCCAAGTGACCACAATAAAAGATCAAAGTGTCCCTCTCCCCCCACCCCAAGACCACGGCTCGAGCCCAGCTATCAACACAGAATAGCTACGCTCCATTTCCAAACTTGCTGCCATGCAGGATCCATCAAGAGCTCTGCAGACGAGGGTGCCCGGCTGGCTCTGTGGGTAGAGCTTGTGACTCTTGATCTTGGGGTCATGAGTTCGAGTCCCACATGGGGTGTAGAGATTACTTAAAAAATACAAAATTAAAAAAAGAAAAACAAACTCTGCAGACAGAAACAGCACGGCAGGAGGAAGGCTCGGAGCCAGCTCCGTGAGCCAGCCCAGTAGATAACCCCAAAATAGACCCAAGTAGTGTGGGCAGTGAGCTGGGCTCCCCGACGTGCCTCTTTCAGACCCGTCCTGGCCGGACTGCCTTTTCCTGACTCGTGTTTTGGTGTGATGCCACCAGCTTCTGTCATGGGCCATCATGGAAACTGTCCCACGGAGCTTGCCACTGTGACCACCATGGTGATGCCGTTGAGGATGTGTGCTCACTATCACATACTGTGTTTCCTTTATGCACCGCCCCCCCCCCCAAGAGAAATGCCTGTCTGACGTTAGCACCATGAATAATTATAATTCTCTTGAGTAATGGGTCTGTTTTTATCTCACGGACGCTGGGCATTGTCTAACCGACACGGTCTCCTTTTAATTTTGGCTGCAAGAAAGCTTAGGGACACATTTGTGGCCCACCCACCGGAGGTGAACAGGGCCTTCCAGGGAGGAGTTTAGCTTTATTCCCGTTTCTACTCCTCCCGGTTTTTCTTCCTTCTCTTAGCTCTCCTTCTTACCTTACCACTCAACCTTGAGAACCTGCAGGCAAAACTCAATGCAAATCACCTGGAATCTCACTATCCTGAGATGATGGCAGTGAACCGCGTTGTCTTTTTATGCATCCTTAAGAAATAAAAATAAAAATGAGCTTATACTGTGCATAGTGTCTTTTGGGGGCATAGTGTGTTATAATTTGCTCCCCCCCCCATTTTATAATATGTCATGAACCTCTCTCCGTGTAATTAAAAGGCTCTACTTTAAGTTACTGCCAACGTCTGTAAGGATCTAGCAACTTAATAGTAACGACGAACATTGTTACATCCGCTTACCATGCGCCTGGCTTTAGGTATATTCACACAGACGCTTTTATTCACGTACATTACGGGAGTACAATGTGTACGTACACGTATTATAAGCTACAATCTTCGTATGTGTTAACTCATTTGATGCTCCTAACCCTATGAGATGGATATTCTTGTCCCCTTTTTACAAATGAAGAAAGCAAAACACAGAAGGATGCTAACTTTGCCAAGGCCACACGCTCGGGTTTCAAAGCGCTGCTCCTCATTGCTATGTTGCCTTTCAGAACAGCACTGGGATCTCACAGCCCACAAGCATTAAACCTCTCCTTTCTCTCCTTCCACCCCACTGTCTAATTTATGTTATTTTGTCATGTTGTAAGTACCCTCATAAGTCACCGAGAATCCTCTCTGCCACAAGGCAAGGCAGAAATAAACAGCGTAGGGAGTGGTCAATGGCACGGGGAGAAGGCAGAACTAAAGTGTTCCCCGAGGGCAGAGGATGAACCCCGGGCCCTTCCTGCAAGGGAACGCATTTATGTCCCTGGGCTGTGGGTGAAGTCCCATCCCTGGAAGAGCTGGCCTGGGTGGCCCTCTCTCAGGGAGGCTGGGGAAGGCGGTTTTTTCCCAAGGAGACTGAGCTGGGCCAAATGAGCCCCGAGGCCCCTTCTTCGATTCTCACAGTTTATGAAAATGCCAATAAGACCGAACGCGACACTCGATGGAGAGGATCCAGGAAGCCAGCTCTTGGGCCGGAACCAGGACCCTGGGCTTTCAAAAGTCCAGATTTATTGCTACATCATTCATCCAAAAGTAACAAACCAACTGCGACTGAGTTCGAAACTCTCAGCCCGGTGTATTCTTTCCCTCAAAGTGCTTTGGCTACCACTGCGAGAGTGTCAAAGGAGGCTCTCACTGTCCTCGGTCCTTTTGGTAAGGTGGCAGAGGATGAGGCAAGGACAAGCTGGGTGGCCCCAAGGATGCCTCGTGAGACGATAATTGGGCGGGCTTATTTGACAAGGAGGAGAGGCAGGAGCCCCTGGTGTCTATTCCCGGATTTGATTGATGTTTACTAGCTGGGAGACGTGGGGCAAGCTTCTTGACCTCGGTTTCCTCATCTGCGAAATGGAGTTAAGACCTACTTTGCAAAGCTGTTGCGAGGCTCCCGTGAGATAGTACAGGGTATACAGCACCCTTGAAAATACAAGCCTGTGGCGGGGGGGACCTGGGGCGGGCTGGGCTGTCCCCAGCCTGAGGCCGGCAGACCCGCCTGGAAGGGGCCTTTCCCTCCGGCCTCCAGCCCAGCACCGCATCCCCGGCATGCGAGGAGCCGCGTTCCCCTTCCGGCAGATAGGCCAACCGCAGGGTGACAACTGTGGTGGGGGGGCGGGGGCGGCACACGCCAGTAGCCCCTTCTCGCCTGCCCCCGGTGGGCTTCAGGAAGAAGGGGTGAGCAGGCAGAGGTGACCTCCTCCTCCTCCTCCTCCTCCTCCTCCTCCTCCTCCTCCCCATTCCCGGCTGTCTGCCCACAGGGGCACGGCCCTGTGCGCGGTGCCACCGGGGGCCATCGGGCCGGCTTGGAGGAAGGCCCGACCTCGGCGCAGCAAAAAAAACAAACACAGATGTGTTTGGCTGGGACCAGGAGGGAGCACAGCGTCCCCTCCCTCCCCCCCCCTCCCCGCCCTCCCGCCGGCGCGCTCCCCCGGGGCGTGGGGCCGGCGGAAACCTGCGGGGCTCCCCGGGGCGGCGCGGGGCCCGGGGTTGAGGCTGACAGTCCCCGGCCCGCCCCTCCTCCCCTCCCCGGGGTGCTCGCCGGGCCCAGCCCCCTCTCCGGGGTTTCCCCGGGCGCTCGCCGCCTCGCTTTCTCTTTGTCTCCGCGGCCCTTCCCCGGGCGCCCCGGTTCCCACCCGCTGGCGCTCGCGCTCGCCCCGCGCCCCGGGCCGCTTCCCTTTAACTTTCTTCTTTCCCGGGGTTAAAACTTTGCTCGCGAGCGGGCGGCTGCTCGCCGACGTTATTGGCCGGCGCCCCGCCCGGCGGCCCCGCCCCCCGCCCCCGCGCTCCCCTCCGCCCCCCACTCCCGGCAGCGGCGGCGGCGGCGGCGGCGGCGGCAGCGGCGGCGGCGGCGGCGGCGGAGCCTTCGGGGGCGTGCGTGCGTGTGTGTGAGTGCGCGCCAGCGAGCGTGAGTGTGTGTGCGCCCCGGGCGCGGGCTGGGCGGCACTCGGAGCGCGGCGGGAGCGGCGGGAGCCGGGCGGCCGCGGCGTCACTCGGGCGAGCGAGGCGGCCGGGGCCGGGGCCGGGGCCGGGGCAGCGGCGGCCGCGCCGGGCATGGAGCTCGCAAGCCCGCGCTGAGGCGGGACGCGCCTGCTGGCCGCGAGCGAGAGGCTCTCCGCCGTGCGGCGCGCGGGCTCCGGGCCGGGGCCGGGCAAACTTTTCTTTCTCTTTTGCCCTCTCCGGAGGTAAAGTCCCGAGCGCGGACTGTGCGGCGGGGACGCGACCCGGGCCGGCCCGGGGGGACCCCCGGGGGCTGCGGGCGGAAAAAGGGGGCGCGCGGGCCGTGCGGGTCCCCCGCGCTGTGCGGCGGCGCCGGGGCTCGGGGCGCCGGGCGGGCCGGCCGCCGAGGGTGCGGGCGGGCGCGGGCGTGCCCCCCTCGGGCGGCGTGGAGGCGGCGGTGGCCCGGGGAGCCGAGCGTTCAGCCCGCGGCCCCGGCTCGCCGCCCGGGCCGGGGGAGAACGGGCTCGGGGGGCGCGGGGGTGGGGTGGGGGTGGGGGGGAAGCCTCCCCCCCCCCCCCTCCTCCGGGGACCGCGGGCGGCGAGGCGAGGCGGGCGGGCGGGCGGCCGGCGGGGATGGTGCCGGGGAAGCCGGGCTCGCCGCCCGCCGCGGGGTGGAGGGCGCGGGGCGGGCTGGCTGAGCGCAGCTCCCCTCTCTCCGCAGGCGCCTTCTGCGGCGGGCGGACCGACTCCTCGGCGCGGCGGGGCCGGGGCAGGCTGGACGCGGCATGATGCGCGCAGTGTGGGAGGCGCTGGCGGCGCTGGCGGCGGTGGCGTGCCTGGTGGGCGCGGTGCGCGGCGGGCCCGGGCTCAGCATGTTCTCCGGCCAGGCGGCGCAGCCCGACCCCTGCTCGGACGAGAACGGCCACCCGCGCCGCTGCATCCCCGACTTCGTCAACGCGGCCTTCGGCAAGGACGTGCGCGTGTCCAGCACCTGCGGCCGGCCCCCGGCGCGCTACTGCGTGGTGAGCGAGCGCGGCGAGGAGCGGCTGCGCTCCTGCCACCTTTGCAACGCGTCCGACCCCAAGAAGGCGCACCCGCCCGCCTTCCTGACCGACCTCAACAACCCGCACAACCTGACGTGCTGGCAGTCCGAGAACTACCTGCAGTTCCCGCACAACGTCACGCTCACGCTGTCGCTCGGCAAGAAGTTCGAGGTGACCTACGTGAGCCTGCAGTTCTGCTCGCCGCGGCCCGAGTCCATGGCCATCTACAAGTCCATGGACTACGGGCGCACGTGGGTGCCCTTCCAGTTCTACTCCACGCAGTGCCGCAAGATGTACAACCGGCCGCACCGCGCGCCCATCACCAAGCAGAACGAGCAGGAGGCCGTGTGCACCGACTCGCACACCGACATGCGCCCGCTCTCCGGCGGCCTCATCGCCTTCAGCACGCTGGACGGGCGGCCCTCGGCGCACGACTTCGACAACTCGCCGGTGCTCCAGGACTGGGTCACGGCCACCGACATCCGCGTGGCCTTCAGCCGCCTGCACACGTTCGGCGACGAGAACGAGGACGACTCGGAGCTGGCGCGCGACTCGTACTTCTACGCCGTGTCCGACCTGCAGGTGGGCGGCCGCTGCAAGTGCAACGGCCACGCGGCCCGCTGCGTGCGCGACCGCGACGACAGCCTGGTGTGCGACTGCAGGCACAACACGGCCGGCCCGGAATGCGACCGCTGCAAGCCGTTCCACTACGACCGGCCCTGGCAGCGCGCCACGGCCCGCGAGGCCAACGAGTGCGTGGGTGAGTGGGGCGCCGCGGGGACGCGGGCGGGCGGGCGGGCGGGCTCCCGAGGACCGCCTGCCCCGTGGACGCCGCGCGGGCCGTGGGAGGCGCGTGCCGGGAAGTCCTGGGCCCGGGAGGGCTGAGAGCGGGCTCACGGGCGCGCGTGGCGCTGGCCGGGGACTCTCGGATTTGCGCCCGGCGGGCTCTGGAAGCCAGGAAGGCTGAGAAATGCTTCGGGGGAGAGGGTTTTGCAGGAAGCTTGCCGACCGGTCCCCCTAACTCCGGGCTCAAATGCAAAGCATCCACTGTCTTTAACCTCAGTTTGGCGGGACCCTGGTATCCGCCTCCGCTGTACCCCCCCCTCCCCCTTTCCCAGGGCTGCAGCTGGGCACCCTGTTGGGAACCCCGGCCCTGTTCCCCGGGGGGTTCCGACTCCGCGATCACAGATCCCTTGGGAGATGGCAAAGGGATTTGCAGTTTGGGGCGAGTTATATCACTCCTGCGTCCTCCATTTGCCTTTCATAGTTTGGGGCAAAAAATATTTTTTTTTTTGCCCCTTTTGAACAGCGTATTTGTGTTAGCTGGGATTTAAAGATGAGATTTAAATTAATTACTATCCACAGGTTACAAAGGAGAGTTCAGTAATGATTTTAAAATAATTCAATCCTGGTCCAGAAAAGTGTACCAAAATGTGTGTGTGTGTGTGTGTGTGTGTGTGTGTGTGTGTGTTGTTAGCGTCACAATTAGGTGAAATGAAACAGATTTGAATTAACCAAGGATCCAGCTTCTCTCTTTGTAATGGGGTTTTAAGTCCTGAAAGAAATCTGACAAGGCTTGCACTGGTGAACACTGTTGGGTCAGAAATGAGGCTAAAAAGAGAGAGAGAGAGAGAGAGAGAGAGATTCGTTCTATTTCTGAATTGTACAGCTTTGCTGCAGTGGAAAGTCAGTTTCTCCCCAGCAAAAAAAAAAAAAGAAAAGAAAGAAAGAAAGAGAGAAAGAAAGAAAGAAAAAAGGGAGGGGGGAGGAGGAGAGGAATGCCAGAGGATTCTAGTATGAGATGTAAATTTCCAATTTCCACATTCTATTTTAATGAAAATTATTTCGCCCCTCAACATACCATTGGGTGTGCATCTTTTGTGAACCTATAGTTATGCGCCCTCCCCCACCCGCACCCCCCAGCTGCCACTGTGTGATTCTTCTCCCACTGTGGCACATGGCTAAGTTTGCTCGTCCCCACAAACACACGTTTCGGAGTCTGGTTCTGATTAATTGTCATGGTGTTGTCGAATAGTTTGTGCCTCATGACTGTGGATGCAGATTTTTGAGCAAGCCGGCGCAAAACAGGTCTCGGAGAGCCGGGTGGGCACCGAGGCCCAGTCAGGCGCCCTGGTCTGCGAAGGGTCTCGCCTCCTGTTGCACAGGCACGGCCTCCATTTTTGCACTGCGTCCCGCTTTTGCAGACCTGATTGTTCATGCCCCTCATTTAAGGGACTTGGGACTGGTTGCCAGATTGAAGAGACTTCTCAGGATTCCGCAGCCAGCTAGTAGTTATACCCTGACTTAGTGGTCTTTGAGAATAAAATTCCTTTGATCTGCTCAGTTCCTTCAGAAATGTTGGTTTTTCCCATCCCTTCTCTTTCCCCCTCCCTCTTTTCTTTTCTTCCTTTTGTGCGTAAAAACCCTTTATTGACATTTGAAGGGCCTCCCACGGTTTTGCTATCAGTTTGAGTTCCTACGTGCAAACGAAAGACACCTTCCAGTTGTCAGTGGGCAGGGTGGAAATTGGACAAAAGCAGCTCACTACACTGAGGCCAGTAAACTGGGTCTTGTGGTAACATTGTACTGGCTTGAAGATTCCTCTTAGCCCATGGTGTTCACAGTCGTCACCTACCCCCAGCTCTGCCAGTCACTTCGGATGTGGAGACACAAACCGCATTTGTTGTTAACAATGGTCATGCTTTTGGAATAGTCTCTGTAGTTTAGGATTTTGTCTTTTGACCAGAGCCTTGACTATGTGCAGAAATTGGATTGACTGCTTTTTTTTTTTTTTTCTTTAAGCCAAATTGAGCAATCAACATATGAACTAATGTAATTAGTAAGTGTTTTTGTTCAAAAAGTTTAATTAGGCCTGGTGAGGACATCATCTGCATGACAAACAATCAGCTAACAATATTTTCTGGGTTTTAACTGAGGTGATTTTAATTCTCAGTAGTTAAAGTATCTTTAAATCTCGCCGATTATTCAGTCACCTCATAAAAGCAAAGCCAATTCAACGAAGTTCAAGTTATTTATAGTTTCCTTTTTGAATAGATGTTCTGATATCTTGTAGTTATAGCCCCGGGAGTGTCAGGTTGAAGTTCCCATAAAGTCTTAATTGAAATCTTGGTGATTTTTCCATCATTCCACAGAAGAGAAAGCCAGGAAAGACAATTTAGAAGTGATTTACAATTAGAGGTCGAGCTTTTTATGAAAAGGCCCTATAGTGGAGATATGTGAGTGAATTAGTATTTGACAGGTGTTCTGAGACACTACAGGGCACTGTGCTAGGGAAAAAAAAAAAGCATTAATAAATCCTTCAAACACTAACTTTTGTACTATCAGCGGCTCAGATTTTTTTCCCCAACCTAATCCCATCTTGTGAATTTCACACTGTTGACATATCAAGTCAAGGTACCCCGATTATCTACAACGGAGCCAAAGTAAAGAAGGTTGTTTTTTAATTTCAAAAATCGGTATTGATAAAAAAAAAAAAATGAAGCATCACTGTGTTATTCTGTCTTTGCCTTTATGAAATAATGAGACAGTGATTTATAATAGACTAAAATGGCATCCTTCCCTAGGTTAACCCCCCTGCTCCCTACCCGCCCCCCCCCCCAAACCCTAAAACTTAAAAAATACCCATGGATGTTATTATTTGACTACATGGTTCTAGATGGGGCCGCGGTAATTTCTGGTTGCTAAGAAATGTGTATGTCCTATAGGTTTCCTTTGGTCAGCTTTCTTTCTGGTGTTTCAAGGTTGAGTTCTCTCCGGAATAAATGTGAACTTTGTAAAGCCCAATTTTATTTTAAATCCAATTTTGGATTTCTTCTGGAGGAAAAAAACCCCTCAGAACAATATGAAAGACAAGACCATGTATAACGTTACAGCCTCGACAGCCCTCAGTGGAATAACTAAATACTTTCTTCCGCCCATATGTATCAGCAGCATTCACATGCTCTTATACACATGTGCATTTACATTCACTGCGTAAAGAAGCATCCATGCATGGTGGGGGTGTGCGTACGTTCAAGGGAAAATGCATGAACAGTTTTAAACCACCTGGGTTGCTAGGCCCTTTTTCCCCCCTTCCTTTTTTTTTTTTTTTTTTTTTTCAAAAGAGCATCTGAAGACCATATTGTGTTTCATAAATTATTGACATCAGTTTTAATCAGTGTCCCCCTGACATCGGAGCTGTGTTAGTATTTAGTGCCTGACGAAGCATGCTGTTTAATCTTACTGTGGGAATGTCACTGTGAACCCCTGCCTGGTTTGTGACAGGGTAAGCTTATGAAAACTTGTTTTGCGACTCACTCTATGGCTTTGCGTTGCCCAGCTGAAACCCAAAACCCACACAAAAGAGGTCTCTGCAAGATGAGCACCGTGCTGGGCTAGCCTCCTATGGTCATGGGTACCTGCAACATAATGCTGGTAATTGTTTAAACATGGCTTTGGCTGGCGGCGGTGGGGGGGTCCCTCATGCTGTAAATGGCTCTCGCACTTTGGCCCACCATCATCCCCAGCAGGAGAGGGGTGTTATATTGGAGGTGTTGCTGTGAGAAATCCAATGCCCCACTAAAGACTCTTGCAAAATCAGAAGGCTGAAATTATGTGCCGCTTAGGCTAGAGCCTGGCACAGAGCTGTAGACCAGTGAATGTTTTTACAGTCTTCGTAATTATTATAATTACCGTCATTATGGTGGTTAACGCTTGAGAGCTTATTTTTTGCCAAGCACTCGTATTAGTCATTTAATCATTGAGGCTGTGCTAATAATAAGCAGGATGATGGCACTTATTTCACAGATGAGAAAACCATGACCTAGAGACACTAAAATGGTTTACCCAAAGCCACGTAGTTAATAGATGGCAGAGCTAGAAACTTTTTGACCTGACGTTTATCGCATCGGACCCTTCGTGCTGACTCCACATAGGATGGACGGATGGACGGACGGATGGATGGATGCATGGATAGTTGGGTCGGTGGTTGGGTGGGGGGCCGTTATATATCCACATACAGGAGAGAAGATGGAACGACCTGTTACTTCTGGAAGTGGAGATGGTTCCGTGTCTATGTTGATTATGTCGTGCTGTATTAATTGTGCTCATACATATTTAAATGTGAAATTGCATGTAAGAAATTGTCCTTCATTTTAGCCATCAGGACGAATGGGAGCTGGCTGTTAGGAATATAAGGGAAGAGACTTTGGATGCTTTCTGGTGGGTCTTGACATCCATAAGCGTTGGTGATGGCCAAGCGTTTTCTTCATCTCCAGGGCCCGCGAGCTCTCTCGGAGGTGGTGGAACAGAGCTCATGATCAGAAAATCCTCTTTAATAAGGCCTCTTCCTTTTCCCTAGTGCTCATTATCTCCCTTGCTTCTCTGGAACATATGGAAAAAAACCAAGGAAGGGGCCAAGGAGTGTTGTTGGAGAGGGGAGTTTACGGGCGCATCCTGGCCACGAGCATGGAGCTGGTGGGTGCAGCTCACGTAGGTTGGTAACGCGGGGCCGACATTTATCTCGGTGGGCCCCACGGCAGCTGGAGGGAGGGTCTCCGCTGGGCTTCTCCTGAGCACCTGGTGGGCAAGGAGGCTGCTCCCTCCTCTACTGAGAGACGGGAGACAGACTTGTGTCTGGATAAACCTTCGAGGGTGGGTCTGTGCATTTCCAGGCTTTGCCAAGAGGCCTTTTTGGCCCTGCCCAGACTCCTCTCTGACCTCCTCCTCCCGTAGAAAAATGAGATCCTCGGAAAAGTATTTGAGACTTTATGTCCAGAGTAAATATTGGAAAGGCAGTGGGTTGAAATTCAGATGTTCCCTGGAAGGAATCCCCTCATTTTCTGCTCACAGCTGGTATCGATATTTCCTTCTTGAAATGAGTTGTGCTTTTCATTAAGTAAATTTTTTGTCTTGGGATTAAACCAACATTGTATTCTTAATAGACTTTTATGTTTACACTTCAAATGTCCACTGGGTTGTTCTTCGTGTTATCTCGATGGCTTCTATAGTGTCTGTTATGCACATTGGCCTCACCAAAATAAATGGCTCTCTAGGGAACTGGATTATAAAACAGCCTTATCTGTCGATGCACCAGTAAGGAGATTTTGTGAGTCAGTAGGTTTTTTGTTTTTTTTTCTTCCTTTCAGAAGTGATAATCATACCTTGGGTTTCTGCAATGCCTTTCATTAGAGGGAGACTGCAGGTCTCAGAGGGCTTTTGAAACGCTCAGGATTTAAGCCTAATACTTACTCAGAGTGGCCCACAGTATTTTGCCTGTCGTCTGGAAAGACACAGTGCCCTTGTGGTCTCTGCAGCCTTGGAAGATGGGGCATCGATCGGCTTGGGCGGCCGAGGGGAATGGCAGAGGTTCCGGTGGCGGTCCAAGGTGACCGTCAGGTTGCACCCTGGAGGACAGACCACAGATCCCTACTAAGCGCCAGGCATCGTGCCAGATGCTTCCTGTGTGCCTTGTTTTGATGAATCGGATTACCGCATGGAATGGGAGCTTTCCAAAGACGGACGTCCCCGCCACCAAAGGGCAGTGTTTGCACAGACACAACTAAGTGTGGAGCGGTCTGCGGGGCACATCGTGGCTTATTCAGTGAGGCCGTTGCATGCGCGGAGAGCAAGGGGGAGTATCGATCATGCTCGTTTCAAAGCCTGGTCACATAGGGGCGCCTGGGTGGCTCAGTCATGATCTCGTGGTTCGTGAGTTCGAGCCCCGCGTCGGGCTCTGTGCTGACAGCTTAGAGCCTGGGGTCTGCTTCGGATTCTGTGTGTGTTTCTCTCTCTGCCCCTTACTCACTCATGCTCTGTCTCCCCCCCCCCCTCAAAAATAAATTTAAAAAACCCTTAATAATAACACTAATAATAAGGCTGATTACCTAAGAACCGCATCCTGTTGTAACCAGCTCCGAGGGGCAGTTTTTCTGAACAACACCTGAAATGTCTGAGCTGCCCTGAGACAGTCCTCCAGACACAGTCTATCTCTTTGCCTCCATGCTGTCTGTCGTCCTGATTGACCTGTGTCGCACAACATAGTGAGTTCAGTATCGCATCGTTGTATTCTTGTTCCAAAAACGCATTCCCATTGGAAACTCAGAATTGGCTTTTAATTGGCCTTCGAGACGTTGTATAATGTGTGTGAATCCCACCCCCCTCCCCACCTCCCCCCTCTCCCCGCCTCCCCCAGTTCTTTTGTGCGGGTTCTGCGCTCTGACAGAGACAAGAAGGGGCTGTGGTCACGGGATGGACGAAATGTGGGATGCCTCTCATCTGGGACTTTCTCTTCCGACGCTTCAGTGACTGCCCCAGAAGCGGGCTCTGCCTTTGCCCGTGTTCGAGGCATTCCCTGGAGGTCCCCAGGTCTTCTGCCGTTGGGACTGGTGTACTAGCTGTCGTTAGGGTGAAATGAATTCGTGCTGCAGTGCGTTTACGCGTGTAGAGGAGATCCAGAAGACCCATATATCTGTAGGTGTGGCGGACGTCCAGGCTGATCCGGGGCGGTGGGGGGGGGGGGAGGTGTTGGCTTTTCAGAGGGCGAAGTAAATTTCTTGCATGGAAACGCTGAAAGGCAGAAAGCGACACCCTAGTGCGTTACAGCCACTGATAACCAAGGAATCTTCCCACCTCAGCCTGGAAGAAGGTGCTGGAAAGTCTGCCTCTTGTGGAGGATTTAGGACTGGCCTGGGTAACGCATGGGAGATATCAGCCCCCTGTGCAGGTAGTCCGAGTTTCCGTGTGGAGCCCATTCGTGCCCTCTTCCGGCTGGTGCTATTGATAGATTTTTAGATTTTTTTCCTCCCTGGGTCCTTTTCTGCCTACAGATGAGAGAGAGTATTGGTTGTCACGAGCAGTCGTCTGTTCCACGTTCCAAAAGTTCCACGCCTGAGTTCAACAATCTGTAGGGCCATAGGGACCTTTAAATGGGCTGGGTTTGAATAACTGAGTCTTACTTAGGTAACCAGGAAGTGAAAATAGACCTCTCGTAGTTTCCCAGAGCACCTGTGTGTTGCCCTGCGTTCGATACTTGGTGGAGCATCTCAAGTAGATACTTGGGCCCCTCACCTTGGCCCGTCTGATTATCACTGGCCAGGGCTTCTGATTTGATCTGTTTCCTGCTTGGAGTGGCCAGGGTGAGGACTCAGCAAAAGCCCTCCTCCCGTTCTGACACCAGGGCAGACATTGCTAATCGATCACAGCACTCTTTTCCTTTAAGGCCAGAAATGGTTACCGGGTATCGGAGTCCTTTACGTTATAACACGCGAGGCAGCCGGTCTTACTTAGGATTAGCCTAGGAGATGAAAACTGTATGACATCTTTGGCCGCAGAAGACCTTCCCCAGCTCCCCGGGCCGGCAGACCAAGAAGTCCCTTGGGAGTGGACGTTTCTAGAGCCGTCAGGGGTCAGGGGGCTCTGTTGGGTCCGGGACGTAAAGACACATGAAGTGGGTGCCCTCCCTGCAGGTGCGATGTACTCTCATGGGGGGGGGGGAGGCTGTGCATGAGAAGGGTGAATTCTTGTACACCTGTACTTTAAACCGTGAACACAGTTCAAAGGGAGGAATTTGGCCCAACGCCGCGGATCGGGGGAGGCTCTGAGGCTCTGCAGAGGAAGCAGGGTCTGGATTTGGCTCCTGTCACATGGCAGGACTGGGTCACAGTCCACTGCGACACATTTTCCGCGTGCATTTTTGCTCTGTTGCTGTGTTTTCTGTTCTGGCCAAGAGCGTGGGAGACCAGGTTCTCTGAAAAGAGTGTCCTCCCACAGTGTCTGCCCCTCCCAGGCAGGTTCCCCTGGACTGGATGGGGACAACTCCAGAGCTATCCTGACGGGGCTCAGGACTCCGGTGAGGTGAGGCTTCCCGGGTTGGGGGGGGCCCTTCCCACCTGAGAAGCGGGGCCCTCGCCCCCCCCCCCCAAGCCACATCTGTGTGGCATTGAGAGACTCTGCCCGGGGCCACTTCCCCCGGTGCTCTGCTTACGCTCCGGCCGGCGTAGAAAGTGCCAGACAATAACGGCTCCAACCCCAGCATGAAAAAGGAAACACATTGTGTTTACAGATACAGGACTTGGCATCAGAAACTTGAAAGTACCTTTGAGTTGGACGCCCCAGGGCAGGGCTGTTGGACACCCTGCCCCGAGTCCCGCGGCCAGCTTGCTTCCTCTGCCCAAAGTCAGCCCTCAGAGGTGGACAGGGTGCTCCCAGCCAACTCTTCCTTCCCAGACCCGGCCCTGTCTCCCTTCCTGGCTCAGACCATGCGAGAACTCGGGGAGAGAGAGTGCCTGGCCGAGAAGGGCGCAAAGCACTGCTCGCTCCAGCCCTTCTGAAGCCGTGTTCCCAGGCCGATGGGCCATCACGATAGCGAGAAATGCTAGGGAAGAATGAGATGGGGCATTTCTCTGTGTTTCTCAGCCCTGTTTACTGTTAGAACCAGGGTGGGAGGGCTGGTGGTTTTTCTTAAGTCCAGGATGCCCACAGAAGAATATGAGCCACATGTAAGTGACAGGCACGTGCTATTTTCCTGCTCCGTAGGAATGAAGATCGGAGAGCACGGCTTTCTGTCTAAGAATATATGGACTATCAGGGGGCGCCTGGGTGGCTCAGTTGGTCAAGCGTCCGACTCTTGATTTCAGCCCAGATCGTGATCTCACGGTTCGCAGAGTTCGAGCCCCGCGTCGGGTTCTGTGCTGACAGCTCGGAGCCTGGAGCTGCTTCGGATTCTGTGTCTCCCTCTCTCTCTGCCCCTCCCCCTTAATAAATAAACACGAAAAAACTATATACGGACTGTCAAGATGTATGCGTTAGGGGTAATGGTTGAAAGAACCCACGTCCAGCCTCACACTGCTTGGGACTTTTGGGTACGTCGTCGAAGCTCTGTGTGCCTTCCATATCCTTGGCGTCCTGGGGGCCCGTGCAAGACCCCCGTGGTAGATGGGGGGCCGGGGAAAGAGAGGAGCCTCTGCATAGGAAGGAGACCCAGAGACAGAGCGCTCGTCCTCGACTTTGGGTTTTTATCACCACACACACACGTCCGTCAGCCTCCCTACTGCCGTGCTCTGTTCTAAACACCGTACGGATATTACCTCATTTGCTCCCCACAGCAGACTATGACGTGGGTTATGTTATTATTACTCTTCGGGAAATTCCTCTCTCGTCTTTGCCACGTGCACATGCGAATGCGTTTCTGTTGGGCGTGTGTCCAGAGGCAGCATCCCTGGACCCTGGGGGAGGTGTCAGCTCAGCCCCAGGACATGGTGGTTATACACCGGCCCAACATTTTGCAGAAGGCGGCTGTGCAGATTCACATTTGTGCATAACGTTACAGGGGAAGAAACAGGCGCGTGGCAGACACAGAGCTTGCCCAGGGTCACGCATGGAGCAGGAGGTGGGGTTGGAATTAGGATCCAGGCGGGGTGGGCCCCAGAGTCTTGCTTTTCACCGCTGTGTCTGGCTGCCTCTCGTCTTTCACCCGCATATATCCAGATCTAAAACCGATGATACTGGGGCGGGGGGGGGGGGGGCAAAGGTGCCCTTGGCTTCTCTAGACCTCAGTTTCCTCTTCTGTAAAGTGAGGGGTTGGGGCACGAAGACCATCTTCAGTTCTGATAGTCTGTGTTCCTGCAGAATGCACCTCCTTCCTGGTCTGTATTACCCAACCCCCCTCTATTCCATTGGTGGGGGGGGGCGGTCCCTCCAAAGACTGTCAGGCTCTGAGAGCGAAGGACCTCACTTGGCCCCGCCCCTCAAGACCACCAGGGATTTCTCCTCCTCTGTTCCACTTGGGGAGGGGAAGACGTGGGATGTGTTCCTTCTTGGCCCTCCTGCGTGTCAGCTGGCTGGGCTCCTCTCTTCAGATCGCGCGTGTGCAGCTGGATGGATGTTGACAGAATCAACTCACCTGTGTAACTAGCTCAGCCATCAAGAAAGAAAATATTTCCAGAAGGCCTCCGTATGTCCTTCAAATCACCCACCCCACCGTATGCCGACATCTTAGCTTCTAGCACCCTTGATTTGGTTTTGACTGCTCTTGAACTCCATATAAATGAAATCATCCCATATGTTCCCTTCAGGTACCTGCCTTTTGCTCAGCGTCATTTCCTTGTAAATAGTCTGAAACATAACGTAAGCCTGGAGTCCTTTTTTGTTTGATGGGATGAGCTCAGCTTCTTGGGGGGACCGATCATCCTGTTTGCTTCGTCTCCTGACCTTTGCTCATGCAAGTGATTTCCTCGTGTGTTTTGTAATGTCTGACTGTGAGCTTATCTTTTTGGGAAATTTTGTGGAAATCCCACCGGTCTTAGTTCTGGAGTATCCCTACTGAGTGATTTTACCAGACATCTTAGAGTTTATCGTGGGCCCGGGACTGATTTTTCCATTAAGTGAGGAGTATGCATTTTCCTCCAGTCCCTTCCAGGCCTGGATCACTGCTAGTCTTCTAATTGGTCTCCCTCTCCTATCTACTCTGTTCTCCAGGCCCCTGAACTATTCTTACTGGTAGTTTCTGCCGTCCAACACCCAAATGGATGGCTTCTTCAGTCCCTTGATCTGTTGTCATTTCTCAGTGAAGCCTGCCTTGACTATCCTTCTTAGTAATATTCTAAATCAGGGGAACCTAGATGGCTCAGTCTGTTGGGTGTCCAACTTTGGCTCAGGTCTTCATCTTGCCCTTCGTGGGTTCGAGCCCTGCATTGGGCTCTCTGCTCTCAGCTCAGAGCAGGGAGCCTGCTTCACATTCTGTGTATCCTTCTCTCTCTGCCCCTCCCCTGTTTGTGCATGCTCTCTCTCTCTCAAATAAGCAAATAAACTATAAAAAATAAATAATATCCTAAAACACTTCATCACCCATCTGTGTTTGTCTCCTTTGTGCACGTGCGCATGCGTGCACACGCACACGCTCCTGATCATACCTTGGTCGCATCATTACCTTCCTCTGTTTTCTCCTCTTCCCCCCATAACACTTAACCTACCTGCTAACATGCTACTTAATTTACTCCTTTATTATGTTTATGAACTGTCTTTCCATTCTCCCACTTGTTCTGTTGTAACACTTGTTAGAAGGTATGATTATGGGGGCGCCTGGGTGGCTCAGTCGGTTAAGCGTCCAACCCTGGCTCAGGTCGTGATCTCGTGGTTCGTGAGTTCGAACCCCGCACAGGGCTCTGTGCTGACAGCTCAGAGCCTGGAGCCTGCTTCAGATTCTGTGTCTCCTTCTCTCTCTGCCACTTCCCCACTGGCATTCTCTCTCTCTCTCAAAAATAAATAATAAAAACATTAAAAAATTAAAAAAAAAAAAAAAGAAAGCAAGATTATGCAAGGGCAGGAGTCCTGTCTGAGTTGTTCACAAGAGGCCTGGCCTATAGTAGGTACTCACTAAAGTATTTGTTAGAGGAAAGAATTCAGGGTCTCATTTCTAACTCCTTCCTGGCCTTGTAAGACCCAAGGTCTCATTTCCTTTTTGTGTATGGGTCCTAAAACCCGAGTCCAAAGCCACGAAAGGTCAAATAACCAGGCTTTCTTTCCTTTGATCTCTTCTCCCTCTCTTCCAGCTCCACTCACACACATCCCTTGGTCACCACGGTCTCAATGTTTCTCCTAATACGTTAGCTTTCAGATTCTTATTTCCTCCAGCACCTGGGGATTTCCTTTTATTTCTTGTGAGATCTGCTGTGGATTAAATATTTTTTAAAAGTACATTTCATCTAGTATTTCTACATGTTAGTAGCGGTAGGGGTTCTGCATGAGCTCAGTCCCCCTTGTTGCCAGAACTCGAAGTCATATATTTTAATCTTTCGTCCATCTGGAATTAATTGTGACATATGGTGTGAGGTAAGGATCTCTATATTTTTTTTCATCAAATATGTAGCCAGTTATTCAGTGACAATTGTTGGAAAAAAATCATTCTTTCTCAGTGATTTGAGATGCCATATTTATTAAATGCTTAAGTATTCTATACACTTGGATCGGTTTTCTGGATTTTCCATTTTGTTTCACTGATCTGTTTTCCTGCCACTTCCTATCTGTTTGGATAGTGCATTTTGGTGCCTGGTGGCTTCAGTATTTACTGACTTATTCTTTTCACATTGGTTCTTTTTCATTTATTCTCATTGCTGTTCTTACGTATGTATGCACACGTGGGCTTTAGTTGAGTTTGTCAAACTTTGGTACGCATGCCATTGATAATTTGATGACTCTGTTCTTAAACTGAACTTGGTGACAATGGATCGCTTTACACTTTTTAAATTGTAACTGTATCAACTCGACTGTTGTGCTTAATAGATTAGATTATCGAAATGTCTCTATTAGGGTTGTAAGGATAAGAAATGGGTACGATATAAATCTGGTCAAAATCACAAATTTTGTGTTTCCCTTTGTTTCTTCTAGATAAGTTTTTAAAAAGTTTTATTGAGGGGCACCTGGGTGGCTCAGTCGACTGAGCTTATGACTTTGGCTCAGGTCATGATCTCGCGGTCTGTGGGTTTGAGCCCTGCGTCGGGGTCTGTGCTGACAGCTCAGAGCCTGGAGCCTGCTTCGGATTCTGTGTTTCCCTCTCTCTCTGCCCCTCCCCTGCTCACTCTCTGTCTCTCTGTCTCTGTCTCTTTCCCCCAAAAATAAACATTAAAAAAATGTTTTCTTAAATAAAAAAAGTTTTATTGAGTTTTAATTGAAATCAATAAACTGCACATATTTGAAGAGTGTACTTTGGTTAAGTTTGACATGTGTATGTACCTATGAAAGCATCACCACGATCAAGATATAGGACATATCCATCAGCCTCAAATGTTTCCTAATGCTACTTGGTCATTCCTCCCACACTTCCTGCCCCTTTCCACCAGAGCACTTTCTGTCATTTTATATTAGTTTGCCTTTCTAGAGTTTTATATAAATGGAGTCATATGGTATGTCTTCTTCCTTGTCTGGTTTCTTTTAGTCTGCATGATTATTTGGAGCTTCATTCATGATGCTATGAGCATCGCGGTTCACTGCTTTTTGTCACTGGTAGTATTCTGTTGTGTGGACATACCCCAATTTGGCCATGCACCTGTGGATGGACATTGGCGTCATGTCCTATTTCTGGCTATTACAGATAAAGCAGGTATGAACATTCTGGGGCATGTTTTTGCAGGCAGAGACACTTTCATCTCTCTTGGGAGTGGAGTGACTGTATAATATGGTAGGGGTATATTTAAGTTTCTAAGTAGCTGCCAAACTGGTTTCCAGAATGGTTGTACTCCCACTTTCCATTTATACCAGCAGTGTATGAGCGTTCCAGTTTCTCCATTTTCGTTCCTCACCAGCGTTTGATATCGTCAGTCTTTTCAGTATACATGGTGATATGGTCAGACTTTTAATTTTAGGCATTCTAAGAGGTATATGGTAGATAGATTTACAATTTTAAACCTTAGCCTCACATTTAAAACATTTTTTTTTAATTTTAAGGAGAGAGATAGAGAAAGAGAGAGAGGGGGAGAGAGAATCCCAAGCAGGTTCTACCCTCAGTACAGAGCTTGATGTGGGGCTCGATCCCACAACCCTGGGAACATGACCTGAGTAGAAATCAAGAGTTGGATGGTCAACCGACTGATCCATGAAGTCACCCCTAGCCTCACACTTCTTATTTTATTTCATTTTTTTTTTAATTTATTTTTGAGACAGAGAGAGACAGAGCATGAATGGGGGAGGGGCAGAGAGAGAGGGAGACACAGAATCAGAAGCAGGCTCCAGGCTCCGTGCTGTCGGCACAGAGCCCGACGCGGGGCTTGAACTCACGGACTGCGAGATCGTGACCTGAGCTGAAGTCGGACGCTCAACCGACTGAGCCACCCAGGCGCCCCAGCCTCACACTTCTTAAAAGAAAGTTGATTTCCATGTGTTTAGAATTCTGATTACTATTAGGACAAAGATTTTTTCCTTCTCCTTTTATTTCCTAACTGGATATTGCTGACATATAGAAAGGTTGATGATTTTTATATAAGTATTTTGCAACCTGTAGGTCTTTAAATTAATAGTGTTTCAGTTAATTCTCTGTTCTTGGATTTTTTCATATTCAACTATAATCCTCAAACCATGAATGTTTTAGTTTTTTTCCCCTAATACTTGTACTTTTATTTTTCTTGTCTTATGGCATTGGATAGAATTCAAAAAAACAGTTTATAGGAATGCTGGCATATACCTGTGTGTTGATTCTGACCCGAGTAAGAATGTTTCTAGAGTTTTATCACTGGGTATGTTTTTGTTACTAGTTTTAATATAGATTTTTTTTATTGTGCTTAAAGAAATTATTTCTGTTCCTGATTTACTGGGAAGTTTGCTCCTTTTTGTTGTTGTTGTTTTAAATTAAGAATATGTGGACTATTGGGGCATCTGGGTGGCTCAGTCAGTTGAGTGTTAGACTTCAACTCAGGTCATGATCTTGTGGTTTGTGGGTTTGGGCCCTGCATTGGGCTCTCTGCTGTCAACTTGGAGTCTGCTTTGGATCCTCGGTCCCCTTCTTTCTCCACCCCCCCCCCCCCCCCACTGGTTCTTTCTGTCTTTCAAAATAAATAAATTATTTAAATAAGAAGAATATGTGGAATATTAATCCTTTGGATATTAATCAAAATGATCATATACTTGCTTTGACTATTAATGTAATGAATTTCATTACTTGCATTCCTAAATTTTTTAAAATAGTTTTATTGAGATATAATTCATATACCATACAATTCACCCATTTAAAGTATACAATTCAATGTTTTTGAGCATGTTTATGGAGTGGTGCAACCATCATTAAAGGTAATTCCAGAACATTCTTTCTCTCAACAAGAGAATCTTGTACCCATTGACCATCATTCTCCATTCCCTCCTAACCCACTTAACCCACAAGCACCCCAACCGTAGGCAGCCAGTAATCCACTTTCAATCCCTACAGATTTGCCTGTTCTGGACATTTCACACAGAGAGAATCATACCATATGTGGCCCTTCTGACTGATTACTTTCGGTTAGCGTAATGTTTTCCTGCTTCTTCCACGTCGTAGCGTGTCAGTACGTCATCCCTTTGTATGGCTGAAGAGTACTCCATTGTATACATATGCCACATTTTATTGACGTGTTCATCGGTTGGCGAACATTTGGGTTGTTTCCACTTTTTGGTTGTTAGGAATGATGCCGCTATGAGAACTGATGTTCAGGTGGATATGTGTATGTGGATATGTGTTCCTGTTTCTCATGGCTTATACCTAAGAGGGACTTGCTGGGTCACACGGTAACTCTTTGTTTAACTTTTTGGAGCACTGCCGGACCATTTTCCAAAGCAGCTGCGCCATTTTACATTCCCACACGCAGCAGATGAGGGTTTCGTTTTCGCCACGTTCTTCTTCTTTTGCTTTTTAAAACATTTTATTTGAGAGAGAGAGAGAGAGAGAGAGGGAGGGAGAGAGAGAGAGAGAATATCTTAGGCTCCATGCTCGGCATGGAGACTGATGTGGGGTTCGATCCCATGACCCAGGGATCATGACCTGAGCTTAATCAAGAGTCTGACGCTCAACCGACTGAGCCACCCAGACACCCCTTCACCATGTTCTTCTTGTGAATACTTATTCTCTTTCTGATTATAACCATTCTGGTGGGTAGGAAGTGGTATCTCATTGTGGTTTCATGATTTTCTAAATTTGAACTGTTCTTAGCATTTTGGAAGACGTTTATCTGGTGACAGGTTGTTCTTTGATAATATTTTATTTTTGGTTTTTTTAGATCTCTTCAAAAGTGAGATTTGCCTGAACTTTTTTTCTCTTTATATTGCCTTTTGTATCAGGGCGATTCTAACTTTACATTCTGAAGTGAGAAATTTCCAGACTTTTCTGTGCTCTGGAATAATTTAAGTAGCATGAGAAATAGATGTCCCTTGACGATTTGCCCGAATTAGCCCATCTGGGCCCTGTGCCATTGTGGAAGTACTTATTCGATAACCATTTCAATCTCTTCCGTGCTTATATGTTTATTCAGGAATTTTTCATCTGCTTTTTGAGTCCAATCTGGTAATTTGTTTTCCAAGAAAATTATCACTTACCCAGATTAAAAAAAAAGTTTTTTCTTTAATGTTTATTTTTGAGAGAGACAGAGCACGAGTGGGGGAGGAGCAGAGACAGAGGAAGACACAGAATCGGAAGTGGGCTCCAGGCTCTGAGCTGTCAGCACAAGGCCCGATGCAGGGCTCGAACTCACAGATTGTGACATGCTGACATCATGACCTGAGCCGAAGTCGGACGCCCAACTGACTGAGCCACCCAGGCGCCCCTCACTCACCCAGATTTTTACCATAGTTGTAAAGATAACAATCACTAAGACTATTTTTGAAAATTTCCATATGTGTCTATACCACCTTTCTGATTTCTGACACTGCATATTTATTCTCACTCTCTTCTTGCCTAGGTTTATTGTTTTCTTGATATTTTTGAGAGCGACGGTGGTAACACCTAATAACGTCTATTAAACGCTCTCTGTGTGCCAGGCCCCGTGCTGAGTACTGTGTGTGCACTCGGTTTTAAAATCTTGGGGTGCCTGGGCAGCTCAGTCGGTTGAGCATCCGACTCTTGGTTTCCTTTCAGCTCAGGTCATGATGTCACAGTTCGTGAGTTTGAGTCCCGCGTCAGGCTCTGTGCTGACAGCTTGGAGCCTCCTTGGGATTCTGTCTCTCTCCCTCTCTCTCTGCTACTCCCCTGCGCTCTCTCTCTCTCTGTCTGTCTCCCCAAATAAATAGACTTAAAGAAATAAATAAACCTTAAAAAAAAAAGACCTTGAACTTGCCTGATGTCACACGGTGACAAAGCCCAGGGTGTTAGGCCAACAGGACCCACCTGCTCTCAGTAGCAGGGCTCTTAACTTACTGCTTGGTGCTGTCCCTTGGTTTTGAATGTTGTATATTGTTTCCAATTTTCTTTTTTTTAATGTTTATTTATTTATTTTGAGAGAGAGAGAGAGCGAGGAAGGGGCAGAGAGAGTGGGAGAGAGAGAAACAGAGAGAGAGAAGGGGGTGAAGAGAGAGAATCCGAAGCAGGTTCCAAGATGTCAGTGCAGAGCCCGATGCAGGGCTCGAACCCACAAACCATGAGATCATGACCTGAGCTGAAACCAGGAGTCAGACGCTTAACCCACTGAGCCGCCCAGGTGCCCTTATTTCCAATTTTCTAATTTCCGTTTCATTTCTATTCATTTCTTGTTTTTGCGGCCCTCGAGATATTTTTCGTTAAATGCTCAGTTCAGCTAATATCACAGTTTTCTGATTCCTGCTTGACAGAGAAACCATCTGAGGCTGTGACTTTTGTCTACAGAGCGGTTCTCAGTACCCGCCCTTCGTTTCCATTCAGTCTGATCCTGCCACTGTCCCTGCTTTGACAATGACAATGTGTCATTGTGACTTTCACCTTCTTTCTGCTCCTGGAGTTATTTATGAATTGGATTTTCATTTCCAGGCAAGTGGGTTCCTTAAAATATAGGATTTGTTATTAATGGCCAACTTTATTGCAGCCTGTATAGTTATTAATAATCTCATGTGTCTCTGTATGTGTGTGTGTGTGTGTGTGTGTGTGTGTGTGTGTGTGTAAGATCAGTTCTGTTAATATTCCATAGGAACTGAAGGAGAACTCTGTGTTAGGGCAGACTTCAACATATTAGTTAAATTGATCTCTACCGATTTTTCTTTTTCTCCAGATACTCTGTATGTTTGTTTTTATGTTCGCCTACGGGGAGCAAAAACACAATCTTAGTGGGAGACGCTAACATTATCCATCGCTCTCAGTATTTAACCAATTAGGAGGCAGAGTCGTCCAACCTTTTAAAAAACTGGGGACGTGCAAAGGCGTATATGGCACATGAACTCCGAGTAAAAGCGGGGGTGTCACGGGGTCGTATCTGAAAGGTCAAGTTCCGAGCAGAATGCTGTGCCCAGGGCAAAGCTGGTTCTTGTATACTGATACCAGGAAAAACGCACGCACCGTACCGTGAACTTCAGTGGGTGTCACCTGGGCCTTGGGCTCCTCCTTAGCGGAAACAGGGAGTTGGCAGATGACTCCTCAGTCTCTTCCAGTGCTCCCGTTCCATGATGGTGGTTTTGGGGTTCCCCACTAAGTGGTGCCAGGGAGGGAATGAACCTGGAATGAGGAGAAGCAGCAGCACAAAAAACAGGCTGATTCCTGGTCTGACAGGTGGGCTGAGTTTATTACTTGGGCTCATTCCTGTCCTTACATGAGCATCATTGCCTTTCGTCTGGGCAAAGGAGGTTTGTTGAAACACAAGTCTGTCTACACAGACAAGATGGGGAGGCCGCAAGAACTCACTGACATGGGGCGCCGCCTCCTGTAATGACGTATGACCCCGAAGGCTTAGTTTGGTTCTGGAATATGCCCCCTGCCCCACCCCCAGGAGCCCTGAGCTCCCCGAAACAGTGTTCCATAGGCGGCTTCCTGCGGGAACGGGCAGGAGAGCCAGCACATGCCTGCCTCTGTTTCTCCTCCTTTTCCTGCCGAGGGGTGATTGATTCATGGGAGGAAGAGGGGGGATGCTGAAGACAGGCATGTATTTCATAGAATACACCAGAACCATAAGCGAGGCTTAAAATTAACGAGCTAAGTATCCAATTTAAGAAATTGGAGGAAAAAATTAACAGAATAAGCCAGGAAAAAAGGGGTGGGTGGGTGGGGGGGAGATCAAAATAAGATCGGGAGTGAATGAACTAGAACCCAACAGAGATGATCAGCCAGAGCCAAAAGTTGGTTATTTGGAAAGATGAATAAACAAATATCTGGAAAGACTGGTCAAGAGAAAAAGAGAAGGCACAAAGAAAAACATGAGGAATGAAAAAAAAGGCATAACTAGAGATCTGGCAGAGACAAAGAAAAGGTAATACCATGAATAATTTTATGCTAATAGATTTGAAAGTGTAACCTCCTAGTTTCTCAATCAAACCCTGGAGTGTTTCCCAGACAGCTGCCCATAGATGATGTACATAAAATCTAACGTGGAACCCATAGAAAACAGACCAATTGAACCTCATCAAAATTTAAAACTTGTGCTTCCAAGGACACTACTGAGAAAATGAAAAGACAGCCCTTAGAATGGGAGAAAATATTTGCAAATTATATATCTGATAAGGACCCAGAATATTTAAAGAATATCATCTATAAAAAAAAAAATCTTACAATTCCACGATATGAAGGCAAACAAACTGAAAAGGAGACATATGCGTGGCCGGTAAAGCATGTGAAAAGAGCTCCCCTCGTTAACCACAGTAAATGTGAATCAACGTCACACTGAGATGCCACTTAACACCCACCGGGATGGCTCGTAATCAAAAAGACGATAGCAGGTGTTGAAAAGAATCTGGAGAAATCAGAACCCTCGTGCATACACTGCTGGTGGGAATGAAAAGCGAGGTAGTCGCTTTAGGAAAGAGTTTCTCGAAGGGTTAAACACAGAGTTACCAGGTGACCCACAGTCCTGTTCCCAGGTATACACTCGAGAGAAACAGAAGTACATGTGCATGCAAAAACCTGTGGACAGATGCTCACAGGCACATTATTCATAACAGCTGGAAAGTGGAAACAGCCCAAATATCCACCAACAGACGAGTGGATGAATAAAGTGTGGTATATCCATTCAATGGAATAGTACTCAGCCATGTAAAGGAACGGAGTACCGAGACATGCTTTAACGTGGACAGATCTTAAACATTTCACGATAATTGAAAGCCAGTCACGTAAGACCATGTACTATATGATTCTGCTTATATGGAATGTCCAGAATGGGCAAATTCATACAGGATGTAGATTAGTGGTTGCCAGAGACTGAAGGGAGGGGTGAATGACTATTTGGGGTTTCTTGTTGGGGATGAAATAATGGTGGTGATGTGCATGGTTTTAGCACGACTGCATGATTGTGCTAAAAACTGTGGAATTGTACACTTTTCAAGGGTAAATTGCATGGTATGCAAATTATATCAATAAAATAAACTTTTGGGGGGAGCAGGAAATACTTATTGAAATGTGTATTTCTGAGCCTTTCCCTGGTTTCACGAAGTCACTTCTCTGGGGGTACAGCCTAGAAATCTGCAGATTGGCTAACACTTTCAATGAAACCAGCTTGCAGAGAGGTTTAAGAATCTCCGTCCACTTATAGGGCGCCTGCGTGGCTCAGGCAGTTGGGCGCCCGACTCTTGATTTCAGCCCAGGTCGTGATCCCAGAGTCGTGGGATCCAGCCCCCACCTGCTTAAGGTTCTCTCTCCCTCTGCCCCTCTCCGCGGTTTGTGCGCGCTCTCTAAGTTTAAAAAAAATTAAAAAAAGAAGAGAAGTCCAATTAATCAATGTCAAAAGTGATGGGTATAGAAAATCACTATTTGGGGAAAAAAAAATCCCAGTGATAGTTGTTGCAGAGAATCACAATGTGTGCTAAAGTTAGCAAGTGAAGGTACGAGAGACAGAAAGTTTCCACGGCATCAGAGTATCTTGCCCCAATTTCCAATGGAAGAGGAGTCACTCTACACTGAAGATACCAGGCAGACGTCACCTTAACCACGTGATCAGAACTAACATAACTAGCAACAGGACATATTGCCGTTGTGTGCCACCTGATAGGAGGTGCTGGAGATGTGACATCCCTTCTGTGGGATCTTGCTGAAAATACATAACCTGCGCTTAATCGTGACAAAACGTCAGCTAAAACCAAACGAGAGACATTCTACCACGTAACTGGCCCGTACTCTTCCGGAGTAGCAAAGGAAGGCAAGGAAAGTCTGGGGCGACTGGCCCAGACGGGAGAGGAAAGCAGAAACAAGATACGTAAATACAACATCAGCCCCTGGGTTGGATCCGCCCTGGACCAGGAAAGGACATTGGTGGGACAGTTGTCACAGCTTATGAGTGTTATAGATTAGATTTCAGTTTCCTGGGTTGTGGTCGTTGTGGGATGGGTATGTTGAGACATTAACAGTGGGGGAAAGCTGGGTAAAGGGTACCCAGGA
Source organism: Panthera pardus (assembly GCF_024362965.1). Lineage (NCBI taxonomy): Eukaryota > Metazoa > Chordata > Mammalia > Carnivora > Felidae > Panthera > Panthera pardus. Next base: position 9,199,464 of record NW_026526876.1, on the reverse strand, counting down.
ATTCTTTGCAGTCTTTTGCACCTTTTTTGGGAGTCAAAAATTCAAATTGAAAAATGACAAAGAAATCACTCTCCTAGAGCGTCACGATTCCCAACCTGAAAACCACTGGGTTAGCAGGAAGAGCCCCGGCTTCGGGATCAGACGGCCCTCAGCCGGACCCCCAGCCAGACCTCAGGCTTCCCAGCCTCAGTTCCTCATCTGGGAAATGGGTTTAATCACGTCGGTGTTCTAGGATGGTTGGAGGCTTGAATGAAGTGATGCTCGTAACGTGCCAAGTGCGGCACCTTCGTGAAGCAGGGGCTCGGGGAAACGCCAGTCTCCCCTCCACCTCTCACCTCGGAGGGAGGGGATCGGTCCTCTGGGCTGGGCTCTTTGGGCCTGGCAGCCGAGGAAAGGGGCATCACGGGAGAGGGAAGGGGAGAAGCCGCCGGCCTGGGAGCTTTCTCACAAGAGCTTTCTCTTGTTGGCAGGCTGCTTCAAGTCATACCAACTTCAAACAAAAAGGGTTTTCAGACACAAAGGAAGGCTCAACCTGGCCAGTGCCAGGCCTGGCTTGGCATTTGAATGCAGAAATCCAAGTCTTCAGAGCTTGCAGACAGACCAGACCATCCTGGCTCCCATTTGCAGAAATGCCAAGGATCCGGGGGCACAGCTCCTCTCCTGGGCTCCTTCTGATTGTTGACTCTGCGGACAAATTAATTAGACTTAAATAAGAGCCAGTTCCCCCACGGTGCGTATTCTGCTGACAGCTGAGACCGGGCGACGGGCCCGAAGGTGGCCCTTCCGTCCACCTGCCTCCCCTTCTGACTCCTCCCCCAACTTTGCGGCATGTGGATACATGTGCCCGGCTGGTGTTCTTAATGGATTATTCTGAAGTCAAACAAAGCGGGTAGTGTACAAAGCAGGCCAGGTACCTTAGGTAGTTTTTCAGGGTGTGTTTTCACATAGCCTCCTCCGTGTTCTGTCACTTGGGTCTCCCACGTGAGCAGAGGGTTGCAGGAGAATGAGCCAAAGTTAAAAAGGCACAGTCATAGGACGTCGGAATGCCCCAGTGCGTTTCAAGCCTGCTTTCCTTGTGATATGGAGGCCTCACCTGTCAGCGCCCACCCTAGAGAAACACACAGGTGCACAGAAAGATACCCTGGGAGTGTCCCGGATTTCTGTGGATCGAGATCTGTCTACCTGTCTGTCTTCTCTTCCTTTTATCTCTCTATAACTATACATTTTTTAAAAAACATTTATTTATTTTTGAGAGAGAGAGAGACAGAGCACGAGCGGGGGAGGGGTAGAGAGAGAGGGAGACACAGAATCGGAAGCAGGCTCCAGGCTCTGAGCCATCAGCACAGAGCCCGATGCAGGGCTCGAACTCACAAACCGCGAGATCTTGACCTGAGCTGAAATTAGACGCTTAACCAACTGAGCTACCCAGTCACCCAGAAATCAGTGTTTTTTAAAAATTTTTAATGTTTACTTATTTTTGAGAGAGAGACAGAGCGTGAGCAGGGGAGGAACAGAAAGAGAGGGAGACACAGAATCCGAAGCAGGTTCCAGGCTCTGAGCCATCAGCACAGAGCCCGATGCAGGGCTCGAACTCACAAACTGCGAGATCTTGACCTGAGCCAAAGTCAGACGCTCAACCGACAGAGCCACCCAGGTGCCCCAGTCTCTGTGTAGCTATAACCTGCGTCTGTAATACCCACATACCTGTCTCCACATGCACACGCAGAAAGAAACACAGCCTGAATGTGCGTGGCAGGAAATGGCTACGTAAACTGTTAACGTACAATCTAACGCTGCAGGTGAAAACTGTAAACTTAACGTGTGTGGCCCTGGGCAGGATGCCGTGATGGATAGTATGAAACCACTGATGCATCGAAACGAAATCCCATGCCTCGTCTACCACTGACTCGCAGTGCTCCCCTGAGGGGTCTCCCCTCATCCCTGCACCCCTGCTTTTCAGCTCTGGCGCACAGTAGGTGCTTTTCAGAATAGCATCTGGCTTCGGGAACTTGGTGACCTCACTGGCCTCGCTGATAACGCGCGGGTTATTAATTCACTTCATTAAATTAACGAAGAGCCAGGGGGTTGGTCTGTCTGAGCCCTGAGCTGGGCCCTGTATGTAATTGACAAAATCGGCCTGTGGGCCAAATTCTGCCTGTTGCCTGGTTTGTAAGTAAACTCACATTGGCACGCAGCCACACCCACTTGTTTATGGATTGTGTGTGGCTGCTTTCCGTATAATGGCAGGGCCCTGTGGTTGCGACAGACACTGTGTGGCCTGCACAGCCTCAGATAGTGACTATCCGGCCTTTTCCAGAAAAAGGTTGTTGAACCTTGTCCTCATCCCTTCTCCCAGACCAGCCCCGTTTCTTTCCTTTTTTTTTTTTTTTTTTTTTTTAAAGGTTTATTTATTTATTTTGAGAGATCATGAGCAGGGGAGGGGCAGAGAAAAAGAGAGAGAGAGAGAATCCCAAGCAGGCTCTCATGGGGCTTGAACTCACGAACCGTGAGATCATGACCCAAGCCGAGTTCGAGAGTCAGACGCTTAGCTGACTGAGCCACCCAGGCGCCCCCAGCCCCATCGCTTCCAATACCTGGGGGCTGTTCAGAAGAGCCGGCCCTTCCCTGCTGCTGCTGTGCGGCTCAGCGGGGTTTGTCTGTAAAAGCCCAGATGATGCTTGCTTTATTATAAATTAATCATTAAGAAAGTCACCACGTCCCTTTGCTTCACCAACACACAGTCCTGCAGCCACGTCCTCCCCGTGTAGCTCTCTGTAGGAGTTAGCCACAGAACTTCTGAAATGCCTTGTTTCTTAAGTAAGCCCCCTCCCCCGCATACCTGAGTCCCCTCCCTTCCCGCCCCCTCCACCCCTATGTCCCAGCCTCCAAGGACAGTCCTCTGGCCTTTGTCTTTATGTCCTTAAGGCCTCTCCGAATGCTGGTGCAGAACAGGTGCTTAAATAAACATGTGGTGGGGGAGAAATACATGGATGAAAAGTGTTGAAAAGAAAATAAGAGTCGCCTCATTCTTTTGCTTTGGGCAGCCTATCCAGAGGGCATTCACCAGAAATTAAGGAAATTTATTGACCTTCAGGAAGCCACAAGCTGGACAAATGGTTAGCAAATGGGTCTAGCACACCGCGGTTGGAAACGGAGTGTTTTGCCTCCCTTCACTGGGGACCCGGTGACGATGGTCGGGGCTCTGGGTGCCGCGGGGAGCAGATCTGTCTTGCCGTGACTGCGTTGGCCCCTCCTGGTGCCCGTGATTTGCTCTAAGGCTGCAGAGAGAGGCTCTTCCCCGGGACTGGGCGCTCAGCCGTGTGCTTCGGCAGAGGGATCCCTATCGGGTACCTGACATCTAAGTTTTTAGGCTGTGTGTGGGACCCACCAGGTCGCCATGGGAAAGGAGAGTCTGTGTCCCAGAGAATCAGGCAACTGGGTTAGCATTTCCAGAAGAGGTTTTGTCTGATTCACAGGCTAATTTCAGCAGCAGGGTGATTATCTAGAACAATGTGCCACACAGAGTGACGTCCCTGACAAGCCCAGATGTTGTTAACTCCGGGAGGAAATCTCGCTCATTCAGGCCTGGGGAAAAGCCTAGAAAAACACGAGTTGTCCCGTGGTCCTGTGGCCGGCTGCCTTCCCAGGTTTGTCCGACCTGCCTCGCTTGGGGAACTGGTTTCTGCTTTCTCTCCGAGCAGGGCTGGAGGGCAGGGAGGGGGGGCAGGTGGCGAGGGACGGATTAACCCCCCACCCCCATTTGTTCTATAATGGGGATATTCATCTTGCCTTGTAGAGGGGGTCTTTCTTTGGAATGAAAAAGATCCCCCGTGCGGTATTTGTCAAAAGGTGCCCTCATGAGGCCGCAAGAAAGGGGCGGGGGGGGGGGGGGGATGCTTCAGAACAGGAGTCGGGGACGGGAATCCACGCTAAATATCTGGAATGAGAGGGCTGGGTGGGTTTGGCGGGCGAGGCAGGAGACCCTGCCAAGTGGCAGGGGGCTTGGGCTTGGGGCGGGGGTGGGGGGTGAGGGGCCCAAGTTTCAGCTCGAGCGCTGCCTGGCCGGGTGGCATCGGCCCACAGCCCTTCCCTTCGGGAACAGCCTCCAGCCGGGCTGCACAAGAGCTTTGGGATTGCTAATGGGCCTTTAGGAATGCTAAATGGAGCATTTCTGTTGCAACAAAGGGGAAAATGAGTGGAGAAAGGAATTTTAGTTTTGGCCCTTCCTGAGGGGAGGGCCGAACAATGGCGGTGTAAATGGACAGAGTAAAAGTTTTATCTGGGTTCCGAAAAAGCAGAACAAAGTGCACATGCCCTCTCGGCAGCATCTCAGTTGGGCGACGTGGGCACCGGAGCGGATCCGCCGAGGCTGGGCGGGACTCTGCTGGGTTCAGCCTTCCCCTGGGCAAAGGGCTGTGGGCGGGGCTGAGGATCACTAGGTGGGTGCCTGTCTGAGCCAGACACTTCCGCAGGCCTTGCTGCCTTCATTCAGCTGTTCACTCGTTCATACACTCATTCCCTCGGTCATTCACTTGTTCCTTTTCTCATTCACTCATTCATTCGCCATCTCCATCCAGTCACTCATTCGTAACACATTCATCCCATTCATTTGCTTATTCCTCGTGGCACCCACCCATCCATCCATCCATCCGTCCATGCATCCATCCATCCACACATCCATCCATGCATCCATGCATCCATCCGTCCACACATCCATCCATCCACACATCCATCCATGCATCCATGCATCCATCTATCCATCCATCCATCCATCCATCCATGCATCCATGCATCTATCTATCTATCTATCTATCCATCCATGCATCCATCCATCCATCCGTCCACACATCCATCCGTCCACACATCCATCCATCCACACATCCATCCATGCATCCATGCATCCATGCATCCATGCATCCATGCATCCATCCATCCATCCATGCATCCATCCATCCATCCATCCATGCATCCATCCATCTATCCATCCATCCATCCATCCATCCATCCATCCATCTATCCATCTATCCTTCCATCTACTTAAGCATGCACACATTCATCCCATTGATTCACTTATTCCTTTTCCTGTCATCTGTCCATCCATCCATCCATCCATCCATCCATCCATCCATCCATCCATTCACCCACCCACTCATTCACTCACACATTCATTCCATTCATTCACTTATTCCTTTCCTCATTCCTTCATGCATTCACTCACGTGTCCCCCTCACTGGCTCACTCAGCCAGCAACTCTTGATGTCACACAACTCTTGATCTCGGGGTTGTGAGTCTGAGCCCCACGTTGGGTGTAGAGATGACTTAAACATGAAATCTTAAAATTTCACATGGAAACTCAGTGGGAGAACTGGTCAACGTTGAGCTGCTCTGGTTGAAAGAGGCATTTATGAAAGGGTGGGGGGGTGACTGGAATGTATCATCCTTGTCTGCACCCCCCACCAGCCACCCCACGCCCTGTCTTACTGCCCCCCCCCCCCCCCACTTCCCCATGACCAAAGGACCCTTAGGGCCCCAGGGGACATGGTTTGTAAGGAGAACCCTGGTACCAACTTCCACAACCTCTTATTTTTGACCTCAGTCAATTTACTGTGTAAACAGCAGGTGGACGGGTCTGTTGGCCGAAATAATTTCATTTTCACTTAATCCTCAATTTGACGTGCGGCCGGTTGATTGCACAGAGATCCCGTGGTGACCCCGAGTCTGTTTCCTAGCGATTGGCCAGGGCTACCTTTCGCTTCTTTGCTTTTTGCCCTTCCTGCTGATCTGTTTCCCGGGGCGATAGCATGACCTGTCCGGCGCTTTCTTGGTGACACTTCTCACTCTGCTGACCGTTCCCCATCTCTCTGTTTGGATTGAGTTCTCGGTATTTTCCATTGCTGCTGTTTCTTCCTTGTTTTTATAATTCAGTTGCTGACCGCCGTTTACAAAACACCTCGGTAAAGGCTGCAGGTGGGAAGGTGGTATTGTTGACCCACTGTGCAAGGTCACTGACTGGAGGCCATGATCAGGTTTGACAGGCCCTACATAAAAGAATTTTCTGGAAAATTACACCCAGCTCGTCTAAATGCAATACTTTTATTTTACCTTGTAATTTGGAATAGCATCTTTCTGTAACGCATTTTATATTTACTTGCTTTCTTTTTTTTAAAAAAACAATTAATGTTTTTATTTATTTTTGAGAGAGAGAGAGAGAGAGAGAGTGAGAATCCCAGGCAGGCTCCACATGGTCAGTGCAGAGCTGGACACATGGGGCTTGATCCCATGAACCATGAGATCATGACCTGAGCTGAAATCAAGTCGGATGTTTAACCGACTGAGCCACCTAGGCGCCCCTATACTTACCTGCCTTCTTAAACAGAGCACCCCAAACATAATCGAGCTTCTGTTTTTTAAAATGTTTGTTTATTTTTGAGAGAGAGAAAGAGCATGAGTGGGGAAGGGGCAGAGAGAGAGGGAGACACAGAATCAGAAGCAGGCTCCAGGCTCCGAGCTGTCAGCACAGAGCCTGACGCGGGGCTCGAACCCATGAGCCATGAGATCATGACCTGAGCCGAAGTTGGACGCTTAACCGACTGAGCCACCCAGGCGCCCCGGCAATTATACCTATCTTGTAGGAATTTTGTGAGCATTAGGGCCTACATAGGATTCTTGACCCATGACCCATGATAGGCACTCAAACAACAACAACAACAACAACAACAACAACAACAACAACAACACCAGACAGCTTAAAGACAAGAAGGAAAAGGAGACTCTGGATGGCTCAGTTGGTTGAGTGTCTGACTTGGGTCATGATCTCGTGGTTCGTGAATTTGAGCCCCACATTGGGCTCCCCTTTGTCAGTGCAGAGCGCTCTTCAGATCCTCCGATCCCTCGCCTCTCTCTGTCCCTCCCCCGCACTCTCTCTCTCTCTCTCTCTCTCTCTCAAAAATAAATTTTTTAAAAAAAGAAGGAAAAGGGGCGCCTGGGTAGCTCCGTCGGTTAAGTGTCCGACTTCGGCTCGGGTCGTGATCTCGCTGTTCATGGGATTGAGCCCCGTGTCGGGCTCTGTGCTGACAGTTCAGAGCCTGCTTGGGATTCTCTCTTTCCCTCTCTCTCTCTCTCTCTCTCTCCCTGTCTCTCATGTGCTGTCTCTGTCTCTCTCAAAGTAAATTAAAAAAACAAAGGAAGTATAATTAAAAACAAAAAAGACCCATGGAGATGAGAAGACACCAGAGGGTAGGTCCAAGCCACCAAGGCCATGTACAGCCGAGTGTGCGTGTCTTTGAGCCCTGGGGGTGAGGGAGGGGAGTAATAGCGTGGAAGGATGGCCCAGGGCAGAGGAAGCTGGGCACACTGGGATCAGGGTGCATGCGTGCAAACGTTACCCAAACACTGGCCCTTATGATTAGGGAAGGATACATAAGAGAAGTACGTTTGATCCCAGAAGGTACGTTACCTGCCACATGACTGGAACTTCCCACCAGTGGGCTTTGGAACAGGTGCAGCTCTATGCAGAGCATAGAAAGTCATCATGCTTTTTGCAGCTTGTTCATCTGTGTTTCCTTTAGCTAGTGGGAGAGCAAGGAGGAGGCAGCAAAGGTTTAGGAGAAAGGCGTAATTTGAAAAGCATACATCGATGAAATTACAGCTAGCTACTCTGCCACAGCGCCCTTAAGTGAGTCTCCTTAGGTAGTTTGCTTTGTGCTGGGGGGAGACCGCTGTGCTCTGTTGTCATGGTAGAACCCTCTGGTCCCACCAGTAGAGCCCCTAGGTGGCCAGGGAGGTAGAGAAGGCTTGGTGGAAGAGGGGCGGAGGGCTCTATCTGGGTTAGTTGAGTGGCAGTGGGACAAGGGAGTGAAGAATAGAGCACACTCTAGGTGAGCAATGGTCCGGAGGGAATGGGTGGGGCTGACATTTTTTCAGAGGGTGTCCAGTCAGTGAAGGAGTTTGGCAGGACCTGGGCTTGGAGTGGGGGAGTGGTAGGGGATAGCACGGGCAAGATGGCGGGCAGGTTGGGTGGGCTTTACATAGGCAAGCGGTGGTCGGAGTCCCAGATGGCCACGTCCTCCCCCAGAGACTCAGTAGGTCCGGGAGAAGGTCCGCAGAATTTGCATTTCTGACAAGTTCCCCGATGGCGCTGGTGCTGCTGGCCCGGAGGCCACAGTGGAACCACTCATAGGCCATGGGAAACCAGGACCGGTTTTTAATAGGGGACAAGCTTGATGGAAAGATACAGATGGTGGCTGTGAGAGCAGTCACTTGTGAAATCAGGTGGTCGTATCCCCCGGTCAGGGTCATATCTTGGTGGATCCTTACACCTGGATGCATACATCACCTGCTAGCAAAAAATAATTTGAGACCACTGTTATAATTTGATGACCCCAGGCTCTCCTGGTATGTTTTTCGCAATTTGAGATTAGAGACTGTGCCTACCAGAAGACTTAGGTCTATTCCCAGGCTGGAGAAACAATGCAGAAGAATGTTTCTGCCTAAGTGCTGAGATTTTCAGGATGCTTAAAAATTTTTCTTTTTATGTTTATTTCTGAGAGAGAGAAAGAGAGTGAGCAGGGGAAGGGCAGAGAGAGGGGGAGACCCAGAATCTGAAGCAGGCTCCAGGCTCCGAGCTGTCAGCACAGAGCCCCACGCGAGGCTCGAACTCACAAACCTCGAGATCATGATCTGAGCTAAAGTCAGATACTCAACCGACCGAGCCCCCCAGGCGCCCCTGAGACTTTCAGGATGGGTTAATGCTTTATAGAGACATGGAACAAAATGTTGGAACTTAGACAGTTTGGGGGAATTTCAGGCCGTATGTATGTATGTGCCTTTTGACATATTTTTTTGGTTTTGTTTTGAAAGCTCTCTCCGGTTCCTCCCCCGACAGAAATACGGCTTCTCCAGGTGTTCCCTGAACGCTCACTTCTTTGCAGCCAGCAGAGTCTTTAGCGAAGGGGAAAGAGCCCTCCTACCCTTGGTTTCAAAAGGTTTTGAAATGCTAATTCACAGCCATGAAATATTCTGACAGCCTGGAATGTTATTCAGGGCAATCAGGCACCTTGATTATTACCGGAGTGTGAACCTTAAGTTGCTGCTACCCAAGAAGTCACCCGGCTTTTCAAGAGAGAGCGAGCTCAGAGAAATAGCACGTAACATTATGTTCAGGCATTAGATTTCATGTATCATGTGATCAGGATATCTGACGCCCAGTGTATCTGTAGGTGTGACAATGTCAACTCATAGTAGAAATCGAACAGCCTTTGCCAGCTGTTAAGGGAGAAAAAAAAATACAGGGTTGTGGCAAACATTTTTAGAAATTGTTATATGCCTATTTAAAATCCGAAAACACATCTTCCCAACTTCTACTTTTCCTTTTTCTCTACTGAGAAATCCCACCCCGGAGATGAGACTATAATACCCTTATTATTATTATTTTTTTTTTTTAAGGAAACATTCTAATTTCCATCCATCCTGTATCCCATAGCCTTTCACAGATATCCTTATTAACGACGGTCAAAGCTTTGTTGTATTTTTGCGACGATAAACAGAAGATGGTGTTTCTCTGTGTGGTCTGAGCTCAAAGGCAGGCTCTCGCCGTAATCTGAAGATTCCACACCTTGCTACGGATGATGAGGTTATCATGTGCGTTTAGCAGAGGAATGATTCGCTTTTAGCCAAGACCGATGCCTGCCTCAAGGAAGGAGCCACTGTCATAACCTTATTGTCGTGCGGGAAGGAGAGAAATCCATCTTGATTTCTTTACCCAGCGTTTTCCAATATGATTTATGTATTTTTCAAGCATTAAGTGAGCAATACAGAGCCTCCTGGTGACAGGTTCCTTGTTTGGCTCTTGCTTGGTCGAGGTCCAGTGGGCAGTTATGGTTTGTTGCTGTCTTTGGAGGGGGAGGAAAGAGGGGTTGTATTGTCTTGTAGGGGTGTTGAAACCATAAGCCAGTGGGGAGGATAATGAGTGTATCAAGAAAATAGTTCTCTTTACGTGGCTGATTAGGGCTCTTCGCATGTAAATCCGTCCACGCATGCGTCCATCTGTCCATTTCCTGCCCAGCCTTCTCTCCTGACCCCTCCTCCTCCATCTGACCAACAGGTCGGGGAGTCAAGCCCAAGTTACCTCCTCCCTTCCTTGAACGTGGTCTCTCTGTAGGTGACCTCACCTTTTCCTTGACCTTGCAGGAAGCCTTGTGAAATCCTCTGGCCCCGGCGCTCCTCTGAGCTCCAAACCCCCAACTCCCGATTTCTCGCCTCACTTGGGGGTCTCGGGGGCACACCGCTCAGGCTAGACACCCAGGAGAGGACGCCTCCCCTCTTCCTCTGCCCCCGCGCCCGCCCCCAGTTAGTTCATCACTGAGTCTGGCCAGCACCATCCAGAATATTTCTCCCCCGTCTGTCCCACGTCCTCTCTTGGGCCACCATCGCTGCCTCTTCCTTGCTCTCCTGCTTCTGCTGGTCCCCGTCTTTGGTGCATTTGCACAAGGCAGCACTGTGGTCTCATTAGATCGCAAACCCACTGCTGTAAACCCTGGGCGGCTCCCGCTGTGCCGCCCTGTCTCCCCCCCGCCCCGTCAGCCTCCCCCTCCTTCCCCACCTGACCCAGGGGCTCCCACCTGCCCTCCTCTTCCTGCAGCCCAGGCTCCAGCGGCCTTTCCTGACCACCCGGTCCCAGGTAGTGGCCTCACACTGTGTCACCATGGGGTCTTGTTTTCACCATCTGAAATCATCTGGTTTACATACGTGTGCATTTCATGCCTGTCTCCCGGCACCACAGTGAATGTGCCATTAGGACAGAGTCTGCTTTGAGACCCCTGTGCCCCAGGCCTGGGACTGTTCTGGGGACAGTGTGTGAGCTCAGGAATAGTCTGCAGTGAGTGAAGAAAGGAAGGTGTGGGGGCGCCTGGGTGGCTCAGTCGGTTAAGCGGCCGACTTCATCTCAGGTCACGATCTCGTGGTCCGTGAGTTCGAGCCCCGCGTCGGGCTCTGGGCTGGTGGCTGAGAGCCTGGAGCCTGCTTCCGATTCTGTGTCTCCCTCTCTCTCTGCCCCTCCCCCATTCATGCTCTGTCTCTGTCTCAAAAATAAATAAACGATAAAAAAAATTAAAAAAAAAAAGGAAGGAAGGTGTGAATGACCACGAGCAGGATACTGTTGGGCGCCTTGGCCTATCACGGGGTGGCCTGTGCTGTGGGGTCAGCGAGGTATGTGGACCCTTAAACACTTTACCACTTACTGACAAGTTCCTAGAAAAGGAGGAGGAAAGCTTGATCTGAACAAATTGTAATAATGAACAGACTTGACCGTCGAGGCACAGACTCCTCATTTGTCGTTTTGTTAGTCCTCGTTTCTCTGCTAGGATACTTATCTTTAGCTTGAGATGATACACACACATCCGCATCTGGGAAAAGGTATACAACGCCAGCCCAAAATGCAATAGAGTAGACACCCCCACGTGAATGTGTCCATAATACGTTGGAAAATGGATACCGTGCAAGAACATATCTTCTTGCCGGATTAAGAAGGTCACCGGTTGTATTAAAGACATTAGAGGGGCGCCTGGGTTGGGTGTCTGAGTCAGGTGAGCCTCTGACTCTTGATTTTGGCTCAGGTCATGCTCCTAGGGTCGTGGGATCGGGTTCCCAGTTAGGCTCCACGCTGAGTGTGGAGCCTGCTTAAAATTCTCTGTCTCTCTCCCTCTTGCATGCTCTCTCTGTCTCCCTAAAATAAAATAAGGGGCGTCTGGGTGGCTCAGTCGGTGAAGCGTCCGACTTCGACTCAGGTCGTGATGTCAAGGATCATGGGGTTCGAGCCCCTTATCGGGCTCTGTGCTGACAGCTCGGAGCCTGGAGCCTGCTTCGGATTCTGTGTGTGTGTGTGTGTGTGTGTGTGTGTGTGTCTGCCCCTCCCCTTCTCATTCTCTCTCCCTCTCTCTCTCTCTCGAAAATAAACATTAAAAAGAGAAGAGCTTTAAATTGAAAATAAAATAAAGACATCATACACTAGTTTCGGTTGCCTTCTGTGTGGCCCAAACAGGAAATCCAATGATGGATGACCGGAATGGTCGAATTGAACTCACAGGTGCCGTTGAGTAATTGGTATTGAACATGGCAGTCGGTAGGGACATGCACGTGGCAGCGACTCCTAAGGTTGTTGGATACATCGTCGGGAGGCTGTGGACGTGGGGACGGAGAAGGAATCTGTGCTCTGAGTTTTAGAGCAAGCCACAGAAGAACACAGAGATTTTGAATCTTAGTGTCTTTGAGCCTTGCCGTGGAACCATAATTTCCATGATAACAAGTACACAAACCACTGAAATAAGGTGCATTTTATTAGCCCCCCACTCTCTCGATGGATCCACTCACACGCCCATTGTTCGTGGGGACACCGCCCTCGGAGCTGCCTCCCCGTGGTTCTGAGTCTCCATCCCTGTCTCCTACACAGTCAAGTCCAAAACTCCGCAGGGAATTCAAGGCTCTGCCCCGCCCCTTCCCAGCTGCCCTCTTCCAACCTCTTTCCCCACCTCCCCACCTCTGTCCTGTTAGGTTTGTGCAGTGCTGGTACCCTGGGCCTGGGTGTGGGGTTCTTGCAGGCGTGTCCGTGGGTCCAGCCCACAGGTGAGGGGGGTGGGGGTCAGGTGACGAATGCCAAGTGCATCCCTCCTCAGCCAGGACGCTCCCAGATGCCCTCTGGCACAAACACGCACATTTGGTTCTGCTCCTGTAGAGCTCAGGTCGTGTCTCCCTGCGTGGTGCTTAGTGTCTCGCTGGAGATGCTTAAAAAAGGTTTATGGGATGGATAGATGTACAGATAAATGGCTGAGCTCAGCGGGGATCGATGAGCTTACGAAGTACCTCTCTGGTGTGAATAGAGAGTCAGATTATGTTCCCTGCTTCCGATCTTCTATCTACCGACCCATCAATCGATCGCTCGATCTTTTCTCACTTTAGATCCTTGGGAGGGAACAGTGTATCGACTCAACCTCAAGTTTTTAGCAGGGGATCCAGGGGGAAGGATAGAGAGTGACAGGTTCCCAAGTCATGCCAACCTATACAAACTGACCCCTTAGCTCTCTCCTCGCCTGGCGCCCTGCGTTCTGGACACGCATCCACCCCTCCACGCGTATAGGAATAGGCTCGTCTGCTTTTTAACCAGCCTGGCTTCTTCCACCGTTCATAGGAAGCACCAGGAGCCTTGTGTTGGTGAATTTCACAATCTTGTGGGGACTGCGGGCTGCTGAGACGCTTTTCTTAGCTGTTAAATTTGAACCTCTTAGACACCAAGATCTCACTTCCCCTCCCAGGAATTTTCCTATTAAAACATTTGAAAGGTCTCTTCAGCTAGTTTATAGTTATGGGAATTAAAAAAAAATGAGTAGGAATTAAGTTTTAGGGACATTTCCTTCTGGTCTTTAAATATTGGTTGTTATTGCAAAGCAGAAGAATGAACTTTTTTTTTCCTTTCATATTTCATAATTTAAAAGCCCTCAGCAGACTCTGCATGTAAACTCTTGGTCTGCATGTGGATTAATCCACTTTCACCTTGGGAGAAACAGAATGGTAGGGCCAAGGAGGTCATTTCTTGCTCAAGGAGAATTTGTCTTCTGAGCGCTATCTTCCCTGGGCCCCTGTCCCTCACCTCAGAGGTCTTGCCTTGTCTGCTTCTCAGGGACCTAACTTAGGGATCTGGGGACAGAAGGGCCAAAAGGCAACTTGGAGAATGGATGTGCAGAGCTCAAGCAGGGGTGTTTCATGGGGCTCCCAGCTGTTTCTAAGGAAGAAGGACTGTGAGGTTGATCGACATGTTAAGAAAATGTTTGAGGTTAAGGGGCGCCTGGGTGGCTCAGTCGGTGAAGCGTCCGACTTTGGCTCAGGTCATGATCTTGAGGTCTGTGGGTTCGAGCCCCACGTTGGGCTCTGTGCTCACAGCTCAGAGCCTGGAGCCTGCTTCGGAGTCTCTGTCTCCCTCTCTGTTTGCCCCTCCCCCGCTCACACGCTGTCTCTTTCTGTCTCTGAAAAATAAGCAAACATTGGAGAAAAAAATGTTTGAGGTTTTGACCCTCTATTTGTGGCCCTTGGAGACCTTTGTCTCCCTTGGGGAGTGGACCGAGACCCCATGTTTTGCCACAGGTCAAACGAACCACCTGGGGACCACCCTCCTGGGAAGGGGTCAGTGGGGAGCCTGGATATAAGCGGGCAGCCCTTTGAGAGAAGAGGGCGAGCCAGTCTCTGTGTTCCTGGAACGTGGCTAAGGACTGTTACAGCCAGGGCACACTGGCAATCCTGCGGCCACACCTCCTTCTTGGAAGGCACGTAGTCTTGTCCCTCTGTCCCAGCATCTAAGGCTCAAACCCCACTTTTATCAGTACTGAGTCTGCGACACTGGGCAGGTGTCTTAGCCACTCCGCGACCCACGCTCTCCTAATGTCTGTCCGGGGTGATGGGGATGTGCCCTCCTGTGATTGCCGTGTGTCCAGTAACTTCCTTCAAGGACCTGGGACCGTATTTGGTTCATAGCAGGTGCTCAGTAAATGTTTGCTGTGATCGTTCGGGGTGGCTTTTACCTAAGCCGCTGGCCAGGACGACTCAGAAAATGTCATCTGTGGCTGTTTCCTCCCTTCCAGAAAGGGAGTTGTTTTACTTTTGTCTAAACTCACTCTGCTATTTGGAGAGGTCACAGAGACACGGAGTCGACACAGAGCAAGCCCGACTCCTCTAGCCTGAGTGCCCCCCCCCCCCACACACACACCGAGACCTTGGACAAGCGTATGTGGAATTAGAAGCTAAGTCTCTTACCTCTTCCTTGTTCAGTGCTGTCCCCACTCGTCCAAGCGGCCTCTGACTTGCAGCTCCCTTTTAAGAGACACGTGCTTAGGGCGCCTGGGTGGCTGAGTCGGTTAAGCGTCCCACTCTTGGTTTCGGCTCAGGTCACGATCTCACGGTTCGTCAGTTCGAGCCCCGCGTCGGGCTGGGATTCTCTCTCTTCCTCTCTCCCTGCCCCTCCCCTGCTCACTCTCTATCTCTCTTTCTCTTTCAAAATGAATAAATAAACATTAAAAAGAGAGAGAGAGAGAGAGATAAGTGTTTTATGGATTGCTTTGGGGCGGCTAGACCTCCAACTGGGGCTTCCCAAGACTTCTGGGCTACTCTGTTCCAGAATGTTCCTGCCCCGAGCGACCGCCACAGTGCCTCCCAAAGAGCCCTTCTCTGGTCCCCCCTCCCTACAGACCTCAGTTCCTCCAGCCTCCTAGAACTTTCCGTATTGCAGGAACAGCCCACAGCTCTTTTCCACCTTCGTCAGCTGCCCGAAGGAGTCTGCTGTCTCAGGGGACACAGATCTAGTTTTGATATAACACGGAATGAACACCGAGACCCTTGGACAGAGATGATTTTCTTCAGTATTTCTCGAGCGTTTCAAGGCCCGTCTCTGGAAAGGCCACATTAAGCTCCTGACGTGGTCGACGGCTTGCTCTAAGCCTGTTTTGATCACTTTTCTAGTTTAATGGTATCTCTTCACGTTCTTGGTAATTAGACTTTATAATCCCTCCGTTCTACTCTGTTTGACCTTTATCTTAAATTAAATTTTTTTTATATGAAGTCGAAAAGCAAACAAACAAAAGACCCGAAACGTGTTTGCAAAGACAAAAAATGTTATTAAAAGGAGTTACAGTTTTCTCCAGCCAGCACCGTCGTGCCCCACGGAGGCCAGCGCACTTGGCTTAGACCGGACCCTGGGTCCGGGGGGTGGTCCACCTGCCTGCCCGGCGGAGGGAAAGACCCCACGCGTGCCCTTTGCCAGCAGCCTGGTGTGGAGGGTGGGGGGCGGGGGGCAACATGCCATCTCCTGGTGGCCCATTTCTCTTGTATTCTTTTCCCTGCACCCTAGAGAGGGACTGAAACCACGAGAATATGTCTCCAGAGTCACGTCCAGGGTCTTTGTTCCCTGCCAGGATTCTTCAGACGCTCGGGGTCCCACCATGAAACCTGGATGGACAACGGGGGGGGGGGGGGGGGGGGGGGCGGGCGGTCCCGGGTGGATGGCGGCGGTGTGGTCCCCGCTCGCCACAGCCTCTAGTAGGCGCTGTGCTTTCGGCATCCGTGGGCAGGGGCCGGGGAACCGGCAGAGGCCTCTGTGGGGTCTGAGCAGACCGGCTACCCCGAGAGACGGGAGGGGAGCCAGGGCCGGGGAACAGAGCTGAGGTCTGCCAAGGTGTCTCTGGGGCCGTGTGACCCGGCGGGAAGGCCCTGGCCCCAGCGTTCCAGCTTCACACCAGCCCCCTCCCCGGTGGCCCTGGAGCCTGGGTTATTTGCTGTTTTTTTTTTTTCAAGCTAGCACCACACCCTTGGACTCTCTGCCAGGAAGGACCATTGTTCATGAGAATTCCTCGCTGGCTGCAGCTAACCCTTCCATGCACTGTTCTGGGGTTGTGCCCTGAATGATTCCTTCTCTGGTTTTGAAGCCCCCCTCCTCCTGACTCCTCCGTGCCTCCCCTCAACCCGACCTTCTCACCAAGCCTCACTTTGTCGCCTGAAGAGCTGGGAGAGGTGGGCGGGGGAGTGGAAGGGAAGCCCTTCCCGGAGGGCCAAGGTGGCCGCTTGACCTGGTCTCCAGAGCAGCCCTGCATCCCGGCCTCGGAGAGGAGGCAGGGAGGCCCGAGCTCCGCCCCCCCCCCCCCAGAAGGATGTTGGGTCATCTCAGCTGGGGGTGGGGTGGGAAGAAGAGGGAGGCTGAGGACTGAAAACCAGTATCGCCCCCTCCCCTGAATTGAGCTGATTAACCTGTAGAAATGGAGGCCCTGCCAAGCCCAACTTCCTTATTTCCAGAAACCTTGGCACAGAGGCCCCCGTTTCTGGCAGAGGCCCGTCCTCAACAGGGGAACCAGCAAAGCAGCTGCTGTGACTTTCTTTTTCCTCTCATTTCTGGCAATCCCGAATGGGACTGTTTACTTTTTTCTTCCCCTTTCCTTCCCCACCCTCCTGTAGCAGGGAGTTGGTTCTGGTTAATGTTGAAGATCATAACATGATTACCCCAAAGTCTCATGAAATTAAATCACTTTTCTTCAAAGAGAAAGGGGTGGGGGGACCGTCTGGCTGGTAGGCCAGCGAGGGACGAGCGGATATTGGAAGCAGGCTGGCAGCACGCTTTGGTTTGCACGGTGGAGGGCCCGCGAGGAGGAGGCAGGGCCCACGGGGGCCCGGCTTTGCCAGCGGTGGCCCTTGGGGGTCGGCTCTCCCACCTGGGCCCAGACACCTGCCTCCTGCGTGCAGAGAACAGGGGCAGAACAGGGGGAAGATGCCTGTGGGGGTGGTCTCCAGAGCCTGAAAGCGAGTCATTTGGGAAGAAATCGAATTCAACCAAGTGCCTGCGACAGTTTTCTGTCGCCTCCTGCCCGGAGAGTTCATCAGGCCGGGGGCCTGAATCTTGGGGCAGCTCTGTCCCTGGAAGAGCCTGGGGTGAAGTTTTTCCATCTCTACCAAGGAAGGGGCACTGGCATCCGTGGTAGGCTGGGGGTGTGTGTGTGTGTGCATCTTTCTTTGCATCAGATTTTTGTAGGCTTACTGAAAAAGATTTTAAGTTTATTTATTGATTTTGAGAGTGGGGAGGGGCAGAGAGAGAGAGAGAGAGAGAGAGAGAGAGAATCCCAAGCAGGCTCCATACTCAACAGAGAGCCTCACGCAGGGCTCGATCCCATGAACCGTGAGATCATGACCTGAGCTGAAGTCAAGAGTCAGACCGACTGAGCCCCCCGGGCGCCCCTAGACTTATTCAATGTAAGACGTCCAGAGGACCTTAGAGATTATCCAACATCTGATCCCGCCACTTAACCGCCCTTGTCCCCTCCGGTGACAGGTGCTTACTCCCTCGCAAGGTCAGTCCTCGGAGAAGGATTCCGGAAGTGGCACCTGTTGATCTCGCTGGTGCCTTCTGGGGACACAGACAGCAGCATCCGGCTTGGTCAGTGCCTGGCACGTAACAGGTGCTTGGAAAGTGCTTGCCGTGAAGGTGGCTGTGGTCTTCTCTTTGGTGTGGCTGCCCGTTGGGATTCCCAGCTCTCCCGGGTGCAGGGAGTTTAGCACCCCTGAGCTGGTTCCCTACCATTTGCAGTGGTCTTGGGAGGGACACGGGGAAGAGGGAAGCTGTTTGGAGACAGAGCCTGGATGGCGCGTGGTTCTTGTTACCAGTATCGCAGCGCCCTGAGCTCTCTGGGGACGGTGCCCAGCCCAAGAGGCCCAGGGATCGGTGGATGCGTTGAATGAGGACGTCAGGGGACCTCGAGCCGAAGGCACCACTCAGGCAGCACAGGGGGCATCCGGAAGCAGGCAGTGGTGCCGGAAGCAGCTCGCGGCGCTGAGATCCAACCAACGCCAAACAGGTTGGCGACAGCGGTGGTGGGTGAGTTCAGCAGTTGCATTTTTCAGAGGGATTAGGGATGGGACGCGGCCAGCTCGCTCTGGTTGGAGCTCGGTGCTTGTGACTCATGCTCCTCAAGGGTCAGCGAGTGTGTGTCTGCACGCGGCCTTGGGCTGAACTCCTCACCTGGCCAGCCTTCTCGAAAATGTGTGTCATTCCTTACGGAGGAGAGCCGTGGAGCGGGTGAGCGGGTGTGCGGATCAGTGGAAAGTCGTCTCCGCCGTCGGAAAAACAACTCCAAGTTCACGACTCCTTGGCTTTGGAGGTATGACTGTAAAACACGGAACCGACTTCTTTGTTTTTCCCCAAACAGCCCCGGGTCGACAGGCCCAGATGAGTGTCCTGTCCTCTTTAGTAGCCACCTTGGGAGGAAAAACACATCTTCCGCTGGCCTGTGCAGCCCTTTTACCAGCCCCAGGGGGGAGAACTGGTTTTGTTGCCTTGTCGCTACGGTTAGTTTTCGTCCAACAACAACATCACCCAAGCTTGCTCTCTGAGCCTGTTCGCCAGACTTGACACCCAAGGTTTGGGGCTGGATGTAAACGTCTTAAACGCAGCCAGGGGCTCGAGAGGTTGCCGCCACCTGGGATACTCAGAAGCCCCCGGGGGCAGGTCCTTAAGGCAAGTACTCAGCCTGCCTTCCCCAACACGCCAGGGTCTTACTCAGTGGAACGTGCGTGCGTGCGGGTGTGGAACGGTCTGGCGCGTTCGAAAAGTCAACCTCACCATGTTGTGGTCAAGCCTGGTGGGCTTGACTAAGGGTGTGAACTCTGGAGCCAGGCTCTCTGGGTTCAGATCCGGGCCCCACCTGTTCATCGTTGGTCGTACCAACTCGTAGGGCGAGTTACCTACTTCTGTGGGTCAGTTTTTCCACGTTACTGCTTCCCTTGGCCGCCTTGGGAGGGACCTTAGGAACCTCAGGGACGTTAGCTCTGTGGTCTGAGGCCAGGGGGATCTGTGGCCCGGTGTCAGCCTGCAGCCGTCTGGAGGTGTGGCCCCACGACAGGCCCTGCACTGAGGGCAGGAGGCAGGACAGAAGTCAGGGGGAGAATGCGCCACCCTAGGGGGCGGCGATGGGGTAACTAGTCAGTGGTTGGCAAACACTCGTCTAGCTGACAGGATCCTGTGGGACCCCGGGTAGGTAGAAAAGAAGAAAGAGTTGCTTGTGTTGAAGGGAGGGAGGTGTCGCAGGCTGAGCCACCCCGCAGCCCCAGAGTTGCCCTTGAAGTGATGCCACCAAATCCTGGGGCCCCTTGAGGTATTTTAGAAATTGCCAGTCAAAGAGGAGAAGTGATTGCCCAAGGCCGGCTGGCATCACTCATGGGAGCCTCCCCTCTTTGCAAGGTGTATGCCCACGGGGTGCCCTTTGACACTCGAGACAGCCACCACCTCTGCTGCCAAAAGGGGGCCCCAGAATCAAAGTGGAATGGAGTCAACCTTAGAGGAGTGGCCTGCGGAGTCCCTTGTCTTCCCCATCCCGTGCACACAAACTGGCCACAGCTGGGGATTGCTTCAGGGCACAGCGATGGGGATGCTTGGACACGTCCCCTTTCCTATAGTTCTCAGCCTTCAGCATGTCTAACAAACAGAGTCCAAAATGAATACACAAGAACCATGCATTTTGTGCGGTTACCAATTTGTGTATTTTGACCATCAGTTATTTTCACCTCCTGGGTGCCTTTATCAACCACCTGCCACCACCCAGGGTGTTCCTGGCTCCATGCTGTTAGAGGTGCTTTCTTGCTGGGGGAGCTCCCCTATATCTACTGGAGGAAATCCAGTGTAGACCATTGGCACATTCCTAAATGGTGACGATTCAGAGTGCCTCGACTCTGAGCTTTGAGTCGTGAGTGTGGGTTCCAGCGTCTTGCTCACCTTGCATAGAAGAAGTCAGAGGGGAGGGGATTCATTTTTGAAGCCGAAACAGCCACACTGCTGATTTCCCCCCTCTCTTTCCTGGAGAAGCACCCTGCCCTGTTCTGTGGCAGGTCATGGTCACACGGTTGGGTGAATGTAGGATTGACCATGCTATTGCTGTCTTTCCTGTTCGGGGCATCTTGGAATTAACAAAGGAAGGGAGAACGGAAAGACCTGATAACAGCTGGAGATGAAATGTCTCCAAAATGTGGACAGCCAGCCCCAACTGTCCAGCTGGAAATGGAAATATAAAAAAAGAAAAAGAAAAAGGAAAGAAATGGAAGAAATGATGTGGGTTTTGGCCAGGAAGAGGGACAAGGTTTGGGGCTACACTGTTTGAGGAGCGGACCCAGGAGAACAGAAGGTCGGATGCGGTAGAGGTGAGAGGGAAGGCATCCAGAGGCAACAGGATATTGGAGGTGGGGCACTGGGCCGGGAGGGAAAAAGGCCAGGTTTCTGAGGCCGGAGGTACCATCCGTTCTTTTTAGCACATAGAGCAAGTCGCTTCACCTTTCTGAGCCTCAGTGTCCTCACCTGCAAAATGGAGGCAATAATCCCCAACTCCCACCCCCCAGGGTAGTTGTGAAGACCAAATGAGCTGAGACAGAGATGACACCCTTTGTTTTTTGGGTGTTGCACCGTCATCATCACCGCCATCAATGTCATCACCGTCGTCATCGACCTGATGTATCTGGTAGAAACAGAGTGGGGAGAGTTGGGGGGGATGAACTTCAACGGCTAGTAAAACATCCGGGAAGATTGGCAAGACGGTGGAGAGGCCATTGGAGGGAATTTCAGACAGAAGAGATGGTGTCTAAGCCGCCCTTTCATCTAATGTCAGACAAGTGATCCAACCCTGAGTCATATCGGAGAGCCAAGAATCCATCTGAGTGGGTGTGGCCGGGCTGAAGCTCAGTTATCATCTGTTGGTCATCGGTATTTGTGGAGGCTTCTGGGGCCCTGGGCTCCATGTTGGGAGCGTGAAGGTCATCCCAAAGAAGATGTTTTCCATAACACGTTCTGTTGCTCATGTGTCCCCCCTTCCCAGATGGTGGTTCAGGTCTCCTTGTCAACACTCAGTATGCTGATTGTTCTTACCCTCCCTGCCCTCCCTCCCTCCTTCTGCTTTATTTTGAACCCACTCTTTGGGGGTATGTAGAAACTGACTTAGGAGTCTGGGGCACATCCGTTGGAAAGGAGGTTCCTGCTGGCTTCTGTGGTCCTCGTGACTCCCCAGCTTCTCCCCTCCACACACCAGCCTTGGGCCCTGGGAGTGGAGACCCACTGCAGGAAGCAGGACCTGAATTGGCAAAGGAGCAGAAGTCCAACGGTACGTTGCTCCTGGAGTTCTCTGTGCATCCTGGAAATGAGGTCCCACTAGACCTCAGCTCCTCTTCCCCCTGCAGATAGCCTTCCTCTGCAGACTCCCATCACCGTGCTGTGGGAGAGGAGCCCTTCTGGAGGATGGTGGATTGTCACTGCGTGGCAGATCCCCAAGGGGAGAGTGTGGTGGCTTGTGCTCTACCTTCTCCAGCCTGGCCGCTTCATCAGTGACTGAAACACTGCTTCCTGAGCTTTTGGCTCCTTCCTTGCCCTCCTGAGAACGTGTCTTGCCTAACAGGGTGGGCCGGGAGCTAATCTCCTCTTCCCCTTGTATTGATGGCTTCAGGGGTAAACCTTGTTTCTTTCCCCTTGAATTCCATCCCCTCCCCCTAACACCCCTCCTAACTGCTTCTGGCCCCCGAAGGAATGGCCCCCAGGCAGCCATGATTCCTGGATTCTTGTGGGACCCCACACAGTTGAATTTTTTTTTAAGTGAGGTAACCACTGACCTTGATAGCTAAATCCGGTGGCCCTGCTTGACCTCTTTGAAACGTTTGGCTAAATGGACCTCTCTTTCCCCACTGAACTCTCTTCACCCTTGGCTTCATGGCCATGGTGTGTGTCCCCATGTCTCTGCTCAGGCCTTGTCTCTCCCCTTCCTTGGCTTTTGCCTCTTCCAGCTCCTGAGATGTGGGTGCCCTGGTTCTGGGGTAAGCCCTGGTATTCACTTAGCCTTCTAGACCCCTTATCTCAATGACTCCATTCATCCTTAGCATGGAGATGTAAATGGTTCCAAGTTATCCATCCATGTTCTAGTCTTTCTTGAAACTTCAAATAGTGTCATCTCAGGCTTAGAACATTTGAAATCTCGCCTATAAACCAAAATGTACTTCCTCCGTGTGGGCCAACGAGAGGCACCCAGGAGCCCTTGACTCGTCAACTGATCACCCAGTCTTGTTGATTTGTATTGCCCTGTTTACACCTGCTTCTTTCCATTCTTACTGCCAACATGCAAAAAGTTTTCTCCACCTGGAGACTTGACTACTCTCCCAGCTGGTCCTACCACCTGCCTCACTTTACTGTCATAAAGTACCTCTTTCCATCATCAGCGTCAACGAGAAAGCAGACCTGTTGGCACAGAGGGAGTTGTAGGCTCAGGCCTGCCCTTGTCAACATTTTTATTCCTTTGAGGAAGAGATTGATGACTGGCCAGTAAAGTTCTGAATGGCCGGAAGTTGGGTGTGTGTGGGCTGGGAGAGCCGTTGCGGGGGGAGCCCTTTAATGTTTCCCGGCTGAAGGCAATAGTTGGCCAAATAATCAAATAAGTCAGATAAACATTTAAATATTTGACTTTAAGACATGTGAATGGACATCCACTTGCCAAGCTTTTGATGAAGGGCCAAGGCATTTTCTTTGAGTCTGGGTCTGCCGGTTGGGTCCTGTATTCTTTCTTGCAGAAACCCTGCCTACAATGCATGGTCTCTGGTCTCCAGTTTTTATCAAAGTGAAATGACTCCCGTGGAGAAGCTTGTGAAGTTATCTGAGTTCAGAATCTTTTCTTTCTTACGACATCTCCCCAGTTTTTTTTTTTTTTCCCAGAGACCTCCTCCACATCTCAGTTGACAGCAGTTTTGTAAATGTAGTGACTTACTCGTGCTGTTTTTCCAGTTTGGTTTTCATAGAAACAGCAGCCCTTTACTCGCTGTTTTAAGGGGGGGGGTCCCCCTATTATCGGAGAGACTTAAGGATTTTAGGGGAAGGGAACATTTGTAGGTGTCAGATGTGGGATGCAGCCGCCAGAGGAAGCCGGTGCAGTCTTTGGCCGCTGATCATCTGCCCAATGCCTTCATCATCCCTTCTTCTCCCTTTTACAGCCTGGTGGGCTGTGGTCCTGGTGGGTTTTGTCTATGATTTGTCTGATCCCATCAGGATGACTCCATTCCTCGTGCCACATGGTTGGTCAACACACAGCATTTCCCTGGCTACAGGAGTCGGCTCACGAGCGGATGTGTGACCCAGTTTGGGCTAGATTCCTAAGAGCACATTGGTTGGAGGCTTTCGTGATGAGGTACCTCACTCTTCCGGAGGAGATGCCGGAAGCCAGCCCTTTCTCTCTTACCCCAGATGGTGTGGCATGTGGATACAAAGCCTGGAGCTGCTGCATCCATTTTGACACCCACCCTGGGATGATACCACAAGGGCTAGGACAGATGGAAGAAGCCAAGTCCTTGAGGACCTCCCTGGACGAACCCAGCTCTGCCGCTAGACCTTTCAGTGACCCAGACCCGCAAAACTCTCTTCAGCCATTTTGGCTTGAGTTTACCATTCCCCGGCACATGGAGGGTCTCGTTGGCCACAGGGATAAGAGACCTTGCTCGCTTGGGGAGAGACACAGAAGCCTTGAACATTGCATTTGCTTCTGGGCCCTGGTCTTTTAGAGGCATCTTGAGAGATTGCAGGGTGTCCCTTGAATAGCTGTTAGGCTGGCCAAGCACGTGGGACCCAGGTTTAAAAAGCATCTCCAGTGAGGGTGATGATCTGCTTTTAAGTCTGGATGCCCAACAGCCCTTTCAGTGGAGAGCTCACCACATACCTTCTTAAAAGGATAAGGTTTCACGGAGACGCGGAGTTGTTAACTTCGGAGGAGCACGTGTTTTGCATGAGATAACGTGTCCTGTAGCTGCCACGGACATGCTGGGAATAGCAAGAGAACATTTTCACAAAGGCCCAGGATGATGTGACTCAAAAGCCGTTTTGTCTAGTCATTTTGGGGGAGGAAGACGCGAGCTCCACCGGCTGTCGTCATTCCAGTGTAGAAACAGCCACCCGAGTGAGGTTTTCACAAGATGCTGTCACCGGGTGGCCCTGGAGGGAGCGCGGAGTGGCTTGTCCGGGAGATTTCCATCTGGGGAGCCATACATGCCTTTGAGTGCGGGCTCCTCTGTCCTGCCACTCTGCAGAGCGCTGGTGGGAGGAGACCTCTGGACATGTCACAGCTCCCTGCGTGGTAGTCCTGGGGGCTTCTTAGCTTCGGGTTTTTTTGTTTTGTTTTGTTTTTGTATTTTGGAGCTTTACCACTTCCTTCTGGTACTTAAAGCAACACGCGTGAGACCAGCAGCTCCGCTCCCTTGTACCAGGATGCTAAGGAAACAGACAAATGGAATGAGCTGTGGGACTTGGGCAGGGAACCCCTGGTTAGCGGTAGGTTTGGCTTCTGGAACACAGAGGCCTCAGAACACACGGTCTCAGACAAAGTGGATGTTTATTTCTCTTTCACTTAATAGCTGGGAGGTGGGCAGCTCTCTCCATGACGTCACCCGGGCAGGACCCAGCCCTCTGTCTTGTTGTTCCACCGGCCCCGTGGGTGTTGTCTTCAATGTCGTGGTGAAAGCTGGTCCCCCAGCACCCTGTCTTCATTCCAGCCCTGCCAGGAGAGTGGAGAGAGAGCAGTTTCTTTAAGGAAGTGGCATGGGAGGTGCACATTATCGTTTCTGGTCATACCCCATGTGCCTCAGTCTTGGCCATATGGCCACACCTAGATGCCAGGCATCCTGGGAAGTATGGTCTATAGACGGGTGGCCACAAAACCCCATGACTAAGAGGAAGGGGTGGGATGGGCAGGGGGACAGTTAGCGTCTCTGCTACAGAGCCTCACTTTCCTTCTGCATCTACAGAACAGGGTCCACAGGACCGCTTCCAGTCCCTCCGGCCCCTGCCTCAACCCCCCTGAGCCTCAGTACCTTCGTCTGTGAAAGTGAAACGACAAAACTGCCGACCTCAATGACACATGAGAAAGGACTTTGCCCGCCGTCCACACAGAGTCGGGTACTCAGATGGGAGCTGCCATGATGGCTGTTTTCATTCAGCCAATCAACAAGTAGGGTTCCAGTGCCCACTGTGTGTTCACGGTGCTGGAGATTCCGCAGGGAGCAAACTGAACCGAAGTCCCCATTCTCAGACGGCTTGTATCCTAGTGGAGAGGACAGCAGTGCCTGCTCGGGGAGAACTGTCACCTCTTCTGACCACTCTCCCCCCCTCCCCCAGCCCCAGCTCTCAGGGTTACCAAATGTGGGATTTCCAAGTTGGGGCACTTTGTAAGCAGGAGCCTTCCAGGTGGCTTCTTGTAGTTAGTGGTAGAGTCCAAGTGAGGTACATTTCTGCTGATGTATGCTCCGGAACCTTGTCTTACGGACCACATTAGAAGGACGGGTGGGGGTTGGCCAGGCAGGTGGGGGTCACGAGCATTTCAGGGAGAGAGGGTCATAGGCACGGGGCCCAGTGGTGGCAGTTGAGGACCCAAAAAGGCTGCGTGGTCGGCACCTGTGTGTGAGGGGTGAGAGATGACGGGGGGCAGAGTCCACCCCGTAAGCCCCTGTTGGCCGTTTCCAGCATTTGGATGCTGTGACGGCAGCAGGAGGAAGGCAGTGGAGGAGAGGCAGGCGCAACTCAGTTGTGCTGTGGAAGGATCACTGTGGTTGCCAGGTGGACACAGGAGCTAAGAGGGGAGACTGAGGCAGGGAGATAGCAGTTGGGGGGAGTCTGAAGTAGAAGTAGACCCCCCCACATTTGAGAGGCACAGGGCCAGAAGAAGAAGGACAGGATGCCCCGGTGCGTGTGCGGTCCCCTCCAGGTCCCCTCAGGTGTTCCCCCCAGGGACACCCATCACTCTCCTTTCTCAGCAGGCTGCCCCTTGGCCGTCCTGCCCCCCTAGGGAGCTCACAGTCTGCTCAGAAGCAGGTGTCGCCCCACCAGCCCCACCAGCCCCGTGCTCCCTGCTGCTGTCCCCTCCCTTCCCTGAGGCCGTGGCACAGCTCTTAGTGACCGTCCTGGAGAACGGGGCCGCCGTGTCCAGAGCTGGGGGCCACACCACTGCCAGAACCCCGGTTCCACCAAGCTGGTGTTGGGGGTGAACAGGCAGGAGGCTGGAGGAAAGAACAACAGCTGAGGTCTGGGCTGGGGGGGCCGTGCCTCGGTAGGGGGTCTATCTGCAGGCCAGCCTCAGGGGTCTTGGGCCACCTGTTCTACGAAGAGATGTGGAGGGATCCCTGTTGAGCTGGGGTCAGGAGTTCTGCGTCCCAGGACTGGCTTTAGCACCAGCTCCCTGGGTGACGTTGGGCCAGCCCTGCCCTTCTCTGGGGCTTGTTAAGAAACAAGGGGTTGGCCTCAGGAATCCTCTGAGGTCCCGTACAGTTCTCTGGAGCTCCTAGAACCCCAGCGACCCAGGCTCAGTAGGCGCCCCAGACAGATGGGTGGGCCGGCCCCGCGTCGGCTGCTGCGCTACTCCTGGGTGGGTTGAGCATATTTGAAGCCCGAGACCTCAGGGCAGACCCGGAAGCCTGGAACACATTCAATCGTCCCAGATGGAGGGTTTTTCTGCTTCAATTATCTTCCTTGCAGGTTTTGGGTCTTCAGACGGGGCTGGCAGCTTGGCTGAGTCACGGTAACTATTTTCCGAGCTGGCCGGGAGCAGAAACGGGGGACCTCGGGGTTGAAAATCTGTTCTCCTTCCAGTACCAAGAGTTTGAACGACTCCGAATCCAGAGAAACGGCCTCTCTCCGGGTTCCTTGTGGCCAACCGTCACCAAAACCTCTCGCGCGCCTGTCCACCCTGCAAAGCGTGACGTGGCTGAAAAATTTAAGTGGTGGGGTTGATTGATGAATCTCTCTGCGGCCCCACGCCCAGACCTTGGGTGGCGGCTGTGTGAACGGTGGTGACGTTTGGGGAGTCGGTGCTCCCAGCCGGGGGACAGGTTCTCCTCTGTCGTGAACATCTGAGAAAAAAGCCAGGCAGGAGGAGCTGGGGTCATTACATCGGCTTACCTATTTTGGTTACCCTGCAGTTTTCCCTTTTCACACCTTGAGGCACACGCAGGAGCCACGTTCTGGATGATGATCGTTTCTCGGGCAGATCACACACTGTGATGAAAGTTGGCTGAGTCTTTCTCAGATGCACCCCTTCCTGGTAGGTTTCTCGCTGCTGGTAGACCCTGAGTGGTAATCGCCCCCTTCCCTCCTCGAGGACCCCAGCCCCGCCACCCCCCTGCCGACACAGGCCCCCCCTGGGCCTGGGTGTCCGTCCTCAGCCCCCCTGGGGCCTCCTCCCTCCGCTCCCCCTGAACATCACCAGGCTGGAGACCGGGCTTGTGTTCACAGCTGTAGCTGCTTGCACATGACCATCTTTTTCCTGGGGTTAAGGAGTGAGGGTAGGGGGGGGTCCCCTCTCCCTGCTCTAACCTGGCTCCTGCCGCCAGCCTCCTGCTGTTTCTGGCCAGCACTTGTTAGAGTGGCCAGGGTTGTTTTTTTAAACACTAACAAAGCTATCCGGACACAGCAGCAAAATTAACACGGCTTTCTTCTGGGCCGGGAAATCCCGAGACCCACGTGCCTGCCCGTCCTTTTGAGGCCCCGCAGGGAGATGGGCATTTGAGGACACGGGGGGGACATGGCCGAGGCCACGGGACAGGCCACGGGTTGTGAACAGAGGTTGCTGCTTGAGACACTGATCGTCTTTTGGTGGGGAACCAGGGGCCGGCGCCCCAGTCTGGATTTTTGTCATCCCCCCCCCACCCCCGGCAGTTAGGGACTCCCATCTGAGACCCTGAGCGAGAAAGTCCTTTCATACCTCTGGCCACCGAGGAGCAGAAAGACGGGCACGTTGATGCTGGCTTGCAAAGCGGGAGGCGTGCCAGGCAGTTGCCCTCGAGAACTGACTGGGGCTGACTTCTCACTGCCTGCCTTTCCCGGCCATCTCTGCTCCGGCACAGAAATCAGGCCAAGTGCCTGGGGAACGTTCGGCCTTTTTTGTGAGGAGGGGGAGAAGCAGAAGAAAGTCCAATATTCCTCTGGACTGGGAGCCAAGAGAAGGGGGCAGGGAGGCTGGCGGGGCTGACGGAGGGTCGGCCCCACTCGGGCGCCTGCCCCGCTCTGAGGCTGCTGCAGGGGAGGGAGGAGGGGGGCGGCCAGGGAGGGGGGACCCTGCTGCCCCCACCATTCCCCCGTGGGACCCTTCGGCCCCGAGCCTGGTGGGCACAGCTGCCCGGAGGAAGAAGGGCTGAAAAAGTGCCAGCTCGAGAGGGGGCCTCCTGGGTGCCGGGCAGAGGAGAAAGTTCTCCGAAGTGTCGTGTTGGTCATGTCTCACTGTCTATAATAACACCTAATTTATTTGGCATTATTGGAGACGGAACTGTTCTTCTAAGCGACTTTGCTAAAGAACTGAGGCTCCCACCCCAAGCTTTAACAACCGAACTATTTTGTGTATCGAGCCTTTTTTAAAAAAATCGTGGTCAACAGACATAACGTAAAATTTACCATCTTAAATTTGTGTGTTTAAACGTATGCGTTTGTTTTTTTAAATTTTTTTTTTAATGTTTTTATTTATTTTTGCGACAGAGAGAGACAGAGCATGACAGGGGAGGGGCAGAGAGAGAGGGAGACACAGAATCCGAAGCAGGCTCTGGGCTCTGAGCTGTCAGCACAGAGCCTGATGCGGGGCTCGAACCCACAGACTGTGAGATCATGACCTGAGCTGAAGTCGGACGCTTAACCTACTGAGCCACCCAGGTGCCCCAAACGTATGCGTTTTAAATTGTTGTGCTACGTCGTCACCGTCCGTCTCTAGAACTTCCATCCTTCCCGACTGAAACTGTGTCCCCAGCAAGTGCCAGCTCCCCGTGCCCCTCCCCGCCAGGCCCTTGCAACACCGTGCTCCTGTCTGTGTCCACGAATCTGACTCTTCTAGGAGCCTCGTAGAAGTGGAGTATTTGTACAGCATTTGTCCTTCTGTGTCTGGCTGATTTTCACTCGGCAGAACGCTCTCAGGGTTCATCCGTGTTGGAGCAGGTGTCCGAGTTGCCTTACTTTTTAAGGCTGAATAATATCCCACGATGCACACAGACCACCTTGCGTTTCCGCATCCGTCGCTGGGCACTCGGGTCGCTTCTGCCTTTGGGCCGTTGCGAACAGTGCTGCTATGAATGGGGGTGTCTTTTGCAAGTGTCTTTTGAAAAATGCTTTTTCTTATTTCAGAGGTATGGTCATTAAAGAGCGTTTTTAAAAGGCAGGCAAGTTGAAAGAACACGAATCATCCCTAATTCTATCATCTGGGGAAACTTTTGGTGTATATGTATTTAAATTTCGGTATACGCCCTTGTGTTTTGCTTATTTTCTTTAAGATTTATTTATTTATTTATTTAGAAATATTTTTTAATGTTTATTTATTTTTGAGGGAGAGAGACAGGGCACGAGTCGGGGAGGGGCAGAGAGAGAGAGAGGGAGACCCAGAATCTGAAGCAGGCTCTGGGCTGTGAGCTGTCAGCCCAGAGCCCCACGCGGGGCTTGAACTCACGAACTGTGGGATCATGACCTGAGCAGAAGTCAGACGCTCAACCGACTGAGCCAACCAGGTGCCCCTATTTATTCATTTTTTGAGAAAGAGAGAGCACGAGTGTGGAAGAGGCAGAGAGAGAGGGAGGGAGAGAGAGAGAATTCCAAGCAGGTTCCACATTGTCAGTGCCAAGCCTGATGCAGGGCTTGGAGCCACCAACCGAACCGTGAGATCCTAACCTGAGTCAAAATCAAGAGTCAGTCGCTCAACCAGCCGAGCCACCCAGGCGCCCGTGTTTCACTTATGAATGTGTATATACATCCTGCTTCTAATAACAGGGATTTCATATTCGAACACATTCACTATTTTGTATCTTGCTTTTTGAAACTTGATGATACCTTGACTCCTGGGCTGCAACATAATTTTGATGATTGCTTAGCATTTCGGTGCATGAATGTACCACAACTTCCAGCCCATTTCCCACTAGTTTCCAGTTTTCCTCTATTCCCAGCAGCATGCAGGGCACATCCTTGGAGTGAAGCCTCTGTGCGCATGTTTGTTTATTTCTCTGGGACAGATTTTTAGAACCACAGTCAGTGGGTTAGAGGGTATATGTCCATTTGTCAATCTTTTGGATCTTTTACACATATTGGCAAATTGCTTGTCCGATGAGTTTTACTTCTTTTCCTCAGTGACCCAAAAGAGTAGTGGTTTCCCGTCCCCTCACTGATGAACTTCATATTGTCATTTAAAAAAAAAATTTGTTTTGGGGCACCTGAGTGGCTCCGTTGGTTGAGCATCCGACTTCAGCTCAGGTCATGATCTCACAGTTCCTGGGTTCGAGCCCCGCGTCGGGCTCTGTGCTGACAGCTCAGAGCCTGGAGCCTGCTTTGGATTCTGTGTCTCCCTCTCTCTCTGCCCTTCCCCTGCTCACGCTCTGTCTCTCAAAAATGAATAAACATTAAAAAAATTTTTTTTTTAATTGTTTGTGTTCCTTCTTTGGGGAATTGCTTATTCGTGACCTTTGGTGTATTTTTTCCTTGGGGGGATTTCATATTTTTGTAAAAATGAATTTGTAAGAAATCTTTGTGTATCAAAGATGTAAATTGTTTGTCATATCGACCGCAAACAATTTTATCCCAGTTTGCCCTTTACTCCTCAGTTCTGCTTTTAGTGCTTGTTGATGTTAAAAAGGAAGGAAGGAAGGAAGGAAGGAATGAAGAAAGAGAAAGAAAGAAAGAGAGAAAGAATAGAAAAGAAAAAAAAAGCTTTGTTTTCATGTGGAGACATTTCTAAATGTTTTCTTCTAAACGTCTGCATTTGGTATCATTCTTAGTGACTCGTGATTCTCTAAGATGTTATAGATTTTTGTCTACATTTTAGTTTATCCTAACACATTTGTAGCTACACTTTTCACACTTAAATCTCGAATGCATTCCTAAAATGATCGGATGTCTCCTGTGAAGTAGAGAATCCAACCTTACCTCTTCCTGACTGTCCTTTTCCTACTGGTTCAAAACGCTCCCTTTGCCATGTGTTAATTCTCACATACTTTTGGTTCTGTTTCTGGAGGTTTTTTTTTTCTCTGTCCAATGATATGAATCTATTTTCTGTTGCCAGTTCCACACTGTTTTAATATTTTAATTATTTTTAGGGCATGAATCCCATGATTACAAAATTCCTTGGCTGTTCTCTTGCATTTTATTTCCAGATGAACTTTAGAATGATTTGGTCAACTTGGAAAAAAAAATTCCTCTGTGATTCTGATTGAAATTGCATTACATTTCTAGATGAATGTAGAGGGCATTGGAATCTTTATAATATTGGATCTTCTCATCTGAAACTTCAGTGGATGTTGTTCACGTGGTTTTCTTGTGTAGGTTTCTTAAGTTTATACTTGGGCATTTTGAGATATTTGCAGCCAAGGTGAATGGCATTTTCCACTATCCTTTCTAATTGTTTGCTGTTGGCATATATAAAAGAAGTCGATTTTCATGCATTTATTTAGGAATAGGCCTGCTCACTTAACTGTAGGACTGTCTTCCTGGGTTTAATTGTAGACGATCATAGCATCTAGATAGAGTGTTCTGTCTCTTTCCAGCATATCTGCTGTTCATTCTCTTTTCTTGTCTTATTGCATTGGCTACACTCTTCAGAACAACTTTAAGGCAATAGGATAGCAAGGATGACAGCAGACATCCTTACCTTAATTCTGCCTTAAGAGGGAATATCTCTAGTGTTTCAAACTTTTCTGCTTAAAGAGTGCTCAGTGCAATCTAATTTTGATCTTTCAGAGGAATTGTTAGTTCATAATTAAAAATTATTCTATCATACAGTAACATCACCAGGGATCAATGCAGGGTCTTGTGTATCTATTTGACTTGTAGGTCCCAGAATTCTATTTTACTCTTACCTTCATTCTCTCTCTCTCTCTTACAGGATTGACTTACTTAAATTTTCCTTGTATCTTCTGTCTTGTTCCCAAGCTGTCTGTTATCAATTATTTCTGCTGTCACTGAGTCTGCTTCCAAAAGAGTACTTCCCTATCCTCTCTTTTCTTTTTTAAATTGTTATTTTAATTGAAGTCATAATCCATGAGCATGGAAAACCTTTCAAGCACAACAAAAGTAAAAATTAAAAAGCCGAAAATTCAAACATTGTAATAAAAAGTGTCTTCTCTCACACGGACTATTTATTCACTCTGAAAAAGGCAACTTTATATCCTTCCAGACAGGTTTGGTGCTTGTACCAGGACACGTGTTAAATATACATCTTTGTATTTTTTTAATACAAATTGAAACACACTGTCACATGATAAAGTGTTTTTTTTTTTCCACTTGTTATATTGTGACAGTCTTTTATTGATTTATTTATTTTAAGGGGAGGGGAAAAGCAAAGAGAGAGAATCCCAAGCAGGCTCTGGGCTAAGCTCCACGAGGGGCTCTATCTTGTGAACTGCGAGATCATGACCTGAGCCGAAATCAAGAGTCAGATGCTTAACCAACTGAGCCACCCAGTCTTTTTAAATCAGCACCTATGAATCTCTCATTATGCGGTCGAATGCAGGTTAATTTATTCGCACAGTTACCGATAAGTACCGAAAACTTAAGTTTTCCCAGTGTTTTGCTATGACAAAAACAGCTACAGTGAACATCTGTATAAATATAAGCCTTGGCTCCCCTTTTCTGATTTTCTGTTCCTGATCTACTTACTCTGATTTCTGTGAGAAGGGGAACAGGTGAACCATTGGATGCTGAATGTAAACTGGGAATAAACAGGTTCTGAACGAGGGTCTGATGATTCCCTTGAGCAAAGTGAATGGAGTTTAGTCAAGGACTTTACATTGTTTATTGCAGCTCTAAAGTGGGGCCTTGACTCCTTTCTTTTTTTTTTTTTTAATTTTTTTTAACGTTTATTTATTTTTGAGACAGAGAGAGACAGAGCATGAATGGGGGAGGGGCAGAGAGAGAGGGAGACACAGAATCCGAAGCAGGCTCCAGGCTCGGAGCCATCAGCCCAGAGCCCGATGCGGGGCTCGAACTCACGGACCACGAGATCGTGACCTGAGTTGAAGTCGGATGCCTAACTGACTGAGCCACCCAGGCGCCCCTTGACTCATTTATTGTCACCTGGCCTTGTTTACTAATGAGTTTGCTGGATAAATGATCCCTCCTGCCTCCGTCCCTGGAGACGAGGTTGACACTACTTGGGTCATGTGACCTGTATCCACCAGGGCTGTCCTTGATTCTCTGTTCGTTTCCTCAGCATCACGTACGGGCCAGGCGAGTCTTACCTGGCCATGCGGCATCCCCAGCGATGCCGTCAGGGGGGCACCTGTGTGGTCTTGCCATCACAGCGAGCTGAATCGCAAACAATGGGACATGGAGGTGTTGCTGTGCGATAGGTCTTCAAGGATGTGGGGGCCGGTGGGGGGCTGTCATTGCAGAGAGACTCTGGCAGAGACACAGCACCAAGCAGGAACCTCATCCACGAGGCCCGATGCTGTCATTGCGGGACCTGGGCTGGAGCAGGCCATGGGATGCTGCGGGGCATTTCCAGCCACCCCAGCACAGGAAGAGACCAACCACCATCCGTAACTGGGATGTGGGCCAGGAAGGTTGGTGGGTTGGTGGGTATGAGGGAGCTTAGGGTGCTCGGGTGGGATGAGCGATTTTTCGCTCGCTTGCCCCTCTGTGTTAACTTAGGCTGATGTTCGTTTTCTTTCTGATTCCGAAAGCCAGGCGCGTTAGTTGAGAGATGTTTCCCTAAGGAAATAGGGAAAACTGCAAAGGACAGAGCGATCTGAAGTCCTACGATCCAGAGAAAACACCAATAACATTTTTGGCATACATTCTTCTGGTATTTTTTCCTATTCCTTTTTTTTGCACCTGAATCTTTAGGTGCAATAGAATTGCACATACTGTTTTGTAACCTAGGCTTTTTATGCGCCTCCTTCAAAATGTTTTTTTCCACTTATTTCCACTTATTTTTTTTTCAACGTTTTTTTTTATTATTTATTTTTGGGACAGAGAGAGACAGAGCATGAACGGGGGAGGGGCAGAGAGAGAGGGAGACACAGAATCCGAAGCAGGCTCCAGGCTCTGAGCCATCAGCCCAGAGCCCGACGCGGGGCTCGAACTCACGGACCGAGAGATCGTGACCTGGCTGAAGTCGGATGCTTAACCGACTGCGCCACCCAGGCGCCCCTAGAATCATTTATTTAAGACCAAGTTGCTATTGTTAGAAACTTAGGCTGTTTTGGTTTCTCTGTTTCTTCCTTCCTTTCCTCCCTCCGTCCCTCCTTCCTTCCCCTTAAAAAAATTCTACGACGAACGTCCTAGATGTATATTTGTGTAAATTCAGACTTTCCGTATAATAGATTCCTAGAGGTGAAATTCTCAGGTCAAAGGATAAGCTTTAAATTTAAATTTGCGGGGCGCCTGGGTGGCTCAGTCGGTTAAGCGTCCGACTTCAGCTCAGGTCATGATCTCACGGTCCGTGAGTTCGAGCCCCGCGTTGGGCTGTGTGCTGACAGCTCAGAACCTGGAGCCTGTTTCAGATTCTGTGTATCCCTCTCTCTCTGACCCTCCTCCGTTCATGCTCTGTCTCTCTCTGTCTCAAAAATAAATAAACGTTAAAAAAAAAAAATTTAAATTTGCTCTCCAAAAAGATTAAAGCAATCCTGTTTCCACCAGAAACATAGGAGAATGCCTTAAACTCTTGCCCAATAGTTATTATTAAAAAAAAATCTTTGCCTATGTACCAGGAGAATAATTATCATATACCATATATCTACTTTTAAGCAGTCTCTACGCCCGGTGTGGGGCTCGAACTCATGACCCCAGGATCAAGAGTCGCCCACTCTACCGACTGAAGTAGGCCAGGTGCCCCATGCGTATCATATTTTTTAAAGTTGAATTGTTTCTTTCCTGAATTTTAATCAGTGTTATTAAGAAAAAAAAATGAAACGGGGCACCTGGGCAGCTCGGTCGGTTGAGGGTCTGACTCTTGATTTTGGCTCAGGTCGTGATCTCACAGTTTGTGGGTTCAAGCCCCACATCGGGCTCCGTGCTGACAGTGTGGAGCCTGCTTGGGATTCTTCTGCCCCTCCCCTGCTCTCTCTCTCTTTCTCTCTGACTCAAAATAAAAATAAAAATAAAAAAATTACACAACAGAGCAAAAAAACATGAAGAAGAAAAAGTAACCGAGTAACACCTCTTCTACCTAGAAATAATCACCACTAACATCCAATTCTTCGAGAGTTCTGAAACTTTCTCTACCAACCTCGACTTCCCCGTGTCTTTAAGCGTGTGCTGTTCCCCATCTGGAGGGCCTTCCCTGCTAGTTTCCAGGGGTTGAGATGCCCCATTTGTTGTTCAGAGGCCGTTGAAACCCCCTGCCTCCCTACCCCCATTGGTTCCCTGTAACCAGACATTTTCTCTCCCTTATAGTCTTGATGTCCTGCCTGTGCTATGTCCATATCTTACTACTTTTATCGGATCCTGCTCTCATATCAGGTATGTTCCTGGAGACCGTAAAGCTCGCCGGAGGCGAGGACCATCTTCCACGTCTGTGACCCTAGCATCATCAGCCCAATGTGTGGCTCCTAGTAGAGACCTCTGGAAATGCCCACTAGATGGAACTGCGTTGAATTTGGGAGGACCAAGGGATCAGGTCTGGCTCAGGGAGTTGGTTGGCCTGACCCTTAAGACCAGACCCGGGTGACTTTCCGTCCTTTTCCCGGTGCGGAATGCTCCGTTATTTGCGGTGTGTGTGCTCCAGAGAGGAACTTGTTGTTCTACGAGTTGCACGCTTGTGTTTGTTGACATGAGCCAGTGCGGCCCAGTGACATCCGAGCACTCTTGGCTTTAGCCTTTAGGCCTGGCCCTTGGGACACCGTTATGGGCAAAGAGGTACTGAGGGGCAGCGGGCTGGCCACACCTGACGCTGCCCGGGGCCACCACAACAGCCTGGCCAGGTGAGCAGAAGGCTTAGCCTCGTCTCGTGTAACACAGCTCGGCCTTGGATTTCATCCTGTGCGGCTGCATGGGAGGCTGAAGATCCAGCCCAGAAAGACACTGAGATCCCTGCTGCGCCTTCTTCTTGGGGGCTTGCGACCTGTCGCTAAGACGAGAGAGGAAATAATACCTTCATTGGTCCTCTGGGAAATGCAAATGAAGGGCCCAGGGCACGACCACTGCACAGCCACTAGGACGGCTGCAATGAAAAAGAGAATATGAGGTTTTGGTCAGATACCGTGCAGGCAGGAGTATAAACTGGTACAAGCATTTTGTGTTATAAATCTTTTTTTTTTTTTTTTTTTTAACATCTATTTGTGTTTGAGAGAGGGGAGGGGCAGAGAGAGAGGGAGACACAGAATCGGAAGCAGGCTCCAGGCTCCGAGCTGTCAGCACAGAGCCCAACGCGGGGCTCGAACCCACGATCCGTGAGCTGAAGTCGGATGCTCAACCGACTGAGCCACCCAGGCGCCCCTCGGGCCAATATTCTATGTTAAGAAGAAGTTGAAAAGTACTTGGTGGCGGTGGGGGGAGTGCCTTGGTGGCTCCAACTTCGGCTCAGGTCATGATCTCACGGTTCATGGGTTCGAACCCCGCCTCGGGCTCTGTGCTGACAGCTCGGAGCCCGGAGCCTGCTTCGGATTCCGTGTCTCCCTCTCTCTCTGCCCCTTCCCTGCTCGCGCTCTGCCCCTTTCGCTCTCTCTCAAAATTAAACATTAAATTTTTTTTCAAAGAAAGTAATCAGTGGGGTACGCACCCCAAAAGAGTTGGAGGCAGGGTCTTGAACCGTCCGTTGGTGGGTGGATGGATAAACACAACGCGGGCTGTACATAATGGGATGTGCACGATTCGGCCTTAAAAAGGAAAGGCGTGCTGACACCAGCTACAATACGTTGGCACCTTGGAGGCGTTATGCTGAGGGCAATGAGCCAGACCCCCGAGGACAGATACTGTGCGACTGTGCTAACAGCAGGTGCGTAGAGCGGTCAAGGTCACAGAGACGGGAAGCAGAATGGTGGACTCCAGGGCCTGGGGGAGAGGGGGAGGTGGTGGTCAGTGGGGACAGAGTTTGAGTCGGGAAAGATGAAGAACTTGTTGAGACGGACGGTGGTGACGACTGATGACGGGTGAAGGTAACTCAGTGCCACCAAGCAGTGCCCTGAAAGCCGGCAGGGCGGTGGGTTTTACGTCATGTATGTTTTACGACAATAAAAAAAAAAAAAGCCGGCAGGGCGGTGGGTTTTACGTCATATATGTTTTACGACAATAATAAAAAAAAAAAAGCCGGCAGGGCGGTGGGTTTTACGTCATATATGTTTTACGACAATAAAAAAAAAAAAAGCCGGCAGGGCGGTGGGTTTTACGTCATATATGTTTTACGACAATAAAAAAAAAAAAGCCGGCAGGGCGGTGGGTTTTACGTCATATATGTTTTACGACAATAAAAAAAAAAAAAACTAGATGCACGTAAGGCTGGACGGCACGAAGCCGGCTCTGCCCCGTCTCCCGACGGGGGTGAACCCCAGGCAGGGGGTGCTGCGGCCGAGCCCAGAGCGCAGAGGGGGCTCTGGAGGGAGGTTCTGAAGGGCGGAGAGTGGCCCACAGACCTGGGAGGCGGCACTAAAGTCAGAGCCAGCGGGCCCGCGGGCCGACGTGTAGAAACCGGCTCGGTGGAGGGCAGGCGTGCTGGCTGGAAAGAAGCTTCTCTCGCCCCGCCGCACCCGGCCTGGCCTTCGTGTGAACTTAGAGCAGCAGGACCTCTGTCAGGTCCTGGGGACGGGAGACTTCAGACGGGCGACTTGGCCTGAGCACTGGCGGGATTTCCTCTGCGGGCTTTCTTCTGGGTAGTTGGAACCGCGGGCCCGCCTGCCAGGCAGGGCCTGCTGCCCACAGGACATGCAAAGTCAGAGGCAGATGCCTGAACACCACCGGCCAGGTGGCAGTGAGAGCCTCCAAGGGGGCAGGGTCGGCGGGGGAGGGGGCCCTGTGGGAATAGCAGCCCTACTGACCTGTCCTCAGGGCCTGTGGGGGCAGAATTCATGCTTCCTGAATGTGCCAGAACCCTGGGCAGCTGTGTGGTCAGGTGTTTGGTTTTGAATGTCCGCTTTGGGACGGGAAGGCATGTTGTTAACACTCTTACCAGCAGGGACACGGTTCCCAGAAAAGCCGCCTTCTGACACCTGGACTTCAGGGCCAGCCCCGGCCGGTCAGCTGGGGCCACTTCCTCTGCCCAGTCTTGGGTCTGGGCTCTTCCCGCCCCACCCCAGGCCCGTCCTCCCCGGCAGCCAGCTGCCGATCGGGGCCTTTTCTGGAGGTATCTGGAGCCTGGCGTGTTTGCATGGTGGCCCCAGAACGCCTTAGGCACATTTTGGGGGGCTCAGAAAAGAATGCTCCCCAGCTGGCAGGTGAATGTAGGAGGCATTAATCCAGAATAATTTTTCCTGCTGAGACAGTTTTGTTATAAATGTGTGGAGACGTGGGAGTTCTTCAGTACTTGTGATATTAATCCTGGCATCTGCGTGGAGAGTGGGGTGGGGGTGAGGGCTCCACGCTAGAGAGAAGAGGAATTTGCCCCTAAAAGGTTGTCTTGAATTCCCTGCGATCTGTGCACGCACTCTGTGTCTTTGTGCCCTTTTTTTTTTTTTAAATATTTATTTATCTTGAGAGAGAGAGAGAGAAAGAGAGAGTGAGCAAGGGGAGGGGCAGAGAGAGAGAGGGGAAGCAAGAGAGAATCCCAAGCAGGCTCCACGCGGTCAGCACAGAGCCCGATGCGGGGCTGGAACTCACAAGTCGTGAGATCATGATCTGAGCCGAAACCAGGAGTCTCACCCTTTAGCCTCGACTGAGCCACTCGGGTGCCTCTTTGTGCTGTTGATGGAGAACAGGCAACCTATCTCTGGCTCTTTAGCAACTATGAGATTCCTCCTCACCCCCAGAACCCAGGGCCTGGGGCAGAAAAGGAGGCGGCCCAAAGACAGAGAGGAGTGGGTGGAAGGGAAGGAAAAAGAAGGCGATGGATGGTGAGCAGACACGCCCTAGTGTTCGGATCGAAGTGTGCTAGGCTGGGGCTGTGGGAAACCGGGAATCTTCTAGGCCAGCGGTCCCCAAAGCGTGCTCTCAGGATGTCTGGGCATCACACGGGAACTTGTGGGCGATGCACGTTACTGGGCCCCGCCTCACACCCCCGAGTCACGGCCAGCTGGCATTTCAACAAGATCCCCCACGGTTCACATGCACCTTGAAGTTTGGAAAGTGCGAACCGGGCCACGCATCCTGGCCCAGAGGGTGAAGTGGGTGTCTGTGGCCCCAGAGGGTTAACTGCCTGGGGGGGGGGGGGGTGCTCCCTGCCCACTGTGTAGGTGAGATGGGGCAGCCACACCTAACTCTTGGGACTGAGAGTTTGTGCCTGGGCGAGTCCATTTGCGTTTCGTGTCTCGGGGACCGAAGTTTTGCGCGAGCTGTTGTCACGGAGGGCGGGTAGAGCTGTGAGGTCGGATGGAGGCCCAAGAGTTAACACCCAGAGCTGAGGGCCCCAAATGCTGCGGGCCCGGCTCATATCGCCAGGTTGCTCTCTGATCACGGATATTTCAAAGCAAGCTTTTTCTTTTTAAACTTTAAAAAAAAAATTAAAAAAAAATTTTTTTTTAATGTTTATTTATTTTTGAGGGAGAGAGAGAGACAGGGCATGAGCAGGGGAGGGGCAGAGAGAGAGGGAGACACAGAATCCGAAGCAGGCTCCAGGCTCCGAGCCGTCAGCACAGAGCCCGACGTGGGGCTCGAATCCATGAACTTCGAGATCCTGACCTGAGCTGAAGTCAGACGCTCAACCGACTGAGCCCTGCCCCCCCAGGCGCCCCTAAAACCAGCTTTTTCTGTCATCGTTGCTACCATAATCATAGGGCTGACCCTTTATCAAGGGCTCCCTGGGATCCCTGCCCTGGGCTTGTCACATCTACCCAGTACCAGTCTCACTTAGAACTGAGGAAACCGAGGCTTAGAAGGAGAATAATGCGCTCACGGTCATTCATCTTGGTAACAGAAGAGATGGGATTTGGGCCGAGGCACATGTGACTGGAACACCACACTTTCTTACGCTCCGGAGGCCAGGCAGAACTGTAGTGCACTTGTGACGGTCCCCGACTTCCACAACTGTGGGGCAGGAGTTCTGTAAGTGTCAAAATTTGCTTAGTTATTATGATCATGTGTTAAAGGGAGCCAAACCATCTTATAAACACTAATGTCTGTATTACTATTGGTTTCCATTTGCATTGTAATTGTGTTTTAATTGAAGACCAAAGTAGAGGGGTGCCTGGGTGGCTCAGTTGGTCAAGCGTCCGAGTCGGCTCGGGTCATGATCTCTCAGTTTGTGAGTTTGAGCCCCGCATCGGGCTCTGTGCTGATGGCTCGGAGCCTGGAGCCCGCTTCGGATTCTGTGTCTCCCTTCCTCTCTGCCCCTCCCCCACTCACACACTGTCTCTCTGTCTCTCAAAAATAAATAAATGACTTACAGTGTTACAAAAATAATTGGGAAGGACACATGTATGCTATCTTCCTAGTTATGACTGTTTCCAGATCATAGATTTTAAGGGAAAGAGGAAGATGGAGGTGGGGGCAGAGGACCCTGTACGAACATGGAGACATGAGATCATGTTTATGGCTCGTTCAGTGGGGACAGGGACACAGATGCCTGGGGTGTGACTTGTCCCAACTTCTGCACAGATCGGGGTCGCTTTGGTGATTGGTTTAACGAACGTTTAGCCTATGGTGGGGGTGGTCGGCAAACTATGGTCGATGGGCAAAATCCAGCCAGCCCCCTCTTTTAGTCAATAAAGTTATACTGGAAAATAGCCACACGCACTTGTTTACATGCTGTCCGCGGCTGCTTTCACACGGCGACGCCTGAGTTGCGTCATTGTGACAGAAACCGCGTGGCCGGCAGAGCCAAAAATATCTACTGTCTGGTCCTTCACGGCAAGAAAGTCTGCCAGACCCCGGTCTCGTGTTAACATGTTGGATGTCTCCTCCGAATTTTCTTTCCGCTGCGTGTCACAAAGGCTTGAAACTCCCTCATTCGCCAAGTTCACGTATCTCGCAAACGTGGTTTGATCACAGTGGTGAGAGACCTTAGCTCAGGGGCTGTGGGCCCACGAGAAAAATGTAATCAAGGACCAGAGGCTTGAGAAAGAAACGTTCAGTGAACTCGCATGGGTCACGGTCCTTAGCTGCAAATAACAGAATCTATGACCTCAAGCAGAAGGGGATTTGTTAAAGAGTTCGGTAACTCTCAGACTTGCCAGGAGGGCTGAAGGGAAGACTGTGTGCGGACTCACGGGAGCAAAGTCCCCAACCCTCCCACCCCCCCCCCCGCCACCCTCCCCCCCCCGGGTGCACCACCAGTGGAGCCCTTCTGCCAGCTCCAGGACCACACCTTCCTGGCACAGCCCGCCCTGTGAAAGGATGCTCTCGCCCTGGCTCTCTCCTTGCTGATTCACACAAAAGCCTAACTGGCAGAACTAAATTGTACACAGAGCCCAGCTGCAAGGGAGCCTGAGAGGGGTTTCTTGCCCTCCAGCCCCTGGACGCTGATCAGACAGGCCACTGCCACACGGCACCATCTCGAGATGGTAGTTTTGCCTTGAAAGGTAGATGCAGTCAAACCTTGGTTCTGCATAGCATAATTCGTTCCGGAAACATGCTTGTCATCCAGAGCACTTGTGTTTCATGGTGAATTTCCCCCTAAGAAATAATGGAAACTCAGATGATTCATTCTATAACCCAAAAACATTCATATAAAAATGATGATAGTACTGTTATATGGTATAAGATAATAAAGAAAACACAAAATATCAAGAAAAATTCACCTGCACTTACCTTTGAAAACTTTCGTGGCTGGTGTGAGGGAGACAAGAGAGGAGGGTTACTGCGTAGGACGACTTTCACTATCACTAACGGAAGTTGACCACAGTACGGTATTAATAAACTCTCGTCTTATACTGTATTTAGTGTAATTGGCCATAAGGCAGCAGAGGAAAGGGTCTGTATCTGCAGGCAGCCTGACCTAGAATGGAGCACAGCATTCCTAGGCTCGCTCTTGGATGGAAAAGCAAAGGACTGTCCAGAGATGCTTGGAAGTGACAAAAAATACACTAATGCCTGTTGTGGGCACCTTCCAACATTCCGAAAAATCACTGATTTCTGCCAAACACCTTGGCCTGAGACGGAGCATCCGAACATGGGAGATGATCACCCACAATCCCGGGGGGGGGGGGGAGAGAGAGAGAGAGAGAGAGAGAGAGAGAGAGAGAGAGAGAGAGAAGAACCATTGGCTCAGTTGTGATCATGTGACATTCAGGGTCATGTACTCCTCGTATTGCAAGACATGGCTCATTTATCAAGTTAAAATTTATTAGCCATGCTTGCTCGTCTTGTGGAATACTCGCCGGACAAGTTACTCGTAACCCAAGGTTTTACTATATTTCACTTTTTATATTGAAACTCGAGAACTTAAGACATTATTCAGTAAACACGGCAAACGAGACCTGCCCAGAGTGTCGAGAGAGCTGGCCTAGGGAGCTGTGGAAGAGGTTCTCAGACCCATCTCCAAATTCCACCTCTCTGTCTTTCAAGGCTCAGGGGCCACCTCCTCCAGAAGCTGTCCCAAGGTGGAAGTCTGTGTCCTCTGCATTCTGGGAGCACTTTCTCTCTCACTCTCCAGGAAGCTATTCTCCTTCGTATGATAGTTACGGGCTTTCACGTTTTCTCTTCCATGTCTTCGTGACTTGTGTTGAGTAGGAGAACACTGTTGATATAGTACCTTGTTCTCCCATTTAATTCCATTAAACTCCCTTCTTCCCAGGGACCAATCATACAACTTCTCTTTCTATATTTTTTTGCAACGTTTACTGCATATGTGTATCTATGCACAATATAGAGTGTTGGTTTTTTTTGAGCTAATCAGTTTAGAGTTTATCTGAATTCTTTTGTACCAGGTGGATCATTTTGTAATTTGCTGTGTTTTGAATTTTTTTTAATGTTTATTTATTTTTGAGAGACAGAGAGAGCAAGCAGGGGGTGGGGCAGAGAGAGGGAGACAGAATCCGAAGCAAGCTCCAGGCTCTGAGCTGTCAGCACAGAGCCTGACGTGGGGCTCGAACCCACAAACCGTGAGATCGTGACCTGAACCAAAGTCAGACTGAGCCACCCAGGCACCCCTGTGATTTGCTGTGTTTTTGAGTTGTGTACTTCCTTCATTTTAAGGCTTTTACCACATGCCATCTCATAAACAAGCTACAATTCATTGATGCATTTCCTACTGATGGCCATCCACTCTTTCCCCCCAGCTTTTTCTTATTATGGACATTGCTGCAGCAGACAGATCAGTTTGTCCTTCCTGGGGTCATGTGTGCGATTTCTCTATCATAGACATCAAGAACTGTAACTGTTTGGCTCTCTCCAACACTATCAGATACTGTCAGATTGCTGCCCAAGATGATTGCCCCAATCCCCCCAGTTCTGCCTGGAAGTTTTCATTTCCCTCTGCTTTAGCTAAGACTTGATATTATCACACTTGTATATTTCTTGCCAGTCTGATGGGTGTATTGTTTAAGCCTGCATTTGCATATGCATTGTTTTAATTTGCATATGTTTTGGTTTTAATTTGCATACACATTGCTTTAATTTGCATATGCCTGATGATTAGTGAGGTTGAGCTCCTTTTCGTGCTTATTGACTGTCCACATTCCCTTTTCTGTAGTGTGCATATTCATAGCTATTGTGTTTGTGTGTGTGTGTGTGTGTGTGTTCTATTGGGTTGTCTTTTTCT
The DNA here is from genome assembly GCF_024362965.1 of Panthera pardus. Lineage (NCBI taxonomy): Eukaryota > Metazoa > Chordata > Mammalia > Carnivora > Felidae > Panthera > Panthera pardus. The sequence goes on along the minus strand of NW_026526876.1, from coordinate 9,155,149 downwards.
TATTTATTTGTTGGAGTTCTTTATATATTCTAGATGCCAATCCTGTGTTATATGTGGTGCCATTCTTTTTACCCAGTCTATTGTTGTTCTTCCATTCTGTTTTGTTTTGTTTTGTTTTGTTTTTTGTATCCTCTGACCTGGTTTTGCTTCATGAATTATTTGGGTGAGGGCAAAACAATGCTTCCCCACTGGATGCCCACCCCCCACCCCGACACAGAACCTCAGTGTCTGTATCAGTGGGAAAACCCAAAATCCCTTCAGGTGTTGCCCTTTGAGATGGAAAGAGCAGAATTCCTTTCCCGTCTTCCCACCTCCTGCGTCTGTGTCTCTCCATGTGTATGAGTTCCCTGCAGCTGCTGTAACAAAATAGCCCCAGTCAGATGGCTCAAAACAACAGAAATGTGTTTTGTCACAGTTCAGGAATCCAGAAGCCTGAAATCAAGGCGTTTGCAGGATTGTTCCACCCTGGAGGCTCCAAGGGACAATCTGTCCCTGCCTCGCTCCTAAGTGATGGTGGCTGCTGGGGACGCCTGTCCTTCCTTGACTTGTATGCACATCATGGTGGTTTCCACCTCTGTCTTGACATGGCCTTCCCTTCTGTGTGACTCTGTTTCTTCTATCTTTCCCTTCTTCAGGAGGACACCCACTGTTGGGTTTAGGGCCCACCCTAAATCCAGGAAAAACCTCGTATCAAGATCCTTACCTTAATTACATCTGCAAAGACCCTGTTTCTAAATAAGGTCACATTTGCAGACACCAGGGATTGAGACATAGACATATCTTTTGGGGGCTATTTGATCCACTACATTCGGCAAACTCCACAAATCCCAGAGAATAGCTATGCTAAAAGCAGGGTTTGTGTGTGTGTGTGTGTGTGTGTGTGTGTGTGTGTGTGTGTGTGTGAGGGGGGACCAAGTAGAGGAGGAAAAGTGCATTCTGCGAGAGGCAGTATATTCTAAGAGGTGTTATTCCCCAAGAGAGGAGGGGCCGTACATGTTGGGCATTGTAATTTATCACGTTTTCTATTTATTCAGAGTCCCAGAAAACAGGAAACGGATAAAAAGGAAGGTGTCTCCTTGGGTGAGCAGGTATAAGCCAGGTAGAACCTTGGAAGTGGCCGTCAATCTGTTGCTCCACTGTTCAGCTGAGCAAGCGACTGTCCCCCAGCAAAAGCGGGTCAGGACAGGACCAAGGGTGGGCTCCTGTGACCCTTAACAGATACTAATCTTGTGTGGGTCTTGCCCTTTTGAAGATAAGTAAAGGGGAAACAAGCAGGACCCATAAAAAATGCAGAGCAGAGTCAAGGAAAAAGAATAGAATCGTCACACCTCATTCTTTGTGGTCTCTGTATGTGCAAATCTACCTACTCACTGAAATTTATCTGTGGCCCCAAGAACAGCAGTTTCATGGCCTTTTCCAGGTCCCCATGACATGAGCACAACAGTGAAGAATGTGAGTCACCTTACGTGCACATCCCAGCGGAGGTCGGACAAAGTGACTCTCGACCTCCTGTGGCAGCTCTCATTCTGTAAACAAGTGTCCTTTTGGCAGTCTACTTGGTGCCACATTTTTTGAATTTTTGTGCTTTTGGTTGGTGATTTAGAAAATATGTGTGTTTAGATGAGCACAAGTTCCTGTGATGATGGCCATGGGTTCAATGCTAACCAATCAACAATATATATACTAAGTAAGGTGTCTTTAAACAGAAACATGCATGAAACAAGGTTCATATTAAAGGGTTTGTGAAAAGGCTGTGAGCACAGGCTCACGGGAACCTGATCCTGTGTTTCTCTTAGGAGCAATGGTTCAGTATTTGCCAGCTGAGTCTTTCCAGCAACTTTATAGACTGTACCCACACGGACATGGCATTGTAAGCTAACTACACTGGAATTAAAATAAAATTTGAAAAAAAGAATACAACCATCCTGAATAATGAGAGTCAACTGTATCTGAAAGTTCCCACCTCTGAAAATGACTAGACCGCAAAAATCCAGGCGCGAATGTCCGGACATCGGCAGCCTCAAATTGCGAGCAGACGCGTTCTCTGTGTCACCTAAGCCAACATTCCTCGGTAGAGGATAGGCTGACATTAAAAGGCAGGATAAGATGGCATATAGAAAAAGATTACAAGAAACGTAAAGAGTTAATCGCAGGATCGAAATCCATACAGCTTGCAGTGAGGAACAAAAAATGTCTCCAACGATAGATTGGGAAAGTAAGCTCTGATATAGCCAGAAAGTGAAATATGTATAATTCAGCTGTTAAGGTGTTGTGTATTATTCATTGACTTGCAAAGAATTAGGAGGACAAAAGCAGGATTTAAAATAGTATGAAGGCGCCTGGGTGGCTCAGTCGGTTAAACATCCGACTCTTGACTTCAGCTCAGCTTATGATTTCATGGTTTGTGAGTTAAAGTCCCATGTCAGGCTCTGTGTAGACAGTGTGGAACCTGCTTGGGATTCTCTCTCTCTCTTTCTCTCTCTCTCCCTCTGCTGCTCTCCCTGCTCACACTCTCTCTCTGTCTAAAATAAAAAATAAAAATAAAATATTATGAGCACATGGTAAGTTTTTTTATTTCCCCTTTTAAGAAAATGCTTACTTAGAGGAAGGTCTGGATGACTACGTTATTTAGGGTGGGAGAAAAGTTACTTTTCCTGTATACCACGCATGTTTCTGTACGGTTTGATTTTTTTTTTTTTTTTTGCAAAACAATGTATGGATGTATTACTTGAGTTAAAAAAAAATTAAAGTGGGGTGCCCGGGTGGCTCAGTCGGTTAAGCATCCGACTTTGGCTCAGGTCATGATCTCGTGGTTTGTGGGTTCCAGCCCTGCATGCTGACTGCTCAGAGCCTGCAGCCTGCTTCGGGTTCTGTGTCTCCCTCTCTCTCTGCCCATGCTCTGTCTCTCTCTCTTTTTCTCTCTCTCAAAAATAAATAAACATTAAAAAAATTTTTAATAAAATTAAAGCGGGGATAAGGAGAGCCAGGCTTTCCTAGTGTGAGTCGTGTGGAAACACATCTTCCCCCCTCTCATCTCTTACGGGTCTTGGGTCCTGCATGAGTGGCAGTGTCCTCATTTCTGCACTCGTTTGTGTCTGCGTCCAGCTCCCTCCCCTCTTGAGGCTGTGAACCGCTGAGGGCAGTCTTAGTATTTCTTGTTCTTCTTTTTTTAATGTTTATTTATTTATTTTGAGAGAGAGAGAGAGAGAGAGAGTGTGTGTGTGTGTTTGTGTGTGTTTGTAAGAGCAGGGGAGGGGCAGAGAAGAAAGAAGGAGAGAGAGAGAATCCCAAGCAGGCTCTGCACTGTCAGCATGGAGCCCGACACGGGGCTTGAACTCACGAACTGTGAGATCACTACCTGAGCCGAAACCAACAGGCGGACGCTTAACCGACTGAGCCACCCCGGCGCCCTAGTCTTAGTATTTCTGGAAACTGACAGAGTGGGTGCCCATGAGAGATGCGTGGGGCATCCTTCCCGGGGCAGATCTTGGGCTTGCATCAGGGAGCAGGCAGTCAGGGCCTGGGTACCCCACAGAGCTCTGTCCCTGGGGTCCGCCGGGCGGCTCTCCCCGACCCCGGCCCGAACTTCTTCAGGGAGGGAGGTGGGGGAATGAAGAGGTTGGCCCGGCGCTCATTCACTGGGGAGGGACCAGAAGGTGTGTTGAGACCCAACTGGCAAGTTCAAGGCTTTTGAGAAAACCTTTGGGGTTTCGGGTGGGGGTGTAGGAACTGGAGACAGCTCCCCGCGGGTCTCCAGAGTGACCCCACTGCGTTGGCCTCAGCTTGGCCCGTGTCCTCCGGGGTGGGGCTGGGGCACGCAGTCATCCCCCTGATCCATCTGTGCTGCGACCGTGCCCCGGTCCACAGAGGCCCCGGAGCTGGACAGATCCCGGCTGCCTGCCGTCTGGAGAAGGGTTTGATAAATGCTGTACACGCCCCCACGCGTGTATGCCGGAGTTAATTTAAAAACCAGCTTCACAGACACAATCAGGAGGCCTCAGAAGGAAAGAAGGCAGGCGGGAGCGAGGTCTGCGCACTGACTCATCTTTCCCCCTGGGGCGGTGACACACGTCTCTGACATTTCCCGCGGCCACAGCCTCCAGAGACAACAGGCCTGGGGTGGGGGGAGCCCGGGGAGCCTCTCTCCCCGCGTGCCGTGGACGCCTGTTGGAGCGCGGGCCTCGCCGTCTCCTGGGGCCCCAGCCCGGGAGGAAGGGACCCACGTCACGCCTCCCTCGGTGGCCGGTCTGAGAATCTTCCTCTCGCACAAAACAAACACGAGCTGACGGGCTGGAGGCCCCGGGGACGGGCCGGCTGGCCCTTTCTCCAGCCTCTCTACGTCGGTTTCTCCTGGGGGGCAGGTTGGGGAAGCTTCTCGGAGGACGAGCTTTCCTGGGAAAGCCGCCTGTGGGTCTCATCATATTTGGTTAACCGAGCACATGGCCTCGTGGTGCTGGCGAAGGCTCTGTTGTTCTTGGAGAGGAGGCTGTGGGCCTTTCAGACCCTTGTCCACACAGGCAAGTGTCTGCAGAACGCCGAGGGATGGAGCAGGTGCTCCTGGGCCAAAGAGTCAGCAGCGTGTGTGGGGGGGGGGGCGGGGGGGGGGAGGGCACAGCCCCCGCGGGGTCGGGAAGCGGCCCCCGGGGTGACCCCCCACCCCCCACGGACTAGCTGTGTGGCTTCTGGCAAGTCCTTCCCTTCGCTGGGGCCGAGTGTCCCGTCTCTTGCTCCCGAAGGTCAAGCTGGAAGATTTCTGGACCTTCTGCTGTCGGTCTGGTTGTGTGAACCAATGAAGCACCCGCTGTGATGGAGGGGACTTCCGCCCGAGGCCCTCCTCTCCCCTCCCCTGCCTCCTTCTCTCGTGCACAGATCCTCCCCTATTTTATTTCCAAAGCGGAGATAGCAGCCTCTCTGTGGAGCTGAGGAACTTGAACATGGGGGCCAGCAAACGCTCCCATCCACCCACTTCTCGTTGTGACTTTGGAAGGTCCCAGAAGGTCAGCCTCCAGAGGCCTCTCGGTACAGGGTCTTGCTTGTATTGCCTGGGGACTGGCCTTCCTCAGAACCGTGGAAAACTACCCCTTGTCCTCCGCAGAAAAGGTGAGAAGAACGTATTACTTGGAAGGTGGGGAGAATATTCTGATACTTGAAAATACAGAGTCTGGGGAGGAAATATTTTTTAGTGTCGGGGGACATCCTGTTTATTTTATCTTTGATTGAGGTTATCTTGTCTGCCTTCAGGAAGGATTTGTGGCCTAGGGGTGGCTTTTGATATGAAAATGTGTATTGTGGCTCCCTGAAAGGGGCGTGGGGGAGGGGCTGGGAGGACCTACACGCCCCTTCCCCCACCCCGCCCCGCCCCCCGCTGGGCTGGGCTGGGCTGACAGCGAAGGTGGTGGTGGGGGGGGCCTCTGTGCGGTCCTGCCCCCCCCCCCCCCCCGGAGCGACACCGGGGAAGCTGGGAGCCCTAAAAGGGTGCTTTTAGGAAAGTCTGGATCAGACATGATGTTATAGGAAAAAATGCAGCGTCTAAGGGAACAGCGCGCGAATAGAGAGAAAGCTGAGACAGGGCAGGGAGGCCGAGAGGACACGGCACAGATTGTCCGGGAAGCTGGGGGGGAAGGGGCTGCCTGGTAGCAGGGGCCGTGCTGCTGGCCACGGGGAGTGTGGCAAGGATGTTCTGCCCCCCAAGGGAAGGTCGAGTGCGAGGGCCCAACACTTGGCGGCTGATGGCAGAAGTCAGGCTTCTGCGTTTGCTTTTCTTTCTTTGTGATTTTTAAAAATATTTATTTAGTTTCGAGAGGGGTGGGGAGGGGCAGAGAGAGACACACACACAGAATCCGTAGCAGGCTCCGGGATCCGAGCTGTCAGCACAGAGCCCGTCGTGGGGCTGGAACTCATGAGCTGTGAGATGGCGACCTGAGCTGAAGTCAGACAGACGCTGAACCCACGGAGCCCCCCAGGCGCCCCCAGGCTTGGGCATTTCTGAAGCATGAGGACAGACAGAGCCACCAGCCTCCGGTCTGTGCCCAGCAGAGTGAGCTGTTGCCTGGAGGAGCCTTGTCTGGACAGGTCTCGTGTCCCCACTCTTGACACCCAAACTTTTGGGGTAGGGGGCAAGGTCCACGGTAGGGGTAAGAGAGCCACCTTGCCTGAGACCCCAAGGGGAAGGAGCGAGAGGGGTGTAACGTGCCCGCTTTGTCCCCTCCGCGTTGCAAGTAAAGAGGGAGCAAATAGGGGTGCCTGGGTGGCGCAGTCGGTTAAGCGTCCGACTTCAGCCAGGTCACGATCTCGTGGTCCGTGAGTTCGAGCTCCGCGTCAGGCTCTGGGCTGATGGCTCGGAGCCTGGAGCCTGTTTCCGATTCTGTGTCTCCCTCTCTCTCTGCCCCTCCCCCGTTCATGCTCTGTCTCTCTCTGTCCCAAAAATAAATTAAAAACGTTGAAAAAAAAATTTAAAAAAAAAAAAAAAGAGGGAGCAAATAAAGAGGGACGGGTGCATAAGAGGGACGAATGCATAAATCAGGCTGCAGGCAGTTGCCATTGGTGCTTGAGAGTGTGTGTGCATGGGGGGGGGGCCCTCATCCTGGCTCTGTCATTTTTCAAGTGACCTGGGGCCACCTTATTCTCTGAGCCTCTGATTCTTCACCAGTAAACCAGGATTAATGCCAGCACCTACCCCAAAAGAACATGAGGATTAAGTTAAATTGCTTTTTTTTTTTTAATTTAAATTTTGTTATTTTGAGAAAGACAGAGCTAGCAGGGGAGGGGCAGAGAGAGAGAGACAGAGAGGGAGAGAGGGGGAGGGGGAGAATCCCAAGCAGGCTCTGCGTTGTCAGTGCAGAGCCTGATGCGGGGCTCCAACCCACAAACCGTGCGATCGCGACCTGAGCCGAAATCAGGAGTCAGATCTCAACCGACTGAGCCACCCAGGCGCCCCAAGTTAAATAGCTTTTTTAAAGCAGCCTTATTGAGATATAATTCCCATACTATATAATGCACCCATTTCAAAGTATACGGTTCAGTCTTTTGTGACCGGCTTCTTTCATTTAGCGTACTGACTTCCAGATCCATCCATGTTGTAATACGTATCACAGAACGTCTTTCCTTTCAGTGGCTGGGTAATATTCCAGTGTTACGGATATACCATATGGTTACACGTGTATTTATTTATTTATGTATTTTTAAGTTTCTTTATTTTGAAAGAGAGAGAGCGCACCCGCCAGCGGGGGAGGGGCCGAGAGAGGGGGAGAGAGACAGATTCGCAAGCAGGCCCCCGGCCGTTAGCTCGGAGCCCCATGAGGGGCTCGGACCCACGAACCTTAAGATCACGACCTGAGCCGAAGTCGGACGCTCAGCCGACTGAGCCACCCAGGGGCCCCTCAGGTTCTTTGTCCATTTTAATGAATAAGTTAGTCCTTAGAAGGGCTGGAGGAATGTCTGGCCCCGGGGGAAGCACCCGTGTAGGTCACCGCTAGGGAGATTTGCCAGAACTGGCCGTGCCAGACTTCTGGGCTACCTGTGCCAGGGAATGGGGGCGGAGGGTACGGCATAAATGGCCAGTGGTCAGCTTTGCATTGTCTTCAAATATTCCTCCACGCAGGGAGAGGCTGGGACGTTTGCTGCCCCCACGCCCACCTGCCACTTTCCAGTTTGGTTTTCCCCGAGTCCCCAGTGGCGGGCACGTGCCTCCCACACCTGGCAATGACTTTAGCACCGCTCGGGACTTGGGTTCTGTTCGCCTGCAGGCCCCCCGGAGACGGCCGGCAGCCCCGCTGGCCAGCACGCATGGTGTCGATGGGGGCCCCATCAAGACGCCCCACGTCCTGCCCTCGCACCCCCCGCCCGCCCGTTTCGTCACAGCGCCTTGGTCTTGGGCCGTTGGCTTGCGTTTACGTCAGCCCGAATTGTCTGGCACCAGCTGCTTGCGGCTCAGGTGGCCGTTTGGCTCCGTATAAGCCTTCCTGTTCGTTTTCTTCCTGCTTTTAAAAATATCCCGGTTGTTCCGAGAGTTAATAGTCTTTGGCGAGGATTGAACTCAGGTTCGGTTTGACCTCGGCGTTTCAAGCACGTCTCCGGCCCTCCCTGGGGTCCCGTCCCGAGCCTCAAGGAAGGGGACGCACGGGGACCTTGAGGGGTAAGGCACCAGGCGGGCCCACATGGTGGGACCAGGAAGGAGGAAGGAGGTTGGCCCTGTGTCAGTGCAGGGCCGGGGCGGGGACCCGCAGGTGGCCCAGATGGACACACCGGGCAGATAGCTGGGTGTCATTAGAATTCCCGTGGGGGCTGAGCTGCTCACGGGATGAACCGCGTCCCCACAGCCAGCTTGTTAATGACCCACTGGTGACAGAGGTCCTGTCTCCTCCCGGAAGGACGCTTCTCGCCCTTTCCCAAAGGCCATTTCAATTCAGCTTCAAGCTCCCCCGTGGCTTTCTGTTTCCCCTTGAGCTACCACCTCCGGGCCACTCCCTCCCTTCCCTCCGTCAGGAGTAATCCTTCTTCCTTCCGAAGCAGAGTATCTGGCCATTGTACCTCATCCTATATCTGATTTCCTCCCCCAGCTTCTCTGCTAATCTGGCCTCCTCCAAGCGCACTTCCTCTGCGATTTTCCTCCCTCTGCTCAGCTCAGATGCTCATTTTTCTCTCCGGGACCTCTCGGCATTTCTTTTTCTTTTTTAAAAATGTTTTTATTTATTTTTGAGGTGGGGAGAGGGACAGAGAGAGAGAGAGAGAGAGAGAGAGAGAGAATCTGAAGCAGGCTCCAGGCTCCGAGCTGTCGGCACAGAGCCCAACACGGGGCTCGAACCCATGAACCGCGAGATCATGCCTAAGCCAAAGTCCGACGCTCAACCGACTGAGCCACCCAGGCACCCCTTGGGCTTTTCTTTCTGGTGAAGCTATTGTACTGTTTTGTTTTCCATGTGACAAGTCAATACCTATTCATTGTAAACAAAACAAAACAAAAAAGCTACAAGATACAGGCTAGGAATAAAATGGCTAAATAAATAAAAATGCAGGTGGTAGTTAATGCCTCGAGCTCTGGCGACCACGCGATTGCTGGAGAGAGGGCCTGTCACCTTGTAGACCTTTCTCCTTGTGTGTGTGTTTCTGGCAGTCTTAGAACTTTTTACTCGTGTTTTGTTGCCGTCTTCCCACACTGTTCGATAGTCTTCTTTCCTGTAGTTTCGAGTGGCTGCCTAGTGTGGGATCAGTGGGGCACTACCATGACTCTATTCATCAGGCATTTAAGTTTGGACGTTTGACCCATTTCCCTCTGAGCTTTGCTGTCCTGACTGTCCTTCTGGGTTGCTTAGACGCTCCTGTTTCTCTCTCTCTGCCATCTCAGTGTTCCCTTAGGATGGATTCCTAGCTGTGGAGCTTCCAGGTAAGAGAGTGAGACCGGGCTTAAGACCTTCGATACATGTTGTGTCATTGCTGTCCGTAGAATTACCCCAAGTTACAGCGCGTGGCGTGTTTGTCCCTACTTCCTTATGTGTTCTGGGCACAAATTACTTTGAAAAATACTGGCCAACCTGGAAGACAAAAAAGTGGCATTCGATTATTTTAATTTGTGTGTCTCTCAAAGCCAACGGGAAAGGTTGAACAGGACTCCTTGAATTTGTATTTTGCGGATTACCAATTGGGGCATTCATACATTTTTTTTCTAGTAAAAGTTCATTTTTTTTTTTTTCTGAGTGAACTCTTTATATATTAAAGATCATAGCTTTTGGCCCATCTTTTGTCTTACAGATATGTCTTTCAGGTTAATGTATTTTATTATTGAAATTTTGAAACTTGTGCTGCTTTTGACATAGGATGTGTTTATAAGTGTCATCGTGTGTTTTCCAGCTTTCACTTCTGGTGTCCTGCTTTAGACAGGCCTTCTTGAACATGGGATTATGTCTTATTTTTTTCTTTTTTGCAGGTTCCCTTTTTATTTTTATTTGCTTTTTATTTTTTTTTTTAATGTTTATTTTTGAGAGAGAGAGAGAAGAGAGAGAGAGCGAGCACAAGTGGGGGAAGGGCACAGAGAGGGAGACACAGAATCCGAAGCGGGCTCTGGGCTCAGCACGGAGCCTGACGCGGGGCTCGAACTCACAAGCTGTGAGATCATGACCTGAGCCGAAGTCAGACGCTTCACCGACTGAGCCCCCGCATCTTGGTAGAAGGTGTGGAAGTAGAGCATAACTATTATGGGGTGTGTGTGTGTGTGTGTGTGTGTGTGTCTGTCGTGAATGGTAGACCAGTTGTCTCCCTGACGTCCCTCCCTGCCCCCGCCCCCCCCGCCCCCCTGGCCCCTTCTATGATACAAACAGGTCTTGTTTTAGACTTTCCATTTGATTACATTTTTCTCTCTATTCTTCTATGCTGGTTCACGCTGTTTTGATTCTTGAGGCTCACGCTACACTTTCAAGACTCCGGGAGGCTTCGTCAATGGCAGGACGGCACGCAGAAAGCAAAGAGTTGTTCATGACGTTGTATATCCGTATGTTCCGATATCGTCTTCCCTGGCGAGAGTAAACCATCCGTATTATTTTAGAGCTTTCCTTCAGGGATTCCCCCGAAGCGGCGAACGCTCAGGGCTATTCGCAGCCCGAGGCTTGTCCCCTGCCACTAAGCCCCACCAGGGTCCTGATGCCCGGGAAAGGCGGGTCTGCATTAGCCGGGGCCCCTTAGCTCCTCCGCGTCTCATAATCACATCCGTTTTTCTTAAAAATCAGCAACCCCACTCTGCTGACTCATGTTCTCGGACTCCTAGACGCTCCCCTTCCGTCATTGGGTGTGCCGGGCACAGTCCTTGCTTTTTCCTTGCCGAGGTGGGGACTTCAGGGGTGGAAACGTGGGGGCCATGGAGTGTCAGCGGGTGAGGGGCGCCCCTTCCCCTCCCCACCCCCGTAGGGGCCGTTGCCATGACAGTGGTCGGACAGACACGTCCTCCTGTGCCCTCCTCCCTCCGGCTTCTCTCCGGATCCCACTTCCTGAACTCGGAGGCAGCTTGTGGGTGGGAAGCCTGCTGGGTGGTCTGCCCAGGCTTCCAAGTGATCCTCGGCCACACCTCGTGCAGGGCCTAATACGGGCCTGGGCCACATTCAGACCACGCTCAGCCGTGCTTTCTTTTCCGATGACGGGGCCGCCTGTGATATGAGGAGGAGGGGGAGCTCGGCGATGACTGGGCAGTAGCCGGATGACGCAGTGGAAATCCTGCAGAGGCCTTGGGTTCACAGGTCAGTGTTCAGTGGCTGAGCGTCTACCTGCTCTGTGCCCCGAACAGCGGCCGGGGGGCTGTGGGGGGTGCAGGGGAACCTGCCCTGTCAGCGCCGGTCCCCGTCCTCTTTGCTACGGCAGTAGGGCCAGGTGGTGGGGGGGGGGGCTCTCGGACCCAGGACCCGACTGCGTGGGCTTGAGCCCTGACTCTGGCCCTGCTGTGTCCTGTGGACAAACGACCTAACTTTTCTGTGCCTCACTCTCCTCATCTGTAGAATGGGCATCATGCTTCACAGGGGTGATGTGAGGGTTACATGAGTTAGGACGTTTGGCGGTGCCTCGTACATGCTGCGTGTTTGCAGCTGTGTGTGTGCACGTGTGCACACGTGTGTGTATGTGAGTTCATGTGCCTGTGTCTGTGCAGTCGTGTGTGTGCATGTGTGTGCTGTCGTGTGCATGTGTGCGTGCACATGTGTCCGCGTGCATGTGTGTTCATGCGTGTGCATGTGTGTGCATGCAGCTGTGTGTGCATGCCTGCGTGTGCTTGCAGTTGTGCACGTGTGCCTGCATGTGTGCCGTTGTGTGTGTGCACGCATGTGCATGTGTTCAATTGTGTGCACATGCGTTCATGTGCATGTGTGAACGTGTGCATGCAGCTGTGTGTGTGTGTGTGTGCATTCCTTGTGTGCATGTGTGCGTGCCTTCCTGTGCATGTGTGTGCGTGTGTGCAGCTGTGCGTGCACGTGTGTTCCTGTGCATGTGTGTACATGTGTGTGCGCGTTCCTGTATATGTGCGTGCATGTGTGCGTGCGTTCATGTGTGTGTGTATGCATGCGTGCAGCTGTGTGTGCGTGCGTGTGTGCATGCAGCTGTGTGCACACACATGCATTCATGTGCGTGTGTGTGCATGTGTGCAGTTGTGTGTGCGCGTGTTGATGTGCATGTGTGTGCAGTTGTGTGTGCATGCATGCGTTCATGTGCATGTTTGCAGCTGTGTGCACGTGTGTTCATGTGCGTGTGTGTGCATGCGTGTGTGTGTGTGCAGCTGTGTGTGCGTGTGTGTGCGTGTACATCTCCCCTAGGCTTCTGGTACTGCAAGCTCCGTGAGCACCTTCTGTCCGCCGAGTGGATGCTCAGTAAACATATGATGACGATACTGACGGAATCATCACTGCCCCGCATCGTGCTGGCTTCTGTATCACATTGTCTGATGGAACCTTCGCGAAGCCTTTGGATGGGGTGTCATGTCTGTTTTACCGTAAGAAACCCGGAGCTCGGGGAGTCCGAGTCGCTAGCCAGAGATTGCCAGCGGACAGGTGTCATGCACAGTTGGCCTGGCTCTGGAGCACAGCCAGGACAAGTGGGATGGACACGAGGGACAGTATTTGAAAGGCTTGGAGAGCGGGAGAACATTGAAGGGATTTCCTAGGATCTAGGGAAGCCGGTGTCGTAAAGGTGAAGAGCTAATGGGCGTCAGGAGGAGAGACAGCGGATTCCCCGCCTCCGGGTTTGTGAGGGAAATGAAAAGCGAGGGGTGTGGGAAGTGCTGGGGGGGTAGACTCTCAGCTTGCCTGCCTCGTCGGTGCGCTGCTCTCCCTGGCTCAGTGCTTCAGCTGCAGGGGATGGGCGGCCAGGAGGGGCCGGCTTGGCCTTGGGCTGGGACACTGCGAGGAGGTCTGTGGTCTGCGGGGACCGGACGGGAGCCACAGGAGGCAAGCACACCGGGGAGTTGTGGCCTCGAGGGCGTCACGCTGTTGGGGGGGGGGCACAGATCTGTGCTGTAGGAGGCTTGTGTTTAGGCGGCCAGAATGGGTGTTTGCCTGAAGGACTGATGAGCCCCTCTTCCCCTAGGGGTGGAACTGGGGAGCAGGCTGCATGCGTCCTGTCCTGTCCCGTCCCATGTTCCCCTTGGAGAAGGACCTGGCACGTGGCTGAGCGGGAAAGGTTTCTTCGTCCCCAGTTTGTGGCCCCGGGAGTGGGGTGCAGACCCAGAGGCTCAGAGCAGGAGAGGCAGGTTCAGGAGCGAAGGGGCCAGACTCATCGCCTGGTTTCCCTGGCTGAGCTCAGCCTTCCCTGGGCACTCCTGACCTTACAACCCACTGTGGGCTCAGCGGGGTGGGGAGGCAAGTACCAGGTGCCCCAGACTTCCTGCCCTGGGAATGGTGGGAAGTCTCCTCAGGAAATGTGCCACCCTCAGTGACCTTGTTAATGAGTGAGGCGTGAGTGGCTTGGGTGGAGTTGATCCTGGGACGCTGAAGAGAAAGCTCAGGTTCATCTAAGGGTATCCCAGGCCACCTTGGCCCCTGTGGCCCCGGAGCGGGAGCTTCTGATCCGACCAGCCCACTCCAGAGCCATTTCTGTGGTTCACCGGCGATGCGGAAGGGTATCGAAGGATGGGCCGTGACTTGACGCTCCTGGACGTCACCCCAAGACCCAGGGAGCCTGCTGGCGGGAGGTGGGGGTGGCTCCCCAGCCTGGCACCTGTTCTTTATTAATCCCTAGAGCAAAGCATCGCCTCCTGTGCCTCACCCCTGCCTCAAACTCTCGTTTTTGGACTACTTTTCTCCATCGGAACCTAACACTGTACCTGGATGTTTTCCTTGCATTCACATCTTCAGAGGAGCCAGAAACCCAGGGTCCTCCGCATGCCTGATCCCTTGGCATACCCCCAGGGCGTCTTCCCCAAACCGCGGGGCCTCTAGTAAGTTCCACCCTGCCGGATTCCCAGGGCTACGTGGTTGATGTTCACCTAAACTGAGTGCAGAGTCGGAACCAACATCAGAATCTTCCTGGAGTTCCTGGACACTGAGAACAGAAAGACATGGTCCCTAGGATCAAAAAAGGAAAAGAAAAAAAAAAAAGAAATCCCATGTGACTTTCTCTGAGGTGCTGGGGAGAAGAAGAAAGAGATATTTACATGAACCAAGGGCCCTGCAGCCCCATCTTGGACACTGTCCTGTGTGACCCGGGCCGGGGGCTCATTCTTCACCTGCAAAGTCAGGGTGCTGGCTCTGTGATCCCCAGGCCCCTTCTGGCAGCAACACTGTCTGATGCAGCGATAATTTTCATTGCCTAGTCCGGCAAAACACGAGGACTGAGATGGACACTCTCAGTTACGTCTTTGCAGAAATTGGTAAAACGTGCATGTGGTCTCCGTTGGAGACGCCGTTCAGGGCCATCTTGCAAGGCTGTAGAACCACCGGAGAGTCTGGCCTCACAATGGAGGCACTTTAGGGGTGCCTGGGTGTCTCAGTCAGTTAAGCGTCTGACTTTGGCTCAGGTCATGACCTCGCGGTTGTGGGTTCGAGCCCCGCGTCGGGCTCTGTGCTGCCAGCTCAGAGCCTGGAGCCTGCTTCGGACTCTGTGTCTCCCTTTCTCTCTGCTTCTCCCCTGCTGGCTCTCTGTCTCTCTCTCTCCCTCTCTCAAGAGTAAATAAACATTAAAAAAATTTTTCGTAAGAGGCACTTTGCCCGGAAGGCTCCACCCTGGAGAGCCCTGCCTCCCCTGCCCAGGGAAGAGCTGTCTGAAATGGAGGCGGAGTCCTGAGCCGAATGCCCTGCTGAGTCTGTGGTGCCTCTGAGCTGAATGCTGTTACTCTGGAATTACTTTTATTCCCCTGATGGATTTTCCCTGATGGATTATTCCCCTGATGGATTTTTCCTCTCTGGGAGGAACCAGCCCCTCCAGCCCCAGCCCTCAGCCACTGGCCTAGTGAATCCCATCACACCTACGGTTCTTTCTAGCCTAAGGCTTGTGCATGTGTTTAAAGGAAACTGTAGATGAGCCCAGGAGCTCCCGTAGCCTGTCACACGTCACATCCAGTCTCTGTGGACTCAGAATCACAGGTGCCCCATTAGCTATGCTGTCGCCTCCCACCCTGCGGGATCGGACGTTCCTGTGCAGCCAAGGGACTATTGAGCCCCCCCGCCACCTGGTCTGCGGTGGCCCCAGAGGTGGCAAAAGGCAGAAAAGCGTGCATCTCGGATGGATGAGATCCTAAATATCTCAGTCCAACAAAAGAGTTTGAAAGCTACAATGTCACGGGGCCAGTGATTGTGTCCAGACCTTCTCCGGTGACCCAGGTGTTTGGACATCGGTTCCAGAAGAAGGTGCCTTATTTGTGCTGTGCTGGTGCTCAGGGTGCGAGAAGTTAAGTCTCTTTCGTGCCCGAAAGCCATTAAGGGCTTGCTCGGACACCCGCTCTGCGAGCCGTGACTCCCGCATCAGGGTGCTCGATGCCTGACTTTCCGGCTCTCTCCCTTGATGGGAGTCAGCAGCAAGTTTGAATTTCTCACCTCTGGGAGGTAGGGAAGGGCAGAGCCTTTGGGTTGAGAGAGACATGCATTCCCTCCCAGGTCTGCCCTTCCTGTATGTCAGCCCTCCGTGCACCTGTTCCCTTGGCTAGAAGATGGAGATGATCCCAAGGATTAAGGGCGGTGGCGTGGAGACCCGGGATAGTTGCTCAGAGACTCCTCCCCTCCCCTCCTCCCTCTCCCGGGTGCTGGGGGATTCCGTCAGAGAGCAGGTGGGTGGTGGTTCAGTGCCTGTCCTCCAGGAGTTCCCGATGCCGGTCAGAGACCTCTCTGTGCCCCACAGCTGCAGCTCGGGTGGCCAGCTCCCTCTCACTGGCTGCCCCTCGAACTCCACCACCCAGGGCTGAATCCACCCTGCCCTCCACCCCAGACCTGTCCCTGCTCTGGATTCCACCTTTGGTCCCTGAAGTCTCTTGGACCCTAAGGACCTCAGGGTCACCCAGATACCCCCCCCCCCCCAATCTTCACACGCTGGCGTGCAACCCCAGGTCTGCCTAACTACTTCCATAGTGGGCTTCCTGCCCTGTTCGCATTGATTCAGGCCCCCAGCCCACACCCGGATGGCCTCCAGTCTCCATCCCGTCCCGCCCAAGTGTGCAAGGCCTTGTGGCATGATGGTTGTTCTTACCTATCGTGAGCCGCGTAGCCTGATTATCTCAGTGTCTTAGACTCTATTCGCTCATTAATGTGGAGGCTGGGCTTACATCTACCAGGTGTTTTTCTCTGCCCTTCCTATGGTTGGAGCCGGGTTAGATACCCCTCCTCGGTCCCAGCCCTGATTACCTGTGTGTCTTCTAATTATGGCCTCTTGTTCTTCCCTAACCTGCTAGACACAGTCTGCCTCAGGGCCTTTGCACTGGCTGTTTCTTCTTCTGAAACGTTCTTCCCCTGTGTATCAGCATGGCTCACACTGTCACTTCTCATGACGCTTCCGTGACCACCATTTAAAATCACAACGCTCCTCTCTGACACCCAGCATACCCTGTCCTTTCTTGCCTGATTCTTCTTCACGATATTTATCCTCTTACGTGTCGGGTGATTTCCTTACCTGCCCTGTTGATTGTCTCTCCTCAGTCACTAGCGACAGGGACTTTTGTCTGTCCGCTGCTGAATGCCCTGGGCCCAGCGCAAAGACTTTCAACAAATCATCTGCTGAATGAATGAGCGAATGAATGAATGAATGAAGTGCATTACCCCATTTTTTAAATGGTCCATTTTGGCCTCTCTTCCACTAGACCCCGGCCTTCTTGAGGGTAGGGCCGTGTTGCGTTTGTCTTAGTTTGGGCCATAGTATTTCCTTGATTCCTTTGTGATGAGTGACTATCTCGGCCTCCATCTGAATTTTCCGAGTATAAATCTGAGCACGTCACTTCGGACTTTGAGAGGCTGGCTCCCCGGGAGGCTTCTCTGTAGCTCCCACCTAATCCCTTACCACCTGGCCACACAGCCCACATCCTGCTTTCTGTCCCCTCCCCCAACCCCTCACACTCACCCTGGGTTCATCTCTCCCTCACTTTGTGCGGTGATGAGCCATGGGCTTTTGTGAACACCATCCGTTCCACCTCCGCGACTTTGCTCCTGCTGTTCCGGGATGCCCTTACCTTTGGCCTTGTGGAAAACTCCTCTGCATCCCTCGCCTGCTTTGAACCCTTCCTCCCAGCGCACACCCTTACGTATATGCACCCCTCCAGCAGGGACCCCACTCCCTCGACCGTGCCTGCCTCCTTGGCTGGGATATGAACTTTTCAAGCCACCTGCCAGCCACCTGTTCACCTTTGTGCCCCTTGGGTCTAGTATCTCACACCTTGTAGGTTCGAATTACCTGGGGAGCTTTTCAAAACTACCCATCAGAGCCTCACTTGGACTCGTTAATCGGATTCATCAATTCCCCATCTAGTGGCGGGGAAGCCGCTCTTTCTTCTGTACTTTCCTGGGGAGTCTGATCTGCGGCAAGAATGGTGAACCCCCAGAACAAGTTCTCTAAAAACAAATTAGTCCTTCCGGGCAGCCCCATGGTCCCAGGGGTGTCGTTCTGGGCACAGGTGCTCACACCTATTGCCCTGCTGGGACCGTTCCAAGTGCACGGGGAGCGTGGGGACACAGCCCCCGTGCCACAGTGCGTGGAGTTGCCACCTGAGGCCTGGGGTCTTTTCCACGGTGGTTGCCTGTTAGGTATTTGCAGGCCCGAAGTGAACCGAGCCAGGATTCCTCAGTCCTGGGTCCCGAGAGAGGTGAGCAAACTCGTTTCAGGACTTGACAGTCTAGTTTGGGAGGCCTGTCTGGGTTCCAGGCCCAGGGAGTGCTGCCTTCCGAATAGACACCCCGTCTATACTCCCCCAGTGTCTCTACCCCGCATACCTTGCACCAAACCCTCCGAGCTCTGTCCCCAGAAATTGGTGTCCCTGTCTGTTCCGGGCCCAGTCGGGCACGATGCCCCCCAACTCCGGACTGTCCCTGGGCGATCCCGTCTTCTCTGTCGCTATGCCGCTAGCTCAGGCCTCCGCCTCTGCTCACCTTTGCCGGGTCTGTGCGCCCCCACCCCCATCATCTGCCTGGCCTGGTCTCTCCTTGCTCCCAGCAGCTCCCTGCTGTGCGGGTTGTGTCTGAGAGCAACTGCCACCTGGGTCTGAATATTCCAGGTCCCCCAGCACACGTTTGCCCGACTCCTTTCCCGTCTCCAGGCCCTGTCGCGCCAGCCAAACCGCGTTGAAGTTGTTCTCGTGCTGCTTGCCCTCTTTGCCCGTCCTGCCCCCTGGTTTTCGAAGACTCAGCCGGTCTCCTTCCCGCCCCCCCACCAGACAGTCTCGGGGTCAACTGCTTAGCCCTTTGTGACCCTCAGGCTCTCTCCTGACCCCAGAAGGAGAGGATTAGCTCAAGTCCATGCTCTGTGGAGCCCATGGACGCCCTCCTGAGTTCTGAAGCCCATGGCGCTGGTGGGTTCAGTGGGTGTTTGCAAAGCCTGTTCTCCCTGCAGGTACTAGACCCTGATGCGTTCTGGCACCATTGTCTCGTCTGTGGATTGAGGTCATGCGGCTCCCTGGGATAGCCCCGCTGGAGGCCTTGCCCTGGGATCACGCCCTGGCAGTAGGATTTGGCATCCAGAGTTCACAGAGCATCGGACTGGCTTTGCATCTCGGGAGACCACAGAGTGCCGGCCCTGGGCCCGCCCCGACCCGTCGGAGCCCGGCCCAGGCCCAGAGCGCAGTGCGAACGCTCCCAGCCCAGAGCGCTCTGGGCTGGAGCCCCATGCAAACGTGCACTCGCACACACGCACCTGCCTCCCTGCAAGCCCTGGGCTTTCTTCCTGGCGCCTTCCTGTTGCTCTGACCACTTGCTGCTTTCTGGAATTGTCCTAGAGTCTGTCCCCGCTGAGCGGAAGCTGTCACGGGCTTCTTTCCCTGGAAGCAGTGGACAGGATGCTTTCCAGCCCCAGGCCAGCGCTTGGGGTCTACAGAACCGGCACTCAAGGCCCCTCTGCCATCATTACAAAACCAAAGCAAACCAAAATTCGTTTTATTTTCAAGTAGTTAAGAGAAGAGGATACTACAGGGGTCCCTGGGGGGCTCAGTCAGTTGAGGTCATGATCTCACAGCCTGTGGGTTCGAGCCCCGCGTCGGGCTCCGTGCTGACAGCTCAGAGCCTGGAGCTGCTTCGGATTCTGTGTCTCCCTCTCTCTCTGCCCCTCCCCCACTCACACTCTGTCTCTCTCAAAAATGTTATACTTTCTTTTGCTTCACCTGCCCAGGTCTTGCAAACTGGGAGCGTGTAGGAGCTCTTTAGCGGAATGTACATGAATGGTAGGAAAAAAAGAAACAAGGTGACTGCTTACTTACTCAGGCTAATTCTCGGCTTCAGGGATCCAGAGAGAGGCTGATGGCCCGGGACTCCCCATGTCATTCTGGATTTTTCCCGTGCCATTTCCTCTGCCCAGAATGCTTTTCTCCCTTCTCCCGTGTGTCCGGCTCCTGTGTGTTCTTCAAGGGTCTGGCTCGCATGGCCTCTCCCTTATGGTTTCTCTGCTGCCCTGTCCGAAGTGATCTCTGCATTTTCTAAAAACCCTCCTCACACACTATCTGTGCCTGGAGTTTGAGTTTTGTCTGCTTTCTTTCCCCTCCCGTCACGCTGTAAACTCCCAGAGGCCGGCGACCTGGTCTCCTGTTCATTTCTGTATTCCTGCCCACCCCCTCCACCCTGCCCCAACCCCGGTCAGTTATGTTAAGAAGATGGGGGAATGCAGTGAACATTTGCTGAGCGAATAGTTGTTTGCTGCTGTGTCGTAGGACAGAACCTCTAGGTTGTGGTCGCTCCGGGAAGGTTTGCTGAGTGAATGAAGGAATGAACGAACAAAGACGCCGAGTGCCCCGTGTCTGGGGCAGTCATGTCTCTGCTAGTAAGAGTTGATGCCCGTTTGGGGCGTTCCTGGCTGCACCGGGAGCTTTCCCCGTCCGTGTCTGATTCCGGGAACGAGGTGGGTGTTTCGGGGTGCCCCGGCCAGAGGCTTTGCCCAGGAGGGCCCCCCCCGAAGCCCGTCTGGTCCAGCCGCAGGGAACAGTGAGCAACGTCCCCTCCCCAGCCCGGCCTCCCCTGCTGCCCCCGGTGAGGCCAGCAGCCTCCCAAAGCCACAGGGCCTGCTGGTTTGCAGGCCCTGGTGTGTTTTTTCCCAGCGAGTGACTTTCAGTCAACTTTAAAATGATTGCTCAACTTGAAAACCCCCGCAGGCGGGTGTCTGGGGTGGTTTGGACCCTGCTCAGCACTTCATTCCTTTCCCCAAATTGCTCATTATTTCATTTGCATAAATTTTCGTGGTGAGATACTGCCCCAGGCCTAGGAAGCTCAAATGGACCTCGTAACAGGGCCGCGGAGACGAGTGGCGGGGCCTCAGTCTGGCCCCGGCACGTGCATCTGCGACTTTCTTGGGCTCTGTCCTCTGCAGAAGCTCCTTCGAGAGCAGGAGCGGCCGTGGGAGGAAGACGAGACCACGAGGCCTCCGGGACCCTCCGTGCCCTGTGGGGGCTGTGTGTCGGACCCAGACCTGCCCGTCCGTGACCTCGATGTCTCCCCTTCTCTCCTCACGTTGTCACCAAAGGCGGGAGACAGAGGCCCGACGGACCCCGGCTTCCACCTGGGTTCTGGCATCGCCTTGCCATCAGTCAATCAGTCTGCACCGACTTATTGAATGAGTGCACCGGCATCCTGACGGCCAGGCGGGGTGCCGCCCTGGGGACACGAAGAAGTGAAAGACACCAGGAGATAAGAGCTTGTGGGGGGCAGTGCGCACAAGACAAGGCGGCTGTGTTAGGTACCAGGCCAGGGCGGACCGGCTGTCAGAGCTCTGGGGGAACGGGGGTGGGGGAGGGGGAGGGGGACGGAGCCGAGACCGGGGACCCAAGCGCTGGAGATGGAGACTTTAAGAGGGCCTTGAAGGGGCGGTTAAGCATACGACTTTGGCTCAGGTCATGATCTCGCAGTTTGTGAGTTTGAGCCCCGCATCGGGCTCTGTGCTGATGGCTCAGGGCCTGGAGCCTGCTTCGGATTCTGCGTCTCTCTCTCTCTCTCTCTGCCCCTCCCCCACTCATGCTCTGTCTCTCTCTGTCTCTCAAAAATAAGTAAACGTTAAAAAAAAAAAAAAGAGGGTCTTGAAGGTTGGCCAGGAGTCCTCTGGGGCTGAACTCCCACCAGATGAGCCCCAGGTCGCTTGTGTCTGGGAGCCCCAGGCCAGCCTCCTGCTGCGTGCTGTTGCTTGATTGAGTGTGGCGGAGAAGGTTGGGACAGGTGTTCGGGCCAAGTCTGTGGCTGCCAGGGGCGAGGGGGAGTGACTAAGTGGGCGGGGCAGTGGCGGGACGTGGGGTGACACGAGCAATGGTGATCGGAGAGGTCGTGGGGAGCCTACGTCCCAAGCTGAGGAGTCTAGGTACGACC
The DNA here is from genome assembly GCF_024362965.1 of Panthera pardus. NCBI lineage: Eukaryota > Metazoa > Chordata > Mammalia > Carnivora > Felidae > Panthera > Panthera pardus. Next base: position 9,133,715 of record NW_026526876.1, on the reverse strand, counting down.
CTCGGGCTCTGCGGACCCAGGGCATGTTTGCAACAGGCTAAGCACCTGGGGGAGGAGACACTTGAGATCCAGCAGTGGCGTGGGTGCTGAGGAGGGAGTGTGGGGCAGGACCCCACGTGGGCAGGGAGTGGGCAAGATGAGGGCAGGGGGAGGACCCAGTGGGCAGCCCGGGCGTCTCAGGCTCTGGTGCCTGCCACCCACATGTATCAGTCTCCCTGTGGCAGCACGCTGAGGGAAACCAGTTCCCCCCAAAGCCTGGCTTCAGGGTCGACGGTGAGGCTGTTGCAGGGGGAGCCGCGTGGAGAGCTCGCTGGTACCTCACGGACCTCAGTTCCAAGAGAGGTGGCCCAGGCTACCCCTCCGGGCTCGCCCTCACTATCCCGGACACTCACCTGACCCCCTGTCTCCCAGTGTTTGGCCAAGAGAGCCTTCTGGGTGCCCAGCACGCCTCTCTGCCCGGCGAGGGAATAGAAAAGAAAGAAAACATGTCCTTGGCCCTCAAGAACTAACCATAACCACGTTCGGTGGAACTTAAGTTAAATTTTTGGACCAGACACACAGTAGAAATATATTTACCGTTATGAACCCTGACCTAGTACGTCTGTCTGTGTATCCATCATCATCCATCTGTCCGTCCATCCCTCCATCCAAGCTGAATGAACCCTTGCTATGTGTCCAGGAGACCCACCCTGATACCTCCCATTCACTTCTTTATTTTTAGCGCTGTCCCAGAACCCATTACCCCCATCTCGTGACCTGCTTGCTAACGGGTGATTCCCTTCAGCTTGTTAGGCACCGACCACCCTGGAGAGCTGTAACCGTCATGCTGAATACCAGTTAGCGGGCAGTCTGGGAGAATCTGTCTGGCAGATTCCGGGGGCTGTGTGTGCCGTGGGTCACCAGGAAAGAAGAGGTCATCGTGGGGACAGTGACGAAGAGCGGGGCTGAGCAGTACTGGTTCCCCCTGCTCCTGGCCGTGTGTCCGCACCCCTGCTCCCGGCTGTGTGGCGAACGGATACCCTGTCTCTGAAAGCCACAGAAACAAAGTACGGCATGAAGTAATTTAAAGATGAACAAACAGGGGCGCCTGGGTGGCTCAGTCGGTTAAGCGTCCGACTTCAGCTCAGGTCGTGATCTCGCGGTTCGTGGGTTCGAGCCCTGCGTCGGGCTCTGTGCCGACAGCTCGGAGCCTGGAGCCTGCTTCAGATTCTGTGTCTACCTGTCTCTCTCTGCCCCTCCCCCGCTTGCACTCTGTCTCTCTCTTAAAAATAAGTAAACGTTAAAAAAAATTTAAAAAGAGGTGAACAAACAAAATGCTAAACGAGGCATGTGCCAAGGTCCACAGATTGCAAATGGAATTTTGGAGGTGAGCAAGCCCGGGAGCTGGCTTTGGACGGGACGGTGTCTGTCCAACCCTTGCTACCGGAAGCCCCCCAGCCCCCCCACCCCCCCGCCCCGGCACGGTGGGGCTCAGATCCCAGGTCAGCGGAGGGTTGACTCGGACCAAGGAAGGGAACGAAGGGATTTGGGGGAGATTTGAGAATTCAAGAGTAAATGGGACTTGGGACTTGGTGATGGAACAGGTGTCGGGGTCAGGAAGCAGGGGTGTGACCCCTCTGTGTCCAGCCTGCATGTGCTGGCAGGTGTCCTGGAGGACGGCTGGACTTGGGTCCCTGGGAGACTGGAGTCGGGGGCCGGGCGGTGGGACACACACGTCAGAGGCCCAGAGAGGATTTCTGGAGATACAGGATGATAATTGATTCAGGTGAGATGCTCAGGGAGGGCAGTGGAGTGGGAGGAGAGGAGCACAGCTTCTGGAAGAGACCCGGCTTTGATTAGAGCAAGTAGGAGGGGACACAGGGCAGGGGAGGAGAGCCAGGTGGGGTGCCGCTTTGGAGGAAGCAGGGCTTGCAGAAGAGCCATGGACGGGCTCCGCAGGAGCAGTGGTGGCCATCGGTGGGGTCCGCAGCATCGAGGTGGCCTTAGCATGGTGTCCTGCTGGGACTGTGGGACGGGGCAGGCAGAGCGGGGTGGGTGGAGGTGAGCTGGAGGTGAGGCAGCCAGGGAGCTGAGATGGGGAGGCCGGGACAGAGGGCAGCTACCGGGAGCTGTGGGCTGCACGGAGGGCTCATACAGAGGGGAGTAAGCTGGGGGTCCTGCCGGTACGAGGGGGACGAAAGGGAGAGGCCAGGTGTCTGAAGGAGGGGAGAGGTGATGCTGTGCTTTCTGAGGAGGCACAGGGGTGAGGCCCGTAGCGGGGATACGGGCTTTGCAGGGGAGGAAGGGGCGGCCCCTGAGAAGGTGGCTTCAACGTGGGAGCCGCAGGATGGAGGCGTTCTTGTCTCCTCTGAGCAGTAGGAGGTGAGGCTAAGATGACAGGGGTGGGTGGGGACGAGGAGGGAGTGGCCGGAGGTTTAACGAGGGTGGAGAGCTTGAAGTGAGGGGTCATTCCAGGGAGAGGGAGAGGGAGACAGGTCTTGAGGACCCCTTCATTCATTCATTCATTCATTCATTCATTCATTATTTAGTTAGAGAGAGAGAGAGAGCAGGGCAGGAGCAGAGAGAGAGAGGGAGAGAGAGAATCCCAAGCAGGCTTCAAGCTGTCAGCACAGAACCCAGCGTGGGGCTCAAACTCACAAACCACGAAATCGTGACCTGAGCCGAAACCAAGAGTTGGACACCCAACCGACCGAGCCACCCGGGTGCCCCATTCATGCATTCTTGACCCGGCAGGTATTATTGGGGACCTACTGTGTACCAGGCCCTGTGTCCTTGACCCTGGAGGTACGGCCATGAACAAAAGAGACACGAGAATACCTTCCTGACCTCACGGAGCTTCCATTTGGGACAGGGGAAGCCCAGTAAATAAATCAGCGGATGTGTGAGGCCTACGACTGCTGTTAAGATGATGCGACAGGCAGAAATCCACGTGTGCCGTGCGTGTGCTAGGCGACGTGTGCTACGGGCAGAGCGGGGGCGTGGGAGGGCCACCAGTGAGCGTGTGGTTTTCAGGAGTGTGGCCAGGGCAGGCCTGCCTGGGAAGGGACAGCTGAGTGGTGAGGGGAGAGGAGTGGCTGTCTGGGGAGGCCGGTGGCCTCGGATTTATGGGGAGTCCCTCTTCCCTGTGGTGTGAGTTTCCTAGAAGGGCCGGCTGTGTGGGCCGGTGTGGGCCGGAGTAGAGGAGAGAGGAGGAGGTCATGACCATGAAGGGGCCCCTTCACAGGCCCTGATTGACTTGTTCACGCGGATGCTGGTGTGGCCCAAGCGGGTGGCCGGGCCTGACCATCTGCCGGGGAAGTAGATGGCCTGGAGACCCGGTAGGGGGCGGGGGGGGGGGGGTCTCCTCAGCGGAGACGGGAGGGGTGCGTGGGATCACCTCTGGGAGTCCCATGAGCCCTGCCATATGTAGACCCCAGTTCTCTTACGCACCTGCCACAGAGGCCTGGTGGGCGCGATAACATCCGTCTCAGTGGGGGAAACCGGGGAGCATCGGTGTGGCCGCTCGGGGATTTTCTTCCTTCCACATCGTCCTGGAAAGGAAAGAGAGAAGCCCTTGAAGCCCTGGGCACAAAGCTGGCCGGGCGTGGCCCACCTCTTAGGCTTGTGTCCCCGTCGCACCTGCAACAGTATGGTCAGAATGACCATCAGAGCTCAGCTGCTGCTAACAGGTGGACACCGTCATTGTCCTCATTTCCAGATAAGGGAACTGAGGCACAGAGAGGTAACCAAAATGCACCCAAGGTCAAGTACACCGTGCTGGTGGGAAGGGCAGGATTCAAGGGCATCCAGCTCGAGGTTCACCTTCTTCGCTGTGTTTTACGAGCCTTATCTCATCGGATAAGGGAGTGCTCAGGATTACTGCCCCTTTACAGGCAGGGGGGTCAGGTGACGGGTCCCCGGGCACACAGGTGGAAGATGCCGACAGGCCCCTAAACCCAGTCTCAGGACCTCCCCTCCTGCCTCGGTGGCGATTGCTGAGGAGGCAGACGGTGGAACCTGGTCCCTCGCCCCGACTGCGGCCTAATGAATCCCGGGATTGCAGCTTGTTTGAATTTGTGAAGTTAATTGGTTTTCCAGACAGAACCACAGACCAGTGTCCCTGCCTCCTGCCCACCGCGTACTCCCCCCACCCCCGGGGGTCCGACAGCCGCACGGCCATCTCGGGTCCCAGTGAGGGCCAAGGATGGGGGAGAAGGGCCCCGGGCGGCCGTGAGGACGGCGGTGCCTCCCCCTGAGGCTGGCCCGGGCTCCCGGCCTAGGAGCTGGGGCAGGCGCATGAAATCCGAACTCTGGAGGGAAATTTACTGCACAATAAAGAAAGAATGGCCCGCTTTGGGGACAATTAAAGCCACATTACTGTGGAATTACCGAGGGCGCCCAGGGAATTAGCCAAAATCCAAAGCAGCCAGAGCACCAGGGCCAAGAAATGTGGGGCGTTCACATGCGGGTCTCCCCCTCCCTGCCCCTGGCCCCTTGTACAAGGAACCTGTCTGGTTCCCAAACCCCCTAATTTTAGGGCAAGAAAAAAACACTTCCAAAGACGTTACCTGAGGGGCACTGTTGTTATAAGCCAGCCCCCGTCCAGCTCAGCTTGTGCCTGAAAGAGTTCTCTTCTGGTTTCAAAGCCAGCAGAGGTCCAGGGGGAAGGGCTCAGCCCCACCGTTTGCAGCCGAGTGGGGGGGAAGGTGCCAAATTCCCAGCTGGAGCCCAGCGGAGGCCTTGTGGACCCCGCGCGGGGCCTCGATGTCCCGGCCTGGAAGATGGGCTGTTTGTGAGGCTGTTCGGTGGACAAGGCAGATGAAATTAAGCCTCCTTGGTCCTTCGGCACTTTTATTTTATGGCTTCCTCTGGGGAGACGAGAGGAAAGTCGTCCAGCGCGGGGCGTGTGAGAGAGCGAATGTGTCTGTGCTGGCGTTCCCTCTCTGCGGAGAGGAAGGGGACGGAGAGCTGTTCCTGCGGTCACCGGCCGGCTTTGGGGCTGGGGGAACCCTGCTCTCTCTGGTTGTTAGGGAGGGAGGCGTTCGGCCACGTTGGCCCTGAAAACAGTTTGGACCAGGAGGCTGGAGGGGTTGTTCGTTAAGGGACCCTCCTCATTCCCCCCCAGGGCCGGTCCCTTGTTTGTGGTTCGTGCCTGGGAGTTTCGCCCTGATACAACCAGCAAAACCCTGGTGTGGCTTATTGTCCTATGTCCGCGGGATCTGTGCAAAATGCCCCACACTTCCCAGCACCACCCATCGAGGACATGCCAGCCGCATGTAGCGGTCCTGGGACATTTCCACGGAGGACTGGTCTGCCCTAAAGCCTTTGAAACTCTGAAAGAGTGGCTGGTGTTTTGTTTGTTTGTTCGTTTGTTTTTAACTAAGCCCCCACTGTCCCGCTGTCCCTGCGCAGATTTAAAAAAAAAAAATTTTTTTTTTTAACGTTTATTTATTTTTGAGACAGAGAGAGACAGAGCATGAACGGGGGAGGGTCACAGAGAGAGGGAGACACAGAATCTGAAACAGGCTCCAGGCTCTGAGCGGTCAGCACAGAGCCCGACGCGGGGCTTGAACCCACGGACCGTGAGATCATGACCTGAGCCGAAGTCGGACGCTTAACCGACCGAGCCACCCAGGCGCCCCCCTGCACAGATTCTAAAGGCCAACATCCAGCAAATGCTTGGGCTACAGAGTGATCATCTGTCCACGAGGAGCAGGTGACCGTAGTCCCCAGGCCATTTCCCCCAGATAACTAGAACGTCGTTGCAGAGGGACCATTGGGTTCATTTCCTGCAGATTAATCCCCCTCGCTTGTCCGCAGGTAGACCGATACTTCTGCCGTCTCCTTCAGACATGCACGGTCCCTGGCCCCAAGGGCTCAGGGTCATTTCCAGACTGGAAGATGTCTCAAGACACCCCTTCTACCTGTGCGCGTATGAGATCAAACCGGGAAGGATCTCCCAGCCCAGAGGCAGAACGGTGTCTTCTCCAAGGCTGAGGTGGCAGGGACTTCACCAGTCTCCTTCTGCCTCCTCCTTGGAGCTAGACTCTCCTGTACTGTGTCCCCCCGCTTGAATGCTTCCAGAAGCGGCAAGATCACTCTCTCTCCAGGGGGTGGCCCATCTCACTCTTGGTCTCCTGGAATCTGCCGTTCCTTGTCACTCCCTCTGTCCTGCGCTCGGCCCCCTACATTCTTCAGTGACGTGACGTGTAATTAAAGCCTTTAACTGTGCTCTCAGAAACGCTTTCCTGATATCTAAACGAAGGAGGCCTGCTGGTGTGATGAAAATAACTAGATTCAGAGGAGAGGCACAGAGTTGTTGATCCATTCCACTGCGAAGCATGTCCTGATGAAAATGGCCTTTTCTGCCTGGAGAGTGGGGGCCATTCCGATCAAATTGCCTTCCCCCTCCCGTTTCTCCCTGAACGGCGGTGTGATTCCACGAGGCTCCCGCGGGATTCAGGGACCCTCCCACCCCCGGCCATCCTCCCCTTTTGCGGGACTTGTGGATGCCGACAAGATTACAGCTGCCTTTGATTTAAAAAAAAAAAAAAAAAAAAGCTGTTATGTAAAATCACACATTTTAGGCAAAGCACACGTCTGATGGGGATCTGGAAGGTGTCGGAGATAGGATAGCTGTGCGATTCTCCGGGCATTCTTTTCTTTTCACTGCAAAGTATTCGTTGACGTTCCAGTTTTACTGGGCATCCTGTCGTAGAGCGAATTAGGAAAATGGAAAGGCAGGTTGACCTGGAGTGACCCGCCGGGAGCCCGGTTTCGGGCTGTGGCCGTCCCAAGGGCAGGGAACTGTGTGTCCCGACCCTGGGGCTCACAAGGTCCTGTGTACCGGGTCGGATCCCCGGAGCAGTTTGGGCCCCAGGTTCGGCCGGTCTCTGCAGCCGCCCGCCTGAGTCAGAGTTAACCGCGGAGTTGACATAAGTAACAGGTCCAGCGGTCGAGGGGTACCGCCCGTGGGTCGGCGGTGGCGGGAAGGGAAAGGTGTCCTGGGAATTGCATGTTTTCCCTTCTCGGTGTCAAGGGGGGTGTCAAGGAGGGCGGAATCCGCTGCAAGTCATTAAGTCCCCCCTCGCCGCCGGCCTCTCCCGTGGCCGCTGGAGTCCGGCCTCGCGTCTCCAGCCCGGCATGTGCCAGATCCGGTGATGGGACCCATTACAGATGGGAAATGACTCCAGGGAGCCAGGGGCCAGGCTTGGCCGGAGCGGCTGGCAAATCCGCCTTCCTGTGTCCGTTTAAGAAAGCCCGGGGAGCATGGGCATCACCTCTGGGGAGGAGGGTTTGGAAGGAAGCCCCAGGGCTGCCGGACAGGCGTCTGGGCAGCGTGGCCGAGCCACACGGGGCAAGGAGGGTTTCGTGGGGACCAAAGCCGTGGGGGGAGGAGGCTCTCTTCGGACAACCTCTTCTACTTCGAAACTTCTGGGGCTTCAGGAATGCCTCCCGGCAGCCACGGGGGTGTGTGCCAAGCCCTGTCCTGCCCCCGGCCATGCCATTCTCGCGTGCTGGGGGTCCGGAAAGGGCCCTGAATCAGGAGCGCCCCTAACTAGTTCCAGGTCCTTGGCGAAGTCTCTCTGCCTGCCCTGGGGCCGCATTTGTCTCCTCTCGTCTTCCACAAGAGGGTGAAACTGGGAAGAGCTGAAAGCCCCGCACCAGCTCCAAGATCCTGTTTTTGCCCTTGGGGGGACAATATCGTCTTGCCGTGCTCGGCAGATAGATCTGGCGTGAGGCTGGGGTCGGGGGGGTGGGGGGAGCTGTGTTCATACGGGGTCCTGTTGGAAGGAAGAAGTAAGACCCCTGGACTCTGGACCTCTGCTTGGCAACCAAGTACCCTTGCGGGCAAGAGAGTTTGCATCTTGTAGTTAGTGGGCTGCCCCCTCCCCCTGGAAGTTTCCGGAACAGGGAGGTGACAAGGTGAGAGGAGCTTCAAGGGGGATTTGGGGAGGAGGGCCGTTGGAGTTGGGGCGGACGGGGACTGGAGCCCCGGGGCTGAGGGGGAGGCGGGGAGAGGTGACAGGGCAGGGTCCCCTCTGCCCAGCTGCCTGGGGCGGGGCTCTGGAAAGGCCCACAGGGAGGATCTGAGGAATAGGCTGCAAAGAATTGATGACTGCTCCCGGCTCACCAAAGCCTCCTTGGCATTTCCTCCACGGAGAGGGGCCTCCCCGCCCTGCGACGAGGAGGGTGTTTGTGCGGTGGGAGCCCTGAGTTGTTCCTTAGCAGCCGCGAGAAAGGAGCTATCGTTTCAAAGCCTTAGGGGAGGCAGAGAGCAGCCAAAAAAGGGCAGAGGGAAGAAAACGCTAAGATGTTTACAGAGAAGAAGAAGAAGAAGAAAAAAAAAAAAGTCAGTGGAAAAAGTGACGGCGAGGTCAAGCCGATTCGGGGGTGGCCCTGCACGGTCCACTGAGGAGGGGGGCCGGCCGCCCCAGCAGGGCCACGGCTGTGCACAGGGGGAGGGCAGGGCCGCTGACCTCGGTACCCTTGACCCCAGCCCCAGTTCGCCATCAGCCTGATATCGGGGACGCCCCCTCTGCCCAGCTGAAGTTCACGGTGCTGCTAGAGAAAGGAGGCAAGCCCCCGCAGACCTCAGATCTGTCCCCCCCCCCCCCCCCCCCCCCGCCCCGCACCTTCCTTCTCCGGCAGCAGCCAGAGAGGGTCTGGCTGGGTGTGGGGACAGCTCCCAGCCGCTCCTTTGTCTGACACCCCTACAAAGGGGCCGGCCTTTCCCAAGCCCCACAGGTGTGAAAAGTTTGTTACCCTCAGTGTTTGTTCAGCCCTATTAGTGGTCTGAGGGACTGTTGACAGAGGACCCCTTTGTGTGCAGACTCCGCTAAAGCTCTCTAAGCCCTCGACAAACACAGGCCACTTATCTCCCGGGACTTTATCAGGAACCATCTAAAGCCAGCTCCCAGCCTCCTTGACTGACACCAGGGACCGGGTTTCCCGGTGGGTTTTTATGGTTCATTTTTCCGACCACCTTGGTCCATTTCTTGTAGATTCTGTTTCTGATATCAGAGAGAAAGCACAGGTCCGGGGGTCAGAGTTTCGGTTTTCAAGTTGGAACTTTTTTTTTTTTTTTTTTAAAGAAGGATACTGTTGTGGCTCCCCAGGCCTTATGTCCACCGAGGGGGGCGGGGCACGGCAGAGAGACTTGGGGAGGGGTCCGGGCTCCTCCTTGTGAGAACGTGGCTTTGGGGGCTGGGGCTCCTGAACCCACCGGCCAATTCTCTGCTTCTAACCACCAAGCCACCCCCTACCGACCCCCACATGCCCCAAAGTGGATTCCTTTTCTTTTCCTTAGAATGGCTTCCAGTCGATAACCTGGTGAGTATCCTTGCCATGCCTGGCCCTTCTGGAAGACCCAGGTGGGCACTGTCCTGTTGGCCACCCCCCCCAACGCTGGACAAGCACGTGGAAGCTGCAGGATACCCCCTCCACTCCCCCCCCCTCACCCCGGGCCATGCCCACCTGCGATTTGCCTGTCAGCTGGGGCTGGTCTATTCTGCCCTTCCCACAGCCCCGCCTCTTGTCCCCTCAAGTCCCAGCCCCCAGGCTTGTTCACACCTGGAGCAGACCCCTCCTGAACTCCCACGTACCCTCCCCACGAAAATTTGTCCCTTACCTCCCAGGAGCTAGATACCAAGCCAAGCGGGCTTTCTAGGGGTGCCCACCTGGGTGAGCCTCAGAGCCGGCACCAGCCCCCCGGGTCCAGGTCTCCCAAATCCCCTCCGGCGGCCTTTCCTCTGGCCCTTGCTGCCTTGTGATACTCTGTCGACTGGTGCTTGGGTGGCTCAGTCGGTTCAGCCTCCGACTCTCGGCTTCAGCTCAGGTCGCGATCTCACGGTTTGTGAGTTCGAGCCCCGCACCGGGCTCCACTCTGACAGCACGGAGCCTGCTTGGGATTCTCTCTCTCTCTCTCTCTCTCTCTCTCTCTCTCTCTCTCTCTCTCTCTCTCTCTCTCTCCCTCTCTCTTTCTCTGTCCCTCCCCGGCTTGCTCTCTCTCCCTCTCTTAAAATAAATAAATAAACTTAAAAATAAATAATAATTACGCTCGCACGTTAGTGCCAAGGACTTTGTCTTCACACAGCTTTTTTCACCTCTGCATCATCTGCACCAGTGGTTCTCAAAGTGTGGTCCTTGAGTGGGCGGAGTTCCATCCCCTGGGAACCGGTTACCGGTGCGGACCGTCTCGCCCCGCCTACAGCCTTAACCTAGCGAATCAGAAACTTCCAGGGCTGGGGCTCAGCCCTCTGGGTCTTGGCAGGCAGTTTCCGTGATTCTATGCACCCACGTTTGAGAACCGTTGCAGGTTGGGGTCTTGGAGGGGGAGTTAGTGGCTACTTGAATTGCCAATCAGAACTCGAGAGGAGGAGGGGGGCGTAGTCTTGAGAGTGGGACGTGCACAGGTGTCAACCCCACAGCAGCAGTCCTTCCCGACTCAGAGGCTGACGTGTAGTCCAGGGGGCTCCGTCGGTGTTTGTTGAATGAAGAAACGAACCAGCAGTCCTGCAGAGGCGGGTCCTGTCGGGGACGCCAGTGTGGCCCCATCCCACGACTTGGGGTGGTGCTCAGTCCTCCCACATGTGCTCTCTGGAACCCAGGGGATCCCACAGAACAATCCTCACCTCCCCTGGGCTCTGTCACGTCCGACGTGGACCCTTCACTCGCTTCTTTCAGACAAGCGAATTTGCCAGTTCTCCTGGTCCGTGTCTAGGCGATGCTTTCCGACGGCCCTTCAATTAACATCGATACACGGCACCCTCAGATGATCGCAAACCCTACGACCCTGCCTGGAAGCAGACTGCTCTTGCTTCTAGTGTCTGGGCGATTCCTCAGTCTGTCTGGCCCACCCCAGCCGGTCACCGCTCGCAGAATCCGGCTGGTTGACGCCTCTGATGATGAGCTTGAAGCCCTCTGTTTGGGAGATAGGGGCAGACCTTGGAGTAAGGTGTCCGGCTCACTGTTATATCCCCAGCACCTTGCCTCATGCCTGGGACGCCGTAGGGGCTCAGGCAGGATCTGTGGACTGAATAAATAAATCCACAAGCTACCGCACTTACCATGAGTATTAAGTGAACCCTGCGGTCTGGGCTGTGATCATGTTGTCAATGCATCTAAATGCATGGTCGTCTCTCACTTATGCCCAGCTCACTACTAGGCATGAGAGTGTCCGGGCCCCAGGCCTGCGTCTCTCGGCCCCGCTCCAGGAAGGAGCCCGTGGGGAAACCCAGCTCAGGGTGTCCCCAGGTGCTGGCGGGAGCCAGGTGCGGGGAGCAGCCGCTGCTCGGCCTGGTCGCCTTCTGCGGGGAGCTGACATCTGGGCTCAGACAACAGGCCACGTGGGGGCGGAAAGCGTAAGATTTATAAACAAGGGTCAGACCGTTTCTAAATAAATAGGATACCACATAGAGTAGCGAAGTAACAGATAAAAGGAAATACAAGCTGCCTCAAACTCTTAAAAATAATTCAAATATTTGCATCGTTCTGAACCAATCGCTTACAGAGTAGTTTCTTTTGAAACTTTGCCTGCTGCCTCAGAGGATTCTCGGCTGTAAACTCTACCCCTTATCTCCCTTTGAGCTCTCTCTCCAGGGAGCGGCTCACATTCCAACCCGTTTCTTTCGCTTTCGTTGCCCGTGCACTAGCCTGCGACGGGGCTGCGGACCCGTGGCAGCAGCACCTGGGAGCCTGTCAGGAATGCAGACTCCCAGGCCGGCCCCAGACCTCCTGAAGCTGAATCTGCATTTGAACAGGTGCCCAGGTGGCCCCTGTGCCCGGCGCAGTTGGGGCAGCTCTGGCTGGTGGGAACCTGGCGTCTGTGTCCCAGTTCTCAGGGCCTGCGCTGTCCACCGAGCAGAATGCCCTGCGTGAGTGTCAGTCCTGACGGCACTTGGGACAGTTGGACATTCCTGATCTCCTGTGCAGTTGCTAGACAGCCAATCGTTCTTCTCCTTGGAGGCAGAAGCATGCTGAGGGCAGGACTCTGTCCTGTTTGCTGTCGTATCCCCGGCACTCAATCAGCTCTGCACCTGCTGAGTCCCGTGGTCCCTACCCAGTAGTCACAGACAACATTGGCGAAGGAGCTGGTGAGGAAAGCAGCACCCGCCTCCAGCCTGCAGGTGCCTATCATGCCCCACACTGCCCCTGTTGGCCTGGATGTGTAGAAATTTGTTGATGATCGTGGTAGATCCGAGGGCTGAGCTTACCCGGGGGTGCGGGTAACCAAGGGCTGGGGAGCGTTTTCTTGCGTACAAAGCCCCCAGCCTGTGGACAGTGCATACGTAGGCCAGTTATTTTGGAAAGTGTAGCTGCGGATATGTAAATCTAAGATTTCTATTGTGCTAGAGAAACAACATGGGGTCTCCTTCTTAAGAGAACTGCCCTGGAAGGGAGGGAAGAATTAAGAGGGATCCAGAGTCCTGGGAGGGCACAGGAGGGCCCCTGGCTCCAGCCCAGAGCTCTGAGGGGGCCCATTGTCAAATGGCCTCGCTGTTCCATTGAGAGAGCCCCTGAGCCGTGTGAAGTTTGGGGGACCCAGGTCCAGAGTCCCTGAGACACAGGGCCAGGATACAGCTTAACAGTGTCTTCAGGATCCTTTCTGGGCCTGGGAGAACCCAGGCGGGGGACTGGAAGTTAAGTTTATCAAGGTCTTCTGGGAGAGTTTACCCATGTTTGGTAAACTCATCAAACCAGTAGATGCAGATTCAGTCTCTGTTGTAAGGTCCTCCTTGGGGGTTCTGGGAGGAATCGAGGGCATTCTAAATGTGGGTTTTTCTCCTTAAAGCGCTGGAGTCTTACTTGAGCAGATGGGAGATAAATTGGTGAGTTAAAGCAGCAAGACAAGTTTTAAGTAGCTCAAAGCAACAATAAAGGAAATGTCACAAATGTCACAAAGCCATGTCTTGTCAGAATGTGGCCCAGGCAGAACACACAGTTCTCCATCTGTCCTGTCTATCTACCCATGCACCCATTCATCCATCCACCCATGCACCCATCCACGTACATACCTGTCTGCCCATTCATGCATGCATCCATCCACTTATCCACCCTTCTCTCCATTCATCCATTCACCCACCCACCTATTGATCTATCCACTCATGCACCAGTCCACCCAGCTCACCCATCCATCCACTCATCCATCTGTCCATCTGTCCATCCATCTGTCTGTCCGTCCGTCCATCCATCCATCCACCCACTCGGCCATCCATCCATCCATCCATCCAGCCAGCCAGCCAGCCAGCCATGTGTCCATCCATCCATCCATCCATCCATCCATCCATCCATCCATCCACCCACCCACTCACTCAGCCATCCATCCGTCCATCCATCCATTCACCCACTCACTCAGCCATCCATCCATCCATCCACTCACTCAGCCATCCATCCGTCCACCCATCCATCCACCCACTCAGCCATCCATCTATCCATCCACCCACTCACTCAGCCATCCATCCATCCATCCATCCATCCATCCATCCATCCATGCAGTCAGCCAACCACCCATCCATCCATCCATCCATCCATCCACCACCCACTCAGCTATTTATTATCTGTCTTCCTTCTGACTTGCCCACTTTGGCTCGCTCTTGTCTATACAATGAAAACATGTCGAGATCTGCTCTGGGCTAGAGAATGTAAGGGCAAACACTTGCCTTGTCCTCTAGGAACCAGCACACTCAGAGCATTTGTCCCGCTTTATCTGAGAGCTTGTTGCCGAGAGCCCTCGTCTGCCCCCTCCTTCTGTCAGATAGGGAGCCCTGGATAGTTGAGGAGGCATCATCCATCCCTGCCTCCCTCATGGCCAATGGCATAGGGCCTGGCATGTAGTTGGAGCACTCAAATGTGTGTTGAACTGAATGGGCCTGGGGGTTGATGAGGGATCAGACAACCCATCTTGGTGGGACAGGTTTGGAAAAGCTTAAGGAATGGTGGTGACAGGCATATGTTAAAATAGGATTTAGAGGATATTTTGATGGGACCATCTCTTGGGCCCCTTTCCCCATCAGGTTTCAGGAGGCGGAGATGGAGGGGGGGTGAACTCCTGCTCCTACCTCCTGCTTTGTGTTACGCCCCTGGGTCTGAAATGCAGCCACACGTGATGTGTCCTTGGGGATCCCCACATGACAGCTGAAGGAGGGCATGGGACTTGGGGTCTAGACCAGACCAGCTCTCTCTGGGTGGCTGGGGGACCCCTGGATAGGATGCAGTGCCTTGCAGGGCTCCTGGCCCTGGCTCACCGAGGTTCGTCAGAGGTTGTGCTGCCCCCCTGCCCCCTTCTCCCCCAGGCTGACCTCTCTGTTCTCACAAAGCTACCCTTTCCTTCCCTTGAAGCCTTGAAATCTGATAATGAAACTAATACCCAATATTTTTGCCTCCAAGAGAGGCAGGAGATAAACAGGAAGGCCTGAGGGATTAAGGTGTCTTTCTGAGGGCCTGGCTGGGAGTGGGGTGACATCTCTGTGTGGAGCTGAGGGACCCAGATGGGGGCCGCTCTGCCTGATGCATTTTTCCATTTGTGTAGAGAAAATAAAACACAGAGAAAAGAAAACAAGCCGTAAAATACTTTGTAGAAGCCTGAGCGTGGGCAATTGCCACTTGATGTCCCCTGACAGCTCCAAGAGGTGGGAGGGAGGGGAGCCCTGCCTTTTGATGTCGGCCTCTGAGTTTTCTTTTGTGTGACCGGTTGTTTGGGAAGAACCTTTTGTTGGTGTAAGGTGCATATGGAAGACGGATACCACCTGGGGCTCCCCTTGGGGTGGGGAAGGGGGGTTGCTGAGCTCCCTGGAGGGGCTCAGAGGTTCAGGCAACCCCACTGGGGAAGTGGGGGACAGCTAGCACTGTCTTTATGGAGGAAGACACAGGATTAGCATCTGCCTCTAAGAAGGACCAGAAGATACTGCTGGTGGGGCTTTTCCCAGTATGAGAGGGCCTTGAGGAAGCCAGACCTGGGTGCTCTTCCCAGATCCCTGTCCCTGGGCAGGGGTGCCAGGTCCTTTGACTTCTGTGCCAGTAGGAAAGCTCCAGATTCTGTACTATAGTCCCTGCTGTTCCTTCCAGTGATGTGGGTCCTTTCCTCTGAGGTGCTGGGCCAAGAGCCAGAAGACCCAGGTTCTGGTCCTGGGCCCCCATTTATTGCCTTGGTGCAATAAATGGTAGGTCACTTAACCCCTCTGAGTAGCCCTCAGCACCCTCATCTGGCTGAGTCCAAAGGGACAGTGGACATGCATACACATGCACAATGGTCCCTTGTGTTGGTGGGCAGGTGAGGCTGAGCTCAGTCCCAGACACTGAAGGGGCTGAGGGACCCTTGGTAAGACTCTCAGGAATCATTCTCTGGCCTCATTTGCCTTCTGATTGCTTCCACACTCAGGCATAAACTGAGGCTTTCCCCCTTGTGGCCCCTACAATGCCTCCCCTTGAGCCCCATCCTTCTCTTCTTGTCAGTTGAGTGACTAATGGGCGTGTCTTTAGCAAGAACATTTAAAGAAACGTGTACTGTCAGAGAGACCAAATTAAAGAGGCAAAATTTTTTTAAATCACAAAAGTAATAAATGAATAAGAAGCTGGTACAAATTTGTGCCACTTGTGTGGTAGAAAAGACACATAGTTTTTAATCAATCGTATGTAAGAGCACTGGACGTGGTAAGAAAAAAAAACAACCCCACCTTATTTGAAAACTGGGCAAATGGCATGAACAGGCAATGTACATACACACACACAAAAGAAATATAAATAGAAAAACAAACACATGGCGAAATGTCCAACCTTACTGGGAATCAAAGACATGCAAATTAAAATCATGTGTGTGTGTGTTTTCCAGACAAACTGGCGAACATTAAAAAAAAAAAGAATTCTGATACTAAATGCGTGTTGTTATTTTTTTTTTTCAAGGGTGTGGCGAAATAGTAGCTCTCATATCCTGCTGGAAGGGAGTGGAAGCTAGGACAGCCTTTCTTCAGGGCAATTTGGATCCTGAGTTAAAAACATGTAGATTCGAAAGTTAACCCGGTTGTGCTGTCTTGAGAAATTCACTGCACAGCAGCCATCAGGGCAGGGCACAAATATACAACCAAACCCGCCTCTAAATGCACCTATTGGGGATTCCAGGGAGCCAATGACATATATGCGTGCAGGAGAGGATTAGACAACCTTTCAAAATCACGATGAACTGTATCTGGCATTAAATGGTGGCCATCATTGTGAGAAAATAGGCCACGAAGTGAAATGTACAGTATGGTCCATGTCCATTGGAAAGAATAAAATAGCTCCACAGCTGAGCAAAGGTTAATTCAAGCCTGCAAGGAGAGACCCCTGCATTAACAGCGGTCGCTGGAAATCTGAGTGCATTTTTTTCCTCTTTTTTTGCTTTTGTTTATCAAGTGGCCCCACGCATTTCTTTAGACGTTATGTAAAATGCGATTTGAAACATGCTTAGCACAAAAGCAGGCAAAGTGTATTGAAGCAAGAGTGGGCAAGACATAAGCTGGAGTATCCTGGAGGTACCAGCCTACAGAAGCAGGTCATGGGCATCATGGGGTGGTCTGAGGGGGCCACACTGGATGCCAGGGGGTTGGGGTGGGGGGAAGATGGGCCAGGGACAGACGTTGAAGCCAAGGCTTGGAGGATAAGAAGGATGCAGACAGATGAGGCGGAGCCCGGGGAGAAGAGGGTCACGGAGGGGGCAGGCAAGGGGTCCTCGTGCATGGAATGCTCTAGAAACTGAAAAAGATTTGGGACAGCTGAAACATAAGAATGAGAGCGGGTGAGCAGAGCTACAGTGGGGAGAGAAGCAGGACCGGCTTATTCGGAGCTCCGAGGGCTGTGACATCTGATTTAGATTTTACCCAGAGGAACATCGGCAGGGCCATTGAGAGATTTTCAGTTGGCAGTGGACATCCTTAGATTGCAGCTCAGAGCCGCTGAATTGCACGTGGTGTTGAGGCAGCCTGGAGGGCCCAGCTTGGGCGATGGATGGGGTGGTGAGGAAGGGATGGGTTTGGGGGAGGTGCCTCTGGGCCCAAGTGGAGGCCCCACATGGGATGCTGGAATGCGCATTTGGGAGCCAGGAGTAGGAGGCAGTGACATCTGAGCAGAGGGGAGAGGGTGCTGAGTCCTGAGGGGTGTGCAGGGAGCAGGCAGAGGGAAGCAGGGGACTGGCTGGGCAGGAGGAAAAGCAGATAAGAGGGTGCCCAGGGCCGTGCGAAGCTTCCCGAGGGGAAGGCGGGAAGGATGACAGTGTAGCGGCCCCCCCAGCCCTCAGTGCACTCAGAGCAGCCCAAGACAGAGGACAGCCTGGTGGCTGGAGCTCAAGGGAGTGGGCAGTGTGCCTGGCTAGAGCCGAAAGCCCTGGAAGCAACACAGGGGTCCGCTCTGGCTGCTCTAACAGAAAACCTCAGGCTGGGTGCTTAACCAACAGACATGCATGTCTCAGGGTTCCGGAGACTCCAAGTCCAAGGTCAAGGTGTCCAGAGGGTTGGTTTCTCCTGGGGCCTCTCTCCTGTGCATGTGCACCCGGTGGGTCCAAACTGCCTCTCCCTATCAGGACTCCGTTGCATTCGCTGACGGCCCACCCTCGGGGCCTCATTTTGATGTCATCACCTCTGGAAAGGCCACATCTCCAAACACAGACCTGTTCTCGGGTGTAGGGTTAGCGCTTCTGCATACAAATGGACAGAGGGGCATCATTCGGCCTCCCCCCCCCCCCCCAACAGGCAGGATCGGGGCGTGAGATGAGGCGGATGCCAGCTCCACCTCCCAGCTTTGAGGGGTGTGTATGTGTGATGGGAGGGTTGGGGATTGCAGGTTGCTGGGTAGAAATGAACAGACTCCGTTTGAGAAGGAAGCAGGAGCCACGGCCGTGGTTCAGGTACTGCTGGGTGGCCGGGGGGTGCTTCTGGATCCAATTTTGGATGCAAAGAGGGGAGCCAAGGAGAAGCTCCCACGGAAGGACTGCGGTCTGGCCGGGGAAGCTGGGGACAGTCTCTCCCGCAGCCCAGCAATGGAGCGGGAGATGTTGGGGACAGTCTCTCCCATGGTTCAGCATTAGAGTGGGGGGGATTCTGGGGACAGTCTCCCCTGCGGTTCAGCAATGGAGTGGGGGGATGTTGGGGACAGTCTCTCCCGCGCCTCTGCCCTGACGCCTCTCCCTGCCTCCCCGCAGCCTGTAACTGTAACCTGCACGCCCGGCGCTGCCGCTTCAACACCGAGCTGTACAAGCTGTCGGGGCGCAAGAGCGGGGGCGTCTGCCTCAACTGTCGCCACAACACCGCCGGCCGCCACTGCCACTACTGCAAGGAGGGCTACTACCGCGACATGGGCAAGCCCGTCACCCACCGGAAGGCCTGCAAAGGTAGGCAGGGCCCCGGGGCCTCGCGAACACAGTCCCCTCCCTCTGCTTTTCCGTTTCCTGGTCCCGGGTACGGACCTGCCTGGAAAGAGAGCGGGTCATCTGCACGCATGCGCACGCGCGCGCACGCACACGTACGCGCACTGACGCGTGCGCACACGGGCCCCCGGCCTTCGGAGGTGGAAGCCAGAACAAAGGGGCGATGGAGAAGTGGCTCCGAGGAGAAGAAAGGAGGTGGGACCCCGGTGAGGGTGCCGGCCCCGCCCCCGCCCGGCTGCTCCTCCGGCTGCACAGGTGCGCCGCATACCACAGGCCTGGGGTCAAGTTCGCCAGGCTTACCGGCGGCGGCACAAAGGGCCCTCTTTTACCGAAGCCACGCGGACCTATTCCTTTGGATGTGTGCGCGCCCCCCTTCCCCCCGGCCCCCCGGCCCCCCGGCCCTCGCCCAGACACACACGGTCACCGTCGCGGTGAGGTCGGCCCGCTTCAGGGGCAGGGTCTCCGAAGGAACATTTAATCCACCTGCAAATAGCTTTGCTTCTCAGGACACGAAGTTAAAGGGAGACCGGAGACTATTTTCGGTCACGGAGGCGAGCTCGAATGTTTTAACTTTCTGCGAGGTGTTTTTCTCCCCTCGCAGAAAAGCAATGGACAGATGACTCAGAGGAGCTGATGACATGCCAGGGAACTTAGTGACATAGGGGGTGGGGAGACGTGGCCCCCTCCCCGCTCCACCCCCCGACTCCACGTTTGCTTTTGGGAATTCCAGGAAACTGAGCTGTCCGGGCCCAAAACTTGGGGTCTAGGGCCAGAGCTTGCCGTGAGCAGGGCTTCCCAAGAAGATCTTTATGCTTGAGGGCTCGTGGCCACCATCCAGCGTGGACGGGGTCCTGACGCGGACCTGCGTAGACTCCCACACGGGCAAGACCCCAGCCTTGTCAGGCTCAAGATGATGAGCTGCGGTCGAGAAACCCCTCAGTGGCCACGGCTTAGCCTTTGGATGAAGCCAGAGCGTCTTATCAGGAAGTCTGCCAGATGTTGGGCACTTGTGTGCAGGACCGATCACCCGAGTTGTGGGCCTCAGTGCGAAATGAAACCACGGGGCTTCTTGTTCTGGAATTGCTAAGAATTTAAAAAATGGCAGCAGCAGCAGCAGATCCTTAACCAAGCACGTGCCCTTGTGAGCCCTGGGCCCATGAAGCCGGCCCTGCTTGTGGAGAATTTTCTCCAAAACAAAACAGCCTCCCGGTCTGTCTCCTCCAGGAGAAATCCCTTCGGTTCCCCAGGAACACGGATGAATCCTGTGGCTCCCAAGACACCAGCAAGCTGTCCTTCCAGATCTGTGGGCTCAAGGCTGCCTCTAGTGGTAGTCAAGAGAAGTTTACCCCTAAAGGCAGCTGGGCTATTTCCGCCTCCCCAAAACAGCCAATCAAGGTGAGGCTCCCCTAGGAGACTTTGAGTAGCAGCTGAGGTGGCCTGGGAGAAGGACCCCAGAAACGTCTACCATGGCGGGAAGGCATGACCAGGGAGAGAGGGCTTTGGGTTTTGAGACCATAGTTGGAAGGTATCCAGCCCCTTTGCTTATTGTCTTTTGTTTACAGAAATCAAAGCCAAAGTCTTGGAAACAACTGGTAGACATAGATTCCTTGGGGGAAATTTTAATCACCGGGAGGCACTCAGGTGGACAGCCCCGTGCCCGTTGTGGAGAAGGTCTCAGCTCTGCGTCGAAGGGCAGTGGTTATGTACTGTGATGCCAGTTTCTTTCTGCCTTTCGTGAAGGAAAGTTGTGTCCCCCGCAGAGGCAGTTGGGAGCGGGGGCCTCCGTCATCTTACCACTTGCCTCCTCTCACTCTGCTCGCTTGATGTGGGAAGGTGCAAGAGCCACGTGTGGCCTCTCGTGGCTCAGGGTGAGATGTCCAGAAGCCACAGGGTCCTGGGAACCTGCAGATTATCCTCTGGGGCCCTGCCACTCCGGTTAAGTGGCGTGGAGACACCCGGTGGTCCTGTCTCGTTATTTCGAGCACTGTGGCTGGCCTTCGTGGCTCTGTCTTCCCTCTGAGCCTTGGACAGCAGCTGCCTCCAGGTTTGGTGGGACCCTGGGAGAAGAGCCCAAGGAAGAGGACAAATGTAAGAACCTATTCTGCCCAGAAGGACGCCTGCGGATCCTGCCAGGGAAACGTGACAGGCAGGCAGAGGTGGGACAAGGGGTCTCCTGACTTGCAGGAGAAGACAAGGCTTCAGGGATCCTGCCTCCTGACTGGGGAGGAAAGACAGCTGCGAAGAAGATCCCTTCCCTGATTGGTGAACAAGAGGAATGTGACCTGAAAAGTCCCGCCTTTTCATCGGTGAGAAAAGGCGTCTCTCGGAAGTTCCTGATCTTTCCCCTTCCCCCTCCACGGAGGGGCTGAATCTTTGAATCCTCTGTTCCCCCTTGGGACGTTTCCCACCAGACTGAGACCCTGAGCTCTTGGGGGGAACCGGCTGCAGGAGGTCAGACGCTGGCAGGGGACTGTACCCTTGAGGTGTTCAGACAGGAGTCTCTCTGTCCCTCCCTAACTCCCACCCCACGGAGTCTGTCCACCGTCTTGTCTTTGCAGGGCGGGACGGTTTAAGGAAATGGTCCCAGCATTTTGCTCTGTGATGGGTTGCTCTCAGAGGCTGCTGAAGTCTCCCAAGTCCTGGAGATGTGCAGCCTGGCCAGGCCCCGGCCTCCCGGGGCTCACCTTGGGGAGCCCCGTCGTGGCCTCACGTTCTGTGCTTTTTCACTCTGTTTTGGAAGCGTTGCACTGGGGTGGGGGTGGGGGGCACTGGGACAACTGACAGAGGCTCTTGACTCCAATCAACAGTTGACCTGAGGGTGCTTGGGAATGGCCACTGGGGCCCTCTTTACCCCTGACTTCCCAGGGCCTGGGAGGAGCCCCAGGCAGGGGGCTGAGGCCACCCAGGCACTGCTGATGATTGGCTGGCTCTGACCTTGATCGGTTGGAGCAGGGCTGGACCCAGACAAGAACAGCTTGGAGCAAGGGCATTAGATTCCAAACGTTATTATGCAGTCGTCCCATTTGGGAAGTTACATAGCAACAAATTCGTTGGGTTCTTTCTCCCCTCCCCTGGTTTAGAACCAAGCCCGGGGCTGGCTGGCCGGGCTGGTGCATACAAAGGGCTGTAATAAACATGCCCAGGGAACAGGCGGCTGCACTCTCGGCTATTCAGTGCAATTTCACAGCACTGGGAAGGCCTCATTCTGGCGTGGGCTGTTGTCCTATACAAAGTCAGATGAGATGAATTTCTCCCTTTTCTCCGCAGAATGGTTTGTGAAAGATACTCTCATCCTGGAATCTGTCAAAAGATAGGCGGTTTTGTTTATCGTTTGTCTTCTTTATGGACTTGGGGGCTCTTTTCTCTTTGGGGCCGGCAGAGAAGACGCCGCCTTTTAACCATTCCAGCCGTGTCTCCATTTAAACGATATTAATTTATCATCTTCCCGAACCATCTGTGACGGATAAAGACGTTCCGGGAGTCTCCCGCGAACCGAGTCGCGAAGAGAATTAAGAAATTAACCGGTGCATCTAGCGCCCCCGCACAAAAGGGCTTGAGTCCCACGTCGCTGAGCAGCAGGGTTTCTTTCGCTGGATGCGCTGCCCCCTTCAAAGCCGCGGTCAGCGTGGGCCGGTGCAGGTCACCAAGAAGGTGTCCGGGTCCTTGGAATATGCGGGCCGTCACGGGGCAGCACGCGCTGGTCCTCGCCGCTGCCCCCCACCCCCAACCCCCTGTTTCTTCCCTCAGCTCTGCGAGAACCTGGGGAGGAAGTGGGCTCCCCGACCCACCCCCTCTGGCTCCCTGACCATGAGCGCGGCTCCCCTTGTCTTTCCTACCCTCGGTTCTCGACCATCACTCCAGGGCACCCTCAGTAGATTTCTCTCTAACTTGTTCTCACCTTTGGTTGCAATTTGGAATCACCTGGAGATTTGAAAATACTGACGCCTGAGTCCTACCCACCCCGCCCTGGGGGGATTCTGGTTTATTTAACGAGTCAGATGAGACCTGAGCGCTGGGGGATAGGAGTAAGGTGGGGGAGTTGGGGGGCTGTGCTGGCGTTGAGAAAGGAGGCGCTCACAGGGATCCCCAGGATTTCTTCTTTTGAGAGGAGAGATTTATCAGTGAATTCAAGTGTTTTTTTTTTATGGCTCTCTTGATGAAAACTGGGTGGGAGGGGGTTGTGTTTAAAATTTAAAGAAAAAGAAAAAATTAAATTTTGCCGGGCAAGGTTGGGAGCTTAGCTGGTGCGTCCTATGGTGCTTGTGTCCGGAGGAAGGCATTGGATCAGCTGGTTATCACAGCTAGATTGTGTGTGTGCGCACGCGCGTGTGAGATTGGATCATTTGAGGGTTTAGTCACAGCACAACTAGGAGCCTGGGACCCCATACTCCTTCCTGACTCTAAGGCGGTGTCCGTGCAGCCTACAAAAGCCTAACAGCCTTGGGAGCGCCCTTTCTTTCTGTGGGTCCCTTGTGACCTTTCCTTTTCCTGTCTGTTATGCCGGGACCGCAGGGGAAAGGATGGTTGTCTCAGGCAGGAAGGCACTCGGCGGCCACAGCAGCTCCCAGCTTAGAGGACAGAGACCACCGCACGAGGGGGTGGGTGCTATCAGGGTGCTATTATGGCCCAGCACCCATGGAGAGAGAGAAAATCCCCCATGGAAGAGCCAGCTCCGACTGTGGCCGCTGTGGGCGCATCCTCTCCCTGTTCCCTGGGGAACGTGGAGGTCAGAAATCCCGATCTCTGGCTTTGGCTCCGGGTTCAAAGCCTGCAGCGGCAGGCAAGTCATGTGACCTCCCTAGACCTCAGTATCCTTCTCTGTGAAATCGCGTCCAGATTTATGATCTCTGAGTCCCAGCCAACTTCCACATTCTACATCCCGCGTGCTCTTTTTAAATGTTCAAAATTTTACGGGTTCCCCCCCCCACACACAACAATGGGACAGTGTCCTGTGTCAGTGAAGTTTGCGGCCCGGGAACTTGGAAAAGCTGGTGGAGCCAGGAAATTGGGTGCAGGTGGTTGGGTCCCAGGGTCTTTACAAGTGAAGAGAGTCGTGGCTTCCGGGACCGGCCCACACAGTGCCCTGCGGGGCCTTCCAGGCTCTACTCTGTGTCTCATTCCCTGGCACCCCGGTTGTCAGCCACCTCCTCTCTGAAGCCCACCCATCCTGGACATTCCTGGGGAGTCCCCAGAGGCCCTGCTCTTGAGCAGAAAAGCTCAAACGTTCATATCTGAGCTTCCCCAGTTGATGGAGAGCATTTTGCTTGGGGATGTCGAGGAAACCAGATGATGTAGAGGAGGTCCCGGCACGAGGCCTGTGCTCCGTACCTGTTAGCCATTAGGCGACGGGGTAGGGGGGGTTAAGATGAATAACTAGGGGTCCCTGCCCCTGCCAGCACGCACACAGAGCAGAGAACCTCAGGTTGCCTTAGTGTGTTCAGTGAGTGGAACGGCCCCTCTCACTGGAAGGGCTCGGCCCGGGTGTGGACTCGGAGGCCGATTCCCACAGGACTTGGGCAGGGCCCCGGGGGTTTGCCCCAATGCCGTTGCACACTCTCCATCAAGGATTGACACGCCTTGGGAGCAAAAATGACAAATGAATTGAACGGCAGAGATGGGTCCCGGGCAGCTGCTTGCGGAGAGGTGGAGACGGGCCGCGTGTGTGCCCAAGTACATCTCAGGGCTACTGAGGAAGGCCTGGCAGCCTCTTGGGGGCTCCTGACTGGCCTGGGGCTGGGAGGGGGATGCCAGGCCCCAGCTGGCCCCCACTACCCCACTGCACAGGACCCAGGCCCTCCGGCGCCTCCCCACTCTGCTGTCCAGCCCCTGGCCACCTGCCCTGAGCCTGTGCGCACACACACACACACACACACACACACACACACACCCCTCAGCCTCTCTCTGGGAACCATCTGTAGGACCCGTGCCTTCTGCCTCGGCTGTAAATCAGGTGCAGGAAGGCTATGGTTAACTAGATCACGGAGGGTCAAATAACCCAGCTTGGGATTAGAGGGCTCTGCTCCCCTTTCGCTTCCTGCTGTCTGCACCTTGATCCGAAGGTGGCAGGGGAAAGGCGAGGTAGTGCGACTTGAAACATTTATTCTTTTGTGCCTTGTTAGCAACTGCTGGGAGAAAGGAAAACACAGCTAGGGAGGAGGTGGACGCAGACAGCTGAGATGCACTTTGTGGATGTAAATTATCCTCGCTCCCTCATGAGCATGGAAAATTTAGGAGTGGGGGGTGTTCCACACTGTGGTTGCTGATGATCTAGGATGTGAGGGGATTATCTTTCCTGCTGTCCCCCGCTGGGGCCGGGATTTGGCCCAAGTTTGTGCACTGATTGAGCAAGTATTTACTGAACACCTGCTACATGCAGAAGCCAGGGTGGTTACAGAGGTGACTGAGGCAGACACATTCCCTTGGAGCTCACTTTCTGGAGGGAGGTTGATGGAAAGCAAATGAGAAAAAGTAAGTAGCGGATTATTATAGATTGTGGTGAGTCACATGGAGGAAATACACAGGGTGGAAAGAAAGTGAGCCAAGGCAGAGGGCAGGGCCAGCTCCTGGGAGCGTGGACGGGAGGTGGGCCCCATTCCAAGAGCAGTGGAAGCCACGAGGTGGAGCAGTCAGGAGAGGAGAGACTTGAGTGATATGTCTGGCTTAGCTTTTAAAATGTTCCTTGTGCCACAGATGAGAGGAAATGTTTGCGAATCACAGATCCGACAAAGGACGAGATTCACAATATGTAAAGAACTCTCAAAACGCAACAGTAAGAAAACAGACCATTCAGTTAGAAATGGGCAAAATACTTGAACAGGTACTTAACAGAGATGCGCAGATGGTAATTAAATACGGGAACCCTCATAGTCATTAAGGAGATACAGAGTAAAACCTTGAGACACCACCACATACCTGTTAGAACATCGAAAATAAGAAATACTGACAATTCCAAGCATTGGCGAGGCTGTGTAATGACTGGAACTCATATACTGGTGGGAACTCAAAATGGCACAGCCACTCTGCAAAACAGTTTGGCAGTTTCTTACAAAATTATAGGTCTCCCGTAAACCCCTGCAATCCACACCGTGGAATACTATGCAGCAATGAAAATGAATGGGCTTTTGATCGACACAGCAGCACAAACACAGCTCAGGTGCATTTGGCTGAGTAAAGGACGCCGGTCCCAAAGGCTACATGCCATACATCTATACATTGTACGTACTGTGTGGTCCCAGAATACAATGTTCTGAAAAGGCAAAGCTATAGGGACAGAACAGATCTGTTGTTGCCAGGAGATGGGATGGGGGGCTGACCACAGAGGAACAAGAGGGGCTTCTTGGGAGAGTTGGAATGTTCTGTATCCTGATTGGGTGATAGTGATGGTAGGAAGCTGCTTCCATAGGACTCTCTGACACTGTGTCTTTGGACCTCCCTGTTCCCCATCTCCCATTCCTCACAGCCCTGAACTCACTTGGTCACCAGTTGTCCTTGGGTCAGCACTCACTCCTCCTCCTGCCCGGCCTCCCTGAGACCCACCTCGCCGATCTCCCACCTTGTACCAGGTCCCCTCCATTCTGGAACACCCCATCAGCCCTAGCCAGCTTTCACATTTCTCTTTTTGGTCGCCAGTCCTCACCTTGTTTTGGGAAATGGAGAAAAAGCAGGTTCTTGGATACCCCTTAGCACCTGACATTTGTCCTCTCCCAGCACCACCTCTGGGTGAGGGGCTTCCCACCAGGCTTCCCCCACAAGGCCTGACACACATACAAGAGACGTGGGAACCCTTTGGATCTGAACCTGATTTTCTGACGATGCTGGCCTTTTCTGTCTTCCTGTGCTACCGTCACCTGCACTGAGCGTGCTCCAGTCCTCCTCCCCCTTCTCCTGGTCCTCCCGTCCTCCCACTTCCCCCTTCCTCTCCCTCCTTGTCTCTCCTTCTCCTCTTTTCTCACCCCCCTTCCTTCCTCCTCCTCTCCCTCCTCCCCTTCCTCCTCCTCTTTCCTATTCCTCCTTCAGCTTTCCCCTCCCCCCTCCTCCCCTTCCTCCTCTCTCTCCCCCCACCCTCCTCTCTTCTCAACCCTCTTCCCTCCTCCTCTTTCCTCTTCCTTCCTCCCTCTCCCTCCTCCCTACCTGATCTCCCACAGCAGCTGGAGCTCACCCTCGCCCACATGGAGGGCCCTGCCTGCTTCTGCCTTCGTTGTGGATGGCATCCAGGCACACAGACCAGTCTCATCAACGCAGAGGAGAATGTTTCACCCCCACCCAGCACCACAGGCACACACGGCCCTTGGGGGAGCAGCCACATTCACTGACAGCATGAGCAGGATCCCCAGGCTGCTTGTCTGCCTTCTCTCGAGGCCAGCAATGGGCCTGGGAAGGCGCGGGGCTTAAACAGTAGACGTTTATTCCCCACAGTCCTGGAGGCTGGAAGTGTGAGGTGAAGGAGGCTGCAGGGCTGGATTCTTCTGGGGCCTCTCTCTGTGGCTTACAGATGGCCACCTTCACCCCCTGTCTTCACACGGTCTTACCTCTGTGTGTGTCTGTGTCCTCATCTCTTCTCAGAGGGACACCAGTCACATCGGTGACCTCATTTTACCCTATTCACCTCTCTCCAAAGACGGTCACGCTCTGAGGTACCTGGGGTTAGGAACATGGGTGCTGGGGGGACACAGTTGAGCCTGTAGGTGAGATCAGGTCCAAAGCTGTCCTTCCCGACTGGCTGGAAGCCCGGGTGGCAGCCGCGATGACCTCTGAAGCCGGGGTCAGCGCTGTGGTTGTTCCCTCTCACCCCTTCTGCCTGGAGAAGCTTCAGAGGGTCCGGGTGCCGAGCCAGCTCACCTGTCCTCTGCAAGCATGCCCCCTGGAGGGTCCTGCCCGACCCGGAGGGCCCCCTGGGGCCAGGTCTGCGGGAAAAGGAACCAGATCCCCTGATAGGAGCCCAGGATGGATTTTTAAAAGCCACGGTGTGAGCCGCGGTGGAGACGGCCGGCCTCAGACATGCGCCCCGTCCTGATGGTGGCTGTGGGCCCTCAGGGACCCGGGACAGAGCACATCAGAAGGTGCTGGGAGAGGCAGTGCTCGGGACAGGCGGCCCGGGGTCGGGACGGTCTGCCTTTCGGGTCAGCCTTGCCAGGGCACCCAGAAACGCCTGGTGAGCTTCTCTTAGCCGACAGACCGAATCTCCGCGAGATCCTGGCGCAGCTCAGCGGGCAACAGTGTCGGGGCAGGATGGTCAGAGGGTGTGGACGGAAGGCCGGGTGCACTGGGCGCCGTCCTCTGGGCCAGGACCGCAGTGACGGCGGGGGTGCCGGCTGGGTCCTTGGAGCCGTGGAGACAAGCAGTACACTAAGTTGGAAGTGACTTTAGTGGCCGTGCAGACCTCCGTCCTTACAGATGAGCCCCTTGTGGTCCAGAGGGGGCGAGGCACTAACCCAGAGTCACACAGCAGTACTGGCAGGAACAGGCCCGGACCTGGGCCTCCTGAGGCTCATGTGAAAGCGCCTGTGTGCCCCGAGCTGGCTGGCCCTGACTGATGGCCTTGGGCAGAGACGGCCCGGGCTCCCCTCTGCACCGGGAGGCACTCCAGCCCCGCCGAGTGCGTGAGAAACCTAATCCTCCCGCCTTCTCAGGGCCCTGGGCTTCCGTCTGGTCTCACCTTCCTCTTTGTGGAAAAACCTCGGGTACATTGTTTCCCATGACCAGGTGCTGCCTGGCCCATGCAGACAGGGTGACCTGCCATGGAGGGGATTGACCTCCTCGAAAAAGTGGCTGACTTCCAGGGAAACTGGAGTCACCAGATGGGCTCCCAGGGGCGGAACGCGCCCTGCCCCAGGCCCCGTTCTCGGAAGAATTAGGGAAGCTCTGTCCTCGTCCCCTCCCCGGACCCCTCGCAAAAGGAAAGACCTCCGCTCTCTTCACTTCTGCATCTCCCACCCACCCCCACCCCGCACCCCTGCTCAGCCCCGCCCCATCCCTCCACTGCCCTGCCCGCTGTGGTGCCCCTTGAGCCAGTGCGTGTGAGTTTGTAGGAGTCTGTGTGTGTTTGTAGCTGTGGGGGTCTAAGTATGTGTGCACGTGAGTTTGTAGAAATCTGGGTGTGTGTGTGGCCGTGCTTCAGGGTTGAGGGGACACAGCAAGCTCCCTTTGGTTTTCTCTCCCCAGGGGCCAGGGCCTGGGGCCTCCTTTGTGGGCTCAGACTCCTTCCCTCAGACGTTGCTAGAGGATTGTCTTGTCCCAGGCTACAGAGGAAGCCACTGTGGGGCACTGTCACCTGTCCCTTCTCCCCACACCTTGAAGCTCACCCTTCTTTGCACGGAGGGGAGAGCTTGGGCTTTCTCTGTCTGTGGGTTTTGGGGGAAGGTCCTTACTTTGGGGCTGTTGTGCTTGGACTTGAGAATGAGCTCCGGGCGAGGCTGTTAGGATTGCACTTGGCCGCCTGTAACAGCAATCCTGCCAAGTCTTGGTCTCAACAGGTAAGCAGGTCTTTCTCCTTGTAGAACAGGAACTCCGGAGGGGGCTGTCCGGAGTTGCTGAGGCCCTCCGTGATCAGGCCCCGCCTGCCTCCCTTCCCCTGTGGTTTTCCGGGCCAGCGCGCAGTCCCCTCCTCTGTGGCCGTGCCGATTCCACAGGCTGGCGTGAGGAGCCGATGGGGACGGCGTGTGAGAGCGTGTGGGTGCGCTCAGGTGTTCACAGGTATCCGGGCGGTGGTGCTGAGCCGGAGGAATGCTGGTCCCACCGCCCTAGAAGGGACCCGAGCAAGCCTTCTGAGGCCCCCACCTTTTGGGACCTCGGTGGCGTCTCTTCCTGGAATAGCGATTTTCGCGGAAGCCCAGCCAGCCTGCTGCCTCTGTCGGACCAGGTGAAAGGGGCCAGTGGCTCAAAGTGTTGGCAGAATCGGGGCAGATAGATTGGAAACCCAGCAGGAGGCAGCCCCTTTCTCTGATCCAAGGACGGGCCTGCCCTCACAGAGGATGGCCCTCGGCCCCGACCGCTGTCAGCCGGCGCCTGGCTCCCGCCCAGGCAGCCGACAGGTCACCAGCCGCGAGGGGCAGCAAAGACTAGAGGTGGGCAGGGGGTGAGGTGAGGTGAGGGCTGTTGCCGCCTTCCTGATGCACCCTCCACCCCCACCCCTGGCCCAGATTCTGCTCTGGACAGCTCCTGCCTCGGGAGAGGCGCCCCGTGCCCACGGTGGCTCGGCTCTGGCCCTTCAGTGCCCGAGCAACCTTTGGTGACCTCCTTGCAGCCAAGTGCCGGGATCCAGAAGTTACTGGCACGCAGCTGTGTTCCGTCAGCACGGAGGGGAGGAAGTTTGGCAGGAATCTTTGCATTACCAGCAAGCTTGCAAGGCAGGCCACGGGAGGTCAGCTGGCATGAGCCTCGGGAGGCCACACCCACCCGGTGCCTGTGCCCCCATCAGGCTCGGGACGGTGGGGGGTGGGGGGCCGTGCTGGGGCCCTCAGCTTCCACGTGGCCGTCTTAGAGATGCTGCCCATGCTCGGTCACCCTTCCTGCCGCAGGAGGGGACTGAAGGGCCCAGGGAGAGGCCAGAGGTTTGCTCCAGCCATCTCCCCCTCACAGCACAAGCCCCAGCTTGTGTCAGGCTGAGTCCTTTCTTACTAAGGAAGAGGAGACAAAGGAAGACAAGACCAACAGGGAATGAACATGAACGTAGGGCTGATTTAAGAAGACCGGCTCCTGGGGGGGATTTTACTGCTGTATACACGGGAGAGATTGGGACGGTTCCATTTTGCTCCCGTGGATCCTTCAATGAGAGAAAGCCACCAACAACCTCCCCCCACCCGCACCCCGGGCTGCCCACGTGACAGCCAGGGCCTCCCTTCCCTGGAGGGGACCCTCTGCTGGACCCTGGCTGGACCCTCTGCTCGCCCTTATTTTCTTGGATTTTTTTTCCCCACTTGGGGCAGAAACACCAGCTTCCTGCAGACAGCTCCCCTTCCCTCCCCCCCCCCCCCCCCACCTCCTAACCCATCACATTCAGCCAGGGACTCAGGTGGCCCCCCCCCCCCCACTGTCTCTGCTGTCTGACCTGCCCAGTGGGGCCTCCACCTCCCAGCAAGGCCGCTCCCTTTCTGCGAGGCCCCGGGACGTTTCTTCCCCTCTCTAGTCTTGACACATCCAATCAGGGTGTTTAGGTGACCCCTGTGTCCCTTCCTGGTGCGACAGCTTATGGCTTGTGCCATCCAGAAGCCTGGGTCTCGGGCCACCTGGCTGCCAATCAAGGCGGGCACAGCAGCCTGGAGAGACCCATCTCAGACCTGGCCAGCCCCACGGCCGTGTCGGGCCCCCAACTCCATTCCTCCCACCTGGAGGGTAGGGAAGGACACCTGGGGGCCGGGAGCTGGCTGGGGGCGGAGGAGTGAGGGGCACAGACTCACCCGCTGAGATTCTGAACTCTCCCACCTGTGATCAGCCTGTGGGCTTGGCCTTTGCCAAAACATCCTTGAGCTCGGGCCAGCCTTCCTCTCGGGGCTCTGGAGGGGTTCCCCTGCTTTGCTTCCCTGCTGCTGAAACAGCCTTTCAAGGTGGTCCATTTTGAGGGGCGCCTGGGCGGCTCAATCGGTTGAGCGTCCGACTTCAGCTCAGGTCATGACCTCATGGTCCAGGAGCCCCGTGTCGGGCTGTGTGCTGACAGCTCAGAGCCTGGAGCCTGCTTCGGATTCTGTGTCTCCTCCTCTCTCTGCCCCTCACCTGCTCACGCTCTCTGTCTCAAAAAATGAATAAAACATTTAAAAAAAAAAAGATGGTCCATTTTGATTTTCATTCCCCATTTCCAGGTAGGCAGGTGGCCAGTTCTCAGAGCCTCTGGAATATGTGTGTGTGTGTGTGTGTGTGTGTGTGTGTGTGTGTGTGTGGTGTGTGGGTTTGGCCCGCTCTTCGTCCGGGATGAGATTCAAAAGGGAACCCCAAGGGAGGGGCTGGCCACTGCCTGCCCTCTGACCCTCCTGTCCTGTGTCCTCCACAGCCTGTGATTGCCACCCCGTGGGTGCTGCTGGCAAGACCTGCAACCAGACCACCGGCCAGTGTCCCTGCAAGGACGGCGTGACCGGCATCACCTGCAACCGTTGTGCCAAAGGCTACCAGCAGAGCCGCTCCCCCATCGCCCCCTGCATAAGTATGTGTGAGCCTCCCCGCCCCCCTGCCCCCGCCCCCGGCTGTGTGGGAGGGAAACCCTTCCTCAACCCCGACTGCTGACGTCCAGCGGGTTGAGCGCTGATGGACGTGGGGTCTCTGTGTTCGATGCGCTGTACTCGGTGGGACCCCATGCGAGCCCCCCCCCACCTCCCCGCCATACCCGTGGGGTTCTTGCAGAAGCAGCTGGGAGCTCAGCAGAGCCAGTCTGGTGTTTTCCGTCCTGAGAGTGACTGCGTCTCCTGCCCCCAGAGGAAAGCGAGCCCCTTTCCTCCACCCAGGGCCTGTTCCTGTATTCTGCCTTGGCGTTGGACCTGGGGTGGCTTTGTCCCGGGGGTCGCCGCTGTGGCTGCTGCGGGGGTTCCAGTTTCCCCCCCTGCCCTGGCAGGTTCACAAGGAACCTACAGGTTCCCATGCGTGACCCCCCCGCCCCGGGGTCATGATGGATGACAGCACCCCTTAGTGTCTTGGGGGCCCCTCGGCCCAACTGTTAACTCCTCAGTCGCTGAAACCAGGGGAAGGGATGAGCAAGACGGCAGGGGTCACTCAGCGGCGGTCCCGGCTCAGAAGGGGCTTACTGTTCTGCAACTGGTAGGATGCAACCATCTGTCATGATGGAGACTTAGCCTTGGCTGGACGTCCAGCCTGGCTGGGAGCCGGCCCCCGGCCTTGGCCTTCTCGACTCCTTGTGCAAGGCCAACTCAACCCAGAAGGGAGAGCAGAAAAATATCGGGTCCCGGCTAAGCAGGCTGACCCGAGGGATGAGGTCTGTTTCTCCAGAGCAGGGGTGAGCCCACTCTGGCCCTGGGGATTTGACCCGTCACCTGTTTTAGTGTGGCTCAATGTTTTCTTTTGATAATTTTTTAACGCTTGAAGGCAAAGTCAGAAGACTAATGTTTTATGACGTGTGGAATGATAGGCAATGAAAAATGAAGTGTCCATCAAGTTTTATGGGGACACGGCCACGCCCACTGGTTTATCTGCTTGTCTGCGGCTGCTTTGAGCTGTAGGATAACTGAGTAGCTGCAGTGGAGACCGGACGACCTGCGGAGCCCCGAATGTATCTACTGGCTGGCTCTTTACAGGAGAGTCCCATTGACCCGGGATGTTCCCAGGGGGTCCGGTAACAGCTGATAACCCGGACCCCGGCCTTCGGGAAATTGAGCTCAGTATCCATCCAGGGGAGAAATGGTTTTCACGACTACATGTAGCTGTCAGAGTCTTAGAATTGGCCACAACCCTTCTCCTCCATCTGTCCAAAAAGCTGCAAAGTGAACCTTTGTAGAACGCTGGGGGGAACCCAGGGCTGCCACGGGGAGGTGGGGCTGGGGGTTTGAGCTCAGAAATGGCTGGAACATCACTTCAAAGCCTTTGAAATGGAGCTGATGGTCCACAGTCTGGGGACAGAAGGAGACAGAAACCTCGGGAAGCGGAACCCTCGCTTTCCGACCCACTCTGTGCCTTCTCTCCCTTCCCCTCACAAAGGGCGGGCCGATGCTGGGCCCAGGCATTCCCACGGGATTCCCGGGTGTTCCCCGCGGCCACCCGCTGGCTACAGACGCCCAGACAGTGTTCCCTGGGGGCTGGTGCCTGACTTGTCGCAGGTCTGGGAGCCGGGCCCTCTGCACATGGCCCAGTACTGGCCCAGGAACTGGGGTTGGGGAGCCCCATTGCTGGGTGTACGTGGGCCATCGATGTTCCCTCCGGAAACTCTGCTGGGACCACGTAGCTCCTGAGGGCCAAGAGAAAAGTCCCCCGAGAGCAGGATCTGACTCCGAATTGAGAGCTGGGTCCCCTGCCCGTTCCTTCTGAAGGTGACTCTCGGGCAGGCCCCCAGGCCTGAGTGTTCCATCTCGACCCACCAAGCCTCAGGCCCCAATTGATCCAGAGTCTTGAGGTTGAGGGAGGTCTTGCCCCAGCAGTCAGATGGTGGCCAGAGTCTGGGGGGATTCGTGGAGACCTTTGTGACCCTTCTGTTCACCAGGGGAGGCCAGTCCCTCCCCTCAGGGACCGTTGGTCTGTGGTTTCCCCCCTGGAGACTGGCTGAACCTCCTCCCCTTTCCTGGGCACAGGGCGGAGTCGGGAGCTAGTATGAAGGAATTGCCATTCGAGGTACAAAGGGAGCGACCCCCGGAAAGCGCATGCGTCTCTGAGGCCCTTGGATCTTCCGTGGCCGGTCTGTTCTGGCCACGGAGAAAATGGCTTAGTTTGTGAGGTGTGAGCCTGCGGGAGCCCGGGCCAGGGGCACAGATCCCCCCGCCTCGTCCCTTCACGTGCCTCCCCGAAGGAGAACAAGGCCACATTCCGGGCACCCGTACCAGCTTCCTCCTCCTCCCTGGCCCTCCTCTTCTGGAGTGGGGAAGGGAGGAGGGCCCAGGGAGGAGTCTGTGCTGTGCTCGTCTTTTTCTAAGGCCAAAAGTAACATCTTCTCACCTGGTTTTCTCTTCCTCCCATCCCGAACCCCACAGAGATCCCCGTGGCACCCCCGACCACCGCAGCCAGCAGCGTGGAGGAACCGGAAGGTAGGCGTGTCCTGCTTCGCCGTGGGGAGGGGAGGGGAGGGGGCTGCCACAGGCCTCAGAATCACCATCGGGGCGCCGCTGGCTGTGAGGGGTACCCCTGGGCTGGATCGAGGAGGATGGAAACACAGGGCATTTTCCCGTGATGCTCCCCCCAAGATTAAAGGGAGGGGGGCTTCCTGGTGCCTGTGAACCAGCTTCTCGCCCAGGCCTGAGGCCCTCAGAGCTGCACCCCACCTGCCGGTCCCAGGGTCACAAGCTGCCTGCACGCCCAGCTGGGGCTGCAGAGAAGAAGGAAGGAGGTGGGGGTGGGGCTGCAAAAGGCACCTTGAGCACAGAACTCAGGGGGGACCGGGAACCCGGACCGGAAGAAGGTCACACCCTCAGTGTCCCTCCCCTCCGCCCGGAATCGGGCATTCTCTCCGCCGGGGAGCTCGGCCCCGAGCCGCGGCAGAGTGGGCAGCCCACGGAAATCACAGCTCCTTTCACACCACGTGAGAGGCGGTGCAGATGTCACATGGTGCAGCTATCACGCAATACCGTCTGTGCTCGTTTGTTGCCTCGACATGACGGAAGTGACAGAACCCTCTGCCAGATCGTGATTTGTAGTCATTACTAAAGAAGCCCGTCTATTCCGTTACTGTACCGTAAAGCTGGGTTTTTGTAAGATATTTGGGTAAGCGTATTTCAGTACGATCAGTCCCCTTTGGAGTTCTGGGTATTTTGTGTTTGCATTTAGAAATATTGCTGTTGAGGGGTGCCTGGGTGGCTCTGTCAGTTAAGGGTCTGACTTCGGCTCAGGTCATGATCTCCCGGTTCATGGGTTTGAGCCCCACGTTGGGCTCTGTGCTGACAGCTCAGAGCCTGGAGCCTGCTTCAGATTCCGTGTTTCCCTCTCTCTCTGCCCCCTTCCCCCCCCCCCCCCCGCCCCCAGCGCTCTGTCTCTCTCTCAAAAATAAATAAACATTAAAAAAATTAGAAATATTGCCATGAGAAAGGGTCCCCAGGAGTCACCAGTCCCTGGTCCGGGAAGGGGTTACACAGCCCCGGCTTTGGGCTCATAGCTTGGCTGGAGGGGGGTGCCAGGTGGGGACCAGCCACCCTGGTCAACAGTCCTCAAATCGGAAAGGATAGAGGAACATTCTAGAAAGTACCTGTGGCCACACTCCACGGAAAACCAAAAAGATCTCAGTCTTGAGTTGCCGGATAGTCTTCAGTCCCCTTTGGTTGAGCCGCAGGGGACACTTCCAGGAGAAACAGTAATGGGAAAGCGTTGGGGAGAGGGGAGAGGTAGCATGACCTGGGAGGTGGGATGAGGCTCTTTCTGTAAAAACATAATGCGGGGCGCCGGGGGGGGGGCTCAGTCGGTTGAGCGTCCGACTTCGGCTCAGGTCATGATCTCAGGGTTCGTGGGTTCGAGCCCCGCATCGGGCTCGCCACTGTCAGATTGCGAGCACAGAGCCCGCTTCGCATGCTCTGTCCCCTTCTCTCTGCTCCTCCCCCGCTGGCGCTCTCCCAAAAATAAAGAAAACGTAAAAAAATAAGTAAAAACATAATGTAAAGGCACCTCCCAATTAGTCTAGCTCTGGGGGGAGAGCAGTTTTGCAG
The DNA here is from genome assembly GCF_024362965.1 of Panthera pardus. Lineage (NCBI taxonomy): Eukaryota > Metazoa > Chordata > Mammalia > Carnivora > Felidae > Panthera > Panthera pardus. Next base: position 9,098,066 of record NW_026526876.1, on the reverse strand, counting down.
CCAAAAGATGCTTACATTTAACCGAGTCTTGATTCTTGCTTCTGCCATGTGACGTTGGTCATAGGAGAAGTCACCTGGGCAAGCTCCTGGGGGCTTTGGACACGGCTCATCCAAGGGCAAGGTGGGTGGTGACCTCCCTCTCTCTCTCTCTTTCTCTCTTTCTCTCTCTGTCTCGCCTCCCCTTTTCTGGTGCTTGCAGCTTGACTTTATGCCTCATGCAGTGTGGTTTGAGGCTTTTTTTTTTCCTTCCCAATCAGAAATGGGGTGGGGGGGAGGGGGCGGAAATAGAAGGAAAAAACAAATTGTGAGATTCCTGCCCAGGCCGCAAGAAGCTGGTATAAAACATGCGACCATCGGGGCGCCTGGGTGGCTCAGTTAGTTAAGCATCTGACTTCGGCTCCGATCATGATCTTGTGGTTTGTGAGTTCGAGCCCCGTATCGGGCTCTGCACTGACAGTGCGGAGCCTGCTTGGGATTCTCTCTCTCTCTCAAAAAGAAATAAATAAACTTAAAAAAAAACATGCAATCATCTCTGCTCCGCAGGTAAAAGATTCCTGAGCAAGTACTTAGAAACAGCTGCAGCATCCGCCTTTGCAAAGCCTGCATTTATCAGTTCTTTTCATGTCCTTATTGTGTATTTCCTTTCTTCTCCCCGCACCTTTAAAAGCATGATTTAATGGAAGCAGGCATTCAACGCCTTTGCAAAGCGCTTTCCTCGTGGAGGGGTTAAGTGGGCAGGTGTGACACCCGCCGGCAGCTTTGGCCAGACCCTTTCTGACCTTGTTGTGCCCCGGGCGACCGGGATCTCCCGTGCTTCCTGCAGACCCGAGGCCATTCCCAGGCCCTGAGCGCCGGACCCTGGAGCCGGCCACCGCACAAAGCTCCGCTCGCCTGTCTCGGCAGGCTGGGATGTCGCGGGCAGGAGGCCAGGGGGCCCCCTGGGAAGCAGGCCTGGGAGCTCATACGTCCAAGACTCTTGCAGTGTTTGAATAGGGAAGGCCTCTGTGCCAGGCTGCCTGAGAAAAGCGTGTTTACTTTTGCCTGCGTAATGGAGGAGAATTAATAAACGGAGAATTTGTCCTAGAAGCTGATGGACATAACCTCGCCCTGAACCCGTTCCCATTGAAGGGCCAGCTCCCTCAGGGAACACTGACCACCTGCTCACGGAGCGGGCTGGGACCCTCTCCCGGGCCGGGAGGTGAGGGATGCCTTGCCCGTGGGAGGTCCGGGGACCCGGGGCCCAGCGGGGAACCGGATAGGAAGGGGGATACAGACTACCCACCCCAAACCTGCCTACTTACGGTCCTAGACACCTCCATCCCGGGGCTAAAAAGGGACCGCCTGCCTCCCCTCGCCCTCCATCACCTCCGCCTCCGGGGGTGGTTGTTGATCTGTTTGTTTGGTTTGTGGTTTGGAGCTGGGAGATCTGGGGTTGAGTCTCCACTGGCTGTGAGGCCTCCGAAGGCACTCAGACTTCTCCTGTCTGCCTCCCCCTGAAGAATGAAGGCGAGCTGGGGCCACTGGGGCCCTCCCTGCCCTGCCTCTCCCGGTGGGCAATGACCTTCGGGTCATGCCTGCTGGCTGTCTCCGTGCCTCTGGTGACGGGCTTCTTCCCCAGCCCCTTGCAGAGCTTGGTGTGGGCAGAGGTACTGGGGTGAAGAGTTGACGACGGCTGGGGAAGGCCTGGTCTTCACGTTTGCCACTTTTGCTCTGTGGCTCACCCTTTTGGGGGCCTGCACCCTGCCTCCTGCTCCCGAGGCCCCAGATCCGGGCAACCAGCCCTGCAGAGACATCCCGTCCACGGAGCCCAGTGGCCGGAGGAAGGACTCCACCCCCAGGTGTGGGTGTTGGGCGGGGGGTGACCTTAGATGTGTCTCATCTGGTCGCCTCTTGATACTTCTATTTTTTTTTTTTTCATGGAAGGAAATTGGGTTTATATAGACCTGCCATCTGGATGAGCCTGGGTCTTTCTCCTTTTGGGGTTTTTGTTTTCCAAGTGAAGGAATAGCTTGGGTGAGCGTGGAAAAAACCACCTGGTAACACTTGAATGCGGGTATTGGCCAGGTGTTGGGGGGCAGGACGGGGGTCCGACGGAGCACTGATCGAATCAGGAGCCTGAGACCCTGAGTTGTGCCTGATCTGGTTTCCTGAGACAGTAGTCCCGCCTCCCGTCCCGCCCCAACCCCAACCTTATCCACACAGGACATGTTTCAAGACCCCCAGTGGATGCTTGCACCCACAGACAGTACGGAACCCTATACGTACTCTGCTCTGCCCCCTACGTGCATACCTGTGTTAGAGTTTGAGTAATCAACCAGGCACAGTAAGAGACGAACAACGTAACTCATAATAAAACAGAACAGCTACGGCGGTATGTGTAACGCAAGACACGCGAATGTGGTCGGTCTCTGTCTCAAAATAATCTTACCGTCCTGCGCTCAGCCTTTGTCTTGTGAGGCTGGGAGGTGATAAAATGCCCCCGGGATGGGACGAAGGAGGTGGGCATAAGGGTGACGTGACACTGCTGACCCGATGACACATCAGAAGGGGGATCGCCTGCTTCCGGACCGTGGGTGACCAAAACCGCGGATAAGGGGGCCCTGCTGTGATAATAGCCCTGCCTCGTAGGGGTCGCCGTGGGGGCTGCATGAGATGAATCCGGGTGACTGCTCTGGTTCAGCGGTGGGCTTGTCATATGCTCAGTGAAAACCCAGTAGGACGGCAGGGACAATGCAGGGTCTCCCGATGGCTCATGGGGAAGGCAGGATTACCGTGTGGGCTGTTGGCATGAGGACAGGTGTACGGGGTCAGCTTGCTGGGGGTGGGGCTCTTGAGAAGACCTTGGGAGGGACGGGTGGTGTTGCCCAAGACAGGCCGGGGACTGCTGGGTGCCCTCGTCGCACAGCCTTCCCAGCAGCTGCTGTTGGACCCTAAACCCAACAGGGAGCCGAAAAACTGGAAGTCAGTTAAGGGCCAAGCGCTTGGCTTCACGATAACCAAAAGGTGGAGACAGCCCAGATGCCCATCGTCGCAAAAGTGGCTCAACGCAGCGCGGCTTACCCAGGCCTGGACTAGCGTTCCGTCAGAAAAAGGAACGGGGATACCGTGAAGACGGTGTGCGGAGTGGAAGATGCAGGAGACACACGGCCACATGGCGTATGATCCCACTTACGTGAAATGCCCAGAATGAGCAAATCCACGCACCGAAAGCAGATTAGTGGTTGCCAGGGACTGAGAGTGGGGAGGAACAGGGAGTGACGTTTGACGGGTACAGGTTTTCCTTTTGGGGTGACGGGAAGGTTCTGGAACTAGATGGTGGTGACGGGTAATATTGTGGATGTGCTCGATGCCACTGAATTGCCCCAATTTAAAAACGGGTGATGTGGTAAAATTTTATGTTATGTGTATTTTACCACAATTAAAAAAAAAGAAGTCAAATGTTTAAAGGTCACAGTCAAGAGTGAAGTGAACCTAGTTGGTTTGGGGCGGGCTGAGTGGAGAGCGGGAGCCATGGGGACAGGGCTCTGGGGCCTGAACAGCAATGGGGGACATGCTTGCCCTCCAGTCCCCCTTGCTCACTGGGAGAATTTGAAGGTCAAGGGGTGCCTTCTGGCACCTCCACACTTTATCTCCCAGCTGGCGTGGCTCAGCCAACACGGGGTTGATGGCAGACGTCCATCTGTCGCTTTCCCAGATGTGTGGCAGCGACCATATCCCCTCGCGTTATATAGAAAAAGTCTGGCCACGTTGCCTGCATCGTCTTTCTCCCTTTGGAGCCACCAGGGAGGGATGTGTTCCCCGGGCCCTGAGTATTCCTGGTACAGGGGAAAGGGACCCGTGGATCCAATGGGGGTGGAGGGGAGGACTCCTGGAAGGAGCTGAGACCGGGGACCACGTGGGGCAGCCCATGTCACCTGGAAGAAGAGGGTCTGCGAATTGACTGAGGCCCTGGTTTTTTCCAAGCTGGCATGGAACAGGATGTTAGGCTGTCCGGAATCAGCTGTGTAGGTGAATTTGCCATCAGATAAACATCATCCCCAGAAGAGGTTGGACCAGGTAACCAGGAGCAGATTTTGGCTGCATGAAGCAGGGGAAGGAGACGGCATTTATGTAATGCTTACTCGGTGCCGGGCACTCTTCTCAGTCATTAACCATTAACCAGCCCTTCCACCCGGATGAGGTAGGTACTGCGATGAGCCCCCATTTTAAGCAGGAGACACTGAGTCATAGAGAGGTTAAGAAGTCCCAGGAAGCAGTGCAGCTGCAGCCACATTCCAGCCAAGGTCCCCCGGCCTCCGAGTCCGCGAGTGGCGTTGACCTCTGTGTCATTCTGCCTCCGGTAGTTATGCTGGTTGGTCAGTTTCGGGTAATTTTCTGGTAATTCCTGACGGGCGTGGTAGCATCCTGCCAAGAGAGGAGACAAACCCGTGCAGCAGCGAGGTCGGAGGACGGAGGTGGAGGTGGAGGGGCAGGCAGTGAAAAGCTTCTGTCCTTTGCAGGTGCCAGTTACAGCGGCTCTTGGGAACGTGTGGCCGGCTGGCATGTGGGGCTGGCGTGGCTGAAGCCACTGGTTGTGGGTGTGGAGGACCATGCACGACTCGGTCCCCTGTGGTCACAAGGCAGCCCCGAGTGAGACAGGGCAGATGGGTCAGCTTAGATGATAGAACAGTTTGGATAGGGGAGCAGGTGCGTTTCACACACACACACACACACACACACACACACACACACACACACACACACGCATGCGCCCAGGATGAAATTTGCATTATAAAAACATGCCTTTTCCAAAATCGAAAAGAAAACCCTCTACCACTGGTAGGAGGAGGGCAGGGAGGCCACTGCAAAGTTAACATTCAGAGGGCAGGAACTTTTCTTCTATATCAACAGGAACTACTTACAAACAGTGTCCCAGTGAGTGAAATGTTAAGGGGATGTCTGGCCTGTAGTGTTACTGGGTGAATACACAGCATTCGTATAATGGAAACAGAATCCCAATTAGAACAGTAGCCAAAATATCAAATACGCAGAAATAAACGTAGCGTTAAAAGTACAGTGTATTTAAAAAAATTTTTAATGTTTGTTTATTTACTTTGAGAGACAGAGTGAGCACGCACTCACACACATGCAGGAGTCGGGGAGAGGCAGAGAGAGAGGGAGAGAGAAAGAGACAGAATATCCCAAGCAGGCTCTACGCTGTCAGCACAGAGCCTGATGTGTTCATAGGCTCGGACCTATGAACCGTGAGATCGTGACCTGAGCCTAGCCAAGATCAAGACTTGGATGCTTAACCGACTGAGCCACCCGGGCATCCTCAGAATGTATATTTTTAAAGAGGGTAAAACTTTTCCAAGGGACATTATGGAAGACCAGGAAAAAAAAAAAAAAAAAAAAAAAAAAAGGAAGGTCTTACTGTGCTCTGGGTGGGGGAGACTGAACACTGTAAAATGTCACTTGTCCCCTAAATAAGTTTAACGTGATTCTAGTCAAAATCCTAATGGGATAGGACATGGTCCTTAAGTTCGGCTAGAAAAATAAATGAAAAATAAATGAGTACTAATAGTCAAGAATTTTTTGAGGGGCGCCTGGGTGGCGCAGTCGGTTAAGCGTCCGACTTCAGCCAGGTCACGATCTCGCGGTCCGTGAGTTCGAGCCCCGCGTCGGGCTCTGGGCTGATGGCTCGGAGCCTGGAGCCTGTTTCCGATTCTGTGTCTCCCTCTCTCTCTGCCCCTCCCCCGTTCATGCTCTGTCTCTCTCTGTCCCAAAAAATAAATAAAAAAAAAAAACAAAAAAACAAAAAAAAAAAACGTTGAAAAAAAAAAAGAATTTTTTGAAAAGAAGAGTAGGGAAGGGTGATGTGCCCTCCCAGATTTTTACAATATTGTAACCAGGATATTTAAATTAGTGTGATAGAGAAATCACAAAAGCTGAGTAGAAAGTCCAGAAATAGACTCAAATGTAAACATAAGAACTTAGTAGGTGGTAAAGCTATGATTATTTCTCAGTGAGGAAAGGAATCAGTGCTGGGAAAACTGCCTATTTTTTAAAAAAATAACAATAAATGAGATTTCTGCTTCATGCTATAAACCAACATAAATCCCAGGATTAAAAATTTCTGTATTTTTAATGAATCCTTAAAAGTTCTCGAATAAAACATATCCATGTCAGTGTAATCTTGGGGGTGAGGAAAGCTTTCTAAATATGATATAAAAGTCAGACATCATAAGAGGAAAGATTTTAAGTGGCTAAAAATGAAAACTTCGGTACATCAGAACTCTCTAGAAGCAACAGAAAGACAAACTAAAAGCTGAGAAAAATATTTGTGACATAGAGGACCAAAGATTAATATCTTCAATAAATAAAGAGTTCTTATAATTCAATAAGAAAGGGTGGGGAGAGAGATTCTAATACAAAATTGGGCTGACAAAATGAACTAGAAATTCAGAGCATTTGAGCAAATGGCAGTAAGCATCTGAAATATTATACTTACCTAGTAATTAAAAAAAACAACATTAACAGGAATGGCATTTCAAAAGGTATTAAATTGGTAACTATTTACAAAACAAAAAGTAATTCCCTGTGTTGAACGGGTTGGAGAAACAGATTCGTCCACTGTGGTTATGGAAGGGCAACCCGGTACTACTTTTGTGAAGGATGATTTGGCATCGTGTATCAAAATGTATCTTTGACCCCATCCCTTCATTTCTAGGAATTTAGCCTAAGGAAATAGTGATGCTTGCCAAGATTTAGCTATAAGGTTGTTATTACAGCGTTGTTTATAATAAAATAGGGGAAGAACCAGCTGTCTTTCAGTAGAGTTTTACTTACTCAATTATGGGATATCTGTGTAATTATGTTGCAGGAGAATATTCAAATATGAAATGGAAAAATATAGTATATTGCCAAAGCACATTACACAGGGAGGGTCAACTCTGGTGAAGAATTGGACCAGACGCCTGATTAAAGATAAATCGATTCTGGGGGCGCCTGGGTGGCTCAGTCGATTAAACGTCTGACTTCAGCTCAGGTCATGATCTCTCAGTTTGTGAGTTTGAGCCCCATGTCAGGCTCTGTGCTGACAGCTCAGAGCCTGGAACATGCTTCCGATTCTGTGTCTCCCTCTCTCTGCTCCTCCTTCACTCGTGGTCTGTCTCTGTCTGTCTCAAAAATAAATAAACGTTAAAAAAAATAGAAAAATAAAAAAAAAGAATTGGGTGCATTGGAGCCTTTAAAAAGCGGGTTTTCTCACCTCAGCAAGGAAATCCTGTGTTCACCCAGGAAAGGTTTGCTAATCCGTTTTCCATGGAAAATTTAGCCGAATCTAGAATAAAATTTATCTCGAATTCTCAGTTTTACTATAAATTACTATATTTTGGAATTAACGTGGCTTAACCAGTTGCTACACGTTTTTTTTTATTATTATTATTTGAGAGAGACAGAGAGAGAGAGTGAGCTGGGGAGGGGCAGAGAGAGAGAGAAAATCCCAAGCAGGCTCCACACTCAGTGCAGAGCCTGGCACAGAGCTCGATCCCACGACCCTGCGATCGTGACCTGAGCTGAAATCAAGAATCAGATGCTCAACTGACTGAGCCACCCGGGCACCCCCAGTTTTTAAACTTCTGTGAAAACCTCAGAGACACAGAGAGAACAGAGGGGGGACATCCACATTCCTATTGCCTAGACTTAACAATGAATGTGTTGTCCCATTTGCTTCAACATGTTTTCCTGAAATAGTTTCATCTATCTATCTCTCTCTCTCTCTCTCTCTCTCTCTCTCTCTCTCTCTCTCTCTCTCTCTCTTATGTATCTGTCTCTATCTATCATCTATCTATTATCTATCTATCTATCTATCTATCTCTCTATTATCTATCTATCTATCCTATCTATCATCTATTATCTATCTCTATCTATCTCTGTATCTATTATCTATCTATCTATCTATCTAATCTATCATCTATTATCTATCTATTATCTATCTCTGTATCTATCTCTGTATCTATTATCTATTATCTATCTATCTATCATCTATTATCTATCTATCTATCTATCTATCTATCATCTATTATCTATCTATCATCTATGTATCATCTATTATCTATCGTCTATTATCTATCATCTATCTATTATCTATCTATCATCTATCTATCTATCTATCTATCTATCTATCTATCATCTATATATCTGTCTTGAGAGAGAGGAAGGGAGAGAGTATGCATACAGGGGGGCAGAGAGAGGGGAGAGAGAGAGAGAGATCCTAAGCAGGTTCGGTGCTGTCAGCGCAGGGCAAGGGGCGAGGCTATGTCCGGCCTGAGTGTAGGCCCACCCTGTCACTTGGGGTGGGGGTAGGGGGCAAGAGCTCTGAGCTTCCTTCAGGGGAATGTCCCTGAAGAGAGGCATCTTCACAGTGGAGGGGACAAGGGAATGGGACAACATCGTAAATCCTTGCTATGTGTCTCCATGGTGGGAGTGTGGAGACATTGTGCAGTGACCTAAGGTGTCCATCAAGGAGGAGGGTGTAAAGCAGGGTTTCTCAATCCCAGCATGGCTGACAGAGGGCCTGGAAAATTCTTAGTTGGGGTGGATGGGGGGGCTGCCCTGGCCTCCACCTTCCAGACAGTTGTGATAGTCAAATGTTGCTGGGGGACGAAACAACCCCCAGAACACCCCAGGAAAGGAGGCCAGAGGCTGAGCTCAAGGGACATGGGGCCCATGTGTGGGACCTGCTCTCTGCACCCTGGCTGGGGACCAAACTCATCCCACACCGAATCTGTTGGAACGAATGGTATTGCCATTTTCTTTGACCACTGGTGACTCACAGAAACGGCCACTTTGGAGGGTCCAGCTTACTGTTTGGCTCCTCTGGGCCAGGAGGCCCTGCTCTGGGCAGCCTTTGTGAAGCTGTCCTCTTTCCTTCCTTCTCTGTTTGTCCGTCTCTGTGTTTCTCTGCCTTTACTTCTGTCTCTCTTCATCACCCCTCTCCACCACCTTTCTTATTCCTTCTCTTTCCCGGTCTCCTCCCCCTCCCCCTTTGCTCTCCCCCATTGGGGGTCTGCACAAAGGGCTGGGGCAGAGGTCAGGCTGGGGGTGACCAGGGCCCAGAGAGCACTGCCACCCCCCACCCCCTGCTTGGGGCCTCAGTCGCCCCAGGAAGCACAAAGGAAGCCATTTGCATAGCGGGTCCCAGGACCCCATTGTCTCCCCATGGCTGGCCTCTGCAGGTGGAAGATGATAAAGGGATAGCCTGGGAGGCCAGAGGAGCAAGCGGGGGCGGAATATTTAGCCCTTCCCGGGAGCTCTTCCCACTGGAGACTCAAGGGGATGGCCGATGAGAAATGGGACAAGTGACAGGTGTCAGAGAGAGAGGCGATCGGAATCCCGGGGGCCCGCCCCTGTGTCACAGATATCACAGGGTCCTTGTTGGCAGGGGCAGGGTGGGGGCAGAGGCCTAAGCCTCCCTGGGGGGGTTCCTCTCGAGGCCTGGGGCTGGGCGCTGGTGGGGGGGGGGGGGGCGGTGCGCACCGTAGCTGGGCTGTGCGGGGCTCCCTGGCCAAGCCCCTGAGCTCACGGTCCGTCCTCTCTGGTCAGGATCGCGGTCGGGCTTGGCCCCTCACAACCTCCACAACCAGTGACCCGGAGCAAAGTAAGCCTCCCCGCCCCAGAGGTGGGCGTTAGGCAGCCCCCACAGCCGTCCCTCCGATTTCTTAAATACCTTGCCAGGTTTAAAACCACTCCAGACCGAAACTAATCGTAATCGTAGTGATGGATTAGTCTGCCAGCACCACCACAAGAGAACACCGGAGACCGTGCGGCCTGAGCAACAGAAGTTTCCTTTCTCACTGTTTCCGGAAGCTGGAAGCCCAAGATCAGGCCGCCGGCGTGGTCGGGTTCGGGTGTGGACCCTCTTCCTGGCTTGCAGACTGCTGAGCCGCTGTGTCCTCACCCGGTGCACCCGGCCAGGAGAGAGCTCTCTGGCGTCTCTTCCCATAAGGGTCCTGATCCCATTGTGGGGATCTTGGTGGGATACCGTGCAGGCTGTAGTAGGTTGTAGTCTGTAGCCACAACTTTAAATCCACAGTTATTTACTTAAGAGCATGGATTTCGTGACCCTTCCCCCTGCCACCCCCAATGAAAGTGTCTTCCGGGCCACTTGATGGTTTGGGGCTCAGTCTTCTCAGTGAAATGAAGCCAAATGAGCTACGTGATCTATCCGACACCTCCCAGCTGAGAATCCCGGGGCGCCCCTCTTCCCGCCTCCTTCAGGGCGCCACGCTGGTGGTTGGGAATTGGCCCTGGTGGGAATACTAACACCTTGGCAGTTAGCACATGCGACAGATCGAGGCTTTTTCTCCCCAGAGCGTTGGTTGTTACGTTTTTCTCCGCATTTTCTCCGAAGGGCATCCCGGGCATGGAAGTTTGGATCTCGATATCCGGTCTGGCGTCCACATTTGACAGGTGGGGGGGGCTGAGGCCCAGAGGGGGACAGTGACTTGCCCCAGGTCACACAGCAGGTTGACGGCAGGACCCCAGGGGCAGATCCAGGTTTGCCAACGTTTCATTTACTGAGGTGCCTCAAGCAAGCGTCCTTCCGAGGAGTGAGCCGTCGGGAGAAATCTGACATTGGGGCTCGGAAGAGATTCCTTCTGCTGGAGACGGGTTCGACACTCATGAACTTTGGGGCAGCAGGTTTGGAAATGAGAACAGCTTGGAAATTTCCTTCCAGCCCAGCTGGGTTAGGCTTCAGCCACTGCCCTCTTCCCTCCAGCTGCTCCCACAGAGAGCGCTGGACTGTGGCTCATACCACAGCTGTCCTGCTTGAAGAAAGGTTAAAGGGCTGGACGGTTATACCTGCCCGTGTAGCTAGCCATAGGCTGGGGACTGCCTCCCCCCCTCCCCGGGAGGGGGCGTGCCACTTTCCAGATATTTCCAGTAGAGTTCCCATCAGCCCAGGGCAAGCCTTCAGAGAAAGTATGAGCGGGAGCCATTAGGCTTCAGCACCTGGAGCGGCCAGAGGTGGGTGTGCTGGCCCCGTAAGGGGGCTCTGGGCAGGGTACCAATCACATCTGCTCTACTGGGTAAGCTATTTGAGGGGGACACACGTTTTACTGGGACTTGGGGACCCTCTGTGGATTTCTGTCTTGTCTACTCCAGCCACCCCACACTGTATAAAGACCTGGTGGTTATCCCCTGGGGCCCCGTGTCCCCGCTCTGGTACCCAGCCAGTCACTCAGTAATGACAGTGTTGCTTAGGGTGGGCCTTGTGCTTCAGCAAGAAGCCCCAGCGACCCAGCGCAGGTGTTCCTGGCGGGGCGGCTCCGTTCCAAGCAGTGAGTCGGGGGTCCAGGCTCCTTCGGTCAGGAGGTTCTGCCCTCCCCTAGGGCCTTGGGGTCATCACTGGTTTGGCAAGAGAGAGCTTAGGGCAGCAGGAAGGAGGCTCAGAAGGGCGTCCCTTCTACCTGTGTCCCATTGGCCAGAGCTGAGTCACCTGACCACACCTGCTGCAAGGGATGCCGGTTAATGTAGTCCGTAAGCCCAGGAGGAGCAGGAATGGCTGACGCTTTTTGCCACAGACCTTTGTTCACTGTCCTGGCCTCAGGGGCATCTGCAGCCATCCAGTTATTGGCACTGGAAAGAAACAGTTAAAAATGTGAGGGCCTTTTCTCTGTGTAGGAAGGACAAGGGACCTGCGTGCTGCCCGACAGCTGCCCGGATTTGGGGTGCAGACGCACCCGGGAAAGTACACAGAGGCGACGCTGGGTTCCATGGCATGGCCTCATTGGCAGTGGCTTCACCAGCTGGGCCAAACGGCCAACCAGGCAGCCGGTGGATGCTACGGGGCTACAAGCATCCCTCATTCATGACCTTCCCAGGGAGCCCCGGCTTAGCCTCCCCCTCCCCTGCTCCCCCCCGAACCACCCTTCAGTGTTGACGGCCGCTCCAGGCCGTGTCCACCATTGGCTCTGGCTGGACGGGTGTATCGACAGCCAACTGGATCCCCATTGGGACAGCTTTGTTTTCCCTGCCGAACACAAAATCCCCTGTTCATTCAGAGAGCCGACAAGGAGACCCCGTGGGGCTGGCCCTGTGGGAGCAGATTCCGGTGAATGCAGCGCCCGAAAGGCGGCCGCTTATTAAAGGCGGATACACAGGATAACTCTGCCCTCCAGGCGGGAGCCAGAATGGGGGGCACAGAGCTGTTACAGCGGATTAGCAGCCGCAGACTGACGGAGACAGGTGCAGCCTTGCCTGCAATTTGGAAGGGTTTATGAAATACTGATCCCGTGCTCTATAAATCCTTCCCTCGACCTCATCTGGGCTGCAGGCTGAAAATGGGGATCTCTTTGGAGTCCCCCCCCCCATCCCCAACATTCCTTGGGAATTCTAGTCCGAAGGTTGGTGCGCTTGTCTGTTCATTCATCCATCCGTGGCACGTTCACCGAGGGCCTGTATTAGGGCCTGTGCTGGGGTTACGGGGAGGATGGAACGCGGGGCCTGAGTTCAGGGGACCGTGGTTTACTGTGTGAGAAAGAGGCATAGATCGCTGAATCTGATTCAGGCTGTTGCCTGTCGCGGTAGAGCCAGGCATCCCGCGTGGCCTTGCGTGGGCCTCCGGATGTCAGGCTTCGCCAAGAGCCTGCTGGGTCTGTTCTACCTCGTCCAAAGCCTCAAGTCCAAGGTGCCTGTCATCCCTCCAGGCGGGCTTTTGTTTCCTAATGGCAGATAATGAGAATCAGGGGCAAGGCTAGAAATTTGGGGTCCTCCAGCAAAACCTCTGGAAAGTCCATCTAATGTGGCAGACTTTATACCTTGAAGAAAGCTTAGGGAGCCGTATTCCTCTGGCTCTGATGCAGATTCGGTCTCCGTGTCTCTCCCTCATGTAGAGACGGGACCCCCGCCATCTGCCCCAGCCAGGCAGCCCCCCTCATTAGGCGAGGCAGCTCAGCTCTCTGCAGTGAGAAGACATCTCTGTCTATACTCTCGAGCGGCTTTCCAGAGCTCATCTCTGGTGCAAGAGTTTTGATCTTTGATTCGGACGAGATATTGGAACTTGTTCAGTGGCTCAGGGTTTAGGTGAGCATGTTATAGTGGGGGTGGGGGGTGAAGGGGGTGGCTTGGACCTCAGGCCTACCGTAAAGCCTGCTCTCCCCAGGGCAGAGGCGCATGAAATCAGTGGGCTCTGAGGAATTCTCCTTGGCGGGGGCACAGGTAGCGGTTGCCCGGTTTCTAACAGGAGCTGGTGCTTGTGGGTGCCAGGAACAGAGCTAAATGGTATGTGTCACACGTATGCCCCCCAAACCCAGGGGTGAAGGCTGGCTGGTCTCTCTGCACCAGAATTGTCCCGGCCGCCTCTCCAGCGGGCACGTCGGGTGCAACCATTGGCGGATCTGTGGGATGCACAGCCAGGCCTCTGGTTCCCTTAGGTCTGTGGGTGGTGGGTGGGAGTCAGGAGGCCCTCCAGGACTGGGGGACAGATGTGGAGCATCTGCTGGAAATCTGGGAGTTCCTGGAGCCTGAAGAGGTGGTTACGACATGAAAGACTGATATAAAAAAAACTTGGCTGTCTTGTGCAAGCCTAGACGTGTCCAGATGGCAAGGGCAGGGTGGGGATAAGTCCAAGTTGTCCACTGGCCCCTTGGTGACGTCCAACCTCTAGGCCCTGCAGTGGCTCAGGGGAGAGTAGCTGTGCCTCCCCCTGGAACATGCAGACTCCTAGAACCTTCTGCAGGAGGAGCATCTGTGTCTCTGATTACCTGGAGTCTTTCTTGATTTCTTTTCTTCCCCAGAGCAGACACACAACCTTCCTTCTCCACGTGGGAAGGTTAGCAGGGCTGGGTCTCGACAGGGCGGATCGCAGTGTTTGCCACGGGTCTTGCCCTGCTGGGGAGCGAGCGGCCCCCATAAATACGGTTTGCAGACAGCTAATGCCATGCAACTCTTCTGCGGTTGATCATCTTGGAGGCAGATCTTTCCCAGACGCATCGCCGACTTTCCTGCTCGGTGAGCACTACCCGTTGAACGTGATTTCACCTTTCAGGATGTTGCAGGGGTTGCAAGAAGGGGTCGTGCTGTGATGCGGCCACAATCCCGAAGCTTCTGGGCCGTGGTAGGGACTGTTTGCCTCTGTTCAAAGTGGCCCTTAGGTATCCCACATCTGCTTGTCTAGGTCTCCTACTTTTGTGCGTCGTCTTCTCCTTCTCTTGGCCACCTGTTCCTTCTTCTCGCCAGTGGGCCCATCTCTAGAGGGTCCCCCACCATTTAAATATATACATCCTTCCATACCGTGTTCAAGGAGCAGTGCTAACAACACTTATTATCAGAGTCCGTGAAGGAAGGATAATTAAACTATGAGCGGGGGCCCCCGGGTGGCTCAGTGGGTTAAGCATCCGACTTGGGCTCAGGTCATGATCTCGAGGTTCGTGAGTTCAAGCCCTGTATCGGGCTCCGTGCTGATGCCTCCTTGGGATCCTCTCTCTCCCTCTCTCTCTGTGCCCCCCCAACGTGCACACGCACATGTGCATGTGTGCTCTCTCTCTCTCTCAAAATAAATAAATAAGCTCTAAAGTATAGCAAAGACCCAAAGGGATTGCCTTTGTAAGGCAGTTGGGCCATCCAGACCTGTCCCTTCCTGGTTCTCCCCTATATTCCAGAGAACTGAGATAAAGAGACAGGTGGCCTCCACTTGAGAGGGATTTTGTAGCCAGGAAGCATTTCCACACCCAACCCAGACGCCCAGGAAGAGGAGACAGGAAGAGCCCCCTTGGTTCTCACTTTGGAGAACTGAGGAACAGGCAGGTTCAGAAGAGAGGCCAATGTGGTGGGGCACCTGAAAGCCATGCTTTTGGAGCTTGAAGGACCCAGGGAGGCTTGCAAGGGAGGGGGCGCTTTCTTCGAAGGTCTTGCGGGCTGATCTGTTGGTTACACAGGTGGTGGGCACATACGGGCTGGAGCTGAGACCACCAGGGGGAGAGACAGAAACAGGTGAGGCTCAGCTCACAGAAGTCCCGTGCAGCCCGAAGATCAGCACTGAGGCAGATTCAGGCTCCAGGATGGCCACGGGGAGGTGCCAGGATGGGCCGACCTTCAAGCAGGTGGCCCCCCGTGGCCTTCGTCCAGTCAGTGGCAAGCGAGAGAATGTGTCGGCTTTCCCACAGGGCGACCGGAACGCCTTGGTTGAGTTCTGAGGTTGATTAGTGATGTCTGCCGTGAGCTCAGCCGGGGAGACTGTTGGTCCACCTGCTGCCTGGTGGCTTCCCTGCCCCACCCAGCCTTGTGCTCCACCTGTGTCTTCCCCGCCAGCCCTCGTTGTCTTTTTTTTTCTGGAGACAGGTTGTTGATCATCAAGCCTTTCGTCTAGGAGCCTCAAGTTTCATACCTGCTTTCCTCTTTTTCTCCTTTGCACCGCCTGGACTCCCGTTTACAGTAAGAGCCGGGAGCTCATCTGCCAACTCGTTGGGGGAAGGAACTACTCCCGAAACAGCTGCGGCAAGAGGAGGAGGAGCCTCCTCCCTCCGTGGGGCAGCTCTTGAATGTGGCCCTCCTGCCCCTTCCTCTCCCTGGCAGCCTCTGGGACCACAGCTGCATGTTCGAAGGCCTTGGCTGCTGGGACGAGGGGCAGGGGCGCGCCGGTGGAAAGGGTGTGGTTCTGCCCGAGAACCGGAAGCTGAGAGGATGGGCCCTGGAGAAGGGGCAGCCCCTGGCTCGGGGTGGGGGCAGGGGAAGGGGCATAGCTCAGTGGTCATCGGGTTGTCCTTGGCTTTGGGGACAGAGGTTCTTCCGACGTGGGGTGAGAGGCAGCTGGTGTTAGCAGAGGCGAAATGCCCGTAGAGGCCGTTACGTGGCTCGGACGGGGATGAGGGAGGGCTGCCCAAGTGGAGACCTAGCACCATCCCAGGTGTTCCGGCTGGACGTGGGCTGGGCCCCAGCTGCGCCCCGTGGACCACACTCAGCAGCCGTCTGAGGCCCGGGCAGGATCCGCAGGCAGGGAGCCGGCTGACCCCAAGGCCCGTGGGGCTGGTGGCAGAGCAGGGTCTGGGGCCATCTTTGCCGTAGAATTAATCCCCTCGGCGTGGTTCACGCCAGCTGGGGAGGACTGGGGGTGGGCGGCCAGGGGTCAAGAGAAAATTCTGGACGTCCAGGAGCTGGTTCGGTGTGCCGAGCTCTCCTGCCTCCAGTCAGGAGCGCTTTTTGCAGCCCCGAGGGCTCTGGGCAAGAGGCTTTAATCTAATTACATGCTTTATTTGAGCCAATTTGTTTTCCAATCCATCTTGTTCAGCAAGAAGAAAGAGCGCGCTGGGGACTCATGGCACCCTCTTGTTCCGAGGGGAGAAGAGGGGCTGCTCTCTTGCCTCACGTGGGCCAGTGCAGCCCCTGACCCTCCCCCAGCCCGGCCACCCCACCCCCAAACCGGGCCGCCTTGCAAGGAGGGGCTGGGGGCTGGCCACCTCTTTCCTCAGCCCAGGGAGGGAGAGCCCGCTTGCGGGTCCCCTCTTCCGGGAGTCCAGTGCGCCCGCCTCTTGCGCCAGGCTGACCGAAGCAGGACAGGCTTCTGGGCGGGCGGTGCGGGAGGGGAATGCTCGTTCCCGTGGGGTCGGTCCGGCCCGGAACCTTCCTGGCCTCCTCCTGCGAGGGCTGCCCTCAGCATCCCAGGCCCAGGACTTCAAATCTGCAATTATATTTTCGTATTAAAGCAGCAGCTTTAGGATCTGTGTTATTTTTTTTTTTTTAGTTTATTTATTTTTGAGAGAGAGAGAGGGCGCGAGCAAGTGGGGGAGGGGCAGAGAGAGGGGGAGACACAGAATCCGAAGCAGGCTCCAGGCTCCGAGCTGTCAGCACAGAGCCCGATGCCGGGCTCGAACTCACGAACTGCGAGAGAGATCACGACCTGAGCAGAAGTCGGACGCTTAACGGACTGAGTCCCGCCAGGCGCCCCAGGACCCGTGTGCCTAAAGTCTAAACAAAACACCAGCGTCCTTCCACCCTCCCCGGAGAGGGAAGATTTATGAGCTCCAGTCTACTCCCCAGGCCTGGAGCCTCCACTCGTTGAGGCTCAGCTTTTGTGTTTCGCGGCATTTTCCCCAAATTGTCTTTCTCCAGCCTCCCTCCAGCAGCCCGCTTCGGGCCTGCGTTTTTACACAGACTTGCGTTTTGGGGCGGGGTCCCTTGTAGGGCCTGGTGCCTCCCGCCCTCGGACAGGGGAGTGCCGAAATTGCACGGAGCCGTGGTGTCAGCTGAGCCCCCCTTTTATTCAACTCACTCAGCAAATATTTATCAAGGGCTTACATGTGTCCCAGGCCCCGGGGAGAGGGCGGCGAACAAGGCAGCGGCCCCTCGTCCTCCGGGAGGCAGGGCAGAAAATCAACACACCGAATTGAATCGTGTGTAGCTTCTAGCCCTCTGTGACAAGTACTGGGAAGAAACCAGATCCCCCAGAGATGGGTTTGCTTTTTGGAGCAACCAGAGGTCAGTCAGTACATATTCGAGCGAGCAATTTAAGAAAAGAAAAAAAGAAAGAAAAAGAAATTCTTTTCATTGGGTGCGCCCACAATACGCCGAGATTCGTTTTCTTGTCCTGGTCCTTGAACCGTAGTAAAAAAATAAGGGTAGCTTACGTGTTTTAGAGCTTCGCATGTCGTTAGATCTTCAGAGGGTTCCGTGCATTTAATACACGAGCAACCTGAGGTTCAGAGACATGCAGAGACACACCCAAAGACACACAGCTTGAAAGTCATGGAGCCAGTCCTCTGGGTTCCTCGACAGCCACCTGCTAAGTGCCCCTCAGTCCATCAGATTCTGGGGTGGACCGTTCCCAGTGGATTGAACCCCGGGGTTCGGGTAGAGACAGACACTCCAAAGGGAACAGGCCAGGACCCGCAGAGGAGCCCCCGGGTGCGGAGCTCGAGGGGGCTGCTGTGCAGATCCCAGCGGCGCGTCTCAATACGGGCAGTAGGGCACCCTGATTTCGGGTGCCCCTCAAGCCCTCTCCAGCCCAGCTTGTGCTGCTGTCGCAGAGCTTAGCCGATTTAAGGGACGCCCCAGCCTTTCTCAGGGTGTCACGTGGGTCATTGCAAAGGGGGCTGACTGTGTCTCTTGCTTGGGGACCCTGTATCTGCGGGTTTGTGTGTCCCAGCAGCATCTCACAGGGGCAACTGCATTCGGCTGGTGTTACGGTGCCACGGCCGGTGGGTTCAGCCAGCACTGTGCCCGGTGCTGGGACCGAGGTCCGGTGCACCGCCAGGAGACGTGGCAGACGGGCTGTTCTGCACTGTGAGATAGGCGCTCGGAACGCTGGCTGCCCGCTCTGGGTCCAGAAAGATGGTGGGGGCAGACGCGCTCGGGTGCCCAGACCCCACCGTGCCACCTGCTGCTCGGTGGGGGTCAGTTTTATAGTCTGTGCTGAAGCCCAGGTCCAGTCACCCTACTGGTCCGGCCCCACCTTTCCCCCTGCTCATCGTTCACTGTCGTTCAGCTGGGGACCCGCTTAGGGGGTGCTCCGAGGGCCACGCCCACTCCACAGCGCCCTCTCCTCCCCGAGGTCCCAGCCACGAGGTCCTGTCCCAGAGAAGCCGTCTCTGACGCTGCACCACTGTCACTTCCTCCTAAATCCCGCGTGTGGGCAGGACGGTTATTGTCATTGCCGTGCCCCTATTTCACTGATGGGGAGACTGAGGCTCGGAGCAGTTAAGGGCCCCAGATCACTGGGCTGGGCATGCGATCATCGTTTTACAAGAAGCAGCTGCTTCCCCTGGAGCTCCTCTCTGGGGCCAGAAGTGGGGCCGGGCCCGTGGTGGGCTGCAGGGGGGTCTCGGAAGGAGAATATCTGAAGTTGCAAAGGTCGGGGTTTGCTATCTGGGAAGAAAGGAGGGTGGGTGCCGGGGAGGCTGTGCTGGATCCGTCAGACCCGGGTCTGATGGTTGAGCCTCTCTAGGGCAAAGTACGGGAAAACAGGGTCCTGGCTGGGCTTGGCACAGCGCACATGTCTCCACCCATGCGGGTGCAGCAAGGGGACCATCTGGGAAGCCCTGGGCGCCGGTGGCCGGAGCCGGGGAAGGGGCAGAAAGGCAGGGCAGGGCTTACCTTGGAGCACGGGGAAGGGTCCGGAGCACCAGCCTCGGCTCTAACCCGCTGAGCCCCGGGCCCCCAGCTTCATGCAGGAGGACGATCCAGTTCACCCCACTGTGGAGCACACACCCGTGTCCACACTTCCTCACCGGAACGTGTCTCTGTGGTCCTTGACGAGGGATGAGGCTTGTGGGGCGGAATGAGAAGGCTTGGGAACTGGCTCTTCGTGAGGACAGTCCAGAGTGGCGATCACGTTCCGGTGGCCTCAGCTGTGAAGTGCTGTCTGGGCAGCCCGGGGCGGGGCGGGAGCCCATCCCATCCCTGCTAGTGAGAGGGTGAGGGCCAGCCTCCGTCGGTGCAACTTGAGACCCTGCACCCAGCAGCCCCCAGCCACCGAGGCTGGGCCGGAAGCCCCTGGTGGCTTTGCGTGACATTTAAAATAGAACCCAATCTGTATCTGGCTGCACACGGCCTGTCAGACTGTGTGAGTCACATCTCTGCCTCTGTCTTCATTCATTCTGTGCAGGGCACCCCAGCCTGCATTCAGTCCCTGGGCTGTGCCAGGCACTTGATCCTGCCTCAGGGCCTTTGCACAGGCTTTTCTTCCGACTTGGAACCCTCTGCCCTCAGATCTTCATGCCCCGCCTCCTTTGCACTGTTTAGGTCTCCGGGTTGTTTTATCCCATAAATAAGTGGTCCCCATCCTCACCGAAGAAGGGACTCGCTTCGGAATATTTTTAGTGTTCCTTTCTTCTGAACACGAGAGTTGTATACTCATTACGGTAAAACTAAAGATACAGATAAGCCAAAGCGAGAGCGTAAAAACCAACCCTAGTCCCGCCAGGCAACGTTTTGGTGCATGAGATACTCTGCTAGAATAGAATTCAAACCCTTGCCCAGGTCGACAAGCCCCCAGGGACCCCCTGCAAGCAACGCAGTCCCACCCCGTTCACCAGCTCCAGGCTCCCCTCCTTTCTGTGTCTGTGTCCCGCCTGGCCCTTTGCCGCCCTGTGTGCCTCACAGAGCTGAGTCCTTGTCCTCCTAAATGCCACCTCCCGCGGACTGACCTTCATATCTGAGTAGGTCTCCATCCCCGCCCCCGTTCTCTACTGACACGCGCCGCTCACGTCTCCCTCCCCTTTATGAGTGCCACTCTTTGATGGGCGTGATTACGCTCATGTTGTTGACCTGTCTCCTCCCGCTGTGAAGCCTCCCCAGCGTTTCGTGAGCCTCACTGACCACCCAGCGCCTCCCAGAGCTGGCCACATGGAAATTGCTTAGCAAGCTCTTTAAGTGAGTGGATGGATGATAAATCCGTAGAAGTGGGGGTGCCACGTCAAAGGGTGTGCATTTTTCCAGGGTTTTGACATTTCGATGCCGGTTGCACTCGAGGAACATTAACTTGCGCCCTTGCCACGTTGTGCGTGTGTCCATGTGCGAGTTCGTGAGCCAAAAGTCCTATATTCCCGTGGATTTAAGTTGCATTTCTTTGATCACTTGAGATTGCCCATTTTTACATCTCCTTGTCCCTTTTATCCCCCTCTCTTGTGAATTGCCTGTTTCTCTCTTTTGAATTTTAGCTTGCTTGTCTTATTGATTCCCAAGAGTTCTTTACATATTAAAGACCCCCATCCTTTGCTATCTATGTCGCAAACACTTTTGGCTTTTTTCTAGTCGTTTGCTTTAAAGGTCACAGGCACCCGGTGCCTAGCTCCTCTGCCAGGCCGTTCCTGGGGGCTGCCTTATTTGGGGGAGTCCTAGGCATTTCTGCCCCCGAGCCCAAAGTCAGAAGGGCATTACGTTGTAGAGGCAGGTAGGGCTGACAGAGCGGATTGGCAAGACCAGCACAGGCTTAGAGAGATGTCCGGCCTGTGACCCTGGCTGTCCCCGAGAGGTGGCTGTACCCTGGGTAAAGGGCTTGTGGGTGGATATACTAGGAAGGTGGTCTTACTTCGGGGAGAGTCTTTAAATCACCTGCAGCCTTGGACGGAGAGGTGGGGAGTTGGCTTCACGAGGAGTGCTTCCTCCACCCTCCCCACGCCTTCCCTACAATGGCCTAATTTATGAAGCCCCCCGGGCGCCCACCGTGTGCCAATGGGACTCTGGCCTGAGGAGGTCTGAGTGGCTTTGTGGCTCTAGGTCGGGTGGAGCCCAAACACACTTTCTCCGGACAGACTGGCCTCACCTGCCTTTTGTCAGCTGCTGGTGGACAGAGTGGCCCAGTCGAAGTGGATGGAGCCAGCCAGGTGTCCCTCCTAGCCCTGCCCCCTGAACTTTTCCACCCTGGCCAGGTGGCGGTGGAGGGGGGGTGGGGGGTGGGGACCAGGAGCCCCCTCCCCTGCGCCCAGCAGCTCACCCAGCCCTGCAGGTCTCAGCCTGGGGCTGGACCGCGGTGGCTGGTGTCCCTTGCTCGTTACCCCCACCTTCCCGAGCCTGACAGCCCAAAAGCAGAGAGGCAGGGGTGCTGCTCAGAGCGAGACCTTGGCCAGCTCCCCGCCCTGCTCCGAGGGAGGTGCCAGATGCAGTGCCCCTGGTTCCAACGGGGGGACGCTGGGCCCCGCCTGCCATATGCTCGGAGATGAGCCTCGATCTGGCGAGCAGGCCTGCCCAGCAGGATTTTTGGCACCTGGGGCACAGGAGGCAGACCAGAGGGGTGAGCTGCCCGAGGTGGTGGGAGAGGACGGGAGCGGCTCAGCCGCTGGGATTGGGCCTGTAGGGCCCCCTCTTGGCTCTTGGCTGCGGGCTGGTCCGGGGAGCAGGTGGGGGGAATAAAAGGGAGGTCGGCTGCTCCCAGGAGGAGCCAGGACGCCAGCCGGCCAGGATGGGCCTGCTGCGAGCTGCAGACGGCAGCCTCCGGGCCTCGGCGGCTCTCTCTGGTCCCTGCGTCCGTCCCTGGCCGTCCCCGTCTTTCCGGGGAGGAGGATGGGACTGGCAGGTGACCCTGGCGTAGGGGCCCCTGCGGATCTCACTGTACTGATCCGTACCCTCAGTTCGAGCCCCAGGGGGTCCCCCGAGAGAGCGGGGGGCCCACCCCTCACTCTCTGCTCCTGTGCGGAGACACCCGGGGGGCCCAGCCACTGGCCCGGCGAGGACGGGACCCTCTTTCCTGAGAGTCATTTGTGCCGGGCACAAAACGCGGGGTCGGCTGCTGAATGAGATCAGTCAGCTGGTCTGCAGGGTCTGTGGGTGCACACGCTCCTGCTGGTTTTTATATCAGCGTCGAACCAGTAGGACACTGCTTTTCCCTTTTTTTTTTTTTTTTTTTAAGTTGAAAAATGATCGATTTTAGGGACTTCCACACGGTCCTGCTAACCGATTTCCACCTTTTTCTGTGTTTCTGCCCCAGATCAAGTAGCATCGGATCCAGGGTTTTCTGAAGATGAGTTCTCTCTTCTTTAGTCCGACTTGGTCATTGACGTTTTCCTAAAAAGTAACGCCTTTCATTCAGTGTCCAAGATTTCAGCCTAAAGCTGTCTACGGTAGCTTTATACTTTGTAAAATGTTCTTTAGACCGTGGGTTGTACTGCTCTCCTCATTACTTCCTGAAGCGTATCTGAGGTTTCTCTCTTAATTCATAATTAGACCTGACAGTGTTTTGTCTGGTCTTCGTTTGCTTGGTTTGTTGTTGTTGTTGTTGTTGTTGTTGTTGTTGTTGTTGTTTTGGGTTTTTGTTTGTTTGTTTTGTTTTTTGTTGTTTTTGTTTTTGCTGGAGTTTATTGGTTCGGGGGCTTTCCTGAGAGTCATTTCTTGGGAGTGTTTGCATCTTGTGAGTTTTTCTGCTATTCTGTCCCACTACTTTCTACTTCTGTTGTTAATCTTTTCCCCCAGCTCCCTTCAGATGTTGTTTTGCTCACTTTCGAACTTCTAGAGTCGAGTGCATTTGTTTTCATTGTTTTCCGTTTAAGAATAAATCCTGTTTATTACGATGCGGTTGGGAAATGTGGCCTGTACATTTCCAGCTCTTTTGGAATTAATTTAGCATCCTTTTACTGCTTATGTGTCTGCCCGTTCCTTTGTGTGTTGCTAATACCTTTTGGTTAATATATTTCAATAAGATATTATTCCACACAGAACATTCTCTCCATTTTTATTACTGGGCAAACTTCTTTGTTACTTAGTGATGAACATAACTTCCTTAAAGAAGCTTACAACTTCTTTCAGTGTTGTAAGCTTTGAAAACAAACTGCTTCAGGGGTGCCTGGGTGGCTCAGTCAATTGAGTGACTGACTTTTGATTTCAGCTCAGGTCAGAATCTCATGGTTTGGGAGTTTGGGAGTTCGATCCCTTCATCTCTCTCTGTGCTGATGGTGCAGAGCCTGCTTGGGATTCTCTCTTTCTGCACCCCCCCCCCTCAAAATAAATACACTTGAAAAAAAAAACCAAATTGTGTCATTTAGTTATGTGCCGCTGAAATGGTTATATAATATTTTTTAATCCATTTTTCAGTAGAGGGGTTGACTCCATTTCCAGTTGTTTTCTATAACAACTGTAATTCCTCTTCTGTAATTTTGATTAACCTCAGTTGCTTTTTATATATTCCACTTTTTCTATTTTTCTTTTTCTTTTACATAGTTCCTATGATTATTAAAAAAATTTTTTTTTAAGTAATCTCTGCACCCGATTGCAGAGTGCTCGAACTCACAACCATGAGATCAAGCAAGAGCCTCACGCTTGGTACACCTGGGTGGTTCGGTTGGTTAAACGTCCAACTCTTGATTTCAGCTTAGGTCATGGTCTCATCGTTCGTAAAATTGAGCTCCTCATCGGGCTCTGCATTGACAGTGCAGCGCCTGCTTGGGATTCTCTCTCCCTCTCTCTCTGCCCCTCCCCTGCTTGGTCTCTCTCTTCCTCAAAATAAATAAATAAACTTAAAAAAAAAAAGTCACATGCTCTACTGACCTCACCAGACAGGCGCCCCCATATTACCTATAACATATTTCCCGTATTCTCTGGTGTTTTGTGGTTGCCTTTGAGTTTTTTGAAAGCACTATTTGATCTAATGGCTTTTATTTGTTAGCGTCAAAAATGAAACAGCATCTCTTAATTTTTACCTACTTAAGACTAAGAATTGTATCCCCACCCCATTCTACTGCTTAGTCTTTGTTAATATGATCTAAAATTTCAGGCTACGTTTTATCGTTATTCATACGCATATGTCCTTATATATACTCATTCACTGATGTTCTCTTTCAAAAATTTAAAAATTATTTTGAGGGGTGCCTGGGTGGCTCAGTTGGTTAAGCATCTGACTTCGGCTCAGGTCATGATCTTGTAGTTTGTGAGTTCAAGCCCCACATCCAGTTCTGTGCTAACAGCTCAGAGCCTAGAGCCTGCTTTGGATTCTGTGTCTCCCTCTGTCCCAGCCTCTCCCCTGCTTGCACTCGGTCTCTCTCTCTCAAAAATAAATAATAACCATTAAAAATTTTTTTAAAAATTATTTTGATATTTGCTTTCAGTTTTAGAACCAAATATGAAATGTCCACAAGGGCTGGTTTCAGAGCCCATCACCGGCGCATTCATACTGTACAATCTCATCAAGGCTCACCAAGACTTCTCCTCTTAAACTCTTACTTTTGAATCATTTCATGGTTGTTTGGAAAACATTCTCGAGTATCTCCCTCAGAAAAGGATACATGATTGGAATATTGTCTGGGATCTTTCACACTGAAGAACACCTTCTGTTCTTTGCGGTGTGCACACATATGAGACAGTCTAGCTGGGTATAAAAATCCTAGACCAACAGATTTTCCCTCCTCCTATGAGCATTGTTCCATGGTCATCTGGCCGGCTTCTTGTTGTTGATTTTTCATCCATATAGAATTTTCTCTCATCCTGGTATTTTGTATGTCGTGCAAAGACATGTCTGAGTGTTGGTGTCTTTTCCTTGGTGTTTTTCCAAAACATCCATGAACCTTCTCCCTGTGTGTATGTAGGTCTGCCTTTAGCTCAAGAGCCCAATCTTTGATTCTTGTTTCTGTTCCACTTGACTTCTGCTGCATTGTCTCCCGCTCCACTGTCTCTCTTATATCCTTACCACTTTCTCTTTTGTGGTTTCTGTGTCTTTAACCTTTTCCTCTAGAATTCACGAGTGTCTCTCCAGTTTATTCTCTCTGTGTCTGAATCAGGTTTCTCCAGTATCATTTCTTTTTCCTGCTTCCAAAGGAGGGTTTTTTATGTTTGTTTGTTTGTTTGTTTTTTTGTTTATTGAGAGAGCACAAGCAGGGGAGCACAGCAGAGAGAGGGAAAGGGAGAATCTGAAGCAGGCTCCGTGCCATCAGCACAGAGTCCGACATGGGGCTCGATCTCACCAACCGCCAAAGTGGGTTTTAACGGTGCTCCTGAGTTTTTAGGTTTTGGCTTCGGTTTTGGTTTTCCCAGTTCTTTCTCTCCTGTGTCACACTCTGTGTACTATTGTATGGTACAGTCTCTTCAGCTCAAGTGGTCTTCCCTTATGGCTTTCTTCTCCAATTGCATAGAGGTGGTGCCTTTTTAGATCTTTTTTAGCCTGCCATGCCCATTCAGTTACATGTCGTCTGTGTCTGTTTTCAAGCCGTGGTGACAGAGTTTGAATACGTGTGATAGAGACCGTATGGCCTGCAAAGCCGAAGATATTTGCTGTTTGGCACTTTGCAAAAAAAAATTTGCAGATCCCTCTACTGGCGTGACAGACGGATTCTCATCTCAGCTCCAAGCTGGATGGCAGGGGGAATGCGTGCAGCTCCCTCCCTGCTCCCCAGGTCCTACCAGCATTTTCCCTCAATTCACTTTTGCTCTGTAGAGATGCTATCCTTCTGTCTGCACTGCCTGGTCTCCTCATTCTCTGCACTAGTGATCTTGATAAAAATGCACGTTCAGAGGTGCCTGGGCGGCTCAGTCGGTTGGGCATCCCACTCTTGACTTTGGGTCCAGTCGTGATCTCACGGATCATGAGTTTGAGCTCCACGTGGGGCTCTGCACTGACAGTGTGGAGTCTGGTTGGGATTCTCTCTCCCTCTCTCTCCCTGCCCCTCAGCGGTGCGCGCGCTCTCTCTCTCTCAAAAATATATAAAACATTAAAAAAAAAAAAAGATTCCTTTCCCTGGAGGAGGGAACCACCGCCGATGCCCCCACCCACTTCCTGCCCCTTTGTTTTCTGGTGGTTTTGCCTCTGTGTCCTCTCTTTTTTTCAAGATCTTTTCTGTTCATCAGACAAAAGGCTGCATCTCGAGGTAGAACCTGGGACAGGTTTTGCTTGCTTCACCACCATCTGCCTTTAATTAATAAAGATTGCTCCCAGATTCCAACATTGGGTCATCTATCAGTTTAGTTTTTGGCATTAGCGTGAATTTCTTCCCCCCCCCCCCCCATCGTCTTTACAGCTATTTTGGAACAAAACGAGGAGAGGCTCCACGGGAGCTGCCCAGTAGATGTGCCATTTTGAAGGAGTCGGGACTGCATCGTGTAAAAGCTGTGGCTCGTCCGTCCCGCAGCAGGCTCCTTAGCTGTGTGTGCATCTGATCAAAGAAAGAAGTGCAGGAACATTTTCCCTATCCAGGGACCACTTGTCCAGTGACCTCAGTTCTCTGGAATACAACCCAAACAAAGAGTGCACAAGCAGCCAGATAGCTGCCACGGTGTCCATGTTCCGGGCGTTATTCGCTTTACCCAAAGGAGAGTGTTTCCGTTTCCCTCATTCGAAGCCGGGTTACCCGTGTTTTCTGCACACTTCTAACGGTCTTGGTCTTTGCACTCCTAGCCCACAACCAAATCGGAACCGGCAACTCTGAAGGGGATAGGGAACGTTTTTTGACAACGGGCACACTGACCTAAGAAGTGTTTCTGATGGGGGCACTGGGGTGGCCCAGTCGGTTAAGCGTCTGGCTTCAGCTCAGGTCATGATCTCACGGTTCGTGAGTTCGAGCCCCGTGTCAGGCTCTATGCTGACGACAGCAGAGGGCCCGCTTCAGATTCGCTGTCTCCCCCTTCCCTGCTCACACGTGCATTCTCTCTCTCTCAAAAATAATAAATTTTTTAAAAATTAAAAAAAAAAGAGGTGTTTCTGGTGGACCAAAAGGAAAGACATAGGACCCCTGCTCTCACCCCACAACTCACACACCAAAGTGAAAACAGATACAACTGTAAATGCTTACCAGTGCCTGGTAAGGGCAGGCGCTCTATGTGAGCACCCTCCACTTTGAGTCAACAACCACGTCTCTGGGCCTTTCCTCTGCCAGTCTGGGTGCCCTGGGCACCCTGGCCCTACCTTCCACACCTATAGTTAGTTCCAGGAGTGACTCCTAGGACCCTGGCCTCGCATCAGACTCACCTGGGGAACTTAAAAAAATCAGGACAGGGGCACCTGGGTGGTTCAGTCAGTTACGTGTCCGACTCCAGCTCAGGTCATGATCTCATGGTTCATGGGTTCAAGCCCCACGTCGGGGGCTGTGCTGACAGCCCGGAGCCTGGAGCCTACTTTGGATTCTGTGTCTCCGTCTCTCTCTGTCTATCCTTCTCCCACTCATGCTCTGTCTCTCTGTCTCTCTCAAGAATAAAATAAACATTAAAAAAATTAAAACGCAGGACATGCAGGGGCACCTAGGTGGCTTCGTTGGCTAAGCACCCGACTCTTGATTTCGGCTCCGGTCACGATCTCACAGTTCATGAGTTCAAGCCCCGCATCCGGCTCTGCATTGACAGCTAGGAGCCTGCTTGGGATTCTTCTCTCTCTCCTTCTCTCTCTGCCCCTCCCCTGCTCGCTCGCTCGCTCTCTCTAAATAAATAAATAAATAAATAAATAAATAAAAACTTAAAATCGGGACATGCCCCCTAAACCAGTGAAATCAGAACGTCTTGGGAGTGGGACTCAGGCATCAGTGTTTCTTAAAGCTTCGGGGTAATTCCATCCCCTAGGGCCCCGGGTGGGGAACCACCGGGGTGTGAGTAGCAGGAGTTTTCCAGCCAGACCACCTCATCTCTAAAAGGCGGTAATTGTCAGGGCCGAGGGCTCACACCTCATGCCTCGTTGGTAATGTTGAGGGGCTGCCATTGAGGTGCTGGGTCTCGATAGTCACGGGGACCCACCGAGGCTTTGTCAAGCAGGGTCTCACTAGGCAGGGATGCACGCCACACGTTCTAAGACGGTTTCTGTGCCAGGTGGATACTTGGCCCCGGAAGGAGGAGCTGTGGATGTTACCAGGAGGGAAAGGAGGGCGCCAGGGCCGAAGGTGTCACGGGGTCCGGCCACCGTCCCTCCAGCCCCACGGTGCCGGGCTGACTTGTGGCGGATGCTCTGGAACCTTCCTGGCTTTCAGGTGGGACTAGCGCTGACTGCCTGGGCTGTGTGCCCCGGGCTGAGACGGAGGGGGTGTGTCTGGCCCTAGTGCCGGGGAGGCAGGGTGTGGGGCATTTCCTGCAGACTGGAATGCAAGTCCTGACGCGGGCCAATGACGTTCGACCTTCGTAAAAATAATAAGGAAGCGACGAGAGTGGATTCAAGGCTGCCCCAGGAATAACGTCACCCAGCCCTGCTCGTATTCCAATTCGCTTCCCTCAGTGGAGAGGGCAGGGAGGGACTCGAGCCAGCTCGCTCAGGACCGCAAGGACTTACGCACAACCCGGGTTCAGACGCAGCGGTGGCTTTGCTGTGAGCGTCATCTGTCCCTGAGCTGGCAGAGATGTGGCCAAGAGCAGCCGTTCCCACGGGTGAAGCGCGCTGTGGTGGTCATGGTGCCAGTGCCACTGATGTGTGCGTTCGGGCCACCATCACCTCACATTGACCTCTCGGGCTTGGCCACAGAATGCAGGCTGCTGTGTCTGGACAGCCCAGATCCTGCGTCCCGAGAGGCCCCTGCTGCGGTCACCAGCCAGCCAGCACTCAGGGCCTCTGGTGCTCCTGGGCGGGGCCTCCTGGCAGGTGGGCGGGGCCTCCTGGAGAGTGGGCGGAGCATCCTGACAGGTGCCTTCTGGCCGGTGAGGGGGGCCTCCTGGCAGGTGGGTGGGGCATCCTGGGGGGGTGGGGCCTCCCAGCGGGTGGGGCAAGGGCTCAGGTCCAAGGGCTCAGACCGCAGGGCAACAGGAGGAGGGGCTGCTTTTCTCCGCCATTTCCTGAGACTGGTACCCAACCAGGTGCCCCAGGAAGTTGGTTCAGGAGGGGGCAGGGGGCTGCCAGGCCCATGGTCCTCAGGGCAGTGGGATGGAGCTGTTTTTCCTTCAACCAAGGCACCAGTCAGTGAATTCCAGAACTTGGAAGGAGGCATCCACCTCCCATGGGGCCAGAGGCTGACTTTAGCGAAATCTCGGGACATTTCGGGAAATCTCTGAATATTCTCTTCTGCCTGTTGGAGCCATGATGGGGGCAGGGGGGGCAGATGCACTGGGAGGCCTGATTTGCTGCTCTCGCTTTGTCCTGTGCCCCCACACAAATCATTGCTCACCCCCACCTTGGCCTTGGTGTTCCCCTCTGCAGAGTGAGGGATGGCACCTGTTCCTGGGGCGGTCACCTCTTTGTGTGTGTGTGATCTTTGTAGCCCCCTTCTCCTCGCCGTCACCAGGACACGTGCCCAGCTCACATCCACTGCCCGATGCCGTGTCTGCTCCTAGACCAGGCTGGGCCGTCCAAGCCCCCAGGCCGCTTCCCCACCGGCGGTGTGTGCGTCCCCAGCTCTGAGCGTAATGGCCCACATTTGAGGGAATCCGTTGGTTTGCAGAGACACTGCTCGGCATAACCTAGTGCAGTAATCGAGCAGCATCTCAGATCTGAGTCTGAGGCCCAGCCGGGGCACCGGCTCTCCAAGATGCACCCGGGCGGGTAGTCCCGGCTTTCTTATCTGCCAGAAGGGAGTATCACCCACGTATCAAGAACTGAGCGAGACCCGTCAGGCGGTGGTGCAGGGCGGGCCGGGGCGACTTCTTGGGCCCCTCTGGGCTGGGCTGGCCGTCGCGCTAATGAGGGTGTCACATCACACACGGATCCAGCAAAGGAATCGCATCACCGGAGCGGGAAGAGCTGGTGGGGGAGAGGGCGTGGTTGGGCCGAGGCTGGAGGTTTGCTTCGGGTGGACAGAGGCCGCCCCCCGGGAGAAGCAGACTGGACCTCGGCAGGCCCCAGGGCCCGCACGTCGCGCCTGGCTCACGCTCCGGCTCCGGGAAGCCCCCAAAGTGATACCCGGCGGACGCAGGCCCAGCAGCCCCGGCTCTCAGCAGTAGGGCCCATTAGAACTGAACTCTTCTTCGTGGAACATTCTATTTGCACACTCCAGTAGAGTGGACACCAAAGGGGCTTTCTAATGCTTCATGGGCTGCTAATTTCCTCCGTGACCTCTTTTGTTGGGGTCTGACCCCAGCCAGAGGCCCCGCGCCATGAAAGCCAGCGCCTGACACAGGCCCAGGGCACGGGGTGACAATGAGGCCTCTATCGGCTTTAATCAGGCTCCAGTTGTGTCTTAAGAACCGGGTGGGGGGAATCTGTGTGGCGCTCAGAAGCCCTGGGTGGCACAATACGAGAGCCCCCCGCATCCCTCACGGAGGCCGAGGGGGGCTGCGGGCAGCGGAGGAGGGATTCGTCAGGCCCCAGGGGGGGTGGGTCGGCCGGGGGGGGGGGGGGCCTTTGTCCCAGGCGCCTCTTTAGAAGGCCAGGCCTGCCCTGAATGGCCGCCCCGCTTCGGCCCGAGGGTATCGCAGGCCTCTGGGTATCTGGGAGGCAGGCCTCCCACTCGGCCTGCAGCCTATTCATTGCCAGCCTAATTAGGTTTTGTCTGTGCTCCTCCCTCCCCTGCAGACTGTGATTCCTACTGCAAGGCCTCGAAAGGGAAGCTGAAGATTAACATGAAAAAATACTGCAGGAAGGACTATGGTGAGTGTGAGTCCCCTTGTCTGGCGGGACAGCGGGGCCACGTGACCAGCCGGGAGTGGGGCTCGGTTGCACGTGGTCCAGGCTGCGTGCTGGTCGTGGAGTCCCTGTGACCGGCCAGGGGCCGGCTGGTGGCATCCCACGCCCAAGGGGCTTGTCACCTCTTCCACTTGGGTCTTCGGAGGCAAGGGGCCGTGGGGCGGGAGGGGCCGCGGGGTGCGAGGGCTGGGTTCTCTCCCTGGCAGGGAGGAGAATCTGGCATCCGGGCCAGTGGGGCTCCCCTGCGGCCGGGATGCCCAGTCTGGCCTCTGGTCTTCACTCTGTCCCGGAGATGGGGAGGGGGGGGGCTGCTGTGTGGCCTCAGACTAGTTGCTTTACCTCTCTGGTTTTCGGTGCCCTCATCCATTCTATGGGCTTCCAACTTGAGTCTCCCTCCGGTGCTCAAAGTGGGGGTTCTTCAGGAAAGGCGGTGGGAGCTCCAAGGGTTTAAAACTCCTATCCTTTTTTTTAAATTAAATCTTTATTTATTTATTTTGAGAGAGAGAGAGAGAGAGAGTGGGGCAGGGTCAGAGAGAGAGGGAGAGAGAGAGAAATCCAAAGCAGGCTGTGCGCTGTCAGCACAGAGCCCAATGCGGGGCTTGAACTCCTGAAACCGTGAGAGCGTGACCTGAGCCGAGATCAAGAGTCTGACGCTGAGCCGACCGAGCCACCCAGGCGCCCCTAAAACTCGTATTTCTGAAGCCTCTTCCTTCCAGAGGTCGACCCTGCAGGGCTGAGGTGGACCTGGGAATCTGCATTTTACAGGGCGTGCTGACAATTCTGATGCACCTGAACTTTGAACGCAGCTGCGGGGGTCACCAAAGGGGTTTTGCAGCCGGGAGCTTTGGGGCTGGCGGCCCCGGGAGCCCCGTGCAGGTGCCCCGTCACTCGAGCCGTCAGGCCCCCTTTCGGCGGGAACGGGGCGACTCAGCCCGTCACTCACTCCAGGCCATGCTCCCCGCGCCCCTTCTCCCTGTGGTCGGGAGCTGGGTTTGTGGTTTCCGCTACCTGAGCGCGTCTGTGCTGGCTGGGGGCCTGCGCTGGCCAGACATCACGTGATGCAGGGGCAAGGCCTGACTGCGGTCACGGTGGGTGGGAAGCAGTCAGGGAGGCCGCGGGAGGTGAGGAAGCCCCCATGGCCCCCGGGCAGATGTGTACAGCGAGCTGGGGGGCACTTCAGAGCCGGCCCGGTGAACAGAAGTCCCAGGAGGATCTGTGGGCACAGCTGGGGGAAGGCCCCTGTGCGGAGAGCCGGGCATCTATGTGGGCAGCCGAGCCCCCGTCACCAGGCGGGAGGTCACTGCCGCCTGGATGCGGGCCCGAGGGGCCCTGAACCTGGTGGGGCCCGGTGTGGCTTCCACCGTCCGGGCCTCCCCCCCAGGCTGGTGGGCCTGGCCGATTTGGACGGGGGGCTGGGCCGCCTCCTCCTGCACAGACGGTCCACCCTGCCCACCCCCATGCGCCGCCTCCCCGCTCCCGCTGGGTGTTGCCCAGTCCCGTCTGTCCCTCCGCAGTCGGCCTCCTCGGAGGCGAGTTCCCCATCCGAGGCCTCGGCGGCCCTGTCCCCCCGGCCCCCAGCCCTGCTCTGGTTTCTCACGTCTGTGCAACTTCCCAGGTCTGCCCCCAATCCTTCCGTAGAACCCGGGAGGCGTCACTTTGCTTCTCTGAGCCTCTGTTTCCTTGTGTGCAGCATGAAGGCCGTGCACCTGCTGGCTGTGTCTACAAGCAGCCAGCACAGGGCCGGGTGCCTGACGGGCTCCCCGGGAGGGGTGTCGTCTGCTGGTCAGCAGGCAGTTGGGCAGGAGGGGAGGGGAGGAAGGGAGCAGAGCAGGTGGAAGAGAACCTTGGTCCGTCCCTCCCCGACCCAAGGGCGTCCGGCCAGGTCTTACCTGGGTCTTACCTGGGTCTTAACCTGGGTCGGCCATTTGAACCAAACACGTTTTTGTGGTTTTTTTCTTCTTTGATAAGGATGGTGGTCGGGACCTTTTAGCATAACGAAATGAACGAGGAGGCCCGAGGGAACCCAAGGAATTTTGAGAACTCGTAAAACTTGCTCATTTTCCTCCGCGAGAGCATCTGTCCACACACCCACACGCACACGCGTGCACACCCCACACTGGAGCCCAGAGCATGATCCCAGTGACTCCGGCCGTGATCAGGCCGTGGGGATCCCCGTTCCAGACCCTTCTGGGGCCCACAGTACCTTCCCC
Organism: Panthera pardus; assembly: GCF_024362965.1. NCBI lineage: Eukaryota > Metazoa > Chordata > Mammalia > Carnivora > Felidae > Panthera > Panthera pardus. The sequence continues at coordinate 9,064,934 of NW_026526876.1, read as the reverse complement.
AAAGCCCCTCGACAGTGCCCGCAGGAACGTCTGCCTTCCACCGGAAAATAACAGACTTTGGGATGGTTTAAAGGTAAAGGAGCTGGGCCCTGAGTCATCTCTGAGCCCTGGTGACGACCACAAGGAGGGGCCCCGGGTAGGGTCCGCGTCCTCTCCGCAGAAGCATCCTGCCTCTGCTGAGGTCCAGGCGCTCTTCTGAGGGATGAGGCCTCAGGCCGGAAGGTCCAAGGGTTCCGTCGTGTTCCCAGGCTTGGGGACAAGCACGGGCTGTCTCCGCAGGCCCAGAGAGCCCGGGGTCATAGAGAAGAGCCTTGTGCCCCCGCACCTGCCCAGAACTGGACAGGGAGGAAGGGAAGGGCCAGGTGGTCCCGTGAGGTGTTGGCCCACAGCCCCTGTTCTCATCGCAAAGTAAAGGAAGGAACAATTAGACTTTTTTTTTTTTTTTTTTTAATTTTTTTTTTCAACGTTTTTTATTTATTTTTGGGACAGAGAGAGACAGAGCATGAACGGGGGAGGGGCAGAGAGAGAGGGAGACACAGAATCGGAAACAGGCTCCAGGCTCCGAGCCATCAGCCCAGAGCCTGACGCGGGGCTCGAACTCACGGACCGCGAGATCGTGACCTGGCTGAAGTCGGACGCTTAACCGACTGCGCCACCCAGGCGCCCCAATTAGACTTTTTAAAAACATTCCCGGGGCAGCTCCTGTTTTCCACCTGGTTTTATCTGACTTGGCTCCACTTTGTTCTCTTCTTACTATGTTGGATTCTGCCTCCCTGACCTGTGATGTTCCAAGGGACCCTGGTCCCCCTCAGTGGTCTCCTGTCCCCTACCAGCAGGCAGGCCGCACAGCCTCTTTTTCTAAACCCAGAGGGCCCCACCCCACTCCAGAAGCCCCTCACCTGCCGTGGCACCCGGGCGGCAGGGACATCTTTTCTGGGGGTGTGGAAGGTGGGATTCCTTCTGCCATCCGCCCCCCACCCCTCCGCCCGACCCTCGCCTTCCTGCCAGCCCCTGGCTCCTCATGGATTATCCGAGAGCAGCGGTGTCAAAGGCGGCTGGCTTCAGTCCCCTCGTGTCACCCAGCTGGCGGGTGTCTTGTCCACGGAGGCCTGTCCTGCTCGGTCCACAATGGCCTGCCCTGGGCGGCCGCTCTCGAATCACCTTTAGCCTCACCCGGGTCCTGCCCCAAGGCCGGGAGGGGTGAGGAATAGCCCAGCGGGCCCACCCTTGCAAGACTTCACGGAGGCCACCCCAGCTCCTGCCCCACACTCGCTGCCCGGGCACCCGCGGTTCTGCTGCTGGGTGACATTTGAGGAGGGGCAGCAGAGGCAGGAGAGAAGTGGGGCGTCCCCTCGGGGAGCCGACGAGCTCTGAGGCTGTCGTGCCTCCAGCCTTTACGTCCTCCTGACAGTTCCCCAGAGCCTGTTGGCTCGAGGCCCGGACTCGTACTGTCCCCTCCTATTCCCCAAAGATCCTGGGGGGCTTCTGGTCCCCAAGACTGATCCTGATTCCCTTGGGGTCACCTAAAAGCTGGGGAGCTTTTAGCCCCCAGCTTAGCATCCAGGCCTGCGTGGTCAAGCAGCAGGCAGGACAAAGATGTGTCGAGACGGAATTGCAGGGGGAGGGTCTCCAAGAGCCCAGCAGGGTGGGCGTCAGGCCGTCGGGGAGAGGCTTGTTCCGGAAGCAGTGAGTGGTGCCCACAGGGGTGGGTGCAGGGGGCGCACGGGTGCTCTGAGGCTGGGGGTAGATCCCGTGATTGGATTGCAGGACTTTTGTAGAGAATCTTCTTTGTATTCTGCTGGGACTGTAGAGCCCCGGAAAAGTGCGAGTGGGGGGCATCCCTCCCCTACCCGGGGCAGACCTGGGCCAGCCCAGGGGCACGAGGAGCAGGAGGGACCCGGCCTGGGGATGGGCGGCTAGGTGAGGCCGGCAGAGCAGCCACGGGGGGCCGGGGAGGACTGGGGAGCGGGCCTCTGAGGGGCCCGCGTCCTCTCGGACTGACACCCGGCAGGGAGCCAATTAGAAAACGCGTTTCCTTCGCTTCCAGGCAGCGCACGGGGTGTTCCAGAAGCTAATTAGTACCTCGGGTTTGCCGCCCCCGCCAGGTGACAAGCAGGCCCCAGACCCCCTTCTTCGTGCCAGAGGTCGTGGATCTGGGACCCACCGCTGACCTGGGCAGCGGACGGAAGGCGGGGTGGGGGGTGGGGGGAGCAGGGCGGTGAGAAATGGTCAGTGACTGGCTTGGGCTGTGCCGGTCCTGCCCCTGTGTCGTCTCGGGCACGTTCCTGACACGAGGGGGCCCCACGTGGGTAGGGCTGGGGCGGGCGCCGCGCAAGGCGAGAAGGCGTGGGGTCGGGGTCGGGCCTCGGGGCTGAGCCCGCCAGCCACGCCCCTCACATCCGGGCACGGAAGGGGGCACCCGCCCGGGATCTGGAGGCACCGGTTCCCGACTTGCTGGGGGACTTTGGACAGGAGTCTCGGCAGCCTGGGCCTCAGGCTCCAAGTCTGTCAGATGCAGGTGTCGTCAAGGGGACACGACGCCCTTCTAGAAGAGACCAGATGGCGGCCCGCTGCGCCAGGTGCCATCTCCTCGGGGCAGAGGTCACCTCCGCCCACCTCTCCTGGGCCACCCCAGCCCTCTGTCGCCCTCTAGGGGGGATCCGGCTCACCTTGCAAATGCTTGAGAAGGCGCCAGCCTGCGGCTCGGTGAGGGGACGGTGGTTCGGTTCGCAGAAGACAGTTTCCGTTATCGTCCGGTGTCTTGGCATCCCTGCCGGGTCACCGGGACCACCCAGCCCGGGCGGGACGGGCCTTTGTGTGAGCGTGCTCGCGTGACACCGTGTGTGCGCACGTGGGACAGCATGTGTGCGCACTGTGACGGTGCGTGTGTGGGCATGTGTGACGCCGTGTGTGCGAGTGCAGGCGGGACTGTGAGTGTGCACGTGACGGTGTGAGCGTGCTCGTATGACACCGTGTGTGAGTGTGCATGCGGGACGGCATGTGAGTGTGTACGTGAGGGTGTGCGTGTGCAGGTGTGCTCGTGTGACCATGCGTGTAAGCGGCTGTGCATGTGTGCAGGTGTGTGTGTGCATGTGTGAGTGCTTCTGTGAGTGCACACGAGTGTGTGACAGCATGTGGGTGTGCAAGTGGCAAGTACAAGTGCACCCGTGTGACAGCATGTGGGTGTGTTTTCCTGTGGGTGGACATGTGTAAGTGTGTTTGTATGAGAGCTTTGTGGCTGTTTATGTGATACTGTGTGAACGTGTGTGCTCATGTGATCACACATGTCGGTGTGCATGTGTGGTGTGAGTGGGCATACATGTGTGCAAAAGTGTGTGTGACAGCCTGTGAGTGTGCACACGTGAGTACATGTGTGATAGCATTGTGGGTGTGCTCATGTGACTGAGCATGTGCGTGTATGCTTGTGTGTGTGTGTGAGTGAGTGTGGGTATGTGTGTGAGTGGGCTCCTGTGAGTACACGCATGAGTGTGTGACAGCATGCGGGTATGTAGGTGTGCAAGTATGACCGTATATGCGCATGTGCATGTGTATTCCCGCGTGTGCATGTGTGAGTGTACGTGCGATAGCGTGCGTGGGTGTGCTCATATGCGTGTGCACATCGGTGTGAGCGCATGGTGCATGTGAGCAGGCATGTATGAGTGTGCACGTGAAAGAGTGCGTGTGTGACAGCATGTGAGTTTGCTCGTGTGAGTGCCTGTGCGACCGTGCGTGCGAGAGTATGTGCGCTCCTCTGACAGCGTGGTGTGTGTGCGAGAAGGCTCACGTGCGTACGTGTGCTCACCGCAGCCCGGGAAGTCCCGCCGCCATCCCCTCTTTGCACACCCACCGAGCACCTGCTGTGTGCCCCGTCCTGTCCTGGGCACCGAGCTTAACGGGAGGAGACCCAGGCTCAGCCCTCAAGGAGCTTGCAGTCGAGGAGGAGAGATGGGCACACAGATGAGAGCACGGAGGGTGGACGTGTGGGCAGCGTCCAGCCTGAGGTGGGCACAAGCGGGGCGTGGCCCGTTCTCCAGGAGGGCTTCCTGGAGGAGGGAGCCCCGGTAGCTGGTGCTCACAGGGCAGAGCAAGGCTCCCAGGGCAGAGGGAGAAAGGCGTCGGGCACAGAAGTGGAAACAGGCTGGGGGCAGGGGTGGGGGCCGGGGGAAGCAGGGGAGAGGCTAGTGGGGCGGGGGGGGGGGGGGAGACAGACAGCTCACATGATCATCTCACTTTTGCCAGTTCTTGGAAAAATTATTCATTCCCAGAAGTGTTTATTAGTCACCCCCTTTGTTGAAAGACGTTTGGCACCAGCAGATGGAAAAATCAGAATGCTTCCCACAAGACGGTTTGGGTCCAGGATTCCTCCTGAGATCCGCAAGGATGGCTTCTGAGGTACGGCTCCCAAGGGGACACCGTTGGCACCTGTGGGGAGGGACCAGGCTCTCGGGTCGTGCGCGTGCCTGTCCGTACTCCTGCTTTCTCGGGGGCCCTGTGGCCGAAGAGGGTCTGGGACCTCAGTGGGCTTCTGATTGGCATCAGCACCCCCAGGTGTGCCCTGGGTCCCCCGGGGGACGCGGAAGCCCAGGAGAGGAGCGGCCTCGCCAGGCCCCCGATGGGACACCTCACACCTCCCCTCTCCCGTCCTCACTGAACACCTGGGACAGAGGGAATTTCATTCCCCGCCCTGATAGGCTGAGACGCAACAAGGTAAGATGCTGGAGGCCAGGGACTCCAGAGCCCGAGAGGTTTGTCCCCTGTGCTGCCAGGGCGCTGAGCCTTGGGCGGCCCGGAGTGGGCACAGCAGTCCCTTCGAAGGCTCTAGAACTGGTTTCCCCACAGGATCCTTGACTCTCTGCTCCCGGGGAAGCCAGACGCATCCTGCCGGGGAAGCAAGCGGGAGGCGTCACAGTGGTGTTGGGGTGACTGTTGGAGATGACAGAGCCGGTGTGACGGACACGGTGGGGTGGGCAGGGGGTGCCGGTGGTGGGCATGGCGGTGTCGGGGAGGGAGGTCACGGGCGGATCCGTGATGGGATGGGGGGGCGCCCCAGCTGGCCACGAAGGCGTGTGTAGGGGGGACGCTGGGGGTGGGACGCTGGGGACACTGTGGCTGAGCCTGGCTCCGGTCTAGCTGCTCAGGCTGGAAATCAGATGGGGTCGGGGGACGAGTCTCCCACCTCGGGCTTCTGTTTGCCTGACCGGTTCCAGCGACACGGGGCCTCTCAGCAAATGATGGCATCTCTGCCTCTGTACACCCCTTCCCCTTCCTTTTCTTGACCTTGAGGTCAGTAGCTGTTCCCGCGATCGGGGTCAAACCCTTGAAGTTCAGAGAGCCGGACGGGTTACCGACCCCGTCCTAGAACCGGAGTTCCTGTGTCTGTAACGTCCTGTGATCTCGGGGCTTGGGTGTGGGTACACGTGTTAGAGGAGCACCCAGGGGGCTGATCCCCAAAGGGAGAGCTTCCTGGGGAGCCAGGCAGTTGGCAGGGCCCCCGGCTGAGGCTGGGAGACGCCACTCCGGCCCCCAAGGCATCACCCGCCGTTCCAGGGAGCGGGACACAGATGCTGGCCGCACGTGGCCTGGTGTTTCAGAGGCTCACTGACCCTTCCCTGGGGGTCACTGGCCCCTTGGGCATCCTCCGATTTCCCCAGCCAGATGTGACCTCCTCTCCTCCCCACCCCCAGAGCGCCAGCCCCATATGGAGGCCAGATGCGGAGCGGGGTGAGCGTGAGGCAGGCGGAGGTCGAGGAATGCGGGTGACCACCAGGTTGGGCAGGGAGGGCCCACGGGCCCCAGGGACAGCTTGAGAGGAGCCCCTGAGCCCGCAGGGTGCCGCGCTGCCTGGTCTCCCGCAGCCCTTCCCAGCAAGGTGACTGACCCTCTATCCCCAGGGAGTCCCCAGCTCTGGGCTCCCAGCACTACCCTCCCCGCCCCCGCAGCCGCCCGCAGGGTGCTGAGCTCCAGAGGGGCCTCCGGGCGGCTGGGGCTGCTCCCGGCCGCATCTCGCCCTCCCTGGAGCTTCCTTCCATTTTCTCTTCTCACAGTCTCTTCTCCTCTGAGCACCGGTTTTTAGGAAGGAGGGCTGGCTGGGGAAGGCTGGTTAATGTAAGGTGTCTCCTCTCTCCTCCCATTTCACAGATGCAGATGGGGATGCGGAGGCTCGGAGGGGTGAGAGGGGGGATCTGTCCAAGGTGCCTGGATTGCTGGGGCCGAGTTGGGGCGGGGACACCCTCCAGGGGTAGACCCGTCTTCTGCTCACCAGGGGCCTGTCTCCAGGGTCACAGAGTATTGCCCGCAACCAGTGTTCGTCTCAGCTGGGCATTTCCCCGCCGTGGGGTGGCTCTGGTGGCCCTGACACTGCCCCTCCGCTGGGCTTAGTGCCTTTGGCACTGAGGTCCCCAGCACGCCGGTCACCGTCCTGGGGCTTCCTGCCCAAGGCCTGCCCTGTCATCTTCCGGCACCTGCCTGTGTAGGCCCGGCCGGGATGGGAGGTGGAGCCAGGCCCCAGCCAGCCACCAGCCACCAGCCCCGAGGGCCGGCTGCGGGACGCGAGGCGTGGGACCGGGAACACCTTTCCAAGCTCAGAGACGCCCGCTCGACTCCCCGAGGCGAACTTGGCCGGCTCGGGAGCAGCCCCGGGACCCTGGTGTTGTGCTGGGCCCTGCCTGCTTGCTGTGTCGGGGCCCGAGGCCCCGTCTTCCGGTTTTCTTGGGGAAGCAGGTTCCGTCCTCCAGGCGTGGGGTGCCTCAGGAGCGGGAGCCCGGCGTGGTGTGCCAAGGGTGCCCGGTGTGCAAGTGCACGACAGGCCCAGTGATTGCGGGATGCCCCGCTGCAGGGCTCCAGCTGGGTGGGGGGCGGGGGCTGCCCTTTGGGCTCCCGCTCTTGAGGAGGGGCTTGCTGGAGGCAGAGGGCTTAATGGGGAACTGGGCTGTGTTGGGGGGCCTGATAGGCCACACCCCCACTGTGGGGCGGCTGTCAGTTTGTGGCCAGAAGCACCCTGTGTGCTAAGTTTTCTGTGAGTCCTGGAGGTCGCAGGTCCCGGAGGGACCAGGGGGTGATGAGGGGCCTGGACGGAGGCCAGACTGGGGGAGGTCGGCCCTCTTGCCTTCCCCTGCTTCGGAGGCCAGGGTCCCACAGACGCACTGGCCGGGGTGGTGCTCATTGCCGGGCCTTTCGTGGGGGGGGTGTTTCCCAGCGCCAGGCCCCCCCTCACCATTGCCCTCAGGGGGTGCTGGGAGGTGCGTTTGGTGAGTCGGGCGTCTCCCAAGGCTGTGTGAGGCCATCCTTCCGGCTGACTCTGGAGCTGTGGCCATGCCACGGGTGAGGGGTAGGGGATGGGAGACGGGGGGTTCCTCCTGCCTGGGAGAGGGGGCCCTGCCGAGCAGGCAGGGCTCAGGTCCACTCTCCTGCCTGAGCCTCTCTCCAGGCAGGGCAGCCAGTCTCCCGACCCCTTCACACTTGTGAGGGTGGGGTGTGTGTGTGGGGGGGGTGGGTGCAGGTGGCCAGGCAAGACTGGGACCGCTTCCCAGGGAACAGGGCTCCCAGATTTTGGCTCTCCGATTCCCAGATCTCCGGACGTTCCCTCCTCCTCCGGGGACCCCTGTGCAATCAGATGGTCCCGGGCACCTGACCCCTTCTCCTCTCCCAAGAATGGAGCCTCAGCACCAGGGCCTGGCAGGGAAAACCGAGGCAGCCTTCACGTCAATGTGCGGATGCCGCAGGAGGGGGCAGCCCCGGGAAGCCTGAGGACCCCTGTGGGTGGCTGTGGCTGGTGACCTGCCCTGGCCACAGCCAGCCTCCAGCTCTTCACCTCATTTCGTGGGGGAGGCGGTGACACCTCATCGAGGGTGCGTCGGCCCGCCCAGATGCCCCGCGCCCCCGACCCCGCACGCTTGTTCCGGCCCCCGCTGGCGAGTCAGCATCTCCGAGAACAGGACTTGGCTGTACTCGGCTGCTTCTTACCTTCACGGGGGCCTGGGAAACATGTGGTCAGAGCTGCATTTTATAAAAGCAGCTGCAGCTCATGACATACTTTCTATACCAGGAGATTTATGGGGCTGCATGGTTTTAATGGTTTCTGTGGGGTTAGTGTCCTCCCCCGTTCGTCCTGGCTGCTGTCTCGGAGACAGATGGGTGACAAGCCTTCCCTGGCTGGACTGGCCCAACAGGAAGGTATGGCTGGGAGGGGGGGAGGCCCGGGGCTGGCCACCCAAGCCTCCCTGGGAGGGGCAGCTGCTGGGAAGCCCTTGGGGGCCCACCCTGAGCGGTCCATAAATCCAGGAGACCTCCAGCCGGCAGGAAGCCTCCCCGCAGAGGTGTCCCAGGGCTCAAGGCTGGTGGGTAGAGAAAGATGGCTGACAGCCCTCTCGCCCAGAGCCCCATCCCCCGGAGCCCCTCCCCCAGACCCATCCCCTGGAGCCCCTCCCCCAGAGCCCCCTGCCCCGGAACCCCATCCCCCAGAGCCTCTCCCCCAAGCCCCATCCCCCAGAGCCCTCCACCAAAGCCCCATCCCCTGGAGCCCTCCCCCAGAGCCCTTCCCCCAGCAGATGAATGAGCAACTACTCTATGCCCTGTGCTGAGGAAAGAGCTTTCCTAGAACCTGGCCCAGGCCGGGAGGGAGCTTTGATGCCCGTAGGAGGTCCCCCAAACCTGCAAGCAGGGACCTAAGTCAGCTTGGAGCTACTTCCCGCTATGCCGGGAGGACAGGTCCTCCGAGGGTCCAGAGCTGACAGGCTGTGAGTCTCCTGGACCAGGACTGGAGCCGGGGAGCGAGGCTTGGGATGACGAACAAGGCTGCCTGCCCTAGGGCAGCGGGGCCCCCTTTGGAGGAACCCAAGCACAGGACCCGGAGCGTCCTACTTCTTAGATTGCTTCTGGTGGCCCAAGAGTCTCCTCGTGTTGGGACCCTGCGGAGGTCGGGGAGCTCTGAGAAGGACGGCCGAGGTCTGCTCCTATAGAAGGACACGTGGACAGCCAGCACCGTGGCCTGGATGCCCCCACCCAGCCGAGAGGACCCCCAGGGCTGGCCCCCCGCCCCTTGGCCAGACCAGCTCAACTCTGGCCACGGCCGTTACTGCTGACTCCGGCCAAGGGGCCCGGCCTGGCCCTCAGTCCCCCTCTCGCCCCTTGGAGTCACGGGATGGGGAGGTGCGTGCCCCTGCCCGCCCAGCAACAGGCTTGAATTAGAAAAGAAGTCAGTCATCACAGCCCGGCCCCGGTGGCTACTAGGTCCTTCCTGTGAGCCCCGGCATTGTTCGTGGGGTGGCCGCGGCCCCGCCTTGCTCGCGGCCTTGCTCACAGAGCTCGGCTGCTGGCTGCAGATGTGGGGCGCTCCGGGACTCCAAGGCCGGGAGACAAAGTGCAGCCCGGCCTGTAGGCCCGGGGCGTGGGGGGCCAGCTCCCGGCTCCCCGGAGCCTGAGAGCTCTCTCCTTGCTTTTCCACGGGCATCTGTTCCACTCTGCAGCCCGCGGGTGCCCCAGCTCGGTTGGGCTTTCCAGAGCCGCCCTCACCCATCCCGCCTCGCGGGCTCCGGGTCCCACACCCCGATGCCTGCTTTTGTCTGCGCGGAGAGCAGGGCGCCAAGCGACGAGCACAGCCGCTTAGTAGCAACTGCTGCCCAGCCTCAGCCCGCATTCTGTGGGTGAGCTAGAGTAAGGGAGGGCGTTGGCGGTGTGGACCCAGGGATGCGGCCGCGCGTCGCTTACAGAGGGGCCCGAGGCACCAGCAGCGTGGGGGCCAGGCTCCCCCTCCCAGCCAGCATCTGCCTCCGAGAAGGACCACTGTGGCTTTGCGGCTGGGTCCCTCTTCCTGCCGGCTGGTCCCAGCACGCCTCTTAGCGTCCCAGACTGATCTCACGGTCTGCCTTTCCGGGGCTAATCCCATCTCTCTCATTCCTGACTGCACGATGAGGGATCCTCACCGGATCCCCCCCATCCTGTCCTCGTTGAGGTCAGTTGAGGACATCGGTGCACAGACGGTGGGGGCTCAGGCGTCCTGAGGGCTGAGGCTAATTGGCCGGGAGTGAGTGTCATGTGTGCATCAGGGGCACAGCCTCAGGGAACGAGGTCCTTGGGCGGGCAGGGCTGCCCTTGGCTGCTGTGCCTGGCGTCCCGGTGGGGCAGTGCCTCGGTGGGGGCGGGGGGGGGGGTGCTGGGAGACCCCAGTCGTTCCGGGCTCCCGGCCAGCAGGGCCGGCGGGCCTGGCGCTGGGCTGTGCCTGGTGCGCTCCCGGGCGTGCGGAGCAGGTCTGCCTGAGGTCACCGTTTCAGTGTGTATTTTGAATATTTTCAGCTGTATATGTGCTGCAGGGACTTGGCCCGTGCGCCGCGTGTGCGGCTCATACTTGGTGGGCTGTGTAATGTGCGGAGGCGTCGCCAAGGGCAGCGGAACTGTGGATGTTTTCCAGCATAATCACATGCATCCTCCCCCGCCCTCCCCCGCCCCCGCCCCCGCCCCGTGCCGTCCCACCGCAAGGCCAGGGAGCTACTGGGGTCGGAGGAGGACCCGCGTCCACTGCTTTGGCCCCCAGATTCTCGGGGACGGCGAGGTGTCCGGGGCTGGGTCCCGCTTTGGGCTGCGTCCTCGGTGCTAAGCGGATCCCCTTCAGGCCCGGCCAGTACGGGTGGGGTGGGCAGCCGCTTCGGACGCCCTGCCCTGCCCGTTGTTCCAGGGAATTCCTTGAGGGGAGGGAGACTCCAGACCAGGAGAGGTGGGGCAGGGTCTCCTGCTTCCTGAAGGACCGCATTGCTGCAGCTCCGGGGACAAAGAAGGGCCCCTGGGGGCCTGGAGGGCCAGCCCGAGGCCTGACCTTGTCCAGCCGGCTCTCTCCGGCCTCTCCTTAGCACAGCTGGGACCCCTCACCAGGGCTGCAGAAGCGAGTACCACGGACTGAGCTTAAACAACGGAAATGTATCGTCTCACGGTTCTGGAGGCCGGGAGCCCGAGATCCAGGGAGTCTGCAGGCCTGGCTTCTCCTGAGGCCTCTCTCCTTGGCCGGCTGGCGGCCGTCTTCCCGCTGTGTCCTCGTGGGGTCTTTCCTCTGTGCGTCTGTGTCCTGATCTCCTCTCCTCACGAGGACACCAGTCATACTGGATTAGCCGTCCCCCCGCCCCCAATAACTCTGTCTTAACTTAATTACCTCCGTTAAGACCTTGTCTCCGAGCACCATCCCTCTCCGACAAACGGGGGTGGGGGACTAGCACTGCATCATATGAATCTGGGAGACACAGCTCAGCCTGTAACACCAGCAGACGCTCAGTGCCTGGGATCACAGCCGCGTTCTCCAGGGTCCCCCGGCTGGCGGGGGGTGGTGGCGGGGGCCAGCGTGGACGGGCCAGGGGTCTGTGGTCGCACGCAGGGAAACAGTGGCATCCTGAGGGAGGCTCATTGTGTATTCAGCTCAGTCCTACGGAGAGGAAACCGGGGTTCTCAGGGACGCCGGCTCCCCCGTCGCTTAGCCGAGGGGCACTCAGTTGCCACGGTGACCCCCGTCTGCACAGTCAAACACACGGCCCAGCCACTTCTGCAGGCTGGAGGGCTCCCCACCCCACCTCGGAGTTCACACTGAGTGTTGAGTCCCTTGGTGACGAAAACATGGAAACGGTTGCCATGGCAGCCATTCTTTGGAGCCCTCACACTGGAGTGCAAAGTTCAGGATGTCCAGGAACAGCTGAAATGAAAATCTGGGAAAATCTGCCACTTCCCTCACCCCAGATGAGGGTGGTGTTTGCTGCTCCCCTGAGCCCAGCCGTCCCTGAACCTGCCCGTCGTCCTGGGCTGAGCGCGGGGACGGAAGGGGGGCACGGGGCCCCCGGGGGTGACGGTGGCAGACCCGGAGAGAGGCTGGCCAGCACGGGACGCCCGGCCGAGCCGTAGGTGGGCAGGGGGTGACCGATCGGTGTTCCCCGGGGACATGTCCTCGTGGCTGCCGGAGCGGCTGAGCCTGCCGGCGACTCGGTTTCCTCGGCTGTCATCTGCTGCTGCTTTTCCAGAACGGCTCAAGCCCACTCACCTGCCAGGGCAGTTTTCAGCCTGGCCCAAAGACGAAGGGTGCAGGGGTGGCCAGTGGGCTCGACAAGGGGGATGTCCTCTGTTCTGACCATGGGGATGGGGAAGATGACCAGGTTTTCCTTGATGGGTTAGTGCACAGAGACCCCCTCCCTTTATCCCCTGGAATGATTGTACGTCCCCCCAGTAGTTCCCCAGATGGACCCCACGGGGCTCTGCTAACCTGAGATGCACTAGCCAGAGAGGTCTGCCATCACCTTTGTTTGGGAAACCAACACACACGCGTACACACACACACACATACACACACGTACACGCACTTTGTAGATTGAAGGCTCTGAAAAGTCCCGCAGTCAGGAAACCTCTCGACTTTGGTTGACCCAGAATTTCACCAACGTATTTGAGCCCAGCTCCCCCCTGCCCACTTTTTCTTTGAAAAGCATTTCTTCCTACTTTTGTAATACCTAATGTGCAGAAATGACCTTTATTAACACTTCCTAGGGCCAAGTGTATTTCCTGCAGCAGCAGTGTCAGCACCAGCTGGTATTTTGTGAGAGAGGCAGGCTCTGGGGCCCCGAACAGCTCCACGGAATCAGACACTCCGGGGCGAGGCACTGTGTGTTTGACAGGCCCTCCAGGGGATTCTGCTGCAGGCTCCGGTGGGGCACCCCTGTACCGGAGGAGGAAATACTGGCAGAGAATCAGGAGCGGGGGGGGATAGCCTGGGGAACTGGGGAGGGTCAGGAGAGGGGGAGGCAGCTTGGCGGGCATGGGAGGTGGGCATCCAGAGGACCCTGGACTCTGGAAGGGGACTACGGCCACCTGGAAGGACAGGTTCACGGTACTCGGCACTGGCACCGAGATCCCATTATGGTTTTCTGAGACTGGGTCAAGGTGGTGCGTCTGGTCCTGAGGCTCGATGTTAAATGACTGGAGCCTTTGTCAAAGCCATGGCGGAAGGTTGAGAGGGGTTCCCGCCCAGCCTGTGAGGAGTGGCCCCCACTGCTCTCACAGAGCACACCTGTCCTGGGCAGGCGGACTCTGCCCAGAGGGCTGGGAGGACGGGCGGTCAGTTCCTGTAAGCTTCTCCTGGCCTTCCTGGACCCAGAGGGGGCTCGTGCTCAAAGGCATTGCTGGGTGGCAGCTTCAAGCTGGGCACCGGGTGAGGCTCGTTGGAGCAGCGGCCCCGGTCCAGACGTCAGCAGGTGGGTTTCCACAGCCTCCCGCACCACCCACGCGTTCCCCAGTGGGGTACCCTGTACACTTTCCAACTGTGGGTCTCGTCTTCCTTCGCCGTCAGGTGGGCTGCCCCACCCTCGGCTCGAGGAGGGTGGGTCACAGGAACCAGGGGGTGGAATGGGGGGCCCAGGTGGCGCTCTCGGCCCGTGGCGCACTAGCCCGACTGTGCTTCCTTGCAGCGGTCCAGATCCACATCCTGAAGGCGGATAAAGCGGGGGACTGGTGGAAGTTCACGGTGAACATCATCTCCGTGTACAAGCAGGGCACGAGCCGCATCCGCCGCGGTGACCAGAGCCTGTGGATCCGCTCGCGGGACATCGCCTGCAAGTGTCCCAAAATCAAGCCCCTCAAGAAGTACCTGCTCCTGGGCAACGCGGAGGACTCGCCCGACCAGAGCGGCATCGTGGCGGACAAGAGCAGCCTGGTGATCCAATGGCGGGACACGTGGGCGCGGCGGCTGCGCAAGTTCCAGCAGCGCGAGAAGAAGGGCAAGTGCAAGAAGGCCTAGCGCGGAGGCAGCGGCGCGCCGGGAGGGCGGGCGGGCGGGGCCGAGCGCGAGCGCGCTTTCCCGGGCGAGGGGGGCGGGGCGGGGCCGGGGCCGTAGCGGGGCGGGGCTCCGGCCGCGGCCCCGCCCCCCGCCCCGCCCCCGCCGCGCGCCCGGGGCGGGAGAGATGAGGACGAGACTTAGCTACCTCACGGGCTCCTTCCAGAGCAGCGGCGCGCTCCCCGGGAGGGGCGGGGCCGACGAGGGGGCGGGGCCGCCTGGTCCCGGCCGGGGCGGGGCGGGGCGGGGCGGGGGGCGGAGGGCGGGCGCCCAGCCGCGCAGGTGGGGTGGCCCCCGGAGAAGGGGACGTGAGAACTGTGAACCTGGGGCCGGGGACCGAGCGAGCCCGGCCGCCCACCACCCGGGACACAGAAGACCGAGACGCCCCTCCTTCCCCCTGACCCTCCTTTGGGGATCCCCACACGGGACCCCTGGCTGCGACAACTTGGGCCCCCGTCTGAAGGGGCCTGCAGGCACTTGGGGGCGGCCGGAGCGGTGTGTCCCCCTAGCAGTCCCCGGGCGGCCTGTGGCCTCCGCTGCCACCTGCTGACTCGGTCCTCCAGGGGGGTCGTGGGGTGGGGTGGGGGTTCTAGTTCGCGGAGCCAGAGGAGCGGAGCGCGGGGTCCGCGCCTGTCACCGCCCAGCTGCGCGATGGGTGCCGGCCCGGAATTCTGGCCCGTGCCGAGGGCAGTGGGCCCAAGGACACCCCTGAGCAGCCCCAGCCGGGTGGTCACCGCCTCACGTTAGAGCTGCCTGTTGGAGGAGGCACTGCGGAGGCAAAACCTCCCAGAGAGTTTCCTTTCTGGAAACTTGGAACCAGCCCCTTTATGACATTTTCCAGGGGAGGGAGAAGGGGCAGTGACACTATTTGTGTAATGACGTCAGCTGCTGGGAAGGGCCTGGACGGCGTGGAATGCAGGTTTGCACAGGCAGTTGGGCCTGGCTGGGGGGAGGGGGCTTGCCCGAGGCCAGCCAGGGTTTGCAGGCTCAGCGAGGTGCCAGGGTGCGCGAGCCTCGGGCGGGCCGGGCCAGGGATGACCAGGTTCCCGTGGGCCAAGGAAGCCGTGACCACTTCGTGTGACTGCCCTCACTCCCGGGTCCTCCCCCTCTCCCCGGGGGAAGGGACAGAGGCTGCTGGACCAAGAATGCCTGCTGCGGCCCCCCCCTCCCGCCCCCCGGCCCCGGGCTGCCCTCCATAGCCGTCTTGGCCTAGCCCCGCGGCACCCGGACCCTCCGCTCGCCTCACGCAGAGCCCGTTCCTGAGCCCTGGGGCCTTCTGCCGCCCTGCCCCGGAGCTCTCTGCACTGCCCAGCGGCTCCGGCCCACGTCCTCGCCCCCGCCGAACCGAGTTCCGGACCCGGCTCCCCTCTCCGTCAGGAAATCCGTTTCATTTTCCCTGCTCAGAAGGGTCCTACCGAGTCTGAAGCTGGGCCCCTCGCGGTCCGGGTCTCCTCTGCCTCCCCCGCTTTAGCCCGCGTCGCGGCCGCCTTCTACTGAGCACCTGCTCCGTGCCAGGCACTTTACCCACGTGCTGTCACATTTCCCTCATGACAGCCCCGAGACAGGGAGGGATCCTCACCCCACTTTGCCAGCGAGGAAGAGGCAGGGCCAGGTTCAGGCTCCAGAATCGGGCCTCCTGGCCACGCTGCCCCTCGGTGCACGCCACCCTGTGGCCGAGGCACCCGGTTTCCGGAGCAGGCTGTGACGGGGTGCTCCCGGCTGAGACCCCGGCCCTGGTCACTGCACGCAGCCTGGGGAACAGAAGGGGAAGGGAGGGACGGGCACGGTAACCTCTTGAGAGGTGGTGGCAAGAATGGGGGAGGCAGGGCGTAAAACCGGCACCGGGTCCCAGGAGGCAGGCCTTGGCGAATCCTGAGACTTAATGGGAAGGACGTTTGGCCGCCTGGGGGTGTTGGGCGGGATCCCAGGAGAGACTGGGAGAGAAGCCTAAGAGGGCAGGGAGAAGGCAGAGCCGCCTTGGGAAGGAATGGCGAGGCCCAAGGCTGGGTGCATAGGGACGTCCCCTCCAGGCAGCCGGCCCTCCTCGAGGCCCAGCCTGCTTCGCTGAGCGCCGACAGCCTCTCTGGGGCCTCTGGGGCCTCCGCACTTGCTGTGCCCGGTCCCTGGAAGGCACCACGCCGCCACCAGGGCCCTGTCTTGTTTCTGTTCCCGCCGGCCTGGCTTCTTCACCCTGCCCGGAAGGGCTGTGCCCTCCTGGGTCTCAGTGTCCCCACCTCGTCCGCAGAGGGGCTGGCCCTGCTGGTCTCCGAGGCCCCCTCTGCCCTGGAGGCCTCAGGCGACGGCGGCCTGCTCGAAATTCAACCGGCCTCCGGCCTCAGCCTCTGCCCAGCACCCCCAGGGTAGGAGCCGCCCCATCCACCCGTGGCCTGGCCCTCCCCACCCCGGTCACCCGTGGGGGTGAGCGGCTGGGGACTTCGGTCCTCCCAGCCTGCGTTCCCCATCTCGAGCACCGGGCCAGAACCCGGCCCTCCGCTGCTCTGATTCCAGCCACCGACTCCGGCAGCGAGGGCCCCGTCCTCGGGAAAGCAGCCTCTGCCGGCCGCCCGCCTCCCTGGGAGGAGAGGGAAGCAGGAACTGAGGCGTTCCGGTTTGTACAGTTAGGAAGGGATGTAAAATGGAACTAGACTTTGAAGAGTGTATTAACCAGAGTTGTGCTATGTAGGTGTTCGAAGAAAAACATGCCTGATTAGTTTTTAAAACAAAAACAGGTCGCCCGCCTGCCCTTTGTCTCACCTGCTGGGTGGTCTGGAGCCCCTGACAGCGGAGTGCCTGCTTTACCGACACCCGGGAACACTAACGATGTGGGGGTTGGGGGGGGGGGGGGAGGGATGCGGTGCTGTCCCTGGACTCGCCTGCAGGGGTGGCTTCTGTCCTCAGAGCAGCCCCAGGCGCCCAGGGACGGGAATGATGCCTCCCGGGAGGGACGGCTGTGGCGCCCCAAGGCCCTTCGTGTCCTCCTGGACCTCAGCCTCCGCAGCAGCAGCACGCGGGAAAAGGGTGCACACTTCCTTGGGTTTGCCCCAGATCGGAATAAGGCTGAGATCAAGGAGTCCCCAAGGGAGCAGGAGATGGCCCCTTGGGGGCACTGGAAAAATGTCAGGGTGTCAATACTTAAAGGAAGCCTCCAGCCCCTCCCAGAGAGAGACTGGCGAGCGGGTGAACCAGACCCGTGGACGGGGTCGCTGGGCCACGGGCCACGGCCACGCCATACACTAGGGGTGTCCAAATGTGTTCTCGTGGGGCCTCGCCCCCCAGCCCAAACCAAGCTGGCCCCACCCCCACTTACGTCATCGGACCGCTCTTCTCCTGAAGGCACTCCCGTCCCCCCACCCCTCCCCACCCCCCACCAGATCCCGCCTGTGTTCTGAGTTCCGTTCGCTCGGAATTGTAAATGTTTAGTTTGACCATGACATATTGTTTGGGTCGGTGTTCCTTTCCAATGCATACTAATATATTATGGTTATTATATATGAATATATTTAATGACATGGACAAAGTTGTGGATTTTCTTTTTTTTTTTTAAGTTTCTTTTTTTGTTTCTGTTTTTTGTTTTTTGTTAGAGTTGTAATGGACCCAGACGGAACTTGTAACATGGGCCCTACATGATAGAACTAAGTTCAGATATCAATTAAATAAACTCTTGTACACTGTTTCGCTGTCTCCTGGTCTTTATTGGCGGCTTGAGCGTGTTGGGGGGGGGGGCGGAAAGTTGGGGAGTCTTCAGGCAACTCTTAAGGAATATGGCTTCTGGTCTTAGAACGCGCCAGCAAGACAGGGCCCTACCCACCCCCGAAAAGACCAGAAAAGGGCAACTTGGCTTGGAGAGAGTCCTAAGGTTTGCTGCCTCCGAGCACGATTTGGAGCCAAAATGCTCCCAGATGGGACAATGTGTGTTTCAGTCCCCACAAAGCCGTCCCTGGGATCCATCCTTGCCACTCCCTGGGGCTCCAGGTCAGGGGGACCCCAGGAAACAGCAGGAAGAGGTGTCACGTGCCCCAGATTCAACAGCAGGACACAGCACACCTTTGAACGTCACCTTCCGATTCAGAACCTGCAAGCAGCATTCTCGCCTTTCACGTAGTTTCTCCTGCTCAAAGCCGAGAAGAGACTCACGAGGAAAGACGACAGGGTCCGTGACACCTGGAGGGGTTTTCGGGCCACCGTTTCTAAAGGCTTCACGCGGTGCAGGCGCTGGGCTGGGGCCGGTGCCACGCGGCCACCAGGAGCTGAGCTCGCTGGCTTTCTCAGAGGCTATGTTTAAACTCTTGAGTGGTTGTGCTTTCTTTATTAAATAAACAATCCGGTCATTAGGAACATGTTGTGTTGCCACTCGGCGTGTAGCCGGGCCCATCGTCACCAGGAAGCTGTCGCTTCTGCACCCAGCTGTTTTCGAGGATGGGTCTCCGCGGCCAGGCTAGTCTGGCCTCGGAAGGTGGGGAAAGGCCCCTCCTGGCTGCACGGGGAGGTGACGGAGATGCACGAACAACCAGGGCCAGACCGGTGGCGGGGGGGGGTCTCCGGGGTCCCCAGCCGTTGGGGAGCCAGCTCCCTGCTGGAATGACGATGCCTGACACCAGGTACAGGGACAGGATCCAGGTTTCGGCTGGCTGGACGGGCCGAGGAGAGAGGAGCCGGCCAGTTCATAGCGGGGGGCGGGGGTGGGGTATCTGAGGACCGGAGACCTGCCAAGTCGCCGGGCCGAGAGGCGTGTGCTGCACGCGGGGGTCGGAGGCTCACCTTGGGTCATCCTAGGTCAAGGGTCCAGTTCTCAAGGGCTTTCACGACGTGGCTTTTTTTCTGTCCTTCGTAAAAAAGGCATCTGTGCCTGAAGAGTGCTGTTACTCCTTCGGGACCCCGCCACGGCCAGGCCCGGGGCCCCAGGCCAGAAGGAAGCGGCCCCACCGTCCGCCCCCCACCCCCGGCCCTGCCCCGGGGCCTCATGCTGCAGCCGGGGAGGGGACGCACGGCCACCCGCCAAAGTCGGTGCAGGACGCAAGCCCAAGGTGGCCGACCGGCCCATTTGGAGACGGCCCTGATGCACAAGGAAGCCGGGCTGCCCTGTCCGGGACGTGGGGTCCGGCGTGGTTACGGGCCAGGCAAAGGCCCAACCCCTCCTGAGCGAGGATGCTTCCCAGCATCTGCCCCACTTTCAGGGACGCCAGGCCCCCCGCATTCATAAAGCCGTCCCCTCCCGGGACAGCGAGCTGGCGTGCGGGCCACTCGCTCCCGGCAGACACAGCCTAGGCTTCGGGTTTTGTTGAATAGACCTCTCTTTCCACACTCTCTTAAGACTAAATAAAGACATATGAGGACCATGCCAAGAAAAATGGGGAGCGAAAGAGCCAGTGAGACACGCGGTAGGTGGACGGGGTGAGCTCACGGCCGTATCGAACCGGACACACCCCAGGACTGCGAGCCACTGCTGGGAAGCGGTGAATGCTTTTGGCACGAACCTGGGGGGACGTCTGACATTGTACGAGGCAATTAGAGGAAAGACGAGTCTCAGCTCACTTTCTGAAATAAGGGGGGAAAATACCCCCATTGAACTTGAGCTGGGCTAGCCTAGAAAACCCAGTAGGTAAAAGAGCGTCTTCGGTCCTCTGCGGAGAGCCCCCAGTTGTCACGTGGGGCCGAGGAAGCGGGACGGACGGGCTCCGAGGAAGCTGAGGCCTGGGAGGAAGGACCCAGCCGGAGGCGGGCCGGCGGTTCTGGAAGCAGAGGGGCAGTCAGGGGAATTCAGCGGCCCCATGCACGCACAGTTCCAGGGCGCTGCTGGGGCCCTGGCGACCCTGAAAGGAGCAGATCGTCCTGAGGCTAATTAAGACTAAGGCTTAGTTACAGTTATTAATAATAATGAAGTTTCAACAGATCCCGAGTACCGGCTATAAGCAGTACGGAATCCAGCCTTTAAGTGCTTACAATTAATAATCGCCTAAGTTAAACAATACTTGTCCTGTTATTTCAATACAGCTTACTTTCGCGGAGAAGGCTCTCGAGGGGTCGGGTGCTAAGGCCCCGTCCCACCTCTCCTTATGCTTAGGGCGAGGTCTCACCGCCCACACCGCCGATTCGGTGCCGCGGGCCTGTGGGAATGCAGGCCTGACGGCTCGCAGGGGAAAGCCGGGCCTTGCCGGGACTGCGCGGGGACAAGCCACCTTTATGTTAAGCCACTTGACTCCAGGGTGGGTCCCCAGGCCACAGGTGCCCAAAAGCGGCTCAGCGCAGCCAGGTGCCCTTTGCTTCAGAGGGGTGGGTGTCTCCCGCGAAAAGCCCAGCCCTGAGGACGCCGAGGAGGGGGGGGATCCTTCCTGCCCTGCCCGGCACCACCCTGCCCTGCACCACACTGCACCCCCCTCCCCCCACCCCGCCCCCGGCGCTGCCCGAGGCTCACACGGCAGGCCGGCTTTCTACCCCCTCCCCTGCCTGCGGGTCCAGAGAAGTGAAGTCACTTGTCCAGGTCACCCAGCTAGCAGCGCCGGGGCCGGGCCCGGAGCCCGCTCAGTCAAAAGAACAGAAGCGGCTGTATGCAGACATCGGCTCAGTGTTCGGCTTGAAAAGGCCTTTCCGTGTGACTGAGCCAGGACGCCGTGGCTCGGGTTCAAAGACGCCCCACAAGTTGCCGGGGCTCCGTGCTGAGCAAGTCAAGAGGAGGTGAGAAAGTCAAACAGACCTTCAATGCCGCCTCCCGGGAGCCCCGAAGCGGTGGGGGGGGGTGGTTCCAAGGAGACGCTGTTTATACGGACTCGGGGTTTCGCACGACAAGACCGGACGACGTGGCTTTGCGGATTCTTGATCTTCCTTTAGGTGATCCAGGAGCAACCACCCGCCTCCCCACCCCGCCCCCCGCAACGAGGGAAAAGCAGTCTAGGGCGCCTGGCCGGCCGCAAGCCCTTGGCCCCCCGTCCGGCACGGCCCTTGTCCTTCGGGAGCTCGCCCGCCTCGAACGGAGCCTGCCTCTGCCTCCTCTCCCCTGCCTCCCGGCCCAGGTGCCCGACGGCGCGGTCCCCGCTCACGCCCCCTCCCCGCCCTCTCACCCCGAGGCCTAGCCGAGCTCTGACGGGGTGGCCGGCCCCGAGGTCAGCGGGGGGCAGGGTCCAAGTGGACGGGACGGCTGCCCCACGTCTGGGACGGACCCGGGCCCTTCGGGTTTGGCCGGTCGCGGGCCCGGTGCCGGCCCCTCTGAGGGCTGTCACGGGGCAGAGTCGGGCGGTGAAGCCAGGCGGGCCCAGGGCCGCACCACCTCGCGGGACAGAGGCGGGCATGTGACGACCGTGTGCGCACCCCACGTGGCGGGAGCCTGAAGGGACCCCGCGCCCCCAGGGAGGAGCCACCAGGAAGAGGCCCCGCCCCCTGCCGCGATTTCCCGCTCCCCGAGCACCATCGTCACCAAGCTCTCTGAGGACGAGGTGTCCAGACCTCGGGTCCGCCCGGCACGGTGCGGTCGTGGGTCCCGAGCCCGTCCCTCTCGAGGGCAGTCGCCTGCAGTATGTGGGAGATCCACGGGAGACCCCGGGGTCCCCTCCCACTGACCCACTCTCTCCTCCTTCTCAGTGAAACCCTGTGCCTTTGGAAACCGCCCCATCAGCAACCCTAATCCTTTCCCCCTTTGCCATGGAAAGAAAAGCCAGGCCAGCCGGCCGTCCTGCTTTCTATACACACCCGACCGAGGGTGCCTTTGAACCTGGAACTCACTGACGCTCCCACAGGAGATGTCCTCTGCGGGCCGACCCCGCCCGTCTGTCCTTATTCACACATGCACTCGTGCACAGACACACACACACACACACACACACGCACACGGTGGTCAGAGCCTGTTCGGGCACCACATAAAGGCACTGCCCTCCTGACGTCGTAACCACACCTTTCGCTGAGCCCTAACCGGTGCTTTCCAGCCTGACCATGTCCCGCGGCACCCACTTTACTCAACGTTACTTATCATCAGGCTTCAGCCTTGGAAAATGGGTTTACGGTCGCAGAGGGAAAGGGATGTGCTCCTGGCTCCTGGCTCTACTCCCCAAGTAGAGTCCGGCAATGTTTCTGAGTGACAGCAGCAAGCCTGGGAGTGGGGACTGGGGCAGGGTGGCGGGGTGACAGGTGCACAGACACATGCCTGTGTGCCCCCCCCCCCCCCGCCCACCTGCACACACAGGGACTCACTGTTTCCTCCGTGGGCACATGACTTCCCCAGGGAGACAGACATTCGTGGCCTCAAACTGCCTGTTCTGTTGGTGGCCCCAGGATACCCAGCACACCGCGGGGTGGCCGGAAACCACCTGGCAGCCACAGGGCGCAACCCCCGGCGGGACCTCGGGCCAGCGCCCCATGTCGAAACCGAATAGGGCCACGCCGGGCCCACGGCTCCAGGCAGCCCTCCAGAGCCGTCACACTCTTGGCTTTACTGAAGCAACGCACAGCGGACGTTCAGAGCGTCGGGGGGGAATTTATTGAGAGCAGCTTTTTCGCGTACCAACGGGGTGCCGAGCTTTTGTCCGTCGCTGGCGGGTGTCACAGCTGGGGGGGCCCTTCACTGCCGCTAGTTGGTGGGCCAGACCGCCACGACCACAATGGCCACGAGCAGCAGTAAAATCACCATGACCATTCCTGGAAAACAGAAGCACGAGAGACCCCTTTAGCGATCTGTCCCAGAAGGGCGTCACACAGCCGGTTAACTACCTTCCCAGGGGACGGCGGATGTGACACGTCTGTGCCCCACCCCGCCCCAGCCTTCAGTGTGTGTGTGTGGGGGGGGGGGGGGCGGGGGTGGTCAGCTGCCCCAGGGACGCTGGAGACTGTCCGCCTCGCTACCTCGAGAGCTGTGCCAGCAAAGTGCCAGCCAGACTGGGGGCTCTGGGTGGGGCCTCGGGCGAGGAGGGGAGCGCGCGCCCAGCCCCTGGCTTCTCCGTGGGCAGCGTGGCTCCGTTTTCGGTTTGCGCTGGGGAAGCATCGATAACGCAGAGGGCTCTGGGGTTCGCACGGCAGTATTCAGCCTCGGATCTGCTTTCTCCACTGTCTCCACGTGGCTTGGCCTTTTCTTCTGGAGCCCGAGACGCTCATGTCAGTCATCTGTCAGAACAGCCAATGGACGGACCACTGCAAAGTCAGGGCTCCAAAAACGTCCACTTGCCGGAGGCCCCTGGGGCTACCGAGGCCCCGAGAGGGAAGCGAGGAGATAAAGCGCGGGGACGCGTCTGGGAAGTAACGGGGGGGTGGGGTCAAGCGCGCGGGGTCACATGGTGGTTTGGCCACCAGGACTGCCCACCTCAGACTGAGAAGCTGTTTCCAGAGAGGTCAGTCCCAGGAGTCCACTCCCTGTGCTCTTATGGGAAGTCACTAACACCCTGCTGGTGTTATTAACTAGCTGCCGGCTGGCCACGTGGGGCTATTTAAATTGCAACTGATTAAAATTAAATAGGGGTGGGGCGCCTGGGTGGCTCAGTCGGTTAGGCGTCCGACTTCGGCTCAGGTCATGATCTCGCGGTCTGTGAGTTCGAGCCCCGCGTCGGGCTCTGTGCTGACAGCTCGGAGCCTGGAGCCCGTTTCCGATTCTGTGTCTCCTTCTCTCTCTGCCCCTCCCCTGTTCATGCTCTGTCTCTGTCTCAAAAACACATGTTAAAATTAAATAGGGGCGCCTGGGTGGCTCAGTCAGTTGAGTGTTGTACTCTTGATTTCGGCTCAGGTCACGATCCCAGGGTGGTGGGATCGAGCCCCCCTTCGGGCTCTGTGCAGAACATGGAGCCTGCTTGGGATTCTCTCCCTCCCTCTCTCTCTCTCTACGCCCCACCCCCGCTCTTGCATGTACTCTCTCTCTCAAATAAAAAAATAAAAATTCAAAAGATAAATAAAATTAAAGAACTCAGTTTCTCATTTACACTCACCATATGTCAAGTGCTCAAGAGCCACCTGTGGCCAATGGCCACCGTGCTGGACAGAGACAACAGAGACTTCCTTCATCCCAGGAAGTCCTCCTGGGCAGAACTGACGTAAGGTCTCGAGCTGTGATGACTTCCCCTGCTGCTCACACCCCAGCTTCTCTGATGGCACCTGGAGCAGAGGCTCCACGCATATTTGTTGAACAAACACACGAACCGTTACGAGGCGTGTCCTCAACACTCACCCGACAGGCTTGGACGGTTTCTGACGTGGGAGCCCCGCTCTCCCTTCTTCTTGAGCCGGTTTTGTTAAGTTATATTTTCCTGGGGAACTGCCCATTTTTGTCTGAGTGCTCGAAAGTACTGGCATAAAACCGTTCGTGACGTTCTCTTATAATTTCAACACTATGCTCTATCCGCGTCCTTCTTTTCGTCTCTGACACCACGTAGTTGAGCATTCTTTTTCCTGATTAGCCTCAAGATGCCTCTTGTTGTTCAACTTTCCCAAGAATTAGTTTTTTTTTAAGCTTATTGATTTATTTTGAGGAAGACGGAGACAGCGTGAGTGGGGGAGGGGCAGAGAGAAAGGATCCCAAGCAGGCTCCACGCTGTCAGCACAGAGCCCAACACCGGGCTCGAACCCATGACCTGTGAGATCATGACCTGAGCCGAAACCGAGACTTGGACGCTTAACCGGCTGAGCCACCCGGGCGCACCACCCCCCTCCTGAGGATAAGTCCTGACTTTGCTGACCACCTATCATTTACTTTGTGTTTTACTGAATTTCTGCATCTATTTTCATTAATCCTTCTGTTCCTAGACTTCCTTTGGCTTCACCCTGATGTTTTTTCTCTAACCTCTTGAACAGAAAGTCAACTCATTCATTTGCCATCTTTCTTCTAAGTACGGGCCCCTGTAAGCCTACAACTTCTCATATGAAAAAGCTGCACTGTTCTTCGTTTCTAAACTCCACGTCTTTCAAAATTTCAGGCAACTTCTTTGGCCCAACACTTAACTCAGAAGCATGTTTTAAAATTCCCGGTTGTAACAAAACATGCATATCGGATATACGTTAAAAATTTTGAGATCATAATAACACACTCTATTTTGATGTGGAAATGCCTGTGAGTTCCACTGGTGACAAAGCCACTGTGGTTACCTGCCTACGATCTTAACTGAGGAAAAGGCTGCACTCCGTTAGAGGTTAGTAGAAGAATGCAATTTGCTTTCCCACCCAAGTTCACAGATGCCCTCAATCCTCTCCACAGACCTCCAGGGTCCAATGCAGTCCAAGTAGTATGTATTTTCAATTCAACCCATGTAAGGCAGAACACGCCCATCGTTTTAAACATTAAGAAGGAAGGGACTTAAAGACACGTGGCCAGCCTCCTTATCATCTCCCTGTGAGAGCGGGCGATTTTTTTCCCAAGACACCCTCTTTCACTGATGATCTGATCTTCTGAGAGACCTACCCCCTGGTGGGGACCTAAGAGTTCTCCCCCTGATTTCATATGGACATAGACCCAAGTCTCTACATCAAGGGTCGGCAAACTGTGGACCTTTGCACCAAACCTGGCTGGCGGTCTGTTTTCGTACAGCCCCTGAGCCAAGAAATGGTTTTTCTATTTTTTAAGGGTTGTCAAAAAAGACAAAGAAGTAGATGTGACACGCGGCCGGTGGTCTGCAAAGCCTAAACTATTTCCTGTCTGGCTTTTCACAGAACCGAGTCGATCCCTGCTCTGCATCACTGCGGCCGATAACGACCTAGCCGTGGCCTCGGTTCATCCATTCAGGCCCTGGTTTCCAGTTCTCCCTCCACTTCCTTCATCTGGGGATTTCCTCTCTTCCTTGTAAATTCCGCTGTGGGTTAGCATTTTAGGGGAGAGGCTGTAATATTTTATCTTGTCTTTCGAGATGCTTGTAGGAAGGTGTGCGTGTGTGTGTGCGCACGTGTGTGTCAACGTTATCTCGGTCCATCTTCTTGCCAGAACCAGGAGAACAAGTCTCCTTTTTGTGCATTTCTGCCTCCAGAAACATCTTCAGGTTGACCGAAAGTTCCACCTGGGCAGGAATCCCACTAGTTCCTGGCGGGGCGGAGACGTCGTCCTCCGACGTCTAGGGAACAATCCTCAACTGGAGGGCGCAGAAGGCCTGAGGAGCGTCGGGGGTGGCTGCTAGGGCTCCAGAGCCCAGGCGTCCCCCGAAGACAAGGGGGGAGGCCCGGGTGTTGAGGAAAGGCGGGAGACGAGGCGTGCTGTCTCAGGCAGCTGTTGCCGACGCTCGGGCAGGGTCGGAGCCGGGAGGGCACTCGAGGCCGTGAGGCTCGCCGTGTGGCAGGGGTTCTGGACTGAGGGAGAGAGGCCGACACAAGTGACCCTGCGTCTTCACGTCAGGGTGGTGATGAGAATAGCAGAACGAGAGAGGAGAGCGAGACATGGAGAACCGTGACCGGCTGGGAAGTAGGCACCATACGCCCGGGGTCAGCCTGCACACACACAAAGCTCACGATCCAAGGGAAGAGGCCCCAGGCACTGGCGGTTACTGCCACTGGCCCCTGAGTGTCCGAGGCAGGGACTGAGCCCGTCTAGCTGGCCGCCGTCTCCCCAGGACCGAGCACAGAGCCTCACCCACGGAACAGGCACCGCACGTCCTTTTTTATAGAAGTGGATAAATGAATATTGACTCATTGGAAGGGACAAGAGGAACCGGTAAGAAAGACAAAGGAGGAACAGTGGACGGAGAGAAAGAGAGAGAGACGCTGAGAACATGTGTCAAGGAAGCCAAAGAAAGAGAAGATTCACAAAGTGGTCAGCCCCCGTCAACAAATGCCACACAGACGCCAGGGGGCCAGACAGAAGCTCCTGGGCTGACGCCTTTAATGGGACCGCTTAGCGGACAGGTGGCTGCGCCTCTCAGAACTGCTATCACACAGCAATTCCTTGGGGCGCCTGGGTGGCTCAGTCGGCTGAGCGTCCGACTTCGGCTCAGGGCACGATCTCGCCATCCGTGGGTTCGAGCCCCGCGTCGGGCTCTGTGCTGGCAGCTCGGAGCCTGGAGCCTGCTTCGGATTCTGTGTCTCCCTCTCTCTCTCTGACCCTCCCCCGCTAGTGCTCTCTGTCTCTCAAAGATAAATAGACATTAATTTTTTTTTTTTTTTAATACAGCAATTCCTCTTCCAGCTGCTAATTTTTCTATCACAGAAACTGTGAGTCTTACGAACGCGCCACAGCAGAGGTGACCCAGGGCACCTGGTGCCCGTGAAAACCGAAGATGCCCTTGAGCTCCTGGTGCCACAGACAGTGGTCACCTGATGCCATGTGGTCAGGCGGGTCCCCGCGCAACGATGCAAAGGCGACTTTAAGAGCAATGAAAACTAGGTCTTTTACATTTTAAGGCATCTCGGGGCAAACAGGGGCCCTCTGGCTAGGACATTTTCAACAGGTTTCAGTGAGCTGGTATGGGCAGAGGGTCAACTGACGAAGTCACTTCAAGACGGCAAGTGACGATGACCAGCAAAAGCCAGCTGCAGCCTTTTGGATTCTTTGGGCCAAAGAGCAGGTGTTTACATATCTTGCCACCCGGTGATCCTTTCTCTTTAAGAGTCTGGCCTTCTTGGAACGTGGCCACGGCTCTGACACCTTTCTTGAAGGGAGTGTCTCTCCTCTAAAGGATGTTTCGGGAAGAGTCACCAAGGCTCGCTCTAAAGCCAGGGGGCGCTGAGCGGTGCCGTGCGTGGAATATTTCCCGTGCTCGGGGTTCCGTGTGATCTCCTTGCTTACTTGCTTCTTAGCCCGAGAGAAATCCCATCTCCTCCACCTCATCCACGAACCAGGGAAAGCTCTTACCGAAGGCCCTGCCCTTCCAGGGGTGGAACTCACCCCTGTCCCACCTCTTCCCCTTTCTCTGCACCAGGGGAGCCCGTGCAGGGGGGATCCTGGTTCCCGACACGATGTGGGGTTTACCAGGGACAGGGGCCCAGACTCCTCTGGGCTGAGAATCTGGGATACAGAGCTTCCACTCATTTCTGCCCCCTCTTCTCTTTTTCCTTCCTCCTTCCCTCCTTCCCACCGTCTACGGTGGCAACTTTGAAACAGGCGCAGAAGTAGATGGGCGAGTAATGATGCCCCGTGATGCGCGAGGCTCGATTCACGACCAGTCTGGCTTCGCCTGTACCCTCCCCCGTGCCCTGTCCGGGTGTATTCTTTTGAAGTGAACCCCCAGACAGACATACTTCATCTCCTGAGACTTCAGTGAGAACCCCTCCAAGATAAGCCATCGCTAAAAAAAAAAAAAAAAAAAGTCCCCACCGTGCGTGAGCCCCGACGATTTGCTTTTTCTTGAAGACAGAGACGGGAAAGTGGCCCCAGCCCGGAGGTCACAGGAGACCACGGGCCGGAGGGTCACGGGAAGACCATGACTCGTAGTCGGTCACGTGGGACAGAGAGAACTCCTTTCTTTTGCCTCCGAGTGGTGTTGAAACCTCAGGGGTCTGCTCGTCCATCCCCCAGCTAAGGAAATGTTTGACATTTCAGAACGAGGCAAGACAGTTGAACTTCTGGGAACCTGCCAACTTCTCAAACAATGAACGCTCTTTGCCCCCGGCCCCAGCACGAGAACACCTGGCGAGGCCCCTGGATCGGGATCGCTTCCCCCACTGAGCCTCGCTCGGCTCCGGGCCCTGCTGCTGCGGGCACCTGGCGACGCGGGGTCTCCCTCCCGACACCCAGTGCCCCCTGCGGGGGAGGGGGGGGCAGGCAGGGGGGCATGCCAGAGTTACGGGAGTGGGAAAAAAATGTCCACTTCCTTTGGTCAGTTCACCAGATGAGGATTCCTTCACCACTCGCAATATTTACAGCCATTAAAGATGTAAGAAAACAAACTCCTTTTCAGACGGGGAAGGCACCTGAAACACAGTCTCTCCGGGACAGCGCTGCGTTTTCTAAAGTCTGTTCATTCGGATTCACGGTCCCTATTTTTCCCCAGTGAGACGCTGGAAACCTGCGAATTAACGGGGCCTGTGCTGCCGATGTGTCTGCCGTAGTCGGGCATAGGTAACGGCTCTTTGTGCTTATGGAGGAGGAAGGGGAGGAGGGGAAGAAGGGAGAGGGAGAGGAGGAGGAAGGAGGAGAGGAGGAAGGAGGAGAGGAGGAGGAGGAGGAAGGGGAGGAGGATTACAAAGTCTGGCCTTCCTTGAGAGAGGGAGAGCAGATCTCAGCACAGGCGCTTTGGGGCACTTTCCGGACACTTCCGCCCTCAGCTGTAGGGGTGCGGAGCGAAGCGCGGCGGGAGAGGAGAGGGTGCAGGGGTGATGGGGCAGGAGGTGGAGGGTTTGGAGGGCAATTTTATCTAAAGCCTTTTCATCCGGTTCTGCTTATCCCAGGAAAGCTGTACTGACTGCTCTGTGATCGTCGGTTGCTTTGGACCAAAATACATATGCTCGTGCCCGACCTGTTCGAGTCCGCGCCCGCGAGCACCTCTCGTGCCGCTGATAACTCTGAGGGTCCACGGCAGGCATTTATGAAACCGGCCTATAGTCAGCGGGGGGGCTTTTTCCCCAGTTGTGCCTGTGAACAGGTGACATTTGCTCACGCATTACGCACTTGGCTCTCGCGGATCAAACAGCTCTCTCGCGGCGGAGGCCCGAGCTGAGGTGAGCAAGAAGAAGGAGAGAAGGCAAAACTGGAATATTTGTTTTCCAAAGTTCATGTAAATGTCCCCTGTAATCCCATTACTGGGCAAATAAGCGAAGGCAAGAGTAGACGGCCGGCGGAGAAGGGGAACATATTTACATTCTGATTGATTCTCAGGCTGCAGGGCCGGAGAACCGCAGTTACCAACGGGTTCCCGGCCGGAGCTGGGGGGGGCTCTGCTGGGCAGCGGGGGGCGGGCCCCCGGAGCCCTGCTCCCACCAGCCTGGAGCTCAGCGGCTGGGGACAGGGGCACCCACGGCCTCCCCGGGCTCCCGTGGCATCGGCTTCACGCCACCGCTCTGTGCCACCGTCTCCCGCCGACAGCGCTGTCTTCGTCCAGAACTGAACGGGAGTCTTCTCTGACTTTCTGAGTTTGGTTCTGTTCTGACCTGGCACGCGACCCATCCTCAGGCTTTCTTTTTCTCTGCTCAGGGGTGAGCGCTCCTGGGCAGCCCTGGTGGGTTCCCTCGGCTCACCAGACCTCACGCCCTCTCACCCGTCTGCTCGGACCCTCCGCCCTCCGTCACCCTACGCGGGGCCACCGCCTGGGCCGCTGGGCTGGGACTGCGCTCCCTCCAGGCCGCCTGCTGGCTTCCCTGGAGCCAGAGGCGCTCCTCCCTCCTCCGGCCAGGTTCGTGCCTTAAATGACTGTCCTCTGCCCCTACGGGCCCCTATCGCTTACAAACGTTCCGTTCCTCAGGCCAGGGGGGCTCCAGCAGCAGGGAGCGTGCAGTCGGGCATAGTGGCCCGGGCGCTGGGTTTGGGGGTCAGGGAGACCCGACCTCCGAGCTGCCGGTGGTATATAGGAGGCACTGGCGAAGTTCCTTCCGTCTGAGGCCGGTCCCGCCATCAGTAAAAGCCCCCAGACTCCGACTTCGTAGTTGTGCCGTGAGGATTCAGTACGATGAGGTGCCCGAGGCTCCCGGGGCAAATCCGGGGCCCCGTGAACGGCAGCTACGACGACACGGATTAGCCCCGCGTGCACGGCCCGCTGCTAAGAAGGCGCCCGTGTGCGGCACATGCCGCTGATGTCCCGCGAGGGAGCCGGGCTCACGGCCTGACGACGGAACTAAGATGTCACTCGTCCCAGAAGTGAAGGAAGAGGGGCGAACCCGGGAACAGCCGGGTGGCACCCAGTTCAGAAACGGAGCCCGGTTCCAGCCACAGCCCAGCCGGGATGACGGGCGTCCAGCGAAGGTTGGAAGTTCGGGGAGGAATATGTCTGGCAGCACCCGTCTGGGTCACTGGCCACAGGAGGGGCCGCTGGGCCGGGCGGCGCGCTGGCTGCCGTCGGAAGCCAAGTGGACGCCGGGTGAGAGGGGCCGGTGGCCCAGGATGTGGGCCCCGCGAGGAAGGCAAGGTCAGAGCAGGGCCAGCGCGGAGGATGGGCTCGCGGGGTGGGGGGGGGGGGGGAGAAGCGTGAAGCAAACCCAAGGGGAGTCTAGAAGGCCTGCGGAAAGCCTGGTGGGGGCTCTGAAGTTGTGCCCAGCCCTGGAGCACGGTCAGCCCCGCGGGAGGGTGCCAGCCAGTCGGGCATAATCACGGGACCGTCGATGCAAGTAACAGAAGCATAAAGAGAACAGAAGTACAAAAAAAAAAAAAAAAAAAAAAAGTCAGGGGCACCTGGGTGGCTCAGTCACTTGAACGTCCGACTTCGGCTCAGGTCATGATCTCACGGTTCGTGAGTTCGAGCCCCGCATCGGGCTCTGTGCTGACAGCTCAGAGCCTGCTTTGGAACCTCTGAGTCCCTCTCTCTCTGGCCCTCTGAGGCTCACAGGCACTTCTACACTTTCTGTCTCTCAAAAATAAATTAACAGTAAAAAAAAAAGAAAAAAGTCAGAGCTGCCGTGATGCTATTGGATGTATGTGTGCTCAGAATGTTCTCTGCTCAAATCCCCAAAAGTTGGCGGGGCCGGGGAGGGGGGGAGGCTGGCAAAGCAATGATTTCCCCCAATTTGCACAGAGGAAAACGGGGCTCAGAAGCTGGCCCCACGCTGCCCTTCGGAGAGCCCTAGGAAGGGAACAAGTCAACAGCAGAGCTGGTTCTGGGCCCTCAGGCCGCGTTTCCTGGGAGGGAGCGGGTTCAGGAGGGGGCAGCAACCACTGAGGGCCGGCCAGGTGACGGTGGGAGCCGTGGTCTGTGACACTGAGAGACCCCCTCAGAGACACACATGACAAGGCAAAGAACTTCCCAGTTGGCTTGGTTCTGACCGAACACAGAGAAAACTGAGATTAAACAGACTTTACTGCTTCGGCCTTAGGTCGTGCTGAGTGCGTCTGTCTCCGCCTTTGGACAGGACCACAGCCCGGGGACAAGCGTGGGCCTGGCCCCTTGCCAGCCTGCCTGAGCGAGACGACCACAGCGCGGGAAGCCAGCGTCCTTGGGGCCACGGCGGAGGGACAGCACGCATGGCCCACCCAACCCTGGCTCATCTGGGAAGGAACAAGCTTCCTGAGGGGTAAGGGCTGTGCTCTTCTGCAGAGTGGCCGTGCCCACGCTGGGTTTGTGCCGGGGTGACACGGGGGAGAGGAGAGGGACCTCTCCCTCACGCACCGTCCTCTGAAGGCCCAGGCCCCATCTGGGGACAATCGGCCCCCCATCCCTGGGCTGGCACGACAGCCCAGGGCAGACAGGAGGCAACACTGCGTCACAGAGACGCTGGAAAAAAGTCAACTCTGGAGAGAAGGCGGCGCCTGTGGGGAAGGAGGTCTGCGTGGGGAGACATCTGGGGGCCAGAGAGAGAGAGAGAGAGAGAGAGAGAGAGAGAGCACGGTCTCGGCAGGAAGCAGGAATCGGGGAAGGTGGCCTGACCCGAGGGTGGGGGATGGGACAAGAGGAGGGGCTTGCCCAGAAACAGGAAATTAAAAGGAATTAAGACTGCAGGAGCCGGGCGAGGAGCCGGATGTGGGCCCGGAGAAAGGCACGTTCCAGGGCTCTGGGCTCGGGGGACGAGGGCCTGCCTCGCTGGGCATCGAGTGGCTCTGTCGCAGCCACGGGGCCCCGACGAGGCCCACACTTGACACTGGGTCAGTGGCGACGGGACGTGAAAGCCCACGTCACCGGCCAGGCCAAACCCGGTCGCAGCCCAGAAGGGTCAGAGTGAACCACACCAGAATCTAGGCGGGCGCGAACATTCGCGTTTGGCTCTTCGGGGCCTCCCGGCCTCCCCAGAGAGGCGGGGAATCCACGCGTCCCTGCCTCCGCAAAACACCACAAAAACGCTCTGTGGATGATCCCGATCCTTAGAGGGAGGATGTAAGAACTCGGCCATCGCTGTTGTTTCCTGCGCAGAAGGTGCTGACTAGTTTCTGGGCCCCGTCTGTGTTCCTCGCGTGTTACTCGCTTCCCTTCCCCGAAGTAGGCCCGCCCCAGCAATGCCACGGAATCCCACAGCGCGACTGCGCGGTGAACGGCCGATCCTTTCGTATCAGCAACGAAAGGCAGCTTAGGGTGACGCTTCAGCTCAATCATTTAATGCCCGTTCTCTGGCGCATCGATTTTGGCGAAGAAATATCCCCTCGCTGAGCCGGGCGCAACCCCGGGGAATGGGAATCTGTCTGGAATCTGGCAGAGATTCAAGTGTCTTTGAAAGGACCGTCAGGAACTCTGTTGTGGATCTCTTGTTTTGACAATTCCCTCCTGACTAACTGTCAAAAGATTTCTGGATGGCTCCAGTCAGGCTACGGATTCACCGTCACACATCCCTTTCAGTTGTGGCGTTTGGACCGGGGCACGTCACCTGGCACCAGTTAGGGACCCCGCGCAGGGTGACAGGACGGAGCCTCTGCCAAAGCCCGGAGTCGGGTACAGAAAGGCAGGGCAGGGGGATCGAGAGGATACTTTTTTGATACATCAGATGCTCATCCTTCTGATTTTCAATTTTCTTTCTTTCTTTCTTTATTTTTTATTTAAAAAAAAAATTTTTTTTAACCTTTATTTATTTTTGAGACCGAGAGAGACAGAGCATGAACGGGGGAGGGGCAGAGAGAGAGGGAGACACAGAATCGGAAGCAGGCTCCGGGCTCTGAGCCATCAGCCCAGAGCCCGACGCGGCGCTCGAACTCACGGACCGCGAGATCGTGACCTGAGCTGAAGTCGGCCGCTTAACCGACTGAGCCACCCAGGCGCCCCTCAGTTTTCTTTTTTTAAAGCAAATCACTTCACTGAGATACGGAAGCCCGCCGGGTGGTATATTTGAATCCGAACCTCAAGAAAACATCTTCCTGGCAGGTGGGGTGGGGGCAGCGGCTGTGTCTGTTCCACTCGACCCTCCCACAGGCACAGCTGAGGGGCCCAGCGGCGGAGCCCGCGTGAGGCCACCGGGCTCCCTTCCCCAGGAATCGTGGAGCTCAGACCGAGCGGAGTTGGGGCTCGGTCACAGTAACGGTGACACTCCAGAGACGGGGCCGACAAAATGGGCCCGGAGGTCCCAGGATGTGCCTTGCTTCTGACTCTTCCTGACACGCGGCTGGCTCGGTGATCCCTCGGGGTCTCCCGAGTCACCCGACATCATTCAAACAAGTGACATGTTCTTGTGGCGCCTGGGTGGCTCCGTGGGTTGAGCATCCGACTTCAGCTCATGGTTCGTGGGTCCGAGCCCCGCGTCGGGCTCTGTGCTGACAGCTCAGAACGGGGAGCCTGCTTCTGATCCTGTGTCTCCCTCTCTCTCTGCCCCTCCCCTGCTTGCTCTCTCACTCTCTCTCACTCTTTCTCTCTCAAAACATAAACATTAAAAAAAAAAAAAAAATGACACACTCTTTAACCTAAACGTGCCAGAGTCATTTCCTCTTACTTGTAACTGAGACCTTGCAGTAGTAAAGAGACCATCAGAAAACATAACTACGCGTCTCCGGTTATTTGGGGAAATGTCAGGGTAGCACGAGAACAGCTCTGCTTTACTGGCACAGCGTTGAAAGGCCATCAAAGGCCGCTGCTCCTCAGGGCGAGCGATCTGGTGCCCCACCCCACCCCTTATCTCTGAGTGGCCTGAGGTCCCACTGCAGTATCCCACCATCAAGAGGCCTTCTCAGATACTCTTTCGCAGACGCGTCTCCTATCACGTTACAAATCCTCGTGCACTGTAGTAATATTATTATTAATTATACTATTATTAATAATATTATTACTACAGTAATAATCTAGTAATGCGCCAGATGCCCTCCTGAAGAGCCAAAGGTATTTGGAGCAAAGATCAGGGCAGGAGAGTCCCCCTTTCTATAAGCAAGGCTCACAGGGACCCCTTGGGTGGGGTGAGCAAGCTGCCCGGAGACTTCCCTTTGGGGACCCCTCCTTCCCCAGAGCACGCCGTGGAGGGGCCCATCGAGGGTGTGGGTCAAGCAGGTCCCAGGTGGACTCACAGCGTTCCAGCCACCACGGTGCTTCTAACAAGAGCCACACCCACCACCGTGAGCGGTGGTGGGCACTTTACATCCATCACGTGCGTTATGCGTGGAGATGCTCCCCGATGAAACAGAAGGGCCCCACCCCCGATGCGGTTAGGAAAGCAAACACATCGGAACAGCCTCTGGATCCCGCGTCTCTGTGATGGCTTTCGACTGATGTCCCAAATACCGACGGAGTGTCTCTACCGGGCACCGTTCTAGGCACTGGGGCAACAGCAGTGAACAAAAGGACAAAAATCCTTGCCCTCGCTGAGTTGCTACTTGTGCGTGCGTGCGTGCGCACGCACGGCGGGTGGAGACGAAAACCAACTAAGTAAATTACACCGTGTGCAAGAAGGTGCAAAGGGCTTCTCTCCTCCAGCCGTGCCTGCGAGCTGGCTGCTCGGACGCCCCTCCCTTAGGTTCCAGGGGCGGAAGGGGCAGGGAGTGCTAATACTTTCCAGAAACCGGCCGTCCCGCGGCGGGATCTGGAAACACGCTGCGGGTAAGATTAGGGTGCCTTCCTACGGGGCATCAGGAAACTGCCATCCGTGAAGGTTAACAGTACGTAAGCCCAGCAAGAACACATTACGAAAGCCGGCTGGAATGACGGGTGACGTAATGACAAGTGGAAACAGAAAGGGGACTAATTACGAGGCGCGGAAAACGGCGGGCTGGCGAGGAAGAACTTGTCCGCGGGTCCCCGGCACCCTCCAGGACGGGGCACCCTGGCCGGGGGGGACGTGTGGCTGGACACGTGGTCCGATCCGCGGGAGCAGCTTCTCGGATTACAGCGAGTGCTCATGTGGCCTGTTTTGACAGCTTGGGGCCCGAATGAATGGCGTGCTCCCAAAACGGATGGCTGTGGCCGTTCTTAGGGGCCGTTTCGCTTTACAGTGAATAGTGCTGGCCACCGGCTGGTTGCTGGAATCCCAAGGAAGCCAGGCTCTGGTGGCAGGAGGAGGAGGGAATGGGAGGCACACGGTGTCCTTGAACATCTGGAAGAGTCGGGGTGAATGCGTTGCCATTGCTGCTTCTGGTGCTTTGGGAGGAAGCCGCTGTGGAGGCCGCCCCCTCCCCCCGTCCCCGATCTCAGTGCTCCCTTAGCCTCCGACGTGACACTGGCCAAGAGCCACAGACAAGAAACACGACTGGTGAGAGGCTTGGGAGAAAAAAGAAACAAGGGCTGCACAGAGCAGCCGGACATGGTCCTTTCGCTTGAAGAGCTGAGTCTCAGGGCGCCCCGGGGGGAGGCTCCGTGTCTGACCTCAGCTCAGCTCATGATCTCACAGCTTGTGGGTTCGAGCCCTGCACTGGGCTCTGTGCTGACAGTGCGGAGCCTGCTTGGGATTCTCTCCCTCCCTCCCTCCCTCTCTCTGTCCCTCACCACTTGTTTGCACACACACACACACACACACACACACACACTCTCTCTCTCTCTCTCTCTCACTCTCTCCCCCCTTCCCCCCCCCCAATGAACAGCTCAAACTTTTCCCAAAGAGCCGGAACATACGCCACGATCACTCGGTTGGGCTGGGAAGCCTGTCCCCATCACTGAGGCAGAAACATTAGCTCTGTGCTCAAACGGTCACCCCCTGCTTTCAAATGGTCACGAGCGAGCAATGGGAAGCTGTCTGGTTGGTCACTTCCCAACCATGCCGCCAAAGGACAGAGGGCGAGGCCGTACTCGAGGGGCCATACGGCATGGCACCAGGAGCAGCAGCAGGGGCTGGATAATCAGACTGCCTGCATTCGGGCCACGCCTCTGTCGTCGGGGCAAGGCGCCCGGTCTCCTGAGCCTAAAACCGGGGCCGTGCTAGCTCTTAGCCCCACAGGTGTCACGGACATGAAATGAGGCAGCACGCTCAGTGCCGGGGACGTGGCGCGTTCTCAGCCAACATCAGCTGCCGTAAGTCCTGCTGGAAGTGGTTCTGGCTACAGAAGTGGCCGTGACGATGTGCACTCTTTGGACAGAAGACGCTGTGGTCCGCACCCTGTGCGTAAGTCCCTCTGGTCTTCAAGGCTGCCGCATCCGCCCACAGCATGTCACCAACACCCAGGAGGAGGGGACCCCTGAGGAGGACAGGACCACCCTTCCTTGCTTCTGCCGTGAACACAGACTTGGAAATTTACTCTCCTGCAGAGTTCCCCAAGAGCCTGGGTGCCCTCATGTTTACTTTTGAGAGAGAGAGAGAGAGAGAGAGAGAGAGCAAGCAAGCAGGGGAGGGGCAGAGAGAGAGGGAGACACAGAATCCAAAGCAGGCTCTGAGCTGTCAGCACAGAGCCCGATGTGGGGCTCGAACCCACGAACCGTGAGATCATGGCCTGAGCCGAAGTCAGATGCTCAACCGACTGAGCCCCCCAGGCGCCCCTATTCATACTGTTCTTAAATGTTTTTTCCCCAGCCCCAAAGACGTCCTTCCACGGCCAGCAAAGCATCCAAGGATCCCTCGCAGACGGTGACTGCCACTTTCAGAGCGTTCCTAAGTGAAAACATGGACCCGGAGCTGGTGCCCCCAAAGCCCTCTGTGGCTCTGAGGCCCAGACCCACAGAAGCCATGCCCAGATTCAACGACATCACCAGTGGGCTTCAATGATATCACCAGTGAGCCGTCTGAAAACAAACGGACAAGACCCCAAGTCAGACATTCTAGGATACGGTCAGCCTAAAAGCCGTCGAGCAACGATCTTATTGGTCAGAAGGATGGACGAAGTATTTGAGGCCCACGGAGTCACCGTAGCAGAGCAGGGAATCTGGGAAGCAGGTGCGTCTGAGGGAAACTGCCTGGGGTTCCCCATAAGAAGTGGGGCTGACATCACTTTCAGGGATAAGTTAACCCAGGTGGAAGTCCTCCTCTTCTTGCCCTGAAGGTGGTCGGGGTGGAAGGGGCTTAATTAGACCCTAAAGATATAGTCAGAGAAAGGCATATGGATGCCCACAGCTGAGTGTCACAGGCCACCCGTCAGCCTGTCCAAGACGACCCGGTGTTGCCCATCACACGTCACCCACGACATGTATCTGCCTTTCAAATATATGTTATTGGCACAAATAATAAAAGGTGTTTGGGGATGATATTAGAAGGATGTCACCAACGTCTCCTCATCCACTCTTTCGGGAAAGAGGAGAACCGACCATCCAAAACGTCAGACTTGGCTTGGAGGCGTTTGTGGACTCACACTGAACTGGGTCTGTCAGAGATTTCAGAAATCATGTCAAAGCAAAACGGCAGAGTTGAATTTTGACACATTCCCCACGAAAGGATCCAGTTTTCCCACCCTGGCCTCTCACTCTGAGTGCGCCACGTTCTCTTACACCTCCGCGCCTTGGCACGTGTTGTTCACACTGTTCCAGAGCCCTCTGTGGCTTCCGCACACCCGGCACGGAGGCACTCTGCTCAGAAACGCTCCCTCCCTGGCGACACCTTCCCTCCCGTGCCCGAGGCACCCTGGGGCTGCTTTCCTTGGCTTCTCTACCCTGAACACATGCGTTACAGACATCAGCTCGTTACTTGGGTAAATTGACAGCCGACTGGGTTCACGGAGGACCTCCCGATAGTCCCGTAAATTCTTAAGAGGACAGACCACGCTCTCCATGACTGTGTCCCCCAGCAATGTTACGCACGGGTGCCCAGCACAGGTGTCCTAGAACTGTGCTATGTGTTACTGTGTTATGTACTTGGGTTTTGGTCGATTGGAAAGCTGCTCATCGTTTAGACTCAAATATCGATTGTCTGGGGGCACATATCAATCAACGGTGTGGATCTCAAATGATACTTGCACTTGGGGATAATGTGGAAGATGTTCTAGCAGCTAGAACAGTACTTGATACGTAGCAAGTGCTCCACGAGCATGTGTTGAATGAATGAATGAACGCAAACTATCAACAGCACAGGTTATTATGGAGTATTAGCTCTGACGAACTGTGAGGGATGGGGCGCCGGGGCGGCTCAGTCCGTTAAGCGTCCTACTTCTGCTCAGGTCATGATCTCGCGGTTCGTGAGGTCGAGCCCTGTGTCGGGCTCTGTGCTGATGGCTCAGAGCCTGGAGTCTGCTTCGGATTCTGTGTGTCTCTCTCTCTGTCCCTCTCCTGCTCATGCTCTCTCTCTCTCTCTCAAAAATAAACATTAAACAATGAAAAAATTTTAAAAAGGAACTGTGAGGAATACATGTAAATACAGTTGATACTGACAAAGTCAAAATCAATATATTACCCTTAAGTTAATATCAATATAAAATTCCAGGAGAACATATTCTACAAGTATCCTTCAAATACATCAACAGTCACATTTTTTTTTTTTTTTTAATTTGAGAGAGAGAGAGCGCGCGCGCAAGGAGGAGAGGGGCCAAGGGAAGACAGAGACAATCTGGGGCTCGATCCCACGACCCTGGGATCATGACGTCAGCTGAAATCAAGAGTCAGAGGCTCAACCGACTGAGCCAACCAGGCGCCCCCGACGGAATCACATTTTAGTGAAATGCTGGGATTTTACCAGATGCTCATGGGTTTCTTTTTAGCACAGATGATTTGGATTCAGAGTTTTCAGCAAAGCGGACCCTCTGTATTGAACGCACAGACCATTCGACCTTTCACTCATTCTCCGTAACTTCTGGTCGCCCTCTATTCCCAGACCTTCCCAAGAAGGAAATAAGTAACGGTCACCTAACAACAGAACAGTTGCATTGGCGTTTGGGGCAGCGCTATCCCAGCGTGACCTCTGGTGGGTCAGTACCATCCAAGAGAGGTTTAGAAACACAGCTTCCAGGCCCCGCCTCACCCCTGCGGAGTCCGGACCTCTAGGGGTGGGGGCTCGGGAAGGTGGGTGTCAGCAAGGCCTCCACGCGATCCTTCTGGCGCTAACATTCGAGAGCAATGTCTTTGCAGGCAGAATCAAAAGCTCAGTAGAAGTTCTCCAGCCCATATAGTAAAATGTCAACTGTAACACGCTAGGGGAGGGCACTATGAACATATAGGGCCGGGGGTCCCCAGCCGGCAGGAGGGCCACTGTCCCGGGGGACAAAGGAGGCACCCAGGGACTTCTAGCCTCGTGAGGAAGAGGTGCAGCCCGGGATGTGTCTGACGCACAAAACTCATTGGCTGTCACAACACCACCCCCCCGCCCGCCCCGGTCCCCGTCCCACGCCAATATTACCCCCGCCTCATTTCCTCTCCACAGAGATAGCTCTGTTCGGAGAAAGTCTGCGGGGCCGGCAGCGGGTGTAACAGCTGACCCGCCCCGCTTATTAGAATCACCGACTCCAAGAATCATCTCCACCGACGGCCAGCCTTTCTGTTTAGCGCCAGGTTGACCCAAGATGGTCTTGGCCGCTGGGAAACTTTGACTCTTCTTCCTCCCAGGGGCCCCGAGAAAGCCCCTTCGATGGTGGCGACAGCAGGACGAAGCTGGTGTGATTTCAGCTTCGGACGCGGACAGGCCGGTGTGACGGCCGCGTCCCCGCCGTCGGGGGGTCCCGATGTCGGACGACGCCTGTATCGGCCGGCGCGGCTGAGCAACGAAGGTTCACCCGCACGAATGCACTGGGTGCCAGGGAGGTCCCAGGAGGCACTTTGTCACACGCAGCTCGCCACAGCCGCTGGCCCTCCCAGAGGGGGCCCCGGAGAAGCTTTCAAAGCAGACAGCCCCTCTGTTAGCAGCTCTCTTCCAGCCGCGGTGGGCGAGGGAATGAGAGAGGGAACGTCCGATGATTACTTCCTTATGGCCCTCACATTCTTCAAGTATATTCCCTACACCCGCTGGAACGCTGCTGCATTCTTGAGTCCTTCCTTCCCTTTCAGAGCACTGTCTTGTATTGACACGCCGCTAAAAGGACACAGGAGCAGGACCGGCCTCCCCTCCCTCCGCGCGCGCCCCTCCTTCACCATGGCCGTGCTCTCTCCACGCCCGCCGTGCCTTGTTCTCTTTCTAAGAATGCAATAAACATTTCAGCACGATCTTTTCAATCCACATTATTTATAATATTCTGAACATCCATCGAGCCTGGCCAGAACCGCTAAGCAATAAATCAAACTTCGCAACAACAAAAAAAGGAAGGTTTGGGGGTGGGGATCACCCTTTGGCGAGGCTAAAGCCTGAGCCGGCTCATTCCCCAAAGGGCTTGGTTATGTTAGGAAAACCGAGATGGGGATGAGACTCGGGGTTTAGAATGACATGGAGGCAGGAACTCGAATCTATAGGCGTAATCGTCACTTTGTATAAATCTCAAACAAACCTACCTCTCGGGGGTGTCGTGGGGATAAATGAGATACGTGGGAAGCACTCCTTTCTGGGTCCGAGAGGTCATCTTCTTGGAATGAAGAGGCTGAAAGCCCTCCTCCTCTCCTGGGGCTCCAGTCCTGGCTAATCACCATCCCCGCCACAGGTTCAGATGCCGTAGCGGGGAGCCCTGAAGCGGGGGGGGGGGGGGGGGGGGGGGGGGGGGGGGGGGGGGCTTGGGGGCGGAGCTGAGCAGGTGATGTGTTAATGGCGGCCTGGCCACTAGGGCCCGGCTCGGGTGGCCACCCTCGGGGCGCCACCCCCGACCCCCCACCACGCTCCCCCGCCCCCACTGGTGGGGACCAAGCCAGGCCACATGCAGCCAGAGGCCTGTCC
Organism: Panthera pardus; assembly: GCF_024362965.1. Classification (NCBI taxonomy): domain Eukaryota; kingdom Metazoa; phylum Chordata; class Mammalia; order Carnivora; family Felidae; genus Panthera; species Panthera pardus. The sequence continues at coordinate 9,023,575 of NW_026526876.1, read as the reverse complement.
CTGGAAGGATTCTGCTCCTGGCCGGCGGTGGGGGGCGGAACTTGTCCCACACCCATACTGCATGGCGCTAGGCAGGTTTACACAGTCTGCCCTTCTCCTCACAGAGGCAGCATCTGGCTGGAGAGCTCGCCGATGATTTCAAAATTTATCTAAACAAACGTGGCGGCCGGCGGAGGCTATTGGCTAATTGCGTAATTGGCCCGAGGCCTTGCTGCCTGGGCGATTTCCCACTCGTTCCGAACCTCTCGCACTGGAAATCCAAGCCGCCCGGCCTTGCCGCGGGCCAGGCGTGTGTTTACGTGGCTAGACCTCAACTTCGCGGCTCTGCGGCTGTGGAGTCAGACGGGCTCTGCAATCCGCTGTCAGTGGTCCCCTTCTGACGGTTTCCTGCCTCTCTATCCTTGGGCGGTGGTTCTGAATGTGAGACCGGAGTTGCTGAGTCACAGCCCACGCCGTGTCACCAGGGTCTCAAGCTGGTTCTGGGGAAATGACCATAACCAGCGGGTCACGGGACTTCTCCGCAGGGAAGCAACTCTTCTTACGAAAACGGTCAAACGTGCCAACCAGTTTAGCCCCACCAGCCCACCACTTTGCATTTCCACCTCGTCTGGCCTTGTTGTAAGACCGACGGGCCGTCCTGTTCAGATCGGTCACCTGCTTGCCGGACTTGGTGGCCGTAAGGTTGCGAGCAATGTTCTAGAAGGGATTCAGCACTGGCGTGGCCGTGTTCGTCACTTGTACCAGGAAGTGTCCAAAAAAAACCCCAAATTTATGGATGATTTCCATATGTGCTTTAAAAAAGTCTTCTAAAATACGTTTTCTTTACGACCTCCCTAGGGCACGGGAACCACCGAAGTCTTTACTCTGTGACCGTGACAGTCAATGATCTGTTCACAGTGTCCACTTCCTTTGCTCCCGATGACATAGACACCCTCCGCCTCTCCAGCCCATCCGGCCCGAGGGGCTGACCCAGACCTCTCGGGTCTCTTCCTCTTCTCTCCCTTGGCTGTTGCCTCCCAGGCCGGACTTTTCTACCCGCAGACCTGCCCGCCTCCCCATCCCTAAATTGAGGGCTGGTCTAGGAGCCGCTGCTCTCTGCCTTTCCCACCTTCAACCGTTTACACACGCTATCTTCTTGTCTTTACTCATGTGGTGTTGGGGACACGTACGGTTAGGCCCATGGCTTTAGAGCCAGACTGCCTGGGTTCAAATCCTGACTGCCCCACTTCCCATCTGCGTGGCTGTGGACAAGCTACTTACCCTGTCCGTGCCTCGCCCGTAAAATGGGGATAGTAGAACGTATATTGCACCGGCTGTGGTTTCGGTAACGCAGTAAGTGCTCGGTAAACATCTGTCTTTCTCATTATTAAGGCTTTACCAGACACGTTTCATGGTGTGCCTCCAGCCCCTTCAAACGGGGTCTGTTTCGACCCAGGCTGTGGTTGGGGGTGAGCCCTGGCAGTCACAGTTTATACGCCATGATCACGCCCATCAAGCCACGGTGACTTGGGCATACGGAGGTTAGCTAATCCACAGCCTGGCCAGCAGCTTCTGACCCAGCACGTGAAGCTGAGTTAAGAAAAAAGATTCTTTTCTCCTTCTGAACTAGGAAACATGGACCAACCCAGACTTGCTAGGTCCTTCTTGCTTCCAAATGGTGTCGTGCGTCCTCATGATAAATGCACCTAGATGATGTGGGTGGTTCTCTTCTCTTTTTCTCCCCGGCCAAAAGCACCCCCAAAGGACAAAAGCTTAACGACTGTATCTTTCACATATGTCCCACCACAGGTACATGCACTTAAAAGACAGATTTTGACGAAAGGGATACATTTCTTGTTGCAAAATTTGGGGTCACTGGCAAGATGGCCAGAAAGTTTTCTGTCACTTTTGACACTAGACCTTTTAGGCCATCAGTGAAATATCTAGGACATGAATGAAATCGGTTTAATTGACTCCTATTTCAAATCCAGATCCTACAATGCCTGTAGGTTTAATTGGATAAAAGTCTCTCTTTTTTTTTTTTTTTTTAATTGATGGATAGTTGACAGGATAAAGTCTTTATGAGTTAAGGTGAGTCCAGAGCCAACTCCTTTCTGGTTAACTTCTCCGTCACTCTGGAGAAATGTCCCTACCACCATTTCTCAAATGACGAAGCCTGGAGCTTTCTGGAGCACCCGATGTGGGTGGAAATAACATCCATCCATCATTAACCCACTGTATGCTGGGTACCATGCTAGACACAGGGAATAGGGCAGTGGTCAAGATGGACCCGATATGTGACCCTAGGGGATTTATAAGCTAATGGGGGAGGCAGACAGACATTCAAATAATCCCACAAATCACGATGGATGTTAAGAATAGAAACAAACAAGGTACTACGATAAGAAGTATCTTAACGGAGTGGTCAGGCGAAGGATCCAGTCACCAGAAAAGGTGGGCAAAGGCCACAGGACACCTGAGGATTTCACAGCATGGCAAGAAAGACACTGTGGTTGGAACGGGCCAATGGGAAGGAGAGAAATGAGGATGTGTTTGGTAAGAAAGCCAGGGGCTAAGGTCTGCAGGGCCTCGGGGGTCACGGGAAGGAGCTGGGTTCTATTCTGAGTACAAGGGAAGCCACTGCTAGGTTTATGTAGGGAGTGGCAGCATCTCATTTATGTTATACAGTCATTTGGGTCGAGTCTCTGTGTACAAGTCAAGTCAACAAGACCGTTCTGAGAGAACCAACACAGCATCCAGGTGGGAGAGTGGAAGCGGGTGGTGGTGGTGGAAATGGAGGGATTTGAAAGGCAGTTTAGAAGACAATTACCAGGCCTTCCTTTTGGGTAAGAAAGGGGGCCATGGTGAAAGGAGAGGAAACGATGTCTATCTCGAATAACTGGTCAGTGGGGTGCCATTTACTGACACGGAGAAAACCAGGGGCTTCTGGGTAGGCTGCGAGGGATTTCAGTTGAGATCTCAAATAAACCTTTGGGTGTGCAGTGGAAATCTGGAGCTCAGAAGACAGGTCTTGGTTGGTGATGGTGGCGGTGATGGTGACAGATGGAAAGGCCAAAGAGCTTTGGGGGGAAAGGTCATGGGAGGTGCAGAGCAGCAGGGACAGAAGAGCAGCAGCCAGCAGGAGGAAGTTAGGGCAGATGGCGGAGCGAGGGGACGCCGAGCTCATTAGGGACTTTGGAGACTAGGGCCAGGGGTGGGTGGAGGGAGGGCCGTGCCACTACCCGCTGAGCACAGCAGCAGTAGCACCAACTACCGAGGGTCTACTGTGTGCCAAGCACTGTGCCCACCGTCTCAGATACGCCGTTTCTGTCACAATAGTCCTGCAAACTGCTATCGTCAAGATGATGAGGACGACGGTGACCATGACCATGATGAGGAGGAGGAGGAGGACAATGGTGGAACCCAACGCTCAGAACAGTTAAGGGACTTATCTAAGGTTTCAAAGCTCCTCAGTGTTGGGGACTGAATGCAGGTCTGACTAGCTCCAATGGTCATAGTCCTGAAGACCATACAATAACGTCGAGACTGTACGTGACTACAAATACCAATGACACACCTTCCAAGCCATCTTCTCTGCTTCCGCTGCCGGCTGTCTCATTCTAGACAAACAACTATGGACTTCTCACCCTCTCCCTGCCGCAGAACAATCCAGTGTCCCACTTCCGGCGGCCAGGTCAACCCTCTTCCCAAATGTCAACTCAAAGCCTAACCATATGTGTTCCTTGCTTTCCCTTCAAGAACCAGAAGAGACAAAATTAGTTACTTGCAGATGATGGAGCGCCAACCTGGAAATAACAAAATAACCAACGGAAAACCTATCTGAGCTCAAGAGGCCAGTTAACAAACACACTGATAGACCCCGACCCCTTTCTTACGAACCAGTCACAAACCACGGAAAACACGATGAGAAAAATTTACTAATAACCATACTTGTGAATGGAGAACAAAGGAATTCACGAAAATGGACAGGGCTGATATTTTGGAAATTCCATAACCTTACTGAGGGCCATAAAGGGAAATCCAAATAGAGAGAGAGAGAGAGAGAGAGAGACATCCCATATTCGTGGAGGGGAAGATTCAATACATGTGTGTGTCTATCCTTTCCAAACTAACATCAACGTTCAATTTGGTTATAATAAAAATAGCAACGGGATGTTTCAGGAACCTGCCAAAATACTGTGAGCAACCAAGTCACAGTCTCAGATACACTGTCTGTTCCCATTTTGCAGATAAGGCACCCGGGGCTCGGGTGAAGGAAGGTGGAAAGTATTCGAAGGAAATTCACATGGAGGCACAAAACAATAATTGCATGACGTCTGCTGCAGTTGTGTGTGGACGTGTGAGGCAGGAGATAAGGGTGGGGGCTGTAGATCCCAGGGGGCCCCAAGTGTTGCCACATGGAACTTGGGTCCAGGGGAGTCTCCGGAAGGATGAGCAGAGAGCGGTGGTGGTGGAGGGAAGGGCCAATGAGAACAAGTCCATGTTTTTCAAAGCTCGCCCTGGTGCCTGTGTGGGGAAGGCACTGAAAGGGGGCAGAACTGCAGACAAGGAGGTGAGTCAGGAAACAGAAGGATCCAGAAGGGATGACAGGAGTCTGAAGGATAGAAGGAAGGGGGCACACCGCTTCCACAGACACTGAAGAGGGAGGAGAACCATCACAAGTTTGCGTCACATTGGACGCTGAGCGAGAGGGACGAGCCAGGCGCAACTCCTGAGGGTTTGGCTTGAGAAACGGAACGGTCGGCAGGCTTGTTCATCAAAATAGAAAACAGAGGAGGAAAAGCAGGGCTGGCGAGGATCACAGGCCCAAGTTTGGACATCTTGGCTATTACGTCCATCAAGTTTTAACAGCACAGTATTGCTTTTCTTCCACCGGGATTGTAGAGAACATGTCTTTTGAGCTAGCAAGTCACTGGGGGGAAATTTCCTATTTGGGTTGGGGGTTGGGGGTTGGGGGCAGGCCTCTATCTACTTTAAATATCCCAAGTGTGACACAGATGCATATACTTTGGAGTAGCTCTAAAAGTGATAAAAGGCCTTGGGGGTGGGTCCAGCATCAACAGCTGGTAAAGGCCTCCCAGGCAAGGGGAGTCTTTGGGGTCTTCTTCCCATGCTCCTGCGGAGGCGGAGTCCAATACCACTTCTCCATTTCCCTCCCTCTACCCCAAGACTCCCAGATCGCCATTGTATGTTTCTATACATTTGCGAAGGTTTTCGTTGGTGCTTGACGCCATTTTCTTACTACAGTCCCTCCTCTTGGACGTCCTAGTGTGTCTCTTCATTCATTATAGTCCTTCAGACCTCTTCATTCATTACATTGTTTCAAAGTATGGTAAGACAGTTGTCAACAGCAAGGCACGTGATTGGAAGCCATGCTTTTAATCAATGACACATTAGTGTCTCCAGGCGTCTGTTTTCTTAACTGATAACCATCTTCATCACCCTGATCCTTAGACTTAGCCGTTTATCACAGTGTACAGAAAAAAAGGTCAGCCAAAGGAAAGCTAGCTTCTCTATTTGACACTCTTTTGGCCAACCTATCGGCCAGGAAGAGCACAATTGAGACGCTCTCGCTCATCTATGGCGGAATTTCCAACTGAAAGAATCTGGAGGGGCTATCCAGGCAAGAATTGCACTTGCGAATTTGAATACGTGAACTGAGAGAGTCGCTTTATGGGGATGAACTTTGTTTCTCTGTGCCCAAACTACAGAAAGGCATGTGTCTGTCTGTCCTCTGGCAAGTGGGGATCCGAGACACCAGCACAGGTGGACGTAGAAACTAGGTAGGGGCTCTAGTCGGGGGAAGGCAGTCCAGGAAATCGGACAGGTATCCTCAACAGGGAAAACTGGGGGTGTTCACAAGTACGGATTCCCCAAACTGACCGTGACCCCAGGTGATGAGCATCTGAAAGAATATGGATTTTATGAAGCTCATGGAATGGCCTGTAGTAACTTCTGAACCCCTTCACCATCACAGACTATCTTTTACTCTGACAAACGTTGTGGATCGTTAGAAATGGCTTTTCTCATATTAAGAAGGAGTTTTCTTCCTTTCTATAAATATTTAACCTTCTGTGTTTGCAATAAAATTCTCAGAGTTTTCATTTCATGGGGTTAAAATATAAACTCAAGCAGAGTGTTCACCACGGTGACCTAAATGTAGAGGTTTTGCTTTGAATGGCCCTCTTCATTCTATAAGCTTGACCTGTACGCGCCTTTTAAAATTAAAAACAATTTTCTTAGGCAACGACGTGTTTCCAGTAACTTCTGTCTGTGGGGATTACATTCTAGTTCATTTTCTGGAATCATTTTCTTAATCAAACGCAAAATGGCGGTCCCTTCGGCGAAGCCTGGTGGAAACGGTACCCTGAATAACATTCGAGGGTTTTCTTTTGAAGCTGAACTCTGGCAATTACTGTACTGGAAAAGGCTGTTTTACGACGGTGCATTTCTTCAGGAGAGGAAATGATTTTTGAGAATACTGAAGCCTTTTTTATTCTAAAGCAGGCCAGCAACACCTGTACACAATCTTTGTAGACAACAATAAGACTTTTTCTGAGGTCTCGTGTCATGACCATTTAATTTAATAGCTCTGAGAGTTTACACAGGACACTAATACCTCAGTTAGCTGGCAAGATTGGCGAACTGGGGATTCCAGTTAACTTAATTTTTCCATCAACTAATAGTAACCCATTTATACGCAATGAAATTTCCTCAGCGGGATATGGGGGATCTGGACATCTCTTTTCAGGTATGGACAACTGTTATGTTTTGTCTCTTGGTTTGACATTTTTTTTTAGAAGAAAAAAAAAAGCGGCATTTCCCCCCCCTTCATAAATCTTCACATTAATAAACCAATAATCAAGCACATGTGAGAGACCTCACCAAAAAAAAAAAAAAAAAAAAAAAAAAAAAAAAAAAGGTTAAATTTAACACTGATAGTCTCCAGATAAAGAAAATAAACCGAGGGAGGAAAATAAAATATATTCCTCTCAATCCACGGTAGTGTTCTTTTTCACATGCTAGGCATCAGTGTGCACCCGGGGGACACAGAGATAAACAATACATGTTTTTTTGGGCCTTGGAGGCTCACAGTTTATATGTAGAAGAAGTTGAGAACTTCAGAAGATACGAGAAATGACAAGTGTTTAAACATTTTTTTCCCTTTAAAAGCATAAAAAGCTACTCTTGCTTTTGAAAAGTCATGGCAAATGAAACGTTCTCTTTGTAATAATTAGTGAAAAGAAAATAAATTTAAGGTTGCCCCTAGATCTTTTCACCAGCAGAAAATAAGGACTGGTTTTATATCTGGACTTCAGCTTAGCAGAATTGGAAAGCTTCAAAGGGTCTTAGAAATGTAACAGGTAAGTGGAGAAAAGGAATGGAAAGAACTTTCTAGTTTGACTTGCCCGGGGCCCAAAGACCCCTGGTTGTCCTCAGTCTCGCTAGTTTCTGAAGTCTGTGGCTGTCTTTTAATTAACAGATGCAAAGTCATTCAAAGTCATGGGTGGGGCTTGGTTTCTTTCCTCAGATGATTTCCAGCAGGCAACCTTGGCCTGAGGATCTTGAGTTTTCTGGGATGCTAGGTTCCATTCTCCCTGCTTCTCAGGCTTCACCCCGCTGGAGAACCTGAGCCAGTGGTTCCGGGATGGGGCTCAGAAATTTGTATTTTTTGTGAGATTATCATGGGATTCTTATCATTAAGGAAATCTGGAAAATATGACCCTGGGTAACATCATTTGCCTAAGATATTTGGGGGTGGGGAAGGGGGGAGGGGGGAGGGGGGGAGGGGGTGCTGGGAGGGAAGAGCAGATTCCCAGGCCCCAAGATCTGGAGAATCAGGTTCAGTAAGCCTGCGGTGGGGCTCTGCAATCAGTATTTGCAAATTTCAACATGCAGTTCTCACGCATGTCTCATACAAATGGTTGCCAGAAACATTGCCCTTGGTGCTAAAGACTTTGCCAAACCCTGTCCTGCTCGTGTTGGACACAAAACAACCAGAATCAGGGGCGCCTGGGTGGCTCAGTCGGTTGAGCGGCCGACTTCGGCTCAGGTCACGATCTCGCGGTCCGTGAGTTCGAGCCCCGCGTCGGGCTCTGTGCTGACCGCTCAGAGCCTGGAGCCTGTTTCAGATTCTGTGTCTCCCTCTCTCTGACCCTCCCCCGTTCATGCTCTGTCTCTCTCTGTCTCAAAAATAAATAAACGTTAAAAAAAAAATTAAAACAAACAAGAAAAACCAACCAGAATCAGGAGAAAGCCCTGTAGAGGTCCAAAGCACTGATGCAAAGTGTGGGCATCCGGAACGTTCCCGTCTGCATCCGGAATGTCCAGGTCCACCCGGGGCTCTTCCTGCTTCCTGCAGTTCCTGATCTGACCTCTACGAGCCATTTCTCCAAGGCCCGCCTCCACCAGCCCGGGTTAAGCCCAAAGCATCACAGACAACAAGATGCTTGTCTGTCCCTATACAGGGGCAGACCCAGGAGGCCAATGGGTGCAACTCTGGTAGACTGAAGTAGTGACCGCCTTGGGGAAAAGTGGCAAAATGTCTTTTGGAATGGTCACAGCTTGGTTATATCCTGCCTGAAAGTCACAAATGAAACGATGACGCATCCCACTGCCTGGTCATAAATGAACACGCTGTTTACTACAAACTCTGCTGAAATAAACCTGTCTTCACGTACAGTTGCTAAGGCATTTGTGCTTAGAAAAATAAATACTTCAAAGACAAACAATACCTTCACATTTTCCCTTCAAAAAAATGACTAATGTACTAGAAACTTGTGAGACGCCGTAACGAAATTTTTCTGGAATCCCCATCCCCCTGCATCTCACACTTGCTAGTCCTCTCTGGGAATGCCACGGGAAATATCAGACTTGGTAGGGCTAAAAAAAAAAAAATAGGGCAAGATCATAAATGGGGTGAACAACTCCACTCGAATGCTTCCCCGTGAAGTCAGGCTGCGTTTCATCCAAGCGGTCAAACTGCAGAAGCACCCTAGCAATTCAGCTGTCCTGATTTCGAACCTCTGCCCGCCTGGATCGAGTCTGCAACTTAACTATTCAGTATGAAGACAAAGTCGTGTACCTGTTAGCACAGGCTTCTCCGAAAGAGAGAAGGCAAGGTACATGTTTCGCCCCCGCCCCCCACGCACTGATCTCTGACTTGTAAATATCCTTGCAGGACACAGGAAGACGATATTGTCTGCTGCGTTAGGGTGGGCAGTTACAAAATATATATATATATAGGGGTGCCTGGGTGGCTCAGTCGGTTGAGCATCTATCCGACTTTGGCTCAGGTCATGATCTCACAGCTTGCGAGTTCGAGCCCCGTGTCGGGCTCTGTGCTGACAGCTCAGAGCCTGGAGCCTGCTTTGGATTCTGTGTCTCCCTCTCTCTCTGCCCCTAACCCACTCGCATTCTGTCTCTGTCTCTCTCAAAACTAAATAAACATTAGAAAAAATTAAAAAAAAAATATATATATATCCTCTTGAACACCGCCAGAGCTGAAGATTCTTATGTGTGAATAGGACAAATGGTTCTTTTTCAGTTTGGAAAGAGAAAGCACCTAAAAAAAAAAAAAAAGGTTTGGTGGGGAGGCTTTGCCGTGGTATTTCGTCTCAACACATCTTTCAAGTCTGATGGCTTGTAAGCTCACGGCTTTGGTTCTGGTCTTCAGCCTTCAGACAACTCTAAGCTGTCCGCAGCAGCTGCAGAGGCCGAGTCTTTAAATGAAATAAAGAAATAATTGCTTCGGGGAACAAAGGGAGGAGGAAAAAAAAAAGCCCCGTTAGCTGAACTACACGGCCCCTTGGGAGTGTGTGTGGTATGTGTTCCTGATTAATATTGTGCAGTGTGGTCAAAAGGAATCCCTGAGCGATCCCAGAGCGTCAGAAAAAGTGTGATGTGGTCAAAAGAGAGGGTTTCAGAAGCACACCTGGGCTCAAATCTCAGCTCTGCCACTGATTAGCTACGTGACCTCGACAAAGGGCCTTGACCTCTTGGGGTCTTCACTGCTTATCTGCAATATGGGAATAACACGACCCGCTACCTCGAGGGGACGTGGTGAGGACCGGGGAGGATGAGGCATGCGGTGTGCTGATTTTGGTGAACAGCGAACCGAACGGTGCCCAGGCGGGGAGCCGAGTGGTGCACGGGGTCCCTGGAAAGGCTCAGGGATGGGACGCGCCAGGTGGTGCCGGAGGCAGAGCTAGAAATAGAGGGGCTGGTTAAACAAACTTGACCACCGTGACACCCCAGATCCCCTCTGTCACCCCACGCAACCAGGCAGCCACCACCCCCCCACTATGCTCTCGGGAAAGGTGCAGTGAAGAGTGGACCATGGGAGTTGTGAACACGGGGGCAGCAGGCCCAGGAGAAAGAACACATCAGGGGAGAGGCTGAAAATAGGGAAATTAAATAAAAGGTTCACGCGGAACGGTGAGCTGGCTTTCCCCCGCCCCTGTCAGGCTCCCGGGTGCCACCGGCTAAACTTCTACTCTCCAGGCCAGAGACCATAGGTTTCCTCTCAGCAGAAAGGGGCCAACCAAAGAGAAAAGAAAATGGATACTAACATTTGGGGGCCCCGATAAAATGATGAGGTCCTTCCCACTCTGACAATCCTCTGGAGAGACCTGCAACTCAACAGACCCCACCCCCCGCATACGAGCTGTCAGCACAGAGCCCCACGCAGGGCTCGAACCCACGAACCAGGAGATAGATCACTGACTTGAGCTGAAGTCGGATGATTAACCAACTGAGCCACTCAGGCGCCCCTTTGGTGCCGCATTCTCAAACATGAGCAGGTCGCCAAGCATCACTAGACATCTGACAAGAGAGAAAAAGGGAACAGAACCCCCAAATCACCCCCCGTTCTCTCTGCCGAACCCCCACCCCCTAAAAAAACAGAAGAAGGAATTGAGAAGATAAAAGCAAAGAACAGAAGGCAGCGCCCAAGAAACACTAATTAATATCCTCTGAGCTACAACACGTAACAAAATATTTTGTGTCTGTGAAACCAGAACTGAGCAGCATTTAAAATCAGAAAAGCCGAGCTACAAAACTAAGACAGCAGCAATAAAGAAATTCAAGGGGAGGATCTGAAGAAGCAGTTGAAGGAAGGTCCCAGAAAGGAACAAAAAGACAAAGCAATGAGAAACAGGAGAGAAAAGAAGGAAATCAATATATTAAGCCAGGAGGCCCAATATCCAACAAGGAATGTAGAACGTACCAGAAGGAAGGAAAGGAAGAAGAGAGAGGAGGTACTTGTCAAAGCTCCAATAGAAGAAAAAATGTCCCGAGCGGAAGGACATGAATTCCAGACTGAAGGGTCCATGAAGTACCCAACACCGTAACGGGGGTGGGGGTGGGAGGAAGTTACCCAGAGTCCTCCTGCATGAAAGTTAGACTACTGATGCTAAGGAGAAGCTCTTAAAAGCAAAACAGGACGTATGACAAGGTTCAGGAATCGAAATGACACTGGACTTCTTGACAGCCGCACTGGATGCTAGCAGACAATGACCGATGCCTTCAGCTTTGGGAGCACAAAGCGTTCTTCACCGAAAATTCTCCGTGCAGTCAATCGGTTAAGCGCTCCAGACATGCACCATCTTGAGAAACGTACTTCCCAGGCCGTCTTCCTCAGAGAGCTGGCGGAGGGTGTGTGAAGGACATAAAACCAAGGAAGAAGATACGAGCTCCGGGAAAGGGGGGCTCCAATGGGAGAGAGGGGGGACGGAGTCTCTAGGAGACGCTGAAGAGAAGCCATGGGGCAGCGGAGGTGCACGGGGCCTGGAAGGCTAGCGGTCTGGGCTGGAACAGAAGCAGGGGGCTCAGGAAGGCCGACTCCCAAGCAACATGCAGGAAAGACGGATTATCTGGTGTGCGTTTGCACCAGATCCACGAGTATTTCTTAGCTCAGTAGTAACACAGGGCCAGAATCAGGATGAGCGAAGGGGAAAGACGGCGTAAGTCCAGGACAAACAAAATGTTGCACGAGGAAGGAAATCGGTGACAAACACCGATATTGTCAAAACGAAAATGCTGGGGGGCGCCTGGGTGGCTCATGTGGTTGAGCGAACAACTCTTGATTTGGGCTCAGGTCATGATCTCATGGTTTGTGGGATCGAGCCCAGCGTCGGGCTCCATGCCGAGGGTGGAGCCCGCTTGAAATTCTCTCTCTCTCTCCTTCTGCCCCACTCGCGCTCACTCTCTAAAATTTAAAAAGAAATCTTTTTTTTTGAAGGAAAAATGAAAATACTGAGTCACGATTTACCTAACAACCGTGATTACCCTCTGTTGGTGGCACGAACGGAAGAGTGTGAGTACGTGAGGGGGTGCGGGGAGCAGGCAGCGAAAGAGCTAAACCAGTAGAAGTTAGCAGACAACATCTCAAATTGCAATCCGATCCTATTGGTACAAGCATGTTATTTAGAAGAAAGGACATTCCTGGGGCACCTGGGTGGCTTTGTTGGTTGAGCGTCCGACTTCAGCTCAGGTCATGATCTCAGGGTTCGTGAGTTCAAGCCCTGCATCGGGCTCTGTGCTGATGCCTCGGAGCCTGGAGCCTGCTTCGGATTCTGTGTCTCCCTCTCTCTCTACCCCTCCCCTGCTTGCACTCTGTCTCTCTCTGTCAAAAATAAATAAACATTAAAAGAAGAAGAAGGAGGAGGAGGAGGAGAGAGAGGAGGAGGAGGAGGAGGGAGAGGAGGAGGAGAAAGGACATTCCAGAAGAAACAGGAAGGAGGCGCTGAAAGCAGTCTTCTCTGGGGGGGCTGGGCGCCAGGGGGAAGGGAGGTCACTGCTGCTTTCTGTTTCCTGGTTTGGAACGGACTCTGTACTTCTCTCTGTCTTTGCAAACTATGCCTAGACGTTATTTTGACTCCTCACCAGGCCGGATTCTGTGCTCAATGCCTACTCCTGCTGCTCGCCACGGGGGTCAAGGGCAGGAACGCAGCAGGAGGAGAGCGAACGCCACCTCCATGTGGACCATGTGGAATAAGCAGGTACTGGGTGCAAGAGACAGAAGAAAAACACACGCCCATGACAGCTTCCGCTTGGTTGCCCAGCAAGCGCACTGCACACGCATAAAAAATGCCAATAAGCGATCGATAACGTTTTATCATAACGTGACTTTCAGGCACAGCCAAGACTGCGTTCAGTTCCTTCCCAGAGGGAGAAAAATCTCGGATCACGTTGTGCCACTCTACGTGGAAAGAAGCCTCTGTTGTACGAGTCCCGGGTCTCTCTGGCTGATGTGTGTTCTTTTCAATCCAGTCCACATAGAGTTGTCCATATCCTGACTAATGATTTGCTCACCTTCCATACGTCCCGTATATACTCGTAGATGACAATTCTGACCACGCCACTAAAAAGCTCCTGTTTGGAAAAGGGGGAAATAGAGACCCACACTGGTCACCTGTCTAGTACACACCTTCTCACGAGGCTGTGCTGACCACCCCCCCCGCATGGGGGGCAGGGGGGTTCATCCCTGTCTAGGGTCCTCCGCTGGGGAGAATGTTCCTTGGCCTTTTTAAAAAAAATTTTTAATGTTTATTGATGTTTGAGAGAGAGAGGCGGGGGCGTGGGGAGGGGCAGAGAGAGGAGACACAGAATCGGAAGCAGGCTCCGGGCTCCGAGCTGTCACCACAGAGCCCGACGCGGGGCTTGAACTCACGAGCTGTGACATCATGACCGGAGCCGAAGTTGGACACTCAACCGACTGAGCCACCCAGGCGCCCCCCTCCTTGGCCTTTCCCACTTGACCAAAGGTCAGCTGTAAGCAGGGGATGCTGAACAGCTGTGGTGAGCAAATTCTGGGAAGAAAGGAGGAGTCCATCGGGTCCAAAAGTAGTATCTACACAAACACTGCTAATCAGCCAAATGCAGAGTTTCTGGGTGTTCTATGAAATCACTGTTGAATTATACGCTTCCAGTACTGTGATAAATATTCAGTACTGGGAAAATGCTTGCCTTTCTTAAAAAAGTATGTCTCTTTTCTGTTAGGTATTATCACCGTGTGACACTTTGCAGTTTTCTTTTCACGTTGGTTTTCCAGGATTCTGTTCTTGGTGCTAAATTTTTTTTTAAGTTTCTTTATTTTTTTTTTTTTACATTTATTTATTTTTGAGAGACAGAGACAGAGCGTGAGCAGGGGAGGGGCAGAGGGAGAGGGAGACACAGAATCCGAAGCAGGCTCCAGGCTCTGAGCTGTCAGCACAGAGCCCGACACGGGGCTCAAACTCACGAACCGTGAGATCATGACCTGAGCTGAAGTCGGACGTTCAACCGACTGAGCCCCCCGGGCGCCCCGTTAAGTTTCTTTATTTTTGAGGGGCAGAGAGAGAGGAGAGAGAGAGAGAGACAGAGAATCCCAAACAGGCTCTGTGCCATCAGTCCAGAGCCCCACTCGGGGCTCGAGCCCACAAACCAGGGGATCACAACCTGAGCTGAGATCAAGAGCTGGACATTTAACCTTCGACTGAGCCATCCGGGTGCCCCTCTTGGTGCTAAATGTGATGTTCAAGCATGGCATTACTTGGTGGTTTGATCTACTCTATTTATGCTCTTGGCCCCATGTAAACATTTCCCAATTCTTCAGCAGCTTTGATTTTAAACACACACACACACATACACGTACACACACACTTTATTGTAAACAGCCCCATATGTTCTTTGGAATACAGAGGTTACAAATTATAAACAAGATCTGTCCTGGGGTAGAAGCTGGGCTGTCCTCGCTCAAGTGTGCTCTACGAGATTCTTAGATTCCAAGGTGGGAGAAGAAAGTAGGCTTTGGCCAGTGTGGAAGGCTTGCCGGCCGGGCAAGTCCTCATACTTAAGTCCTGGCTGGCGGGCCAAAAACTCTGCGAGCTTATCCACTTACTTATGCCGCTGTGTATATTTGCTGTTGTTTCCAAGGAAAAGTTCTGTTTGACATTCCCCAGCCTTGCCTTAGTTGAACTAAGGAGAAGCAGGATTGTTTTTCTCCTACGCCTCTGTGTTCCCGGGTGTCGGAAGCTGCCGGGACTCGGGAACAAGCCGCTGCTGCACGTGGTCAAAGGGAGACAGCAAGCGGTCACTACACATGGATCTCGGGAGGGTGAGCGCAGAGGCATCCTCAAAGCCCGGGACGCGGTCTGGAGCGTGGTGCTGGGCACTGGGGCTTCCGTAGCTAACTGGCTCTCGAGACCCGCCCCGCCAGCTAAGGTACGTCACCACCGTGTGCTGGCATCTAGAGTAACAGGCACGCCAGGCCAGGGGGGCTCCTGGTTCCCGGTTCGGAGACAGAATGCTTTCCCAAGCCATGGCTCGGAATAAAAATAGAATCTGTTTATTAAACTTGTCTCTTTTCGTAACACAACACAGGCTTTGGAAAGATAACTGTGCAGCAGGCACAATAAAGAGGAAGCATCACACGAAGGCTTCCTAGCGTTCATTATGGGTATTGGTTGGTTGGGCAGATTTAAATTTGGTCCACCGACGTTATGGAACCGAGTCGAATCGCTACATGACTGCACACCTCGGTAGCCATGTACATCCACGTCTACTGACGGATGAGAGCGAAGAACAACTATGGATCACTTACTGCGTGCCAAGCACGGATCTAAGGGCCTGTCTGTGCCTCGACTGATTTAATCATTATATGTCTGATGTCGGAGGGATTTCTTTCCCTCGTTTCTTGCGTTGTGCCATCCTTCTCACTAGTAGTTCTTTGTTGGCTTTGCAGTCAAGTTAGCAAGGCTCAGTGGCCAACAGCACTGTTGTGGGGGCCAGAGGACCCAAACTCCCAGTTTCCAGGTAAGGAAGGAGGGCAAAGGGGCGTTCAAGGTCACACAGCTGGTGAGGGATGGAGGGGGTTCAAATCCCCAGCCGTCCGCTAGACCCCCTACATTACAAGCCCCCCCACCCCCACCCCACCGAGGGAAGTCGTTTATTCCTCCCCAGTTAATAACTGCCAGGAAGGCTTCACAGAAGGGCTGGAATTTAGAGACGAGTCTTGAAAATGAACACATTGTAACTCGTGCCCATGAGAAGGGTGGGCGTAAGCAGTGAGGCGACTCCAGAGAATTCTCGAAGACCTGGTGAAGGCCCTTTGGGTCTCCCACTGCAGTGACACAGGAGAGAGGAGAGGGTCTGACCATCTGTCCGGAAACCATGATTGTTAAATATTATAATGATTTTTGGAATGAACACTGCCCACTTCACTTTGCAAAGAACCTTTGACACATACTACCTGTTCTGAGTTCTGCGGTCACTTGCTACACGGGAAATGGGAGAAGACAAGTCACATTTTTTTTTTTCACGATGTGCAAAGCTCTATGCTGCGCCCTGATGGTTCGGGAGAGCCAGAAACAGAAGAGGAAGACTCCCGAGAAGAGGAAACTTCTGGAGCGGGGAAGGAACGGCTCTTTCCCCATCATGGGCAGCTGTGGATGATGGAACATCTGAAGCCGGGTGTTTTGGAAGTCAGAGCTTTGTCAGCCTTGTGCTCTTTGGAATGGACATCAAGGAGCAGGCTGGAAACACTGAATCACTAGGCTAAGACTTCTGGGGGCAGGCTGGGTGCACAGGGAAGGAACTCTTAGAAAAAGCCTAAAAAGAGGGAATGTGGGGTGCCTCAGTTAGGGGGCATCAGGAGGAACTGGGGAGGTGGGGAATGCTAGGTGTTGGTGTGCATTGTGGACTGAATTATGTCACCCCCCAAAATTCATAAATTGAAGCTCTAACTCATAATATGGACTGATTAAGGGGGTAACAAAGGTTAAATAAGGTCATAAGTGCAGGGTCCTAATCTGGTAGGTCCTTATAAGGAGAGGAGACACTGGAGGGCTCTGTCTCCCTCTCCCTCCTCCACTCCCTCCTCCACTGTCCTCCAAGCAGAGGGAAGAGGGAAGGCCAAGGGAAGATAAAGCAAGGAGAGGCCTCACCAGAAACGAACCCCACCAGCACCTTGATCCTGGACTTCCCAGCCTCCAGGACAGTGAAACCATACACTTCTGCCATACTAGTCACCTAGTTCATGGTAAGCATGCGCACAAGCAGAGGAGGGGCAGAGAGAGAGGGAGAGAGGGAGAGAGACAGAATCCCAACCAGGCTCCGTGCTGTCAGCGTAGAGCCCGACACGGGGCTCGAACTCAGGAACTGTCGAGATCGTGACCTGACCTGAAACCAAGAGTCAGATTCTTAACTGACTGAGCCACCCAGGCGCCCCTAGTCCATGGTATCTTTTTACATCAGCCTCAGCAGACTCGCACAGCGAGCCGCAGCCTTGCTACTCTCCAGCCCTTGGCCAGCACTCACTCTTCTCTTGACACGCTGAGTTACCTCTTCCGCGAGACCTTTCTCATCTACCCTCGCCACTTCCTGCTGGACACTCCCGCGGTACACGAAGAGACTTTGTCTCCAAACCCATAATACTTTGACCCGTAATACTCTCACCTAAAAACATAAGTCTATCGGCCCCTACTACCTCTACTAGACTCCGAGCCCCTTGAAAGAAGAGACGGTTTCATTCAACTTTATATGCCTAGTTCGGGCTGGTAGCAAGCATCTAGTAACTTTATGGACTGAACAAAGCAATGAATGAGTCTAGGGCATCGTTTTTACACTGGTTAATGTGATCACAGTACTTCCGGCCTCCAGTCGGGGGAGCTGGGCCACTCTTCTGGTTAGAGGCCATGCTTGCAAGTTCTTTCTCACTGTGAATGTATGTAAACCCCTTTACTTTGAGTCTGGGTTTGCCTCAGTCAACCAGCTTTCCTAACACTTGCAGATGAAGAGACTGCAGGTAGGTGGTTCTCTAGCTGAGATCTCGGAGCTGAAGCATGGTATGAATGTAAATCACAGAAGATGGACATTTAGGGGCACCCGGGTGGCTCCATCGGTTAAGTGTCCAACTCTTGACTTGGGCTCAGGTCATGATCTCACGGTTCATGGGATCGAGCTCCGTGTAGCGTTCTGACAATGTGGACACTGCTTGGGATTCTCTCTCTCTGCCCCTCCCCCACTGTCTCTCAAAATAAATCAATAAACTTAAAAAAAAAGTTTCCTTTTTTCAAAAAGAAGATAAACATTTATCTCACCTATTTTTTTATTTTTATTTTTATTTTTTTACAAATTTCCAGGGTCAAAAATTCCCCCATCGTTTCCAAATGCAAAGGAATTGGACAGAACACCTATTGGCAAAAGCATCACCACATGAGACACAATCGCTTTCCTTTTCAGGCATGAGTTCACTTTCCCAAGAAGAGAGCCATTTACAAACCCAAACCCAAATCACAAATGTCAGTTTTCCTGATCTGCAGTTACTTCTGATGCAACCATTTTTTTTTCTTTAACTGACATTTCAGGTGAGGTGGTCAGCACACGCCCTATCCTAAGCCATCTCCGGTGTCTTTGAAAATTCTGCACAACTTCAGGCTCTTACTATGACTGCACGGAGATGCTTACGTTTTTGTTTTAAATGTTTGTTCATTTTTGAGAGAGTGTGAGCAGGGGAGGGGCGGGGGGGGGGGGGGTGGAACAGAGGATCCGAAGCAGGCTCCAGGCTCTGAGCTGTCAGCAGAGTCTGATGTGGCACTCGAACTCATTTAACCATGAGATCATGACCTGAGCTGAAGTCAGACGCTTAACCGACCGAGCCCCGCAGGCACCTCAGAGAGATGCTAACATTGAAACCTGTGTCATCCACTCCCTGCCCTGCAGTGATGTGGTGTAGCTACAGCTTGTCCCCAGCCAACCCCTAAATTCTTCTGGCCTCTTGTAGTTTCGGATCAGATCTACAGATCTGTACAGAAGGTACAGATTTTGTACCTTCTTCCGGCTCTTTTCATTTGGGCAAACTCATTCCCTGAGTCATAGGCAGTGACAACAAACTCACAATGTCTAATACCCATTTTGGTTGGAAAAGCCTAGAACCCTAAGTAATAGGTGGGAAGGAGGTACACCTTCCATGTCTCATGAAACCCCACAGCACCTGGTGTAGAGCTGGCATCCAAGATAATTGGAGCGACCTTAGAGTATCGGATGTTGGATCTCCGAATACCTAACTCCCAGTTCCCTGGCTTATATGAAAAATTGTTGAGGGAGAAAGGCTTTAAAAATCAGGTGTCAACATTGGGTCATTTTTTTAAGCCTAGGACAGATGATAAAATAATAGCGAAATGACAAAGACACAAATTTAAGCTGGCTCCCTGACACTGGGCAGAATTTTTCTAGCTACTCTCACTACCCACGTCTGCTACTGCAGATGAACTTCAGCATCGTGATGCCAAGGAGCCCCCGAACACCCTTTGGATTTCTGATTCAGACTGTGTGAAATTTATCAACTGATTTGGGGGAAATCTACATCTCTCCACTTGAAGCCAGCCCATCTAGGAAAATGGCATATCCCTATATTTATTCAAATCCTCTCTCTGTAGCTATAATTTTTCCTACTGACTTTCGCCCCAACCAATTCGCATGCCCTCCTGATAAAATAAGGGTGCCTGGGTGGCTCAGTCAGTTAAGTCAGTGTCTGACTCTCCATCTTGGCTCATGATCTCATGGTTCCTGGGATCAGGCCCCACGTCAGCCTCTGCACCAACAGTGTGGAGCCTGCTTGGGATTCTCTCCTTCTCTCCGCTCCTCCCCTGCTCATGCTCCCCCTCTCTCAGAATAAACGAACATTTATTTAAAAAACAAAAACAGCCTGCCTGCGCCCTTGACCACAGGTTTAGCCAAATACAGACACTCATGTTTCAGAGACAGACACACAAGGTCCCAGCCGGGACCCAGAGAACCCTTTCCCATGGCTGTCCCGATTGCTGTAAGGAAGGCGTGCTTCCAGAGAGGAAGAAGGACTTGAACGTGGGGCTGCCAGTGGCCATGTTCTCCACCACGAGAAGAAAGCCAGTCTGTGGCAGGAAAGTGTGAAGCCAGCCTAGAGACGGTAATGGAGGGATGGAACACAGCCCTACCACTGACCCCAAGGGTGTCTTTGTGTGCATTAGAAGCAAGTACTTCTTCCTTGCATGTCATAAAACGGTTGCCCTAGACATATAAATGTGTGAGGGCTGTGGCCCCGACTGGCAAGCCTGTGGGTCTGGAGTTGTGCACACTCCCAACAACTGGGCCCTGCAGTCCTAACACAAACAGTCCTGGGAGCTTCAAGAATCACGTTCTGCTCCCTGAGGCCTCAGATCCCCCAGTGAACCATGCTGAGCACTCCTCCTTTGGCTTTTCTTCAGCTACAGCTGGGTCTTGAACCTGAGTAGTGTTCTATAGTTTTCTTCAAGGTCCTACTTCTTGTTGAGTTTTTGTAGCTGTTGTTACTGTGCCCCTTCTCTGTGTGACATTTTCTTCCTTTGTCTATTTTTGAGAGAGAGAGAGAGAGAGAGCAAGCGAGGCAGGGACAGAGAGAAGGAGACAGAGAGTTCCAAGCAGGCTCCACGCTGACAGCAGAGAGCCCAACGTGGGGCTCGAGCTCACGAACTGCAAGATCATAACCTGAGCCAAAGTCAGATCCTCAACCAACTGAGCCACCGAGGCGCCCCTCTGTGTGACATTTTCTAACTGGTTACAGGTGCTTTGTGAGACGCCAATCTTTGTATCTTCGTCTTATAACTGGCAAAAGACTGGGCTTTCTTTGTGGTTTTTAGTTGATTCTCTTAAATTTTCCAGGTAGTTCACTGTAAATGTTTACGAACCTGGTAATTTCGATTCCTCCTTTGCTCTGAGCTGTCAGCACAGAGCCCGACGTGGGGCTCGAACTCATGGACTGTGAGATCATGACCTGAGTGGAAGTTGGACGCTTAACTGACTGAGCCACCCAGGTGCCCCAGAAGCCAAGTCTTTCAAGTTAATGACAGGTGTCAGCAGTGAGAGGGGACATTCTTATTTTGTCCCTGTCTGATCTTCTAAGTTTTTACCATCAAGCAAAATGGTAGCATTTAGTTTGTGATAGTTGTTACTGAGCAGAATGAAATATCCTTTATTTCCTAGTTTGAGGAGCTGCTGGGTTTTTTTTTTTTTCATTTTTAGTTTTTTGTCTCCCCCAATGCTCAATGTATATTATTCTCCAATAACTCCCCAGCATTGGGCAATTTACATATCTTTTTCCCCCCATTTATATATATTACATGGTGTCTACCAGTCTTGACCTGTGTATTTTAATTTGGGAAGTCTGGTGTCTTCTTGTGGTGTTCTACCAGCCCCTTTTCACACAAATCCTTCTTCAGATATGTGTTTTGAAGATATAGTCTCCTAGCCAGGGGCTTGTCTTTCCATTCTTAGATTGCTGTCTTTCACAGAGTGGACACTGCAAATTTAATAAAGTCCACATTATCATTTTCTTCACGGATCATGCGTTTTGGGTTGTACATCAAAACTAATCACCAAACTCTAACCCGTGTAGATTTTCTCCTAAATTCCCTACTTTCTTTTCTTCTTTTTTTTTTTTTTAGCATAGTTTTGCATTTTCTGTTTAAGGCAGTGAGTACTTTTGAGTGAATTTACGTCTAAGGTGCAAAGTTTATGTCTTTGTTCATTCACGTCTTTGTCGATGTCCACTTGTGCTCTCGTTTGGTGACAACGACCAAGACTAAACACGAAATAAAGTGTCTTTTCTGCGCTGGTGTGCCTTTATTCCTTTGACCCAGCTCAGGCTGTCTGTATCTGCGTAGGTCTGTTCACGGACTCTCTGTCCCGTTCCGTTTGTCTGTGTGTCTACTTATTATAGTACATCATGCTCTCTCCTAGTTATCACAGCTTTACAGTAAATCCTGAAATTAGGAGTGTGAGTTTATGGACTTGTTCTTCATCAGTCCTGGTCTAAGCTACTCAATGTTTAAATCAATTCTGTCGATATTTACAAAAGAGCTTGCTGAGATTTTTATGGGGATTGCACCGGACCTTCAAATCAATGTAAGAGGAACCGATATCTTAATAATACTGTGCCTTTCGGTCATGAACAAGAAACCTATCTCAAGTGAATTATTCTTCTTTCATGACTTTCAAGAGTATTTCTTAGTTTTAAAATTTTTAGTCGCAACTAATTTAAACTGAAAAAAGGAAACAAGCAAAAACAAAAACAGTTCACCCATTTCTCCCAACCCTTGCCTCTTGCAACTACCAATCTGTTCTCTGTATCTATGAGTTTCTTTTTTTTGTTTGTTTGTTTAAGATTCCACACACACGAGAGATCATATGGTATCTGTCTTCCGTGACTTATTTCACTTAGCATAATGCCCTCCAGGTCCATCCATGTTGTCACAAATGTCAAGATTTCCATCTTTTTTATGGCTGAATACTATACCATTTGTGTGTGCGCGCGCGTGTGTGTGTATGTGTGAGCGCACACACATACCATATATACGTCTTTATTCATTCATCTGTCAAGATACTTAGATTGTTTCCATACGTTGGCTATTGTAAATAATGCTGCAATGAACATGGGGTGCAGATATCTTTTTGAATTAGTGTTTTTGTTTTATTCCGATAAATACCCAGAATATGCTGGTCGTATGGTAGTTCATTTTTAAAAATTCTTTAAGTTCATTTTGAGAGACAGCATCAGCAGGGGAAGGGCAGAGAGAGAGGGGGAGAGAGAGAGAATCCCAACTCACGAACCATGAGATCACGACCTGAGAGGAAACCAAGAGTCGGATGCTTAACCCACTGAGCCACCCAGGCGCCCCTGTGTGCTTTTTTATTTTAAACTAAAAAGAGATACTGAATCTTACTAAAAGCCTTTTTCGTTCTGAGATTCGGTATATATGTCATCTTTATTGGGTTTTGATATCAGAGTTATTCCAACTTCATACGGTGAAACGGGAAATTTTCCTTCTTCTCGGTATCCTGAAACAGTCTATATAACACAGGAGTTGTTTTTCCTGGGAAGTTTAAAAGAATTTGCCTGTAAAACTGCCCATCACCAGAGCGTTTGGGGAAAGATACGTGCTTCGTTTTTTTTTTCCTTGTTTTTGCCACTGGGCTGGGCACACGTTTATCTATTTAGCCTTTTCAGATAGACAGCTTTGATATTTACGAGTAAGTCTACTATATGTATGTTTCCACACGCAATGAATGGTCACCCCTCTAAAAGCTTTCAATGATTTCTTTCCACCTGACGATTATTACACTTACATCCTCCGTGTTGGCATATCTCATCTGAGCTATTAGAATAGTATCTCTCATCAAGAAGACTTGGCAAATGCTGGACCCTCTGTGTATCTCCTCAAGCCTCCAGCACACTCACAGTCCCCAGGCAGGACCCTCTGTCCCTCTGCCTTATCGGTGGTGTCACAATGCTGCCTTTGTGGGCTGCTCATGACATTTCTTTACATGCTTGATTTTACAGGTCTGCTTTTCTAGGGAATTTACTCACACCCACCCAACTTAATCCCGAACATTAGGTGGTAGGAGGTGACTTAACAGTTTTCTATTAAAATAACTGTAATAATATAACGAGATATATTTAGGGATAATACACATGCAGTAAGGAGATAAGTGCTTAGACATAATTTGCTAACTTTTAGCAAGTCATTACAAGAAGGAGATGAGCTCATGTAAGAATTGGCCAGTTTAGGAGCAGAGGTGGAAAGAAAAGGTCTAGAAAATTGGGTGGAAAAACCAAGCACTGCCACCCCCTGAAGAGCAGGAGGTAAGGCTGTGGCTGTTCAGAGCCTTCTTTAGCAGCCTCCCAGGAGGCCAAAGAAAGAGGTTCAGCCTCAGGGTTACTGCCATCCCTCCTAAAGCCACCTTTTCGGGGACCCCCTCCCTAAAGTAGTTGTTTTTGAAATGGGGAAGACAGTAAGAGTCTAGCTGGAAGTCAGAGAATCAGCCAGAACTATGTGCAGAAACGGAACTTGGCTGTGGTTCCTGACATTCTTAAAGAAACCATAATCCTGGGGAAGAGATGGGCAGAGGAGATACAAATAGCTTGTGTTTCAGCTTTGAGGTCACGAGTCCACGGGGAGCCACCTCAGAATCTACTGGGGAAGACTTTCCGTCTGTCAGAAACCCTGGCCTTTGAGTCAGATGTAGAAACTAGACGGGGCTTGGGCCTGCTCCCATGGGGAGAGGGCATGTTCTCTGGGTAGACATAAGTCGGCCTCAGATATGTGGGTGGCCAGGCTGCGGGGGTAGGTGGAGGGAGGGGGCGACGGTAGACGAATCCGCCAGAATTCACCTTCTCTTTCCTCAACACTAACAGAGCCCATTTTCCAGCTAGGTGGGCACGTAGCTGAATCCTCACTAAGGAAAGTGAGCACGAGGGGTGTGTCCCATCTCTGGCTCCGAAAACATCAGCAGCCGGATGTGCCCGTGCCCTGGCTTTGACCGTGGTGACGAGGATCCGTACAGCACAGGGCAGAGACAAGACAGAGAGGGAGAAAGAGAGGGCCAAGAATGTTCCCAGGAAGAGGCAAAACCATTAGGAACAGAATTCAGATCAGTGATTGTCAGGGACTAGGTGTGTGTTTGGGGGGGGGGGGGCGGGACTGACAGGAGCAGGAGGGAACTATTTGGGGTGGTGGGAATATTCAATATTTTGATGGTGATGGTGGTTACACAATATATGTTGTCAAAACTCACAGAGCTCAAATAAAAAAGTTGTATTTTACTGTATGTAAATGAAACCTTAAAACTTAAAGAGAAAAAAAAAGAATGACCCCCATGGAGAAGAGACCTCCCTTTTTCCCACCTCAAATGCTCACTTAAGGGCTGTTTTATGAGACAGAAATACAGTTTGTTTTTAAGATTTTGAAAAAATGTTTGTTTATTTATTTATTTTGAGAAAGAGTGTTAGCAGGGGAGGGGCAGAGAGAGAAGGAGAGAGAATCCCAAGCAGGCTCCACGCTGTCAGCACAGAGCCTAACGCGGGGCTCAATCCCATGAACTGTGAGATCATGACCTGAGCCGAGATCAAGGGACGGACACTTGACCGACAGAGCCACCCAGGCGCCCCCAGGAATACAGTTCTCTGCTGTATAAGCCACTATATTGTCCTGAGGTGTGCGCATGTGTCTCTTATACACACAGAAAATATTAACACCGGTAAAGAGAAGAATTAGGGTCATTTCATTGTCCAAGTTTTGTTGATCTATATTTTGTTCGGTGAATGTGTAATAACTCTTCCAAATCTCTAATAATTTTACAACACGTAAAAAGATATTTTAAGGAACGTCACATAAGTTATATATATTTCCAGCCACAAAGTTCAAATAAATTGTCGGGACTTAAAAATTAATCTTGCCAGTTAGTACGTGATCAGCCATAATCAGTAGGGCTAAGGGGGGATTTATGTTACAAATGGCGTTCGAACAAACAAGCAGCCATCTGCAAAGAGAAAAAGTCGCGTCTACACTGCATACACCAGGGTAAACTCCAAATGGATCAAAAATTTTAAAGCAACAAACAAAACCATTAAAGTTGTAGGAAACAAATCCACAGAAGAATTCCTTGATGTCTTTGGAGTGGGGACAAACTTACCACAACTTAAAAATCTGCATGTCATAAAAGAAAAGACTCATCATAACAATCACATAAAAATTAGAGACTTTTAGTGGCAAAAAGTCATCATAAGCAAAGTTAGACAAATAAATTAGGGGAAAAAATATTTGGAACTCTCTATTGCAAGAGATTCTTCTCCTGAATGTATAAAGGGCTCCTCAAAATTGTTAAGAAAAAGACCGGCCATAGAAAAATGCACCAACGTCAACAGAATGTTCAGACCAGAAAGAAACAGAAATGGTACCAAAGATCTTTCAAAAGGTATTTTGTTTCACTCACAAGAAAAATACAAAACAAAGGTGTTAGATTGAACCATAGGAAAGTACCATTTCTAGCCCACATCAATTATGATTTCATGTGGTTTCACCTAATACAATGAAATGATCTTTTTTAACTATCAGACAGGCAAAACTCTAAAACCTTAGCGGCAAACTCTTTCGGCAAGGCTGTGGCGAAATGCTCTTACTGCTGGAGGTACCAACCCGTGCTGTCCCTACAGAGGGCGATCCAGAAAAACTTATCAAAATATCCACCTCTGGGAATTTCTCCTACAGACATACCTATACATGTATATAATAAAGGACGAGGTGTAGAAAAGTACGTATATATGTGATACACCATCTTCCATATGGGGGAATAGGGATATGGCATATATATATACAGGGATGTGATAGATACACACACACACACACACACACGCACACACGCACACACACACTCACGCACACACCTGCATCTAGGAGACAAAAGTAGTTACCTGTATGGGGAAGGGAGAGAAGGAGAGAAGAGGAGAGGGGTAAAATTTCTCAGGGTATACAGGGTGGGTTGTATTGGCAGTTAAAATACATATTCAAAATAAAAAGTAAAGAGAAAAATTAAAAAGTAACATTGCAGGTATTTAAAAAAAAAAATGACCATTAAAATGACTCCTCTGTCTTGGTCCTAACTAGTCAACGTCACTACAATACATAGTTTATGTACTTACAAAGATTTTTAAAAAATATTTTTTAATATTTATTTTTGAGAGAGAGAGAGATACAGAGTGTGAACGGGGAGGGGTAGAGAGAGAGGGAGACACAGAATCTGAAACAGGCTCCAGGCTCTGAGCGGTCAGCACAGAGCCCGACGAGGGGCTCAAACCCACAAATTGCAAGATCATGACCTGAGCTGAAGCCGGACGCTTAACTGACTGAGCCACCTGGGCGCCCCATGTATTTATAAAGATTTTTTACCGCTAGCAACAAAATAAACAAAAACCCCATGAATCTGAATTCCCTCACTGGGGCAGAATATTTTCCGTCTGCCTCTCTGGGTCCTTTCTGGCCGCTGGTTTGCAGGGCAGGGGGGCTCATCTGCCTCACTGCAGCTCCCCTGCCTTCTGGCTTCCTCTTGGGTTTGGTTTCCAGCCTCCCGGTGGAGGCACTCGCTTCAGCTTAGAGGTCTGGAGACAGGGAGGCTGGTGGGTTTGTCTTCCGGCTTCCTCTTTGCTTCGGCACTACCCTTACAGCCACACTTCCACACTTCCCGTCTGCTGCCCCTGCTATAGTTTGAGCTCTTACTAAGTTTCAGGAGCACGGCTTTCCTCCCTTGCTCCTTTGGGGTGGGGCGGTGGGTGGGTGTGGGTAATAGTTTCCTCCGGTTGCTGGTCCCTAGTGCCTGGTGGGTCTTCCCCTCCCCTGGACACCACCCAACTCAGGACACCACCTATTATATGCTGGAAACCTGGCCCATCTATTCAGGCATCTGTTTCTTTTCTTAGTTTTATATCCTAAGGCCGGTGAATTCATGGGCTATTACACACACACACATTCTGCTCCCATGTATCTTTATACTTTCCAGGCTCATGATTAGTTTCTTCTATCACAAGCCTTTAGATTCTTTCTGCGTAGCCATCCGTCAACCCAGGCCCTCATCCCGACGTCCCTCGCCAGAAATACCTTCAACGATCGTACTGTCATCTATCCACCCATTCGACACGTACTTTTTGAGAACTGAGTTGCTGAGATTCCCGTGGTGGTGTGTAAAAAGCAGACAAGATGCTTACGAAATCATAGGACATCCAATTTTCGTGGGGAGGGAGATAAATCATCTGACCATACAAAAAATGCAGAATTATAACCATGAAAATGTTATGAACTGTGTGGTGGTGCCTGGGTGGCTCAATCGGGTGAGCATCTGACTCTTGATTTCAGCCTGGGTCGTGATCTCATGGTTCATGGGATTGAGCCCCGTGTCGGGCTCTGCGCTGACAGTGTGGAGCCTGCTTGGGATTCTCTCTCTCTCCCTCTCTGTCTCTCCCCTGCTTGCGCTCTGTCTCTCTCAAAGTAAATAAACATGAAAAAGAAAGAAAACGCTATGAAACAAAGACGCAAGAGAGCCCAAGACTCCCTGGGATGGGAAACAGAAAGGGCTTCCCGGAGAAAGTGACCTTTGAGGGGCAGTTGGTGGTTTTGGAGGGAAGCTGGTATTTCTGCTGCTTCCTCCTTGCACAGCCTTCTTTCCAACAGGAACTTGCTCCCTGCCCCCCTACCCCCACCGCTGGCCATGTCATGCGGGAAAGAGAATATCTTTGTTCTGACCCACTTGTGACCTGCTCCGAGCCCGTTTCTGTGCTCTCGTGTCTAGGTAAGATCTCACGCGACCCTCTCTGTCTTCCACTGGCACAGTGCAGAACGTTCTAGTGCCCTCCCTCCAAAGTGGACTGTATTCCAATGATCTTTCTCCTCAACAGAAAACCCATTTTGCACTTGTTGGCTGACGTGTTACTGCGTTGACAAACTCCAGGATCGATGTGACGTGAGCCTGAAAACAGTACAATTGGAAAATTTGAGGAAGCAGATTGTACTTTTCCTAAAGTAATATTTCTAGCTGTTGGTTTGCAGGGAACAGTTTATTCTTCCATGCAGACTTAACAAGAAAAAGAGGTTTTGGGGGCGCCTGGGTGGCTTGGTCGGGTTAAGCGTCCGACTTCTGCTCAGGTCGTGATCTCGCGGTCTGTGAGTTCGAGCCCCGCGTCGGGGCCCTGTGCTGACAGCTCGGAGCCTGGAGCCTGCTTTGGATTCTGTGTCTCCCTCTCTCTATGCTCCTTTCCCGCCCACACTCTGTCTCTGTCTCTCTCTCTCAAAAATAAATAAAAACACTTAAAAAAAGAAGGAAAAAGAAGGGGTGGGGGCAAATGAGTGTGAACCAGTGACAAAAACAGAAACCTTCCCCAACTCCTTCAAGTAGCCAAGGTCCAGAGCTATTTGCAGAATGGCCCGTCCCATCCCTGGAAGGACTTTTTTTTTTTTTTCCTCACCCGTTTATACCGCAAGGGAAAATACCTTCCGTGAAGCAAACACTTTTTAAGATTTCAGCTTTTCAGATGCGTGGTACTCGTGATAAAGGGCGTTTTCAAGCCTCTTCTTCCCGTAACCTGCCAGCCACCATGGGAAACCATCAGCCCAGGCCGCCACAATTAACTCAGGGCTGCTGCTCGAAAGGCTCACACAATTCCCAGCCACTTATCATGCAAACAACCTGGGGGACTCATTTTCCTGGCAATGCAGTAGGAGGGGTAAATTACTGAGATAAGTAGATTATTGGGGAAAAAGTCACACTCGGAGGCCTTACGAAATGATTAAACCCTGGGAAATTCATCCCCCGAAGTCCCTGGCCCCTGACAGTACACACTCATTACTGGCTCCTGGATAATCTACAATGAAGAACCTTCTTTGGGAAGCAAGAAGGACTCCCATCCCGCTGAATTTTCATTTAACTTTTCAAACAGTGAGCTCTGTGGTTTTACGGGTGACATGAAAGGAAAGGCGGGGCGGGGGGAGTTATCAGACTTGTAATTATGTTTTTTTGAATTTCTAAAACAGAAGCACGGACATGAAAGCCAAAAAAGTGGTTTGTCTAGGAAAATACGGTCTTCCCGACCTCTCTGCATTAACTTCACGAAGTCCACATCAGTAGAAACTGTTTCGTATTCGATTAATAGGCACGGTCAAGGCCACTGTCACGCTGTATCTTCTCCGGAAGAAGTACTTCCTTATAGCACACCGTAATTAAATTGGCTATTACTAGCGAAGTTCATGAACAGCCTGAAATGATGTTGCGGGAAAAAAGAACGTCCAGGAATGTAGGAAAATAACTTAAATGTAACCACGGGCTGGAGACAGAAGGTGAACTGTTTCTGGCAAGAGGGAAAACCCAACAACCCTACTAAACCAACGGGAGCTCTGATAACCCAGCTCAGAATAAGAGAACTTGGTGGTGGAGGCTGTGAGTGTCCACGCTGTGTGTGCCACGGCAGCGGAACTGTGAGCAGAGGGTATGACGCGCATGACCCTTCCCCCTGAGCAGCGAGGCGGCCACGCAGGCATCGGGAACAGAGCAGCGCGATCACTGCCCCCGCGTCACCCCGGCTGTGCTCGAGGAATTGTCAACTCTGTCGAGCTCAGAGGAAAATAATTTAAGAGAGGGGACTGAGAGCCCCTGCTTCTTTTCTTATAGATGAATATTCACCGGCTCCCAGGAGCTGAGGCTTCTTCCCACCTGTCCAACAAAGCAGAGCAACAGACCAAGTGTGGCCTGAGCCAGGATGGGCCAGGAGGGTGAGGGCCAATGAGGCCGAAGGGGGCTGCTGGGGAGACAAGTGGATGACCGAGCAGGGACTCTCGAAAAGGAAGGTTTGCTTTGCGGGGCACAATATAACCTGTTCTTCTGCCGCCATACGAAACCTTCAGTAAACTAATTTATCACATTTCTTGAAGCTGTTTTTGTGCACGGGCGACAGGTACGTGCTTGTTTGGGGGAGGCGAGTGTGATATGATGTGCTGGAATTAACCCTGTGGGGAGGGGATGGGGGGGGTCCGTGGTGATCTGTTCACATTCAATTTATAATAGGCTATCCCCACTCCCAGTTTTCCGGATGAAATGCCTGAAGCCTACAGAGGTTCCGTAACCTGACCAGAAGTCTCAGTGCTTGAGCTGGGATTCAGATCTACGGTCTGGTTTTGGAACCCAAAATGTAAATACTACACAGGATTTATCCTGGAGGACGGCAGAGAAACAAATGCTAGCTGATGCCCCAAATGGCCACACTTCATTTATCAGAGTGCGCATTTCTGCATGGAACAGAACTGGTGTTTTGGAAGAGAAGGCGTCCGCAGTGTAATACGGAAGATCCATCACCGTAGCTCGTCAACAACTGCCTGAAACATTTATCTGCAATAGCGTGACGCTATCTTCCAAGACAGAATTGAGATTCAAACCAGAATGCACAGAAAAGAAGTCGTATGGGAGGGAAAAAGAAGAAAGTTTCCCGTTAAAAAAAAAAAAAGTTGGTGGGGCACCTGGGTGGCTCAGGCGGTCAAGCGTCTGACTCTTGGCTTCAGCTCAGGTCATGATCTCACAGTTTGCGAGACTGAGCCCCGTGTCGGGCTCTGCACTGACAGCACGGAGCCCGCTTGGGATTCTCTCTCTCCCTCTCTCTCTGCCCCTCCCCTACTCAGGCTCTCTCTTTCAGAATAAATACATAAAAATATTAAAAAAAAAATAACAAACTAAAGATACAAAGGTATCTTGGCATCCCTTAAAATAGGTTTAGGGAATGCAAACAGAGTACAGCTATTGAGAACGCAGACAGCTTGAATCCCGGCTCAGCCACTTACTAGCTGTGTCACCTTGGGCAAATCACTTAACTTTTCTGTTCTTTAGTTTTTTCACCTGTAAAATATAGACAATAAATGTCTCTACCTCATCGAATCATTGTGAAGATTCAATGTGAGCACACTGAAATATGTTCAGAACAGTGTCTGGAATGTGATAGGCACTTTATAAGCATTAGCTAATGTTATATTCTTAATAACAAAATATGGGGGGTACCTACACCAGCATGGAGTGTTTTAGGGGTTACAACAAGAGGCAGTAAATGCACAGATGGGCCCAAAGTTTAGGTGAGTCTGGTGGAACACGTCTAGCTGTGGCTCATGGAGGAAGAAAGCTGGACTGTCTGTTAGGACAGCAGAGAAGGACCCTGAGGGGTACTGTGAGGTTAGAGCATGGGTGTATGTGGAGACCGTGCAACGCTAGGAGGCTGGGCCAGAGAGAGGAACTTTTAGAAGTGATACAGCTCCAGACACACTCCCTCCAGGCCACAATCACGGGGAGGGAGAGATGATGAGACTACAGCGTCACAGAGACCACCATGTAGAATCTTCTGCCCCTTAGCATGATGGCAGAAAAATGGAGAAAGAGGTGACTGTGAATCGAGAGTCAAAAATGTCAAGGAACAGAGGTGGGTGACTGGGAAGTCCAACCAAATTATACCAGCAGGGGTTTGGGCTGTTGTGACTGCATCCACTCTAGCTAGTTTAGGAGAAAAAGAAAAAAAAAAGAGGGGGGGGGCATTGGCGCTTGTAGAACCTTTAGGACAACCAGAAAACCAGACCTGGGGGACACACGACCAGGACCAAAAGAGCCAGACCCTTCCACACCACTGCTGCAGCTGCCTGCCCACATCTTGTAGGACAAGAGGAACTAGATGCCAGAATCTTCTCTGAGCTCGCCCAAGAGCCCAATATGCTCCACCCCTACGCCCATCAGGAAATCCGATCTCCCTGGGCATCGCTAACACCTCGCGCTGGTCTCTCCTGTCTCCACATCTTCTAAGGTGGAAACCAACCACATGTGGAGCTCTCATGGCAAGGAGCCGGAGGAGTGTGCCTTCCAACTTTCCTGCCCGTGTAATTCAGGGAGGAGAGGTGGGAGGGGCTGGCAATGGCAGCGAGGGGGATGGAAAGGAGCCTATGGCACGACATGGCATGGGTCTCCCTGGAGGGGCTGATAGGAGGACAGAGTGCTGGGAGGGAGGGCAATAGGGAGTTGTATTTCTGTGGTTCTGAGACATCAAAGTGAGGGGAGGACAAAGACCCTCGATTGAACAAGGTGCTATCGGAGAAAATCTACGCTTTAATAAGCCAGTGCTACAAGCAATGTTCCAGGAAAAGGGATTACTTCATGAATACACGTTATGAGCATCTTCGAAATTCTGGCTCCAGTCAAGATGAATTTCTCTTTGTACCCTGGACTCACCTTGAGTTAATTTCTCACCTTCATCTCCATTTATCCAAATCCTCTGTCTTTCAGTGAGCCATTTTGCAAGGAGCCTGTTTTAATTTCCCTTGCACCATGCAGACACTGGCCGGATGTAATCTCTCCCTTTACTTGAAATTCCCATAACATTTTGCCTACACTCCTCTTACGCCGTTGATCTCATTTTGCCTTGTATTTGGGAGTTACTTAGACAGCTGTCATCTCTCCTTCTGGAGGCAGCGTGACTAATCAGACAGACTTCTGGGTCCTTTTCAGCTCCTGGTACAATCCCTTGAGGTCTAAAATGTGATGGTGGGTAACGAATGAATAAATTATATCCATCATAAATTCTTCACTGTATCATGGGATGATGTCCAAATTCGGTGAGGAGAAAGACTGCCAGATACCTCACCAATCTGTTTTGAGGTTCATTCTAACCAAAATGCTAAGTCTATGGGGTGCCTGGGTGGCTCAGTTGGTTAAGTGTCTGACTCTCAGTTTCGGCTCAGGTCATGATCTTGCGATATCATGAATTCAAGCCCCACATTGGGCTCTGTGCTGACAGTGCAGAGCCTGCCTGGGATTCTCTCTCTCTCCCTCTCTCTGCCCCTCCCTTGTGCACATTATCTCTCTCTCAAATTAAATAGATAAACTTAAAAAAAATGCTAAGTCTCTAAAAATGCCCACAATCCTGGGCCTTGTTCTACCTAGACCATGGGCTTCCCACTGGATTATGGGATTAGGAATATGTCTGTTACATCTTTATAGTCCCAGTAATGCCTATGGCGGTACACACTGGAAGAACACTTGTTGACTTGTCTAAGCCCCAGAGGCTATTGGGGACATGTGGGCGGGTCCTGAATTGTATCTCACTAAGGATATCTATGAAAATTCTGTATATTTGGACAGCAGTAACAGATATCAGGTTAGCTTCACGTTGGGAAAAAAATATGGTTTAAGAGGAGACAAAGAGGATGAGAAAGAGGTATAGCTCCGCAACAATGAGGAGAACTGGAGAGGCACTGTCTGTTAAGAGAGATCCCCGCCAATTTCTTGGAGACAGAAGACAAATGGGGTAGGGCTGATCACCGAAAGTGAGGAGGACACTGTGGCATGGAAAACACACAAGGAAGAGCCATAACTGAACAGGGCGCTAACCTGCCAAACACCACTCTTGAGAGGCTCCAGATGGACAGTAAGCAAGAGAGTGAGAAATGGAACAAAAAACAGGACTCACTGAAGATCTTTGCATGGACTGTCCTCCACTTACCAAGGGATGAAACCACCAGGCAGCCAAGTGTTTGCACCTACATAAAAAGCCGGGGTATCTTCTCTAAAGAAATCTGGCAAACCATCTCTGGAACATTAGAGCTGCTAGTGTGGGTGCTCTGTCCTAGTGTAGAGTCCTCTGCTTTTTGGCATATGGGGTGGGGGTGGGGGGGTGTGAGGCCCATCAATCAACTCAATCCATCCATTTACAAAGAGCTTCTTATCAGCCTTTCTACTTCCAGATTCAAAAATCTGTGCTCATCCCCAAGATTTATCAAGCACTGAAGTAAAGCCCACAGCATGACATAGAAAACAAATAGAAGAACTGACCCTAGAGGATACAGAAATAATTCCGATAACAGAGATGAGAACCTAAAAACAAAGCCACAGCATTACAACAAAAATCAAGTTAGTATTCTCAAAGGGATTTGGAAAAAATATTGCCCCCATAAAAATAAGGACAAATCCAATAAAAAAGGAACAATCAATGGGGCGCCTGGGTGGCTCAGTCGGTTAAGCATCCGACTTCAGCTCAGGTCATGATCTCACAGTTTGTGAGTTCGAGCCCCACGTCGGGCTCTGTGCTGACAGCTCAGAGCCTGGAGCCTGTTTCAGATTCTGTGTTTCCCTTTTTCTACCCCTCCCCACTCACGCTCTGTCTCTCAAAAATGAATAAACATTTTTTAAAAAAAGGAACAATCAAGAATAAGAAAGAGTTTTAAAAATTAAAAGACATCTTGTTTTGACATTTCAAAAACAGCAACAATAAAAAGACCCTAAAATGTTCCAGTGTGAAAAACAAACAATGTGACAATGACAAGATAAGTAAGAACAGGTCACACACAAAGGAACTAACATCATATTGGCACGGACTTCTCAGCAGCAATACTGGGTATTATTAGACACTGAAGCAAGTTGTGAAGGAACAGAATCTGCACTTTAGAATTCTACACTCTGTCAAACTACCAACTGAGCACGAGGATGGAACAAAGCATTTCCACACATGAGAATTCATGAGAATGCACGTATTACGCATACTGCTCTTACCCCCTTTTGCAGAAAGTTGAGGATATTGTTCAGCAAAATAAGGGTGAACGTTTGTCAGAAAAAGTAAGATATGTGAACAGAGAAACCGGATAAGTATAGGATAACAACAAAGAGAAACACCAGGATGACAAACAGTGCAAAAAGCTTCCCGCCAAACCCAAACCAACCTAATTTAGATTGGACCACAAAGGGTCTAGAAGGTAAAACCTCCAGGAGAAACCGCAAACCAACAAACAAGAAGTAAACAACAAGCCAACCAAAATAAATACATAAAAACCTTAAGGGATTAACTGACAGATTTTCCCATGTGCAAATTAGTATTGGTAGGCATTCTAAAGATATGCTAATGTATTGGAGAAAACTACAAGGGCATCGAAAACTGAACAAAAGCAAAAAGGGAATTATCAACATCTGGAAAATTAAAAAATTATATTAAGATAGAAAATACCACAGCGGCATACCACTTGGTTGAACAGTAAACAATATTTACAGAGTCATAATCCTATCCAGATTGGAAAAGGAAGCCTGAAGTCTAGAGAATTTAGGTTTCCTGGAGAAAAAGGGGGATTTGGTTAAAAAAAAAAAAAAACAACTTCAAGACAAAAAAAAAAAGGCAAGGAATGTAGGGAAAAAAGAAAGGCAATTGGAAACTCCAGGATATAAAAATGGCAGCATCAACTCTGTTTTTTGGTATATATGGAAAGCAACTTAGAACAAGCAAATTAGAACAGAAAGTTGGCAGGCTTCCAGAAGAACGGAATGGTTTCAAAATAATAGAGTGAGTTAGAAGCTGTAAGATATCAGACGTAGGGTGAAAAAGACAGGTTTCTTTTCCCAACAAGAGAAAGGGGGAAAAATCAGGAAACAAACAAAAAAAACCAAGAAACAAACAAACAAAAGATCTTGATATTTTGTTTAAGCAAATAAGTAGCATGGTTTTAAAGCAGTGATGGAATGTGAGAAAATAAGAAAGATTTCAACAGGGATTATGATTTAGGGTTTTAGAGAAGGAAATCTAATCAACCACAGTGCACTTCCTGGTTTTGCAGTATATAATATTCATATTGCTATAATAATATGAAAACTATTTATTGGCATCGACCTAAAATCACAGTACAGAAATCTTAATGGTGGTCAAAATGGAAAGTAAACATGACCAACAGCTGATAGAAATGAAGGGTAGAGACATGAGAGAGGAAGTAGCAGAAAGGTGAGGCAGGTGTACTGTGCAATCAAGGTAACAGGAAATAGAGATTTAAGTAAGTTATTTAAAGCTACAATAGTAATATACAGAGGATACTGGAAAGAGAAGAGAGGTGTCAGAGTATGGGTAAAACCCTATACATCAGATCAGGACACCAACAGGTAATATTCAAAGTTGAGAAATTATAAATAGCGTGTATAAATATATCCTTCCATAATATGCAGGCAATCACCAGAAGAAGGAAAAGCAAAGAGGATTCAGAGGGATTGATTCTGGGTCGGGACAGGGGATTGGTTGATTTTTTTTTTTTTTTCACCGTGTACATGCATTATTTAATTCTTTTGAAAGTAAATATTTACTCTGGAACCTGCACATTTTGGCTCACGAGTGCTAAGAAATTGACCTTTGACACGTACTGGTGGATATACTTATTTCTACCGGAGTAGTTTCTGTCTTGGGTTATCCAGACGTTGGCTACGAGTACCCAAGTCCTGAGGGGCTTGTCCGAGTCCCCTGGCAGCGTCCCACGGGGCATGATGTAAAGGCTGTAGGAAGTAGAAACTGTGGGTGACCAGCCTTCTTAGGGAATTTCTGCTGCAAGTCATTACAAAGAGGAAGATCGCAGGGCTTACTGCCGGAATAACCCTGGATCTTACAAGACTTCCATGCTCCTGCTGGACAGAATAAGTAAAATGTCTTATATTTTCCCTTTTGAAAGCCCAAGGAACGGCTCAAGGATTTGCACAGCAGAATGAAAAAGGAGCTGTCACCGAGTTCCTTAGGACTCACAGCTTGAAAGGAAAGAGGAGGCCCACGGGGGTCCGTGGACCAAGCCCAGCAGGGGAGACAGAGCATTTCCACAGCCCGGGGGGTGGGACCACAGCTCTTAAAGCCACAGATCTCCTCTGTAGGCACAGAGACCCTCACAGCGGGGATCCATTCACACCAGTCACCCTTGGAGACTGCTATTTATGCTAAAGAAATTTATCCACTCCATTGTATGTTCCTTGTCCAGAGTTCTCTTGGATCCCTTGTTTACGGCCTTAGTCCTATATTGTGAGCTGCGGAATGGACAGGCCATTTAAGAGGGCAGGGTGGGTAATGATGGGTCTGTTAGCTTTGCAGTCAGTCTTTCCTTTGTGAACCAAACCCAATTTGGGTGCATTTGCTTAAAAAAAAAAAAAAAAAAAAAAAGGAAAAAGAAAAGAAAGCAAAAACCTCATTTGAGGTTGAAGAAATGTTAGTTGTGTTCCACTCCTTTTACTAGGGGAAAAAAATACCACTGGAAGAAACCAAAAACTGTATAATATTTATAATCCATTCCTTAGGTTGTGATGCACATGGATGCAGTTATTTGAGGTGTAGGTGCAAATATTGTAGCCATGGCTCCTTAAGACTAGGAGGATCTTAAAAAACATGGGAGACCTTTTCATCACTAGAGGGATGCTAATTTCTATCTTGCAAAAAGTAAAGGGAAGCCCCAGCTGAAATGTTTCCTTTTGAGGCAGAACTTAAACGTAGGCCACTGCTTGCATGAATTCTGTGAGCCAAATCCTTATAAATCCTCTGAGTTGACAGATCAATTATTCCTTCTAACAGCTAATGAACTAATAACCCTTGGAAAATTTTCCTTCCCTGGGTTTAAAATAGGAAAAAAAAAAAAAAAACTTTAGGGGGAAGGAAAAAAAATCAATGAAAGACCACAGAGCAATAAAAACAACGAAATTCATTACAGCTTTTTTTTTTTTTTTAAGGGAGCTGTATTTTGTTCGAGAGCTGTGATTTTTTAAATTAAAACCACGTCGCGTAACCTTGTATTTTATAAAACATCATAAATATCCCAACCTCATTTTGTGTCCCGTAGAGGGAAGGGAATGAGGAAGGAAAGGGGAGAAAAAGAAAGAGGCAGGTACAGGGGAAGGTCCCAGCAAGTGGAAGGTACTGTCGTGGGCTCTCTGGGAACCACAGGGACACCAAGGATGTGCACAGGGCAGAGAAGGAGAGAGGCTGTTACTCCGGGATGCACGAGAGGGACCATAAAGAGAGAGAAAACCCGTACTGAGCCTTGTGGATGGAAGGAGGGTTGGGGGTGGAAGGAGCTGGCAGGCAGGACAGGTTGGGCATTCACGGGGTTACATGCGAGGGGGACACTGAAGGCTAGAGCAGGTGTTAGAAGCATGGGCATGCACGGCAGGGCAGAGAGGCACATCTGTTATGGGAGAAGGTCAAGGATTTGAATAGATGAGAAACCGGAAGCAAGGGGAGGTGAGGACATGACTTGCTCAAGGTCATATGGCATTACACACGTGTGTGGTTGTACTTGACTGCAAACAAAGTCTGTTTTTGTGTGTTTAAAAAATTTGTTTAAGTTTATTTATTTTGGGGGAGAGAGAGAGAGACAGACAGAGAGAGAGAGAGAGACAGCACAGTGGAGGGGGAGGAG
The DNA here is from genome assembly GCF_024362965.1 of Panthera pardus. Classification (NCBI taxonomy): domain Eukaryota; kingdom Metazoa; phylum Chordata; class Mammalia; order Carnivora; family Felidae; genus Panthera; species Panthera pardus. The sequence goes on along the minus strand of NW_026526876.1, from coordinate 8,985,044 downwards.
GAGGAGGAGGAGGAGGAGGAGGAGGAGGAGGAAGAAGAGGAAGAAGAGGAAGAAGAAGAAGAAGAAGAAGAAGAAGAAGAAGAAGAAGAAGAAGAAAAAAAAAAAAAAAAAAAAGAGAGAGAGAGAGAGAGAGGGGATCCTAAGCAGGTTCCGCACTGTCAACGCAGAGCCCCAGCAGGGCTCAAACTCACAAACCGTGAGATCATGACCTGAGCAGAAATTAAAGAGTTGGATGCTTAATTGACTGAGCCACCCAGGCGCCCCCATTTGTTTGGTTTTAATGGAGGAGCTGGAGGGTGGGGGTGGTCCAGCTACTGGCTGGTGAGCACCGGGCTCCCTCCTTCCGGCAATGCAGTTGAGGCCTTAAAGTGAGTGAACTGTCTCTTTTCTACAGCAGCACCAACTCTGGAGGACGGTGCCCCGAGAGCGCCGTGTACCTCCCAGGGGACGCCGCACGCCTGTCCGCTCTGGCCGCTCCTGGGGCACAGCGGCACGGTGTAGGGAAGGCCTGGGTGGGAGTGGCAGCCTCATTGGCTCTAACTGTAAAATGGGGATAATTATAATCACGCCCCAAGTTGTGAGCAGGACATAAAATGAAATAACACTGATAGATCGGAAATCATTTGCACAGCTTTCTAAAGAGGCCCCAAGACCCAACCGAGGGCCCGAGGTAAAGCCACGGCTGAGCAGTCACACAGGTCCCATGGTGAGAAGGGGGCCTTTGCTTGGTTTAATACTCTGCTGTAGCCCTCTTGACATTTTTAACAAGTTCTGAACGAGGGGCCCTGCATTGTCATTGGTCACTGGGCCCCCCAAATTAGGTAACTCGTCTTGGGTAAAGCTGCCTGGGTCGGTGAGAGGAGCCCAAGAAGACATCCGCATCTCCGGCAAAGAACTCCCGGTAGAGTTACACTGGACATGTGCTGGGTTTTCGGCGGCTCGGCATCTGGATCTACTTCTTATATTTGAGGAATTCTTTGCTCTGTGGGCTTTGGTGCGGGGGAGGGGCAAAGGGCCCACCGTTGGCATCCCCTGGCTCCCTGCCACTCGGGTGCCATGACTAAGGACCGTGGAACATTCACTCTGGTCATGGCCACAGGGACGTCAATTCTCCAGGAACATCAGCGGCCCCCGTCTATGGCCTCTGGGGTCCAGCACTGGCAGGGCCAGCCAGTGTGGAGGACTCTTCCAGAAGGTTCTGTGGTGAGGTTGCAGGCACCGTTGGGTTTCTCTCCATGTTGTGGCCTGGTTCGCCGGCCTTCTTGACGATTTCTTTTTCAAACTACTCAATATCCTTTCAATAAATTCCTTCTGCACTTTCTGTCGCCTACAGCCGAGTTTCTTCTGATATAAAGCTGGACTCCGTTGTGGAGTTTCTACCCTGAGAACCTCTCAGCTAACCGACAGCCAAGGAGTCCCGTGTCCCGAGGCAGAACCTGTTGGGTCATGCGCCCTTGGCGATGGACATGAGTGTTGGTGTGTGCTCACACGGAGGGGACCTTGGAGGTCATCTGGTCCACATGCCTTCTGAAAGCAGGAATCCTTCTAGACTAATTCAGAGTCTAAGTCAGACTTAAATAAAGATGGTCCTTGCCACCAGAGGGTATGTATGCTAATAAGCAGAAAGCCTCTGTCATCGGCGACAAACCTTTGACAAAGGCCAGCCAGCTCCCAGTTACACCCTGCCAGGTCAGTGGTCGTCTTAGGGCTCGTGAGGATATCCCCAACTATCATCGAGTTGTCCGTGACGAAGTCCGGGGAAACCGCACTTCACGCATGGCCAGAAGATGGAACGTCATTCCTTCGAGGACATAATTAGCATGATAGCTCGGTTCCTGATGGGTTTCCAGACACGATGGGGCTAAGGTGCTCTGAGGCTATGAAAGCAGGGACCACCTGGGAAAGATCGCACAGGCATATGATGGCCCCAGAAAACCCAGGAAGTGTCAAACGGGTGATGCTGTTTCTGGCATCCGGGTCAAGGATGCTACGGGAAATTTCCTTTTCCTTGTACGGGCAAGTCCCATCATGGACCACAATGTTCTCCATTTTGCCAAGGGCTGGGAGGCTTGGGGGAAAAGAGTTCAGACGAGCTCAGTTTCCAACACTTGAACTGAACTCCCGGCGGAAACAAAATCACTGATCGCTGGCATCACAGCTGTGTACCTACGGTGTCACTGGGCTGGCTGGCTGGGTGACCTTCCGGTCACTGGGTGAGTGACCCTTGTGAGCGCCTGCAACAGCAGAAAGACCCAATCTCCAGAAGCCCCCCTAGAAAGCCTGAGACGCGGCGCACCCCGCTCTGTCCCAAAGGCAGGCGCGTGAGTCCCGACAGCAAGGCTCCCACGACAGAGATGTGGTGGGGGGGGATGTAGGGCAGGATCCCTCCCATCACAGCGAGCAGATGGCGCCCGGATGGTGTTGGCCGAGCGCTGCCAGCGATCAGAGAAGAGAGGGGCCGAGGTGAAGGAAGAAGGCAGTTGCCATCTACGTGGGAGGGAAGGGGCTGGATCTCATAAAGTCGGTAAGGTGGCGGGCAGCGGGGTGCTCGGAGGGTCCGGGCAAACAGGGGCCAGGGCCGGGGTCGCCAGGCGCGGCGGATCCCCAAGGGCGCGGGCTCCAGCAAGGTGCAGCTGGCCACGTGCTCGGAGGGAGGGGCGGGCCCAGGAGCAGGTACCCCGGGAGGTCCCGCTGCTTCAAAGGGAAAGGAAGAGCGCCGGGCAGGGGCCGAGAGAGAGGGAGAGGGGGAGAGAGAGAGAGAGAGAGAGAGAGAGAGAGAGAGAGAGAGACAGACACCGGTGAGGCTCTCCCAAGGCTTTCCAGAGCGAGCAAAGTACTCATACCCGGGGCTTTATTTGAATTTATCACCTCTTATTAGTGCCTTTTGAAATGCGAATTAGCTGATTAACCACTGCTCACAGCCTTCCCACTGTTCTTTATTCTCCCGCATTCAGCGACTCGGTTCTAAATAGGGTAGGCCACAGCGGCCCACCAGGGGGAAATTATTCTCAAGGTTATGAACAGTGACCACAGCAAACTCGGTCCCCTCGGGCCGGCCGGCCGGGTGGAAGCAAGTTGCGGGCGAGGCTGTGCCCCAGGCCGGGCTCCAGCCGCCCACCTCCCGGTTTCCTTACAAAGGGCTGGGGCGGGGGGACCCCTGCTCACCTCTCTTGTGAGCCCCCTCGGGCCCGTCCTCAGGATCTCGGAACAGGCCGCTGGGGAGAACAGACAGGCTCTCTTCCACCCCCCCACCCCCACCCCCCTGCCACTTTTTTTGTTTACTATATTCATTTTATAAAAGGTTCATTAGTTCTAGGCCCCTAAGGAATGTCCTCCACTTGCCGGAGCATTCTGTTTGGGCCGGGGGGCTCACATCGATGAACAACAAGGGATGGCCTCTGGCAGGGCCTTGTCTGCGCCCGCTCCTGCCTCCAGTTTGGCAACACGACACAAAGGCGGTGTGGCATGTATACACTTTCCAGGCTGAGCCCCTATTCAGAGGGGGCCGCGGCTGGCGCGTAATGGGCTCCCTACAGACAAAGCCAGCAAGTTTCTTAATTAAGTCTAAGTGAAAGACAGATCCCGCTTACATCTTCAGAGAACCTTCCTTCAGAACTTCAAAAACACCCTAGACTGCCTATCAAATCCGGGCACGAATAACTAGCCAACAATTTTTTCTCTTTTTAAATACGGAGAGCCAAGCCTCCGGCGCAAACCCTTCAGCCCCTCTCACTTTCCCTGCAATTTTAGACATGCCTCTGGTTTATAAAACAGGAAACAAAGGGACTTCTTGTGTGTGGGAGAAGCCCTCAGAGGGTCTGCATTTCACCCCGGGCCTTCCCCAAAGCACCGCGCTGTCTAAAGAGCCCTTTAACGGGCTCGGTCTCATTACCATCTCCGGGAGGTAGCAAAGGGCGGGGCAGAAACCAGCAGGCGTACGTAGATCACAGAAGGACGAACCCCAGTATGGAATCATATTAAAGAAATTAATCGCTAGCTAATTACCTCTCCAAGAACGTGATTTTCACACACAACCCCCGCCCCGCCCCCTACGCACACCCCTTCCTACCCTAGCCTCGGTAACCCCTCTCTCAGACAGACCTTTCTGTTTTCTGGCCTTGGGAGTGATCATGTTCTTTGCGAACAGAAACCAATTATTCTGCAGCAATAAAGTCACCAGGAGTATGAATTGCTTTAATTTTTTTTTTTCCCCCTTTTAGCAGCTGCCCGGGGTGGGTTGGGAAGGGGGGCAGTGATAATGGAGCGAAATGAATACTAAAGCAAGCACCAAGGCCCGGCGTCCTGCAGGGAAAATGATGTTCAAAAAATAAATAAATAAATACGAGTGCGTTTTTTTGTTGCGAGGGGGCTAATCAATGAGGCAGACGTTTCCGAAAAGCGCGCTTTCCGCTCTGAATCTGCATGGCCAACGCCACCGTCCCCAATGGGTCCTGTGTACCTGACTAGCTTGTAAAAATGTCACCTGACTGTTAAAGTGCTACACACGCCCTGGCTTTCCCTGCCTGTTCTCTTCTCCCTGCTCCACACCGCCACCGCCACCACCCCCCCCCGCCCCCGCCTTTGCCTTTTTCCTTCTGCAATTCTTCGCTTTCTCATTAGAAATGCCCAGCAACGTCTGGCGGACAAAGACACTACAAAGTGTATGGAAAGGGGAAAAAAAAAAAATTAAAAAGGAAAAAAAGTGCAGAGGAATTCTTCATTCACTGATCTCTAGAATACATTAATATCTGAGACTGTTGGCACAGCCTAAAATACTGGGGCAGCTAACAATGCGTGCAATGATTCGAAGTCTGGGATCTTCAAATAAACCCCCGAGCTGTCATGGCCACCAGGAAGCAGAATAATGGCGATATTAGTTGACCTTCATTTTGTTGTCTCTTCAGACCTGACTGCTGGACCTCTGTTTGCCTGTTACTAGGATCTCTTGGCTGAAAAATTCTAGCATTTCCCAGGCAATACAAGAGCCAGTTTATTAGGTAAATAAACCAGGCCCTAAGCAGTGCTTTTGGCTTCATAATGGGGACCGGGTGAATGGGAAATGAGGGCTGGATGTGGAGTCAGAGAGAATGGCTAAGAACCAGAGATCTCATCATTTTTCCTTCATCCAAAGCACCAGCGGACGATGATGAGGACAGGTTTTTTTTTTTGTTGTTTTTTTTTTTAACAGATCATCAAATCTGTGTGCTGGCTCTGGGTAACTTAGCCAACATCATCCACAAAGTGAGGAAGGCAGGTGAAGGCGCATCAAGGCAAAGAGCGAAAATAGCAACTGTCTTCCCCTAAAGATCTAGATCTTTCATGGTGTCTCACTTACCTCAAGTTTATGAGCTATTTTATAATGTTCAAAAGGAGCTAACGGTATTGTATTGCAATAATCTGTCGTAATTACTGAACCGCGCTTATGTTATCCAAGCTGCTCTCTGGTGACAATCCTGATGATGTTAATGAAGGAAGTTTTTGCAGAACTGGATTCTTTTTGGATCCAGAAGGCCTTCTGGCTGTCTAGACTATCACAATACGGGTGAGTGTTACATTTGGATGTCTGTTTAAGTTTACCGTCTCTCCTCTCCAGCCCCCACTGCGATGGAAGCTCCCAGAGAGCAAGGATTACAGACGCTGCCTGTCTCACTCACCTAGCACAGCACCCAAGACTGGCCTGCCTGCCTAAGGACACGATACTCTTTTTTGCCCACTTCTCGGAAAATACGCCATATCTTTAAAAGTTTTCGGTTGCCCCCCCCCCCCCCCCCCCCCCCCGCCAATAGGAATGAGAGGCAATATCTCCTTTTTCGTGTAAGATTTCTAATTTTTTACATGTTCTTTTATTTTTGAGAGAGAGAGAGAGAGAGACAGAGAGAGAGTGGGCGAAGGGCAGAGAGAGAGGGAGACACAATCCGAAGCAGGCTCCAGGCTCAGAGCCTTCAGCACAGAGCCCAACAGGGGACTCGAACCCAAGGATGGTGAGATCATGACCTGAGCCGAAGTCGGACGCTCAACCGCTCAACCGACGGGAGCCACGCAGGCGTCCCTTTTGTGTGGTATTTCTCCATTGAAAATGAGCATACAACTTTAAGTTTGCTGTGGCCCTGAACTTTCAAATTAAAATATACCTTAAAGTAAATTCTAGAAATGTTCACTCTTGCTTAAAGCAGGAGACCGTGTAAAAAAGATCTAATACACACATTTTTTTTTCCCAAAAAGTTATAGTCGTGAGAAGTACTGTGTTGAAGACATTTGTCAGACTCCAGGAAGTGAGAAAGGGGAGTTACCTCATATAGGAGATACGATCCCAAAATGGTGTTAAAAAGGTAATGCACATAGACATATGTGTATGCCCCGAAAGAGACTTCAGCTCAGGCCACAGTCTCTCGCAGTCCTTGAGTTCGAGCCCCCCATGCGTAGGGCTCTGTGCTGACAGCTCACAGCCTGGAGCCACACACACATGTACTCTTTCCATATACCAGCCTGAAGCTTAAGCAGAAACATTGTGTGTGTGTGTGTGTGTGTGTGTGTGTGTGTGTGTGTGTGTGAGTGTGTGTGTGTATGGGGGTGGGGTAGGGGGTGTCTGTGGCTATTTATTTATTTTCCAGTTTAATTGAGACGAAATGCCGCAGGAGTCTGGAGGAAGTCTCTCTCTCAGCTTGAAGCAACTTGGTTTCACATTTCCAATGTTTTAAAGGAGATTATATTCAAGGATGCTCGATTACTCTGAATAGGTGCGACATTCCAGGCTGATGGGTATTCATACCTGTCTACAGCTGTGTATTAGCATTTCAAAACCCTTCTGCCAATAGAGACTTAGGAACTTATCCAGGCTGAGGATTCAGCACTTTGCAGAAAAGCAAAGGCTGAGTGCCCGGGGTGAAAACCCTTTCTGTTGGGGAGCAGTAACCAAAAGGAATCTTCCAGACCCAACTGCCTGACACAGCCACAGCTTCCAGAATTATGGGTCCAACATTACCACGTCAGGAGTTAGGAATAAGAACGTTGCCTTAAGTTGATAATCGGGCACTTGCGGTGGGTGGGTGGGTAGTGACTGTCCCTGAGGAAAATGTGTAAGGTGATGTGGGGTACTTGTGACATGTACTCCCTGCCCTCCCCCCCCATCCCCCCCCCCCCACCACGTTAGCATAGCCAGTTTTTTGTCCACTTTCACATAGTTCCTACAAAGCCCTGGCTAGAAAAGGGAAAGGAGAAATGAATGAAGTTCACAACAATCCAATACCTATTTCAAACTAAAACGTTGCCTTGAGAATGGCATTTTTAAAAATTTTTTATTCTTGGGGCACCTAGGTGGGTCAGTTGGTTAAGCCTCTGACTTCAGTTCAGGTCATGATCTCACAGTCTGTGGTCTGTGGGTTCCAGCCCCACATCGAGCTCTGTGCTGACAGCTCAGAGCCTGGAGTCTGCTTCGGATTCTGTGTCTCCCTGTCTCTGCCCCTTCCCTGCTTGTGCTCTGTCTCTCTCTCTCAAAATAATAAATAAACATTAAAAAAAATTAAAATATTGTTTGTTTAAAAAATTTTTTTTGACGTTTATTTATTTTTGAGAGGGATAGCAAGAGCAGGAGAGGGCCAGAAAGAGGGAGACAAAGGGTCTGAAGCTGGCTCTGTAAAGTGAACACAGAGCCCGACTCGAGGCTTAAACTCATGAACCATGAGATCGTCACCTGAGCTGAAGTCAAGAGCTGGACACGCAATCCACTGAGCCATCCAGGTGCCTGGAGAATATCATTTTAATGTGACAGAAAAGTAGGTAGTCTGAACCGCTCAGAAAACTATCTGGGGGAACTGAGGGCTTCTTCACATCAGAGAACCTCCAGATGATGCCTGAGAGGGCTGGAAGTACATTTCTGAAACATGTATCCCTTCACGTGCATGCAAAATACATCCCGAGGGTTCCGCAGGAAAAATGCGCATCCATCCATCCATCCATCCACCCACCCATCCACCCATCATCCTTCCATCCATCCATCTCTCCATTATCCATCCATCCATCCACACATCCACCCATCCATCCATCCATCCATCCATCCATCATCCTTCCATCCATCCATCCACTCATCCGTCCACCCACTCACTCAGCCATCCATCCATCTGCTCATCCATCCATCTACCCATCCATCCATCCATCCATCCATCATCCTTCCATCCATCCATCTCTCCATTATCCATCCATCCATCCATCCATCCATCCACACATCCACCCATCCATCCACCCATCCATCCATCCATCCATCCATCCATCCATCCATCATCTATCCATCTACTCATCCATCCACACTCATCCACCCATCCACCCATCCACCCATTTGAAAAATGGGTCCTGATGTTTTTGCCTTTCACTTCCCTGAGTCTCTTTCGTAGAATCCACTATTGTGTTGAATTTGAATTGCGACACCAGCTCTGTTGATGAGCTCCTTGCTCAAAATAGCTTCTCCGCACCTGGAGCTTTGGCCTCAGATTTGTCACTTTTAAGTGCTTCCCTTGACATGACAGCATGAGTGATCAGCAGGTGAGCGCTCTCTCTCTCTCTGTCTCTGCCTTTTAAACAATCGGTGCTATGTAAACCCTCTGTAATAGTTGTGTGCATACACACACACATTTATTTATACCTTTAACACATAATGCATGCATTTCATGTCAGACATATTGTCTCAGTGGGCAAATTTATTTTTAAATCCCTTTCTCCATCAATATGCAATTAGAGATATTATTATTTTTGTTTTATTTTATTTTAGAAAGAGAGACAGTGTAAGAGTGGGGGAGAAGGGCAGAGGGCAAGAGAGAGAGAGAGAGGGAGAGGAAGAGAGGGGGGAGAGAAGGGGGGGGGAGAGAGAGAGAGAGAGAGAGAGAGAGAGAGAGAGAGAGAGAGAGAGAGAGAATCCTAAGCAGGCTTCACGTTCAGCATGGAGCCTGACATGGGGCTCCTGATCTCATGACCCAGGGATTATGACCTGAATGGAAATCAAGACTTGGATGCTCAACCAACTGAGCCACCAGGCACCCCTCAATTAGAGATATCATTATTACCTAATACAGAAAGTGGGGAGCAAGGAAGTCAAGACTCAAATCAGCCAGAAGGAATCTAGGAATTCTGAAAGAACCACAGAAAGCACAAGTCCAAAAGATCCAGAAAAAAAAAAAAAAACAACCCAAACAAAAAACCCCCTAAGAACATAACACACGTTCTTGAAAAAAGAAAGTTGGGTGTACAAAAATTTAAGAGGAAAAGCAGTTTCCCAGAGTACAAACCACTGATGAAGGTGTGTGAGAAAAAGAACTCGTCAGGATTTCAATGGAAGGTGATGACAGCCAGAGGCCAGCCACTCAAAACCCCATGGACCACTTGCTGTCCCCTCTCCTGCCCCCTCCCCGGCTCTACATCGGCTTCTCTTTCCCTGTGACTGTTCATTTTCCACCAGGCATCTCACGTCTTCTACAGGCTCCTCCCTCCTTTTTATTATTTGTTTTATTTATCGATAGGGTTTTCAAGCCCTTCACTCTTTTTTTTTCCCCCCAAGCCCTTTACTCTTAATTTTTCAAGCATGGTATAAAAATTCAAGTGCAGCACTGTCTCCCTGAATATGAGGGCTCAAGTTCCTCAAAGCCCCCAAAGCTGGAGAGAATTCAGTTCCAGAACTTAAAACTGTTATGGGGGAAGTGGGTTTAAATGAACCTTAAAAGGCTCGTACAGAAGAAAATACGAGGGACAGAACTCTGAATACTGAGACGATCGAGGGTGCTCTACGTATTGGAGGTAAGTATGTATACCTGGGGCCAGCAGGGACCTTCCAATCACCAAACCTGCTCACAAGACCTTCTGGAATGTCCCTCCCATCCAGGTGCCAGGCCAATTCACCGTGCTCCCAGATAAGTTTGCTGAGCACCATTTGTTTCCTACTGCGGTGGCCCCTCTCTCCAAATGCTGAACCGGCTGATTTGATGCTCTAAGGTTGGCTGACACGGCCTCCGAGCTTCCAGGCGATCCAGGGACACAGGTGACTCTGTGCTCAAAGTGCTCTGATGACAACCATTACCCTCCCCCGCCCCCTCCTTCATTCATTCAGTAAATACTCACTAAGGGCCCACCATGCCAGGCACTGTGCTAAATGATGGTTCTCCTTCTAAGCTGTAAATTGGGGGAGTCCAGGGACCAGGTCTGTTTTGTCTCTTTAGGACCTCGCACAGTGTATGGCACAGAACAGATGCCCCGTAACCTCTTCTCGAATGAATGAACACATGAACGAGACACAGTCTCTGCTCTTGGGAGGCTAAGAGTCCAGTGCGGGGCACAGGCAAATAGTCGGTCCGCGACTGAGGACGAGCTGGTGTCCATCTTAACATCCCAACGTGCTACGCTCCAGAGGAACTCAATCCGAATTTATAGGGAGGGGACTCCAGGCGATTCTGATGGGTAGCCTGAGGACGCAATCGCTGCCCTGCGTCCTTTCCACCCCGCGTGTGGGCCTTGAAGCGGAGCGGCTCGAAGCGGCTCACCCGGGAGCCGGTTAGACACGCGGAACCCCAAGCCCTACTCCAGACCTGCTGCATCAGGATGGGCATTCTGCGAAGCTTCCCGGGGGCCGTGTACGGGCTGCTCCGGAAGACGTGCCATTTATACTGAATCCTAAGGACTGACATGTTTGCAAAGGGGAACGAGGGACAGAAAGGAGGAGGTGTTCCGGGTGAAGGTGCGAAACCAAGGGCACAAAGAGGGATGTCAACTAGTCAGGAGAGCTGGGTCGTAGTGCCCGGGGCGTGGGAGGGAGCACTGGGGAACTAGGTCCTTCTAGGCTACGGAAAGCATGCTGTGGAGTCTGGACTCTGTCCTGAGGCCCGGGGTCCCCCCGAAGGGCTTTCAGGCCGGGAGCCACTGGCTCAGCTCCCTTAAAGACATACGGCTCTCTCCGCTTCCATGCTTCTGTTCGTTCCATTCTTAGCTTCACGTGCCTTCCTCCTTCCACACGATCAAAATCCCACGCATCTCTTCTGCACTAACTCAGGGGCCTTCCAGGTTCCGAGGTCAGAAATGAGCTCCCTGTCGACCCCAAAGTCTGCAGCACTTGGGATGGGCCACCAAGCGGCCCTCACGCAGCTGCTCTATTTCCACGGGTGTATTTTGCCTGCGATCTTCTCTCTCCGGCTTCTAGACCAAGGCTTTTCAAAGACGAGTTTCTAAGGACCACCCCTTCAGGACATTCGAGGGTGCCTGCTGGACGTCAAAACCCAGGATGTCCCGAGTGGGTTTCGCTGCGTGTGGGGCCCAGATGTCTGCATTGAAGCTAGAGATTCAGGGAGCCAAGACCACAGTCAGAATGACTGAGATCTGGGCATCTCAGAAATCCCAGCATCCACCACTCCCCCTCCATGTAGTACAACGTGGCACAACGTGGGTCACGCGGGCTAGTAAGTGAAGCGTTTCTCCTTTTTCTCTCGACCCATCCGTGATCAAGCAACAAGGTGCTTCCAAAAACAAACCAAGAAAGCTTGTACTCAGAGTCCTGGTCTATGCTCAGAAAGGGCTTTTTCCATAAAAACCGGGACTGGGTCTGGTTTCCCTCAGTGTGGATTTAAGATGGACAAGACTCGGGGCACCTGGGTGGCTCAGTCGGTTAAGCGTTCGACTTCGGCTCAGGTCATGATCTCGAGGTTCATGGGTTCGAGCCCCGTATCGGGCTCTGTGCTGACGGCTCGGAGCCTGGAACCTGCTTCGGGTTCTGTGTCTCCCCTTCTCTCTGCCCCTCCCCTGCTTGTGCTCTCTTTCCCAAAAATAAATAAACATTAAAAAAAAATTTTAAGATGGACACAATTCAAATCAAACTCTCCCACGAAGGTGAGTCGAGGATCCCAAGAGTATCATCAAGCTCTGAGAGCACCGTGGAAAATTCTGCCTCTTAATTACTATTAACTTCCTAGATGGGTCATGTAGGGCCTCAGGGACATGAATCACATGCTCTCTCTCTCTCTTAACACTGTGGTTGTGAGGTTTCTTTATCCCTCCCCCTAGATTGGAGGCAACCTGCAGGCGGGACATTGGCCCATGCACCGTGCACCTCGGGACCCTCTCGAATGCTCAGCATCGTGGTGGGGACTCTGTAAAAGTTTGATGAATGTCACAGAGACCCAAATGTCACACAGAAGAGTTCACTTGGAATCTGCACCTGTGTAGGGATTCCCGTGCACCTGCTGAGGCCAGCGCCTCCTGTTTTCTCAGCCTATCAAAGCAGACAGCTGCTGAATTCCCTCCCGTGACCTTCTGTCATTCATCTGCCTGGTCTGGGCTGCGATCTCCCCCAACTTCCCCAACATACAGACACTCTCAACCTGTAAAAGCCACGCCCTGTCCCCCCCTCCCAACCCCCCCCCCCAAAGGGCCTGCCCTTTAACGTCAATCTAGTAAAATTCCATGTAAGAGTTGTTTCATTGGAACGTTTTCACGAATGAAAATAACAAGGAGACATTAAAGGCATCTGGTTATGCTGGTTAAGGGAGATGTTGTCTTACTGAGGTCATCTGTAAAAGGCAAAGTGGCCAACACTGCCATATTTTTCTCCTGTCATTTGAATCCCAAATTCGTAGTCTAAACCTCCAATTCCCAAATCTCCACGCCACGTACTTTTACAGATCACAGACCCATCCTGAAGAGCAGAATTATTACCCTATTTTGTATCTGAACACAGAATCCACTGTTATTTCGTATCCATGGTGCCCGTGTAGTAGATTTTATTTTTTTAAAGATTTTATATATTTAAAAAAAATTTTTTTTTTTACATTTTATTTATTTTTGAGAGACAGAGAGAGACAGAGCACGAGTCAGGGAGAGGCAGAGAGGGAGACACAGAATCCGAAGCAGGTTCCAGGCTCTGAACTGTCAGCACAGAGCCCGACGTGGGGCTCAAACCCACAAGCCGTGAGATCATGACCTGGGTCGAAGTTGGATGCTCAACCGACTGAGCCACCCAGGGGCCCCTGAGATCCTATATTTAAGTAATCTCTACACCCAACGCAGGGCTCGAACTCACAACACTGAGATCAAGAGTCCCACGCTCCGCCAACTGGGTCAGCCAGGCGCCCCACGTTGTAGTCGTCTTTAAATTGTAACTGCAAGGGACTATGTTTCCCTGGTAGGTGGCACCTTTTAAGTATGATATGAAAAGAAATTAAGCAATTTCACCAGGAAATTAAGACTTCCGGCTTTCTTGAAAAATCAAGGTAGACCCACATGGCAGCAATCACTCGGGGTTGACCACCCCCTCCTACCCCCCCCACCCCCCCACCGGCCCGGTCAAGAGAGGGAGTCTAAACCAGTGACTCTCCCCACCAGGCTCGCTGGCCTGCCTGACTTTGCTGCCCTGTGGTGACCACACAGGAAGAGGCATGGTCCCTTTATGTTTGTGTATTGTTGTTTTTTTAATATAATTTTTTTTTTTTAATTTGAGGCGGGGGGTGGGGGGAGAGGGGCAGACGGAGAGAGAGAGAGACTCTTAAGCAGGCTCCATGCCTAGTGTGGAGCCTGACAGGGGACTCGATCCCACGACCCTGGGATCACGACCTGAGCCGAAATCGAGAGTCGGACGCTCAAACGACCGAGGCAGCCAGGCGCCCCTGTTCGTGTTTCGTTAATAAAGAGTAAAAAGACATGCTCGAGTGGGGGGAAAGCGGAGTATTAGCCACAAGACCCAACTGCAAAGCAGAGCTGAAGCAGACGTAAAGTGGGACAGCAACCGGGGGAAGAAGGCCAGCGTGGGCACGCGCGCAGCAGCAGAAGTAGACTGGGGATGCCCAGTTCGGCAGGGAGGGGGGGTTCCCACAGGGGCACAGGACGAAGGTGGCAGCGAAGAGGAAGGGCAGAGGGGCTGCACGGGGCCTCGGACCCAGAGCCAAGGCCTGGGGGCTGTGTCGCAGGACCAGGCTGCACTTCCGGCAGGATTACGGCCAGCGGCTTGGCAATGGGGCGTGGGGTTTCAGCGTGATCGAGTGGGTGGCCGTGTCCGAGATGCACAGGAGAAAGGTGAGACCGGAGATGGGGACGCTGGGGAGCCTCTCAGGAAGGGACAGTAGCAGCAGCCGGCCTGAGTGGTGGCAGCAGGAACGCAGAGGGAGAGGCCGGGGGTGGGTGCGTGAGAACCACCGTGGCCTGGGGGGAGGGGGGCACAGAATCAGTGGAGGGGGAGGAGGAGGGACTGGGAAGGTCGTGCCACACACACATATACCCGAGGGAGGCTCGCTGTCTGTTTTGGTTTCAAGGGCGTGGAGGTTAGATATATGGTATGTGTGTCTGGGCGGGCGGGGAAGGGGGGCTGTTGTAAATGATGAATTTGGTTTGAGACACAGGAGGTAACAGGGAACGAGGGGCAGTCCTAAGAGACAGATGTGCAGACGGGGGGGGGGGGGGGCACGCAGGGAGCACTGAGTGGCACGGACAGCTGGAACCCAGGGGTGGGGTTGATTCCAGAGAAGGAAGAGCGGGGGTCTGATGTCTCTGCACCAGCAAATGAGAGGCGAAGGTCTCTGCTCCACTGCGAGGAGTGAGGAACAGTGGCGGTTTAATTGTTCCCTGGGTAGCCTTAGAAACCCGCCCACACTGTCGTCCCGGATACCCCCAGCCACTCCAACTTTCTCCCGGGCCCTTGGCATGATGGATGGGGCTCAGTTTACCCAGAGACAGTAAAATCAGAGGAACGGGGTTAATTGCAGCTCTGATCTCTACTCCTAGGTGCAAAACAGCCACGAAGAAGCCAACGGCTATTTAAGCTGGCAAATTGATCACTGTAACTGGTTTTTTTTTTTCCCCCTCTTAAAAAAGAAAAAAAAAAACCAACAAAACTCATACATTGTAAGCCGTGGCCCTGCTTCTCAAAGCCTCTCGTATAAAGAACCCAAAAGTGGAAGATGCCAAAATAATCGTAGACTTTAAAGAGGCCTTGATTTATCATTTCGCAACTGGTTCCCAGGCGCCCCACCCCGCTTGCCATGCCTTTCCATCTTTTCCAGAACCTGACTATAAATTCTGCCATCAGCGCAGGGGAGGCAGGCACGGTGGTGATGGATGGCGGACCAGGGGTGGGGAAGGCCAAGGACACGTCCCAACTGGGGACAGACGGGCGGGCACACCGGCCAGAGCGGCTCGCAGGTTTCTCACAGAATGTTCTAGTTCCAACTCCACTGGCCACCAGCCCTCCCTCCCCATCCTAGGCCCTCCCCACCTGCCATTCTCCTCTTCCGCTTGCTCCTGGCTATGGCCACTCCTGCCCCAGGGGATGATGCCTGCGTTCCCGTTTCATCTTGGATAAGGTTCTTCTTGGAGAAATGGCATGTTCATTGATCCTACCTAATTAAAAAATAAAGTTCACCGGGGTTCCCTTAACTTTTTAAAATTTTCTTTTCTTTTCTTTTCTTTTCTCTTTTCTCTTCTCTTTTTTCTTTTCCTTCCCTTCCCCTTCCTTCCTTCCTTCCTTCCTTCCTTCCTTCCTTCCTTCCTTCCTTCCTTCATTTTTTTAAGAGCAAATGAACACACCCAAGTAACAGTGAGTACAGCCCAGGCCGCACAAGAACTGATTAGCAGTACAAGGAAATAAGTTACAAACATAAAATAACAGCGGAAGGCAACATTCATCTACCTTGTTCATGGTCCAGGATTTCTGCTACATTGGCATGGGGCTCTTCCTTGCTTTTACCTGTAGGTTTCACCTTTAAGTAATGGGGGGGGGGGCATTTCCCATTGCATTTAGGGAAGGGGGAGCTGGGCCCACACACGACCAGGAGGCTTCAGGTAAATGTGGAAGTCAGGAAGCCTGTCTTTGAGGCCAAGGTAATTTATTTCTTTTTGTGTTCTGCTCCCGCCGCCTGGTTCTCCCTGCCCAGCACCAGAGACTCTCATGCCCCTGTCCCCACCTACCAAGACCCACAGTGTCTCCTCTTATCCACTCCACCCCCAACCAGGGCATAAAATTATTTCTCATCAAAGCTCAAATTTCCTTAATATGGAGGATTTCCTGGCTTTATATTTACACACACACACACACACACACGCATTTCTATCTACATTTTTTAAAAAGTTTATTTATTTATTCTTGAGGGAGAGAGAGAGAGAGAGAGATGGAAAGAGAGAATCCCAAGCAGGCTCCACGCATCAGCACGGAGCCTGATTCGGGGCTCGAACCCACGAACCATGAGATCATGACCTGAGCTGAAACCAAGAGCTGGGATGCTTAACCGACTGAGCCACCCGGGTGCCCGAAATTGTGTTATTCTTAAAAGTAAACTCTTTGGCCTCTGCACGACCCCCCACATCATATCCAGCCTTTGTGTCTATAGAACTGACTGGCTAACTTAAATCAGTGGCCTTAACTTGACAGCCCAAACAGCCAGGTCTAGTTTGCAGTTGTGTTCTGATTTGGACAGAATTTCAAAGACTCACAAATTTCACATAAAATCAGGTGGTTTCTCTTTTTCTCAAGAAAGAAAAAAAAAAAAAAAAGGAAAGGTAGCAGCTGATCCGGTAACCCAGGGCCCAGATTCCCCGGAGGCAGTGAGTCCCAGCACCTGACAGGCAGGCATCCTGTCCAGATGGGCGTGTGACGTACCCAGCACCCCCAAACTCTATATACCTGGACTGCAGCTCTCATTTTCTTTACCTGATGGGCATTTGAAAACGTGAGCCCTGGCCTACGTGACTCGAAATGATGGCACAGGTCAACACAGAATTTCACAGAAGCGAGGAGAAGAAATATTTCGAGGTATGTCATTGCTAGCTTTCGGCTACAGATCTGGCCATCTGCAGGCCTTAACCCAAAAGTCCATACTTTTCACCTCTCATCAATTCAGGAAATCTTCTAGAAATAAGTCACTGTTGGTTACTTCATTTTTTAGACCCAAGAAAAGGAATCACAGCACAGGAAGCAGATTCCCTTAGGGACACAGAGGCACTTGTCACTGGGGGGCTGCGGAGGATGGGGGTCTCTCCTCCTCGACCTCAGTGCCCCTCCTCCCTCTCCTCCCGGCTCATTTCTTACATTTCCTTCCTTCCCACTCTCCTCCCCATCTCACCCACGACCAGCCACGTACAACCACAGGAACACAGATCTCCCTGCGGTCTGCCGAGCCATGCCACCTCACCCCGACCCTCAAGGCTCTGGCATGTCATAGAAAGTTAAGAACTTCAGAGAGGGTTCCATGGGAAGAAAAAGTTCAGCAGAGCGCTGGCCACAAACCACGGATGCTGGCCACATCTGGTCGCTGTTCTTTACAAAACTCGAAAACTTTATCAAACACTCAATGGGGGGCCTTCCATACTGTGCACATCTAGGGGCTGATTTCACAGGCATCCAAATCAAGTATTTTAGGAAAAAGAAAACAAAGTCAGAAGCCGGGAGGCCAGGAAGGGAACAGCCTCCCTGGAGCTTCTAACTTGCTGACTGGCAATCGTGATGCCAGAGAGAAGAGCGGCCGTGCTGAGTCAGATCCAGTGTCCTATCCTTGCCACTTTTCTGACAGTGACAAGGGGGACATACTCAGAAAGATCAGAAAGAAATGCCTCTCCTCATGAGCAACATGTTAAAAGCTAGATGTGCCCCCGGCTTATCCTAGTTTGCTTGAATAACCTACTGTCATTCTATATGAAACTGGAACTTTTAAACCAGGAACCCCCAGCCTTCCCAAATTGCTTGTGCTGCCTGAAACCACAGGACCCTAGAGAAATTAGTCTTTCTAAGAATTAGTCCTTATTTTTAGTGGCTTTTTAAAAATTGTCGTTAAATACAGATAATGTAAAATTTACCATTAAAATTTTGCTTTAAATGTTTATTTTCGGGAGAGACAGTGGGAGAAAGACAGAGAGAGAGGGAGACACAGAATCCGAAGCAGGCTCTAGGCTCTGAGCTGTCAGCATGGAGCCCGACACGGGGCTGGAACCTACGAACCGTAAGATCAAGACCTGAGCCAAAGTCGCAGGCACAAATGACTGAGCCACCCAAGCACCCCTAAAATTTACCATTTTAACATGCAAGTCCATTGCCATTAATTTCATCCACAGTGTTGTAGGACCACTGCTACGACCTTACCCCAGAGTGTCTTTACCAGCCTAGAAGGAAACCCTCTGCCCACTAAGCAATCTCTCCCCATTCCTCCCCAAACCCTACCTCTCAGCAACCACTGATCTGCCCTCGGTTTCTATGGATTTAACTACTCTAGACATTTTGTGTAGACGAATCATACAGGGTGTGACCTTTTGAATCTGGCTTCTTTTGCTTAGTAGAACGTTTCAGAGTTCATCCATATTGCAGCATGTATCAGGACTTCATTCTCTTTTCTGGTTGAGTGATATTCCACCATAGGGTACATGTGGACGTTTTTGCAAAGTGAATGATGGGCAGTACCTGGCCGCAAGCTACCAGACTTGAGGAAGTTACCTACGTGACAGGTGGTATTTCTTTTTGATGGTCCTAGACATTGGTATACTGGACCAAAGCCAAGTGTACCCAATTCATACCATTCATAATCTAACAAATGTTCTTTACCTACTCAAATCTCACCTTTCCAGCCTGACTTGAAGACCCAGAGAATCCTCACCCACATTAGTTCAGTGAAGAAGTCTTCAGTGAAGAAGACCCAGAGAATCCTCACCCACATTAGTTCAGCCTTTCAAATAAACCCAACTCCAAGCCAGTCATCTTGCTAGTTGCTAGGAACCAGAATGACCGATCCAGTCGAAACCCCTCAGGAAGCTCATGGTCGAGTGAAAAGATAAACATCCAAACAATTTCACCACAGAGTGATGCCTTTTAGGATGGGAAACTAAACTGAGTCAAATTCATAAAGAATTCCCCCTGAGGGAGCCCATTAAGCTCACTATCTGGGTAGACAACGCTTAGGGTTTGCACCTTGCCTTCTTGATGGCCAAGGTCTTCAGGGACAAGCCTGCAGTGAGACTGGTGTTGCTTTCCTGAGTAGCTGGAGCCTTTCGACCCTATATGAGCAGCATCTACAAAGTTCACACTAAAGTGGAGTCTTCTCTAGAGGTCCTCCTACAGTTTAAGCCCGATCTGAAAGGGCATACACGTGGCACACCTAGAACTTCACCAGGTGCTCATTCCTTCCTCAGACAACGTATCAGAACGTGAACTAAGGGGCGCCTGGGTGGTTCCGTCGGTCAAGCGTCCGACTCCGGCTCGAGTCATGATCTCACGGCTCGTGGGTTCGAGCCCCGCCTCGGGCTCTGTGCTGATGGCTCAGAGCCTGGAGCCTGCTTCGGATTCTGTGTCTCCCTCTCTCTCTGCCCCTCCCCACTCACATTCTCTCTCCCCCTCTCTCTCTCAAAATTAAATATTAAAAAACATTTTTTTAAATGTGAACAAAGACAGAAATCCATGGGAAACTTCCCTGTTTATATTTTCCCTCCCCTCCCCAATGTTGTAATTTTGAAAGAATTAAAATCTGTGTAGCCCTCACTGAGACTGACCAAGTAACACTGGTGAATAAGTGGTCTATATCATTACCTAATAATGAACTCACACTTAGAGGATCTGTTTTCTGTGTTTTTGTATTATGTGTGTGTGTGTTTTGCTGAGACTTTGGAAAGCAAGCCCCAAACACATAAACCTTCGTTCCCCAAAGCTTCAGCATGCATCTTTCAAGAACAAGGAAAATTCTCCAACAAAGCATAAAACCAATGTTACAACCAAAACTTTTAGCATCGACGCAATGACTTTACCTAATACACAGTCCACGTTTAAATCCCCCTTGAGATCCCAATAATGTTCTTTCAGCTGTGTGTTTTTGACCCAGAACCTAATCAAAATCACAAGGTGCATCTTCTGTCTCCTTTATTTTTTTTAATGTTTATTTATTTTTGAGAGAGAGAGAGAGAGAGAGAGAGAGAGAGAGAGAGAGAGAGAGAGAGAAAGCATGCACAAGTGGGGGAGAGGCAGAGAGAAAGAGGGAGACACAGAATCCTAAGCAGGCTCCAGGCTCCGAGCTGTCAGAACAGCCCGACATGGGGCTCAAACCCATGAACTATGAGATCATGACCTGAGCCAAAGTCAGACACTGAACCAATTGAGCCACCCAGGTGCCCCTCTTCTGTCTCCTTTAATCTACAACAGTTAACCCATCTTTCTCTTTCTTCCATGGCAATGACACTTTCAAAGGGCCGAGGACAGTCTACACCACTCTCATTATTTCTCTTGATCAGACCTGAGTTAACAATTTGACGTAAATACGATGCATTTACTTCCTGCTGTGTCGCATTTGGAGCTGTGTTAAGGCTAGCTTGTCTCTAATACCGGTGATGTTCAAGTATCTTTTCTCCTTTACAACTCATAAATAATCTGTGGGGTCATAATTTGAGACTGAATATCCTATTTCCCATCACCTTTCACCGGTTGGTTCAGCATCCACTGATGATTCTGAAACAATTACACTGGCACCTGCAAAATGATGATTTCACAATTTTATCATTCTCCTACATTTTTTTAAAGTTTATTTATTTATTTTGAGAGACAGAGAGAGAAAGCGTGAGTGGGGGAAGGGCAGAGAGAGAGGGAGACACAGAATCCGAAGCAGGCTCCAGGCTCTGAGCCATCAGCACAGAGCCCGATGCAGGGCTCAAACCCACCAACCATGAGATCATGACCTGAGCTGAAGTTGGACGCTTAACCAACTGAACCACCCAGATGCCCCTCTCCTACATTTATTAGCTGGCAAGAATACCCTCTCCCCAGGCTCACCTCTGCCTTTTTTTTTACTATTGATGTGAACTTATGAATGCATTTTTAAAAAATCCAGTGTTTATTACCATCATTATTATTTTTATTGCTTCAATTGCTCCAAATTTGACCACGGGGAGTTCCTTTAATGCAGCTCCTATATACTTTTGAAATGCCTTCATCATAGTTTGTGCATTTCCTTAACTTCTGCCATGAGATATTGTAGGGTTGTCTTATATTTCTCTCCCCTAGCCTAGAATTAGCTGTTGCTGCAAGGAGTTTGGTTCCTCTTCGTGGTAAACAGTATTTGGAAACCAAGATCTGGACACTAATTATGCTCACTGCTACTGGAATATCATTGCTTCGAGGCTCTTTCACTGATTAAAAGCAGGATATTTATTACTTTTCAATCATGAGTCCACAATGATACTTATAATTCCAGTCTAACACCACAGAGTTCGTTCTTACTTCCCCCATTTGGTATTTGCATCACGCTGGTTACTAAGTACACCAATATATTTATTTACTCATTCTCTTCTACTAGGCACACAAAGTAGGTTCAGAATTACTCTACGAATACCACTAGTGCCCAATGACAAATCTACTTAGAGTCTGAGATTTCTGCAGCTTATCATTTTGGGAATATGTGTAACTAAAGGTATACAAAGAAATCTATTCAAAAGTTACTTGAATTTTTTTCTACTTATTAAACTCTATATTTTTAATTAGCAGATATGTTTGCTATTTAGAAGCTTATCCCTCAATATAACAGAACCTACGAAGATCTCAGTATTAAAGAAAATGATTACATCAAAATGATTTATGCCACAAACTTAAAAATTCAAATAATTCAAAAAAGGTTTATTTAAAAAAGGACAATTTCTGCCTCCCCCTTCTGACTACTCCATCATTAGTTCCCACAATTTATTTTTAGTCTCCACCATTTAAAATAATATGCTTAGACTATAATCTCTAAATTCTATCAGTTTTAGATATTACATAGTCATTTCTTCCTTCATTGTAGGATTTAGCTCTCTTACATTTCACTTCTTCTCTTTCCCATCTTCTGTATACTTATATCATATATTTAGGTTATTTTAACAGCAAATGCCTAAATTATTATGGCTATGTACACATTCACTCTTAAGTAATACATTGTAACTATGTTTCCTTTTTTTTGGTATTACTTTTCATTTTCCTGTAGTTAATAATTGCCTTTCTTTTTCAATTGCTTCGATTCCCTGCTACCAAATCGCATACTCTCCAGCAGCCTCTCAGTGCATTTTTCTTCTTCTTCTTTTTTTAAAGTTTATTCATTTATTTTGAGAGAGAGAGAGCATGTGCATGAGCAGGGAGGGGCAAAGAGAGAGGGAGAGAAAGAATCCCAAGTAGGCTCCATGCTATCAGCACAGAACCCAACACTGGGTTCAATCTCATGAACCATGACATCATGACCCGAGCTGAGATCAAAAGTTGGACACTTAACTGACTGAGCCACCCAGGCACCCCTGAGGGCACTTTTTTCATCTAGGAAAACATATCATTCTATTTTCCCCCTAACTTCTAGATCTGTTCTCGAATGGGGAGTCTCTTGGTCTGTTGCACAGACCTGGGTCTTCCCGCTGCTATCATCCAGGGAATTCTCCTTACTTTTCTCCTTCACTTCTGGCATCAGATATCTCCTTTCTAGAGTTAACTTTCTCATTAGGGAAAGTACATCTGCCAGGAGCTTCCTGCAATACTTCACTGCCCTCCAGTGTTTTTGATGAGATACTGGATGCCTTTCTGATTTCAGATCCTCCCACCACCACCCTGTGCCCCCTTCCACTTGCTCTGAGAAGTTACAGGAATTTCTCTTTATCTATGGGTTTTGAAATTTCATTACTCTGTGCCTTGACATGGGTCTTTTTTCCATTTATTAAGCTGGGAACCTAGTGAATTCTTTCAATATGGTCACTCTTGTTCCTCAGTTTTGGGGAAATTTCTTGCATTCTTCTCTTTGAAAATTTCCTTGCTCCTATTTTCTCATTGTGACATTCCCATCATTTGGATCTTGACTAAGCCTCTAATTAATATATCCTCCCTTGTCTTTGGTTCTAACTTCTGGAAGGTCTCTTCAGCTTTACCTTCCAATTTCTAAGAGTGCAGAGGGTGGCCAACGGTCCTTTCTGTTTGTCGCTTTTTTCACAGATAACTTCTCACAGTTCTTCCTTTCACAAAGAGATAGAAAGGAAATAACTGAAAGATATAAGCCAATAGCATGATAAGACATGAAGTGCAACTGTTGTGCATTCGTTCATGTCTATGATTATCTAACATAGTAGGTCCACTTGCCAAGCACTGGAAATGGTATCATTTCTTCCAGGTGCTCAATGTGACAACAACACTTTCTTCTGTTGACGACAATGTATATATTTTTAGGGTTTTCTGAAATTTATATTGCTGGGAATCAATGGCTCTGATCAAACAGTTCTCTAGAATACATATAAACCTTTTTCCAATTCAACAGGTCCATGAGGAACCTCACAATTCTGAAGGAAACATGAAAGGCTGGGAAAGCACTTCAGATGATTTCAGTGAGATAGATACAGAGAACATCTCAATGGTCCCCACGTAGAGAGCCTGCAGGCCAGGAATGACCTGTTGTCTCTTAGCTCTACACCTGCCCTTCTTCACCCTGTGTTGGCATTTTGGGGCTTGGAGTCTGCAAACCCCACTTTTCCCGGGTTCCCTTGCCAGCTAGCTTCCTGTTGCCTTCTGCCAATATTAGGTACTGGAAGGAGTTCAGAAAGCAAGAAGAAGGATAGAAGCTGTCTTTCTTCCTCTTTTTCCCCATCTGCTTCTAGCAATGTCTCTGTGAGTTTCCTCAGTGACCCCAGTTGCAGCCACACAGCCTCCCTTGCGGCCCCAGCACCAGCAAGGCGGCCCTTCTCTGGTCTGGTGTCATCCCCTCATGGTCCTGCTGTTCTGGTTGGGCAGCAGTCCTGGGAGGGCAGCGGTGAGGATGCTCCTGGGCTCTGGAACACACTTCTAACTGTCCTTCTCCCATGTCTATGTGGTAGCTGCCTCGCACAGGTACTACCTTCTGGATTACTCCACCCTCCCCTTTATTATTCTCTCAGTCCTTCCCACAGTGTTGCAACAAGTTCTCTGTACTACGTCTCCTCTGTGTGAAACACCTAGTATGGTTACTCTTTTTCTTGATTGGCCCCTGATGGACAGAGCCTCTCTAGGGGATTAAAAAAAGGGTTTTAAGCCTCTGTAAGTCCTCACCACCAGAATGAGCTAAGGGCACAACACCTCATCCATGGTTATGATCGCAAAAGTACAATCCGACTTTAACTGTTTTGACAAAGTCAGCCATGTCTAGAAGAGGGCGAAGCGACCCTCCGCATACTCCAGTGAAAGAGGATATCCATCAGTTTCCAAACTAAGTAGCCGAATGTGTGAAAGACCGTTCTCCACAGAGCCCGACTGACTCCAAAATGGCTGGCATCCTGCTAAGATGACCAAGGAACAAAACCCAAAACATCTTCTATGAGGAGATGAAACTGGGTTGGGAGAAGGTGGCTCTGGTCTTCAATTTTGCGAGAACGCAGCCACACAGGTGCTAATTCACTAGCTTCGATGCACTTGAAAATGGGTCATGGAAATGGCAAGAAAATGTATACAAAAGATATTTTTACAAAGTAATTTGTGGAGTATATCATAAAGCCATGATACAATAATGTTTTTAAAAATGTACTTCTTGGGGTGCCTGGGTGGCTCAGTCGGTTGAGTGTCCGACTTCGGCTCAGGTCACAATCTCACGGCTCCTGAGTTCGAGCCCCGTATCGGGCTCTGTGCTGACAGTTCGGAGCCTGGAGCCTGCTTCGGATTCTGTGTCTCCCTCTCTCTCTGCCCCTCCCCTGCTCTCTCTTTCTCTCTGTCAGAAATAAATGAACATTAAAAATAATTTTAAAAATGTATTTCTTGGACTATTCCTGTCTTCTGCTCTATTTGGTGGCACACTTCCAGATGGCTCCATACTCTATGGCACAGCGAAGGGAGAAAGTGGCTGGCTGGGACACACAAAACAGAGCAGAGGAGGACAGGGCTTTGCGGAAGCTGGCTGAGAGGGTAGGAGGAGGCTGAGAGGGACGCCTCTGGAGGGTATACTCTTGACTGAGGCGATGAATAGAGATGAGCAGTGGGGAGAAAAAGACTGGAAGTCTGAAAACTTCCCTGAAAGAAAACAGGAAAGGAGAAAAAAGAAAGGACTAGAAAGAGATGAGAGAGGACAGTGTAGGGTGCACAGGAAGAGCCCAGCACCCAGAGCCGGAGATGCGCTTTTAAGACCAACGGACTAAGGCTCCACTGATTGTCACAGTCCAGGGCCCATCAAGGTGAGCCCCTTGGGGGATGCTCGGGCTACAGGGCTGTGAGCTCAGAGAGACCTACTTAGAATGACACTGGATCCTTGAACAATGAGGGGTTGGAGGCGCCCTCTGACTCCCCCAAACTTAACTACTAATCGATTGCTGCTGACCAGAAGCCTCACTGACAACATAGTCCATTAACCCATGTTCTGTATGTCGTATGCACTCTATACTGTATTCTTACAGTCAAGTACAGCTACAGGGAAGAAAACGTTATTTAAAAAATCACAAGGAAGTGGGGGTAGGGTGGCTCAGTTGGTTAAGGGTCCAACTCTTGAATTTGGCTCAGGTCATGATCTCACAGATCATGAGATCGAGCCCTGAGTAGGGCTCTGCGTTGATAGTGTGGAGCCTGCTTGGAATTCTCTTTCTCCTTCTCTCTCTGCCCCTCCCCAGCTCACACACTCTCTCTGTCTCTCAAAATAAATAAATAAACTTAAATAAAATCCTAAGGAACAGAAAAATACGTTTACTATACTGTACTACATTTATTGAAAAAAAAATCTACACGTGAGTGGACCTCCATAGTTCAAATCCATGCTACTCAAGGGTCAAGTGTGTTTATGGCATCCTCCTGGTGGAAATCAGGAACCTGAGCCTGACTTGGAACATTAGCAAGGAGAAGAGATACTATCGCCTGTGGGAGTTACTACCCTCGGAATAAACCCATCCCGCCCAGGGAGGAAAGTTTGAATACAGAGCCTTGAATCTGTGGGCAAAAATTCTCCAAAGGCTTCTCCATACCTTTCGTTGCCTAAAACCAGACAGTGTTGTTGGCATTCGGCAATGCCAGAGACCCCTGATCTGGCTTCTTTGAAATGAGCAGTGTAGATAAACAAGGTTGTGTGATGCTGGGACAGAAAAACTCAGATAGTAAAACTTCTGTGCTCATTCTGAGGATTACTGTTGGTATAATCAGTAATCATTTTATCCCCTTCCCCCCCCCCCCAAAAAAAAAAATGTATGCCTTTAAATACCTAAATCTTCTAATTTGCCACAGGCCAGAGAAACTCCTTCTAGATGGCTCTCCTTTCCCTCTCCCTTCACATATGAAAATGTATCGCAATTATAGTGTCCACTTTGCAAAGTGCTTAGAAATATTTATTTAGTACCGAAGGGCTAAAAGGGCTCTTGTTCTGAAAAATTTGCCTGAGGTCTAGAATTTTCACCACTGGCAATAAAGGTGCTTTGGGGGGAGGGTGAGAATGAAGCAGGAATATTTAAAGTCTAGCACATCTGGGTATTAAATTGACTGAAGCCAGCACATGCCACCAAAAATACGAGACACGGCGAAGAAATACTCACAGAATGAGGAACACCACAGAAGTAGGTCCAGCTCACATTAAAAAACAGGACGAAGGAACGAGAAGCAGAGTTGAAAAGACAGGCAGAAGAGAGGTGAGTCTGGATCACAACGAGGACAACCATTGTTTGGCAACACTGGAAGTCTAACTTTGCTAAGGCGCGGTTAGTATGAATTAAACAGACTCAATGTCACAGTTAAGGGGTGCCTGCTGCCTGACCAAAGGGAGGAAGCATGTCCCCTGACTCTTAGGGCCTCCATTGCCTCTAAACAAACCGGAGCAGCAAGGCGGGTCAAAGGCATCCCTATAGACATGCTAAAAAAGTTGTGTTACTGACATTATATCATGTTACTGAAGTTACGTGGAAAGTGTAACGCCAGAGGGCTGATAACAAGAATAGAGAAGTCTCTGTAAATCAAACATTCCAGGCGTAAAACTTTCCTTCCAGGTTTCAAAAAACAAACTGCCAATATTTTGGACATAGGAATAGATCAGTGATCAGATAACTGTGCTTTACTAATATTAACAGGAATGACGGAAGTTAAGATTCAGCAACAACAATGCTTAATTCATCTACGTTTTATTTGTGACATGTTCTCTAGTTTTTGAAGGCATTTTTGTTCCTTTTTCTATTCTGCTTAGGCAAATCTGTATAGATATAATGAAGATTCTGTTACCGCATCACATGAAAAATGGTCGTACGGAACGGTATTGTTTATTACTTTATAAAGGTGCCAAGGAATTTCAGAAATTACATGACTTTACCTTTGCCGTAACTTCATGAAATCAAATTTTACTCGTTTTTTAAATAAGAAAAATTTATTGTGGTTAAATACACATACCATGAAGCTCGCCACACGAGCCATCTTTAAGCGTGTGGTTCGGTGGCACTAACTGCATTCACCGTGGTGCGAGGCCACCATATTCATTCACTCTTAAAAGTGACCCTGCTCGGGTTTCTTTTCATTTCTCTGTATATTTACAGGGAAGAAGCCATGCCAGACAAATGCCAATGCAACCATGGAAACTCTTAGGTCCATAGCTACAAGAAACTTTAAAAATATATAACACTTTTTGGAAATCCAAAAGTCATTTTGAAAGGGACTATTGCTTCGAGGGCCAAAGTCCCTGAGGAGCAGGAACGAGTGTGTGAAAGAACATGCGGAGGCTGGTCTGGAGACATATAAGGCCGATACAGGCGCAGGCCTGATGTGCAGGGATGAGCAGAGGCCCGAGGTGCCTGCCATGGGAGGACACCTGTGTCACGGCCCACTGAGACTCAAGTCCAATACCAAGATCGTTCTGCCGCTAATCCGGAGAAATTGATCTCACTGTTCACGCTCACGGGCAGAGAGAACTCATCAGTGATTGAAAATGAGCCCCAAATCAATTTTTCTTAGGAATTTAACGCTCATTCAACGGCTGGAAATCGTCACGACTGCTTGGCTCTGAGACAGAAAGAAAAGGTGAGCCACAAAAATAAACACGGAGTCACTGGTGAGGTTCTGCTGGAACAGCTGAAGGGATCTCTAAAGCCTTCATTAATGTAACAACATGTAGAGCCGAGTTCTTTCAAGCTTCATATCTGGTTGATAGCACTGCTTCGCCAAAGGGCTTGGGAAGGGAGAATGACCTATTTTACTTTTTGAATGCTACACATTCCCTTAAGCTACCCTCCTACTTCCTTCAAACACGTGTGGTTCCAAGTGGGCATGCTGCCTTAGGATCAAGAGGAAGTCACAAGGGCAGATTCTCTGCACCTTAAGCTCTGCTTTGTCCTGAGCTGTTTTGCACACGGCCACCGCTATGAAGCGTGCATTTATCGATGGTTACTGCTTCTCACAGCTAATATTCAAGTAAAACTGCCCCATTCTCTAAGCACACACCAAAAATTGGCTGGGGCTAGGGGGACCCCTAAATGGAGTGGACACAGGAAATCAGGAAGGTAATTTGAGTTCTTTTGAGAGAGAGAGAAAGAGCGAGTGCACACGTGCATGAGTGGGTAAGAGGGGCAGAGGGAAAGAGAGAGAGAATCCCAAGCAGAGTCTACACTCATTGCAGAGCCCTACGCAAGGCTCGACTCCATGACCCTGTGATCATGACCTGAGTCGAAACCAAGAGTCGGATGCTCAACCGATTCAGCCACCCAGGCGCCACGGTAATTTGATATTTGAATTTCTGTTTTGATAACACATGAAAAGGATGATCTGTGAATGGCTGTGACTTAACAACCCTAAAACCAGCTACATGTTCACTTAGTCCTTTTTATGGGTATAATATTTAAGAGAGGAGAGGCATGAAAACCTGTACTAAAATCTTAAAAAGACTTATTTTTCAAAAAATTTTTTAAAAATGCCTACTAACTCACTTCTAAAACCATAACTGAAAATGGCTGAACTTGGGGAGCCTGGGTGCCTCAGTCAGTTGAGCTTCTGACTCTTGATTTCGGCTCGGGTCATGATCTCAGAGTTTGTGAGTTCGAGCCCCATGTCAGGCTCTGTGCTGACAGCATGGGTCCTGCTTGGGATTCTCTCCCTCTATATCTCTCTCTTTCTCTGTTCCTCAGCTTGCTTTCTCTCTCTCTTCCAATCTCAAAATAAATAAACATTAAAAAAAAAAAAAAAGAAAGAAAGAAAATGGCCGAACTTGAGAGAAAAATGTTAGGAATCTGTTTCTGGCAACAACTTTTTGAACTCAAAACCCAGGAGTCACTCCCATAATCCCATCCCTTTATTTTCCTATTTGGATACAGACTGAAATCTGCTAAACTTTTCTCTGTATCTTCCATTAAAAATTTTCCCCTATCTTTCTTGTTTTGTTCTGATGAGAAAAATTACAGACGTTGGTTAACAACATTTACAGCCAAGATAGGCAACACGCAACAATGCAGGCCAAAGTCCCTGTTCAGGTAGGATATAATTCTGCATCTTTTTTTTTTTTTTTCTGGTAATGTTCATTTATTTTTGAGAGAGACAGTGTGAAAGTGGGGGAGGGGCAGAGAGAGAGAGGGAGACACAGAATCGGAAGCAGGCTCCAGGCTCAGAGCTGTCAGCACAGAGCCCGACGTGGGGCTTGAACTCACGAACCGTGAGATCATGACCTGAGCCGAAGTCGGATGCTCAACAGACTGAGCCACTCAGGTGCCCCAATTTTGCATCTTTTTTTTTTTTTTAAATAAATTAATTTATTTATTTTGAGGGAGAGAGAAAGAGAGAGAGGGAGAGAGAGAATCCCAATCAAGCTTCACAGCAGTCAGCACAGAACCCAAAGTGGGGCTTGAACCCACGAGCCATGAGATCATGACCTGAGCCGAAAGTAAGGGTCGGACGCTTAACTGACTGAGCCACCCAGGCGCCCCTGATTCTGTGGGTATCTAAACTGGTGCTGGCCACCCTGCAGAATCGGGTTCTGGTCTAGACCCCCGGCTCGTCTCTGTGTGCGTGTTGTAGGGTACAGCGGGGTTGGGGCAGGGTGCCTGATTCTCTTCAAAGGGGTGTGAAAATAGGATGACAGAATTGGATGAACCTCAAAGAGCATCTCGTCTCAGCCACCGACTTTACGTGTTCAAAGACATGTGGGCGACTTCAGTCACAACCAGAATGCAAACCTTTGTTTAATTTTAAAAATTTTTAATTTTTAAAAAAAATGTTATTTATTTTTGAGAGACAGAGAGAGAAAGAGACGGAGTGTGAACAGGGGAGGGGCAGAGAGAGAGAAGGAGACACAGAATCCGAAGCAGGTTCCAGGCTCCGAGCTGTCAGCACCAGAGCCCGACACGGGGCTTGAACTCAGGGACCGTGAGGTCATGACCCGAGCCGAAGTCGGACACGTAACCGACTGAGCCACCCAGACGTCCCCAGAATCCAAATCTTTGTTTCCTCTCAATTTACAAATATAAAAGAAAATCAGTGTATGAATGAGGACACTTGGGTGTAATGGCGGACTCCTGAAGGGCTAGGTTGGATTGGCAAGACATGTGGAACAGGTGTTGGGGGCACTCTTCCCCACCTTGGGCAGTACACAAAATGACAGAGGTAAAGTATACCTTGAGTATGCAAAACATACACGTCCCAAGGGGGTCCTTCTAAGCCCGGCCAGCACTTGCTGGCCCCACAGGGCCAGCTGAAAGCACATGAGATCCCGGGCAAACAAACATTACCGGAAAAACACGCACAAACACGCACGTCAGGAGTGGCACCCACCGAGGCCCGCGCGGTGTAATTATTACTCCCGTGACAACAGAAGCCGCTCTTGGAAATCACACCTTATCTTTCCAAACCACACCAAGCAAAAACAATAATCAAAAAGTGATTCTACTCTATGATCATTTCTGACCCCTTGATGATAGCCTCGCGGCAGATTACAGAAGCGTGGAGGCCTCTGAGGCCGTGGCGATCGCTCGGAGGCTGTCAGCCCCTATCAATCACCTTCCATTAAGTAAAGGTTTTCCAATTTTGCGCTTCTCTCAAAGGCTTCATTTTGCCCGGATTAAGCCGAAGCATCAACATTTCAACTCACTGCTCCTGTTCCCGCTTCCAGAATAAATGCTGTTAGCAGAAAAATGGGCTTTTCCACAGTCGGGACTCAAAATCAAAGCAGACAACAGCGATGCGGTCGCATATACAAGACATCTGACCGCAGACGCCTCAGGCGTGCATTAGACACGTTTCATGACTGACCACAGGGCCCCGGAGGGGCAGGAAGGGTTGAAGGGTGCCCGGCGGAGGAGGGGTCTGTGAGCCAAACACATTAGCCCCTAAAATGAATCTGGGGGCGATCGCAATGTATTCATGGAGTGCTAGGGTTTTTCTCTTGGGTTTTAGAGGCAGGTGTCCTGTGAGTTTCGCGCTCTACAGGTTTTACTGCTTGGTATCTGTCATCTCCGTGACGGAGAAAAGTCACTTCGTCTAACAGGCAGCAGATGGGGAAAAGGAAGGAGAACAAGTTTTAAATCAACCGAGAAGAGCATGTTTAAGAAATAAGGGCACCTTCAGCAGAGGGGCTCCTCTTGTTTCTGTCCGTAACGCTAACAGCTGGGCGGAGTTTTGCTGCGTTCGGACACCAGAACCAGAAGACGCGGGGCCACAGGCTGCACAAAAGCAATCCAGATGACTCACGCGCGTTTTTCTGTGCCTATCGACAGACTTTGTCGTGAGGAGTTTTAGCGGCTACATAAACGGGACAAGAGCCAGAAACACAGTGGTGAGAACACGAAGCGACTGAACAGGGGAGAGAGAGAGATTGTGGTGTTATTCCCCAACAGGCCCAGGGGCTGACGGGACGGATGGGAACAAGGGGGCCCCACGGAGTACGCTGGGACGTGTTTTATTTGGCCCGCGTGGGAATTTTTTTAAATGCTAATTTACTGTCAACGTGGAAATATGGGGAGATTTCGCTTGAAGATCCAGGTTTCAGGCTTCTCCCAAGAAGAGAAGCAGACGGGTAATGTGGCACGGCATCCCCTGACTTGGCCACAATCTGCTCTTTACTCTCCCATCGGCCACCGGAGGTCATCACGGCGGCCCGCTTCATTATGAGGGTTCCTGTCTGGCCTCCGAAAGCATCTGACGGGATGAAGGAAACTTTGGGCAGGAAAAAAAAAAATCAGAAGCAAGCACAGAAGAGGAAGCTGCTTGGGGGGTGAAAGGTGACGGATGTACCGAGACGCAGCACAGATTGGGGGGTGGGGGGCAGGAAAGAGAAACTGAGTGTCAGGAGGCAAACACACAGACCTTGAGCTCCGGCTGAGCCCGGGTCTGAGACGCACAGCAGCTAGTTGACCATGAAGCTGTCCGAGAGAGCAGGTCAAGAAGCTTAAAGAAGTGTCAGGGGCAAAAGGGCAGAGGGCTGAGCCCAAAGTGTTGTCTTCGGGAGAGGCGGGAAGAGGACAAGCACGCAAGCCTAAAGGGGGCTGGGTTTGCAGCCTGGGCCCCCCCTGAGCTGGCCCCGGCCTCACAGCCACGCCTCTCCGGCAGGCACCCTTGGGCCCAGCCGGCCGGCCCCATTTCTTGCTTGGGAAACTGAGGGTCGTCTCGGGTCTTTGTGCCTCCTGCAAACCTACTGCCTGGGATGCTAACCCACCTCTGTTAGATTCCCACTCAGCTTTCCAGAATGAGGGGCCCCATGAGGCCGCTTCCACGGCGTCCTGTGAACACCCAGGAGTCTTCATCGTGGGGCCCCAAGCTTGCTGCCTCCCTTTCCGGCTGAGAGCTCCCCAAGGCGGGCCACCAGGCCTTCCCAGCTTCTCCTTCTCGGTGCCCGGCAAGTACGAGAAAAAAGGAAGGGAAGGGCTGAGCAGCTGGGGCGGCAGCGCGGACTTTGGGATGACGCCGTGTCACGGGAATCAAGGAAGAAGAGGGACTTCTGGTGGACAGAACCTTCTGGAATACCAGAAGTTATTCAAGAAGAGCGAGGGCGGGGGGAGAGTGGCACTGGATCTTAGCCACATGCCGTCGCTGAGAAGTCCGAGTGGGGGACTGGAAAATAATTTGACGATTACCTATCAACATGGCTCCCATCCTGGGCGTCGGTAAATCTGCCTGGGAAATAAGTAACGTTGTTATAATAAGTAATGGGCATGTTTTGTTTTGTTTTCTTTTTTCCTGGCTGTCCAGATCCAACCTCTGGTTCCATTTTGAGAGCACTCCTATTACACGGAGTTCAACACGGCCAGATTCCTCCCCTGTCTGTGGCCTCCTGCCTCCCGTCCCTTCTCTAGGCTCAAACAACCTCCCAGTCAGAGCCTCCTCAAGATAAGACAGCCAGACCCAGTCTGTGATTCTGGTCCTGGAAGCATCCTAACGGAGACCCTACATGACAGGGAAAAATCCTATGTATGGAAAGAGGCTTGATGTAACACAGCATTACATATACAGCAAAAATGAGGAAACAATCTAAAAGCCCCAAACAAGACCGTCCTAAGTAAATGACGGTAGAATAGAATGTTTGATAGAATGTTACCAATGGTACCAAAAGGAAAAAGGGCTCATAATAAAATGTTAGAAAGACAGAAAGGTTAAAATAGAGTATTGCCATCACCCTTATAACAATGCTACGGGTAGAAAAAATGAAGACGCTAAGATATTAAGACAGAAATACATTTTCCTTGAAATGTCAAATAATATTTAAATTACAGAAGTACTACAGTCACAGATCATCTCTGGCCACCCGGCTCCGAGCCTGGCCCGCTCACACCGCTCTGAGGGAACACTGTCGGCTACAGATGTTCTAGCAAACACCCCTCTACAGATCTGACACACGTCTTCCCACCTTCCCTCTGCCCCTCCCTCCTTCCTTTCTTCCCTCTGTCACATGGGATCACAGAAGATGCATCCTGCTCACTTTGGGTTTTCACACCAGACCCTGGGGACGTCTATCCCCCCTCACTCCTCAGACCTCTGCCCCCACGTTGTGTCCTCTTAAACCCGGGAGCCCCTAAGCTGACTGCGATCCTTCTCCGCCGGGGCTCCCTGCAGTCCCTGGGTCCTTCTCCTCCACTCTATGGTGCCCGGGACAGGAAGGGCGTGAGCCCACCCACCTTTCTGCTCCAGTAACTGAGCCCAGCACCTGGCATACGGATGACGCTCATTGTTAACAGGGAAGAAGGAAAGAATACACAGACAGGAAATGCAGCTTGAGGACAAGGTGGCCTTTTTTTTTTTTTTTTTTCCATTTCTAAGTTTATTTATTTATTTTGAGAGAGCGTGAACGGGGGAGGGGCAGAGAAAGAGGGAGACCAAGAAATCCCAAGCAGGCTCCGCGCTGTCTGCCTACAGCCCGATGCGTGGCTTGAACTCACGAAACTGTGAGATCCGTGACCTGAGCAGAAACCAATGGAGCCACCCAGCTGCCCCCCAGGGGTCTTTGAAGGCTGACATCCCTTAGCGGAGGAGCTGGCATTTCTCCATGGACACCGAGCGAAAGACGACATTGGGGAACAGACACGGACACACGTGTGTGTCAAGAAGACGGGAGCTCAAGAATTTAACTGGATTATCCCAAAGAAGGACGATGAAAGAAAGAAGCAGGAGAAAGGCCAGAAGAGTATTCTTGAGAAGCAGCGAGAGAAAGAAAAGCTCCGTAATCAGATCTCTAATTATCTGTGTTTGCGGTAGGGTTTTAAAGACCATTCCTTGGGAGATTACGTTGTCTCCGAGGTCGGTTAAATAAACCAGACAACTCAGAACTCAGTTTTCTACCTACGTTGTGTTAGCTTCCGAAGAGCTAATGGAAGAAAAAGTACGTTCACAGCCACCCAAAGGGACGGCGGCGCCTTCCGCGCCCCACTACGAGTGGCACCTACCGACTCATGCCCGGGAATGGCTTCCGCCACAAGATCACAAATTTCAGTTTCTTTGAGAGAAAGCAACTCTTTCTCATCCAGTGAGGACTAAAAACCTAGCTTCAGAACATCACTGCCCAACTTACTCAGGCCATCACTGCTCTCCTTAAAAGCCTTTCTGCACACCGGCTTCCTCTGAGTCTTATTTCACGAAGGCGGCTCTCGGCCACCGCTCGAAACCCGCGCTTTCGCGGCGCTGGCGTCTACTGAGGAGGCACTACAACCAGTCCCGACGCCGCCCAGCTGGCTCTCACTCCGTCTGCACAACAGCCATGCAGACTGGTCATTATTCCCCTTGTTTCATAAAGAAGGAAGCGGGGCCTCAGAGAGGGCATGCCCTCTGAGTCACCCCGGGGCCTAAGCGGCCAAGCCCACGCTGTGACCCAGCTGTGGCTCCACACCCATGCTGTGGCTTCCCTAAGACCAGCAGGCTCCCGAACGCGGAAGGGTAACCCCCAAGGGGTCCGGGCTGAGACGGTGCTAACGCAGTGTCGGCCGGGCTGATTGCTCACCGCGTCGCCAAAATGCTGCTCAAATCACAATCGATGTGCTTGCACAACATTACGTAATAGTCAATATGCTGAGAAGCAACCGAGCCCCTCAGCCCAAGTCATTCAGAACACTCAGTCTGGCCTCTCACAATTGGCTCTGTCCGTCAGACTCAGACGAGGCTCTATTTTGAATTCTAATGAGGACGAGGCACTCTGAATATTTAACCGCGATCACAAAGATCTTGCTTTCGTGGAGACGTCCTGATACAAGTAACAGATCAGAAAGTACGCGTAGGTACCGGTGGAAAACACCAGGCTGATTTGCGTTTGGAGGCGGGAAAAAGACAGTATTGCTTTCGACTGGACGCGATTTGGGGGGCGGGGCGGGGGGGGCAAGGGAAAGGGAGGAAGAGCCACACAAAGATCTCAGTAAAATTTTTACAGCCCGGGCTCCTGAGTGAAAGGTTCACAAAGAGGTGCTTGAATCCTTTGTTAACAAGCACACAGACAAATTCACCAGGCCCTTCTGTGTGGCCCCCTGGCAATTCGGTCTGGATGAAGAACTGGAAATTTCCTCACTGCGGAAGCATCTATGACTTATATATGTATCAGATCGGCAAGGAAGACACACTAAGGGTAGGGAAACAAAAGACCGTTTCACGGTTCACAACCTTCTGCACTCAAAATGATGACGTGCTGGCCGCCACCCTCAGCTCGCTTGAGTCCCCAGAGTTAAACAAATGGAGTGCCATGTGAACAGTAACCCAGGGACACTTGAGGGACTCACTTAACTCCCTACCCCACAAACAGTTAAAACACACCCGCCTGAAGCTTCATGTGCACGTCTGCTTACGTGGAAACGATCACTCGAGCCTTGCATGTGGGAAGTGCAGGGGATCAACTCTTTGCTATATGTCCCAGGCACCTGGAACAAGCCCTCGCCGCCCCCCCCCCCCCCCCCCCGCCAAACCTTTCTTTCTTCCTTCCTTCCTCCTTTCCTCCCTCCCTCCTTCCTTCCTTCCTCCCTCCCCTCTTTTTTCTTTTCTTTTTTTCTTTCTCTCTCTCTCTCTTTCTTAGAGAGAGAGCATGAGCAGAAGGGCAGAGGGAGGGAGAGAGAATCTCCTCTCTGAGCGTGGAGCCTGATGTGGGGCTCGATCCCATGACCCTTGGAGCAGGACCTGAGCTAAAATCAAAGAGTTGGATGCTTAACCAAATGAGTCACCCAGGCGCCCCAAACCTTTCTTACAAAGATCCTAACGTAACCTCCGTAGCATCTGGATATCCTCTTGTAAATGCTAGCTAAAGCTTACATAAAGGCAATATGGGTTAGTTTTTTTGTACCTATCCCCTGGTTGATTCTCTCTGCTTCTATGCTACCAAATATGTCCACTGGGTTTTGAATTTCAGGTTTTTATTTTATTTTTTTCCTAGGAGCTAGATTTTGTTCCCTTTTCAAATTTTCTGTTACTTTTTATAGTTTCCTATTTTCTGAAGATCCTTTCAAGCCTGTCATTTCTTTCTTTAAATATAATAAGCATAATTTTATCATCTGTGCCTGATAATTCTAATACTGTGAGTCAGTGCAGATTGATTTCTGTGGTCTGTTGCTGGTTCTGGCTCATGTTGTGTTGTTTCCGTGTCTGCTAGGTTATCTTTGACTGCGTGCTGGTCACCGCCCTGAAAATTTGGTTTGGCTGATTCTTAGAGACCTGATAAATACACCCTCCTCCAGACAGGTGTTTCATTGTTTTCACCAGGCACCTGTCACTCTAGCACATGAATCTGCCCCAAACCAAATGCAGAGTATGGGGTTTCTGACCCATCCTGAGTATAGATGCCCATGACGTAATTCCTTTCTATGCCCACAACTTGTCAGAACTATGGTTTTGTCCTTGTCCTCCTCAGTCTTTTCAGTGCCAAGGGCACCTTACTTCTGGTTCACTTCTACCCTAAGGGTATATCTCTCTGGGGACCCACTTCATTGGGGGAAGGGTCCCCTACTACACTCTTCAACTGGGGTGGGTCCAGGGCTGTAACTTCTACCCCACTTGCCTGCCCCTCTCAGGCTACAGAAGTCCCTGACTCCTGCCCACAAATGGGCTTTAACAGGAAAATAATCAAACTACTAGAAAGTACTAAGAGTTTAAGGACTGGAAGCAAAACAAAAGGACAGGTTAATATGGTGGTCCCTTAAAAAATTAAACGCTGAATTACTATTTGATTCAGCAATGTGACTTCTGAGCAGGACTGGAATCGATGCTTGTACACCTGTTCATAGTGACCTCATTCACCACATTAGCCAAAAAAGTCCACGGACAGATAAACAGATAAACACTAACAGGTAAAATGTGGTGTGTATACATATGTATATATACATATACACATATATACATATACACACACACATCTACACAGACAGACACACACACACTGGAATCTTATTCAGCCTAAAAAAGCAAGGAATTTGTGACACACGCTAGAGCATAGAGGATTCCTGAAGACATTATGCCGAGTGAAATAAGCCAGACACAAAAGGACAAATACTGTATTAATTTACTCAAGTGAGATACCTGGTGGCATCCAATTCATAGAAAAAGAAAGTTGAATGGCGGCTGATGGGGGCCGGCTGGAGAATGGGGAGCTAGTGTCGAATGGTGGCAGGGTCACAGTTGGGAAAGATGAAAAAGTTCTGGAGACAGACGTTGGAGACAGTTTCAGGACAATGTGAATGCACTTAAAGCCACGGAGCTGCACGCTTAAAAATGGTTACGAAGGCAAATTTTGTGTCGTGTACATTTTACCGTGGTATTTCAAGTTAGGTTAGTTTGGGCGAGGGCTGCTAGACCCACTCAGTAAATTCCACAGGGTGTCGTAATTTCACAGGCTTCATATTGATCAGTGGGAGACTCAGAAGTTAATTGCAGGGGTCATTAAACCAGTCTGGCCTCTCTAGAGCTTTGGAGGCCACGGGATAAACCTCGATCAACATGCAAAACTGGTGCTGATTGCCAACAAACAGAGATGTAACGATAGATTTCCCTGTAAAAAATGTAAATGCAATAATTTTCCTTTAAAGGTATCAGGCATTGGAAATACTATAAGGTTAGTTATTTGGGCGTGGATCGACAATACTTAGGACACTGCCTAGAAAAGATGAGGGGCAAAAAATTGATGGGATAAGAGAAAGAATTCTCTTTAGAGTAGTTCCACTGAAAGAATAAAGAAATGTTTATTTAACAATGCTGTATTACTGGACTTCTCCCTTCTGAGTCCCTACGTATACGGTTGACCCAACACAGGTTTGAACTGTGCAAATTGACTCATGCGTGGATTTTTGTCAAAAATACAGTGCAGGACCGTAAATGTGCTTTCTCATCCTTATGAGTTTAACATCTCTTCTCCGGCGTACTTTATTGTAAGAAAGGAGCACAAAATACATGTAAGGTACAAAATATGTGTGAACTGTTTATGGTATCAGGAAGGCTCCAGGTCAACAGCAGGGTATTAGTAGTTAAGTTTTGGGGGGAGTCAAACGCGATACGCAGGGGGCACCTGGGTGGCTCAGTCAGTTAAGCATCTGACTCCGGCTCAGGTCATGATCTCACCGTGTGCGGGATCGAGCCCTGTGTCAGGCTCTCTGCCGTCAGCACAGAGCCCGCCTCGGATCCTCAGTCCCCTGCTCTCTCTGCCCCTTCCCTGCTTGCGCTCTCTGACTCCTTCAAAAATAAACAAACTTAAAAAAAAACGTATATGTAGATTTCTGCCTGCACAGGGGGGTCAACACCCCTGGCCTCTGCACTGTTCAAGAGCCAACAGTAATTCTATTACAGATTATGTATAACTAAATATAAATGGCACGAGACAAATTTACAGTTAACTTATTTTAAAAATACCAAGTTTTAGAAGCATGTATTTTAGTAATTGTGGGAGTTTCTAAATTTCTTCTATTAAAAAGAGATACTTAGAGTTCAAGTCAGATGATTTGATGCACATTTCTGGGCGCAAACACCAACACCAAGCAATACCATCAAATGAGAAACTGGCAGCAGAAGTAACATTCCTCGCTGTGACTTCATGAGTAACACGTGCCGAGGGCCACCGCGTCGCAAATACAAAAAGCGTACCCACACGTCCATATACACGGTCATTCCAAACTAACAGCAACATGACTGCTTTGCACGTAAAAGAGACTTCAAGAAAGCGGTCCCTGAATCGGGACGACTGTTCCTACTTTAGATGCACAGAGATGAGAGCTAATCCTTGCTCGCAGCTTACCATGTGCCAATAGCGCACTAAGTGCTACAAATCTGTCTCTGTGTATATATCTACATCTATATCATCTGCAACTAAACCTGTATCTTTATCTCTATTAATTCATTTATTCCTTACAACAACCCTGTCGGGTGTTTACCATTAGCATTCCCATTTCGAAGATGGGGAAACCGAGGCAAAGGGGAGCGTGGGCTTCTCCAAGGTCGCATAGTCGGTGAGGGGTGCCGCTGGGAGGCAAGTCCAGCCAGGCTCTAGGGCCCCCACTCTTAACCACCCCACTGCAGGGCCTCTCCGCGTAAATACGGACAGTCAGGGAAGATGGCCAGCGTTAGACGCTTCACCTGTTCTACACGGTTTAATGTTGATAACCAGGTTATCCACTCTTTTACACGTGAGGGAAGTGAGGCTCAGCAAGACTAAGTTCCTACAGAGATCAAGGCAGTTGGAGTTGGAGGTGGGAGTAAGCCCGCATCTCCCTGTCTCCGAAGTTTCAGGATCTAGCACCGAACGAAGACCCCGTGGAGCAAGGTCACATGAGAAGGTTGGTCAAGTGAAAAGCAAGGATGTGTTGCTTTTGCAGGATGCAGAAGCACAGGGTGTCTGCTATCTGGTGGATGAGAATTCCGGGGCTAGGGAATGCAGGCACGTGATCACAGGGGAGCAGGGAGGTCCCTCAGACTTCTACTTCCTGAGGTTCCAGAGGCCTTAGCTACCTCCTCAGTCACCCTGTTGTTCTAGACGTCTGTCGAACCAGCACACCAGGTAAAGAAGGTAATGCTTCTCAAGCTACACGTCTCCGGTGACCTTCGCACAGAGGATCCTCGTTCTAAAACTGGGTACGGATCAGACGGATCCATTGTATTTTTCACATTGAAAGGGCTAAGAGGCAAAGTGTGTACTCTGATCACCAGTGTTCTGACTGCTATTATACTTTTGTTTCCAATAAAGGTATTAGCTTTATAAACCTGGTGCACCTTTGTGGGAGGAAGCACCCAGTAACTGTCGCTTTGGTCAGTACCACTGTCACTACCGTTTATCATCACTTACCTTTGGGCGAAGCACCACGCACAGGCAACACGGAATTCAAACCTCACAAAAATCGGCATTGGAGCTTCGGGAGAATGGCAAG
The DNA here is from genome assembly GCF_024362965.1 of Panthera pardus. Taxonomy (NCBI): domain Eukaryota; kingdom Metazoa; phylum Chordata; class Mammalia; order Carnivora; family Felidae; genus Panthera; species Panthera pardus. The sequence goes on along the minus strand of NW_026526876.1, from coordinate 8,944,361 downwards.
TATCTATGTCCGAATTGCCTGCCGTCCTTGTCAAATAATGAACATCCATTCCAGCCCTACTTAATCAGAATCTCTAGGGCAGGGCCAACGGGTCAGTGTTTCGAGAGCCACGCCAACTGATTCTTGTCTTGGCACGGATAGCCCCATTTTATGCACAAGGCATCAAGCAGTAAAGTGACTGCCAAAGACTAACATCACTGAATATAGGATGCGAACTCCACCAGACTTCAGAACCTGGGCTCTTAACCGCTCTGGAGTCCAAGCTTCAGCCATGAAGCTTACAAGTAGAAAAAAGGCACAAAGTAAGCAAGATCGCCTTCAACACCTGCGATCATCTACCAGCAGCGACCTGCCTATTGTCACACGATTTCCCAAACTGGTTTTCTCTGTAAGCATACAGAGACAGATCCTATTTTAAATTAAAAAAAAAAAAAATTAACAGTGCATTATACTTCTCCTACGCTCATAATCCTTCATTTTTACAAGATTTGGGGATCTCTTAGCGATTTCAATGCTTCATCAAAAGGGACTGTCTGCAATAGAAGAGCGACCAAATCCCTGTGGTAACTAGAGAAACGCAGGCAACTAAAAGCAGAGTCGATGCACAAGTGATGATGGGAGGCAGAATGGTAAGTGTCGAGATCCTTTACCGCAAGATGTTGACTTTCTGTCCACTATGTTCATACGCCTGGTCTCCGTGCGGAGTTTCCCGTCTGTGTTCTCCACCAGGTTGGCGAGGTCATCAATTATCTCTAGAAAGGAAGACAGAGATGCATGGTTAAGACTCTAGAAACACCCAGGCTCACATCAAAGTATCACAGCGGAGGCCGGCCTAGTCCCTACTGATAATTCTCTCACGTGCAGTGAGGGGAAAGGTAAAGAGCTCATGTGTGTTCTTTGGAAACTGCAATCCTGATTTATAAGAGGTGGTGGTGGTGGTGGTGGTGCAGGGCTGTGGGAGTCGTAGCAAAGGGAAAAACCGATTGAATGGAAGTCTGGAACACAGAGGAGGAATGTCAGAAGTTCCGGGGAAGAAAAGCAGGACCCAGCAAAGTTATGCCCAGCCACACTGTCATGCCAGCTTTATGGCAGATGGACTACAGGAGAACACTTCTTGTTTCTTATGTTTGTATTCTAATTATTTTCTTGCATGCTTTCTTTGGTGGGAAGAGTAGGACAGGGTCCTTCTCGAGAAAACTGCTTGATGACGAAATCTGGCCAACCAAGGGGTGAAAAGAAATAAAGAACTCTAGGATAGAAGAAGCCAGAGACCATGACCTAAGAGATGGTGGAGACAGCTGGAGCCATCTAAATACTGAGTGGGGAATCAGCAGATACAGGGATTACGTTACAAAAAGGTAGATAAATGTTGTAAAGAGCGACGATGTAATTATAACCGAAATCAGGAAGCAGTTGGGAGGCTGCATGGTGGGAGAAAGGTGGAAAGAATTTGAAGGTGTTGATTTCCCCATCATGCACAGCGGAGTCCCATCAAGCTGCGGAAAAGCAAAACATAGACCTATGGCTTTTCAAAATCACCAAAGCTTCAGTGCTTTAGGTAATTTTTTTGTTAACCTTAGATCTTTTAGTAATACCATCTCTTGTAAAGAATCCTCTATGTGAAGTTGAGTTTTTTTTATGCTAATTGTCTTCTTTTAAGATTGAATTATTAGAGTTGATACTATGGTAATCTCCTTAAAGTGAAATTAAGCTCTTAGTAACACTTAAAATAGGACATATAGCATAATCCTAATGATATAAAATTACTTCTAGCCACCCTTTCATATGGACAAACCTACAAGGATATATCTGGATGATGGGAAGGATGATTATTTCTAGGTGGTGGGATCCTGGGTGAGCTTCCTTGTGTTTTCTGTATTGTTTGAATTTCCTCTAATGAGTACATAGTACTTTTTTCTTTTTTTTAATTTTTTTTTACATTTATTTATTTTTGAGAGACAGAGCATGAGTAGGGGAGGGGCAGAGAGAGAGGGAGACACAGAGTCTGAAGCAGGCTCCAGGCTCTGAGCTGTCGGCACAGAGCCCAACGCAGGGCTTGAACCCACAAACCGTGAGATCATGACCTGAGCCGAAGTCAGATGCTTAACCAACTGAGCCACCCAGGCCCCCGACATAGTCCTTTTTCAATTTTGGTTCCCTTTCCTCCCTCCTTCCCTCCCTTCCTCTTTTTTTTTCTTTCTTTTAAGTGAGTGCTTTAGAGATCCATTGTCCAATATGAGTCACTGCTTCTGTTAAAGAATTAAATAAAACAAGGTAATCAAAGAAAGTTTTCAGAATGATGCTGGAGCTGTGTTTTAATTTTTGTTTGTTTACTTATCCAGTTTGAGAGAGAGAGAGAGAGAGAGAGAGAGAGAGAGAGAGAGAGAAAGAGAGCCAGCATGGGCAGGGGAGGGGCAGAGAAAGGAGAGAGAGAAACTCAAGGGGGCTCCACAGGGTCAGCACAGAGTCCAACACAGGGCTTGATCTTGTGAACTGGGAGATTATGACCTGAGTCGAAATCAAGGGTGGGTCGCTCAACTGACTGAGCCACCCAGGTGCCCCTGGAGCTGAGTTTTAAAGGCCGTGGGCATAAAGAAGCAGGAAGACAGCACTGCTCGCGGGAAGAAACAGCATGTGGAAGGCACAGAAGAGGCGGCCGCTCCTCCTGGGCTCCTGCAGCCCTTGGGACAACCTCCATTTCCTTGCAGACCCGTGTGTTTCATATTTTAATTACTTGCTTGCCTGCCTTTCTTTGGTGGGAAGAATAGGACAGAGAGGCTCACTTTCCTTCCTTGCTCTACCTGTGATGCCCAGGGGAATGTCTAGTACACAGCCAGATAAAATAAACACAAAGCGATGGAGGCAATGAATGGAAGGAGTCTAAAAGAGAGACAGAATTTCAAAGTCCTTTTCTGCTTCTTAGGCCAGCAGATCTAGGCCAAAACTGTCAAATGGTATCTGTATGAGGGCCGCCCAGAAAACTTTTCGCTACCATTTAACAATGCATTTGAGGGTTTTTTTTGTTCATTTTGTTTTTAAGTTTATTTATTTATTTGGGATGGGGGAAGGGGCAAAGACAGAGGGAGAGAGAGAGAATCCCAAGCAGGCTCTGCACTGTCCTTATACACTGTGTGCACAGTGCAGAGCTTGACGTGGGGCTCCGACTCATGAACCGTGAGATCACGACCTGAGCCGAAACCAAGAGCTGGACACTCAACCAACTGAGCCACCCAGGCGCCCCAACAGTGCACCTGTGACTCTGCAGTCAGTGACAGTCTTCCAGTTTTCCTCCCGTCTCCAAGCTCTGCGAAGTGTCTTCTTCCTCTTAAATGCCCGCAGTCCCACCCTTCTGTATATTTTTATGCTGTAACACTACCATGGTGATTTTATGTACCTTTCAGTTTCCTCAGTATGTAAATTAAAAACCTGAAAATCTCTGCTGTATATAGCTCCCCAAAATTCTTGACCCAGGCAGCCAAGTGCCTACTGTTTATCCGTACCTCGAAATTCCTACAAATATCTGAGTCTCAGGGTCTCTAAACTAAACTGTTCATCTTCCCCTACGCCTGACCCCCCCCCCCCCTGACATTCCCTGTCCCCATCCATGGCACCAACGTTCGCCTGCTGGCCCACGCTAGAAATCTTCAGTCACTCGGCCTCCCCCTCCCCTGGTCATGCCACTTGAAGCCACTCGACTTGACCCTGCCTCCCGGGATCTCTCAGTCTCATGCTTTCTCTTAAACTCTGCTACTGTCTCACAAAGTTGTGCCAGTGTTTCTCAAACAATGTCCAAACTTATCTTCCTGTTTCTAGTTCTGGATCTTCTCGTTCCACCCTCCATACTATAGCCAGGGACGCATTTTGATTGTTTTCATATTTTAACTAGTTAAAACTCAAATTTCAAGCCACTTGTGGGTGGTGACTACTATATCAAACAACATATCTCTAAAGCAATCATAAAAAAAAAAAAAGAAAGCCATACATCAATATATAGAGATTTAAGAAAAAAAAAAAAAAAACAGAGGGAGGGGCTGCTGGGTGGCTCAGTCGGTTGAGCATCCGACTTCAGCACAGGTCATGATCTCACGGTTCATGGGTTCGAGCCCCGTGTTGGGCTCTGTGCTGACAGCTCAGAGCCTGGAGCCTGCTTTGGGTTCTGTGTCTCCCTCTCTGTCTCTGCCCCTCCCCCACTCATGCTCTGTCTGTCTCTCTTTCTCTCTCTGTCTCAAAAAAAAATAAACATTAAAAAAAATTAAAAAAAACCAACTGTCAGTAAAAAATAGAAACCCAATCCCCAGGGCTCATCTACTCTCACATCTCAAGAGTGTGTTTTTCACTTTAATAAGCTTTCCTGCTTAAGTCACTTGCCTGTGTTGCATGTCTGTCCTTGAATTCCTTCTCGTAACAAGACCGAGAACCTCCAGCAACACCTTTGGGATGGGCTGGGTTGTGGCCCCCGGGGCCCTGGGTCTCCCCTGTCCACCCAGCGACACTTAGAAAGAAATCTAACAAAAGATGTGCAAGCCTTGTACACTGAAAACCGCAAACCACCGCTGGTTGAGAAATTAAAGAGACGGGAGTGCTGTACTGCATTCACGGACTGAAAAGACTCCATGTTTTAAAGGCACCTGCTGTCTCTCAACTGATCTATAGACTCAGTGTAGCCCCACTCAAAATCCTGGCAGGTTTTTCATTCACATGTGGAATTTAAGAAACAAAACAAATGAACAAAGGAAAAAAAAAAAAGAGAGAAGCCAAGAAACACTCTTGACTGCAGAGAACAAACTGATGGTTCCCAGAGGGGAGGTGGGGGTGGGGGATGGGTGAAAAGGTGATGGGGATCAAGGAGGGCACTGGCTGTGCCCAGCGCTGGGTGATGTGTGAAGTGTTGGGCGACTTACCCTGTACCCCTGAAGCTAATATTACACTGTGAACCACGCTGGAATTGAAATAGAAAATTCATTAATTCATTCATTAATTTAAAAAATCCTAGCATGAAAAAAAAAATAACACTGGCAAGCTAATTTTAAAATGTACATGGAAAGGCAAATAGTTTAGAATAGCCAAAATAATCTTGCCAAAAAAAAAAAGGAAAAAAGTTGGAGGTACTATACTACCCAAATCCCAGATTTATTATAAATATATAGCAATCAGGACAGTGTGGTATTGGCAGAAGGACAAACAGATCAATGGGACTAGACAGAGTCCAGAGATGCACCTGTGTGTGTGTGTGTGTGTGTGTGTGTGTGTGTGTACTCAATTCTCAACAAAAGTATCAACAACAAAGTCAGTCAAATACGGAAAGAAAAGTCTTTTCAACAAATAATATTGAAACAACCGAGTACCCCTACGAGGAAATGAAAACAATCCCGACTCCTCCCATTAGAATCTAAAATTAAAGACTGACTGTGCTTATTGCTGGGGACAATCTGGCACAAAGGTAACCGTAGAAGTGTTTGTCAGCTCTAATCAAGTTAACCATCTATGTAACTCACGACCCAGAAATTTCACTCCTACGTATTTACCAAACAGAACCAAAAAATATTTCTCGGGGCGCCTGGGTGGCTCAGTCAGTTGAGCCACTGACTCCTGGTTTTGGCTCAAGTCATGATCTCCTGGTTCATGGGTTCTAGCCCCTCACTGGGCTCTGCCCTGAGAGCGCTAAGCCCGCTTGGGATTCTCTCTCTCTCCCTCTCTCCCTCTCTTTCTGCCCTTCCCCAGCTGGTGCGCGTGCCCACGTGCTTGTTCTCTCTCAAAATAAACTTCAAACAACGGCAAAACATATTTCTCAAAAAGACTTGCAAAAAAGTGTACATAGCAGCCTTATTAATTAGAACCTGAAGCAGAAAGGGCTCAAATATCCATCAAGAGGAGAATGGATAAGCAAATCTGTATAATAAGCTTATCTGTAGCACAGAACACTATTCAGCAATGAAAACAATGAGCTACTTGCTGGTGCAACAACCAGATAAATCTCAAAAGCATGTTGTTGGCCTACAATAAGAGAACTGAAATCAATACATATGTATTTCATGATTCTACTTATATGAAGTGTATGCATAAACCAAATCTGGATAGAAATCAGAAAGGAGCTGCCTCTGGGGTGGTGGGGTGGCCCGCTAGAAGGGGACACGAGGGAGTTTCCTGGGGTGACTGAAAGATTCTAAATGATGACACAATTGTATACAGTTGTTAAAATGCACAGAACCGAATACTAAAGATCTGTGTGATTTGTTCTATGTAGACTAAACCAGGGGCTCCTGGGTGGTTCAGTTGGTTGACTGTCTGACTCTCGATTGCGGCTCAGGTCATGATCTCACAGTGAGTTTGTGAGATCGAGCCCTGGGTCAGAGACTGCCTGGGATTCTCTGTTCCCTCTCTCTCTCTCTACCCCTTTCCTGCTCATTCTCTCTCTCCCCCCCCAAAAAAAAAATAAATAAATACACTTAAAAAAAAAGGTAAACCAGAAAAAAATTAAGTTTACAATATTAGGATACTCCTAAGATTTTCCAGGAAGGCAGGCAGGCATGCATTCTGGGAAGACAGGGCGAATGCTTTAGAACAACAAAACTGCCAGACCGCAGAGGTCATGTGACCGTGCCGCGGTTCCTCCCCTTTTCTCCAGCATCCCTAGCAACAGAAGCAGGCTGATGAACATTTTGCTGAATGCTCCCAGCCACTGGTGACATGGAAACTCGCGAGAAAAATCACTTCCATGGCTGAGCTGGAGGGTGACTCTCATTATTATAAGGTTCTACCCATTGAGCCGAACACCTGCCCGCTTTCACGGTCCACCAGACTTATTTCTAGAACACAACACCAGTGTTCCTTCTTCCACAAGACACTTCTCCTCTCCCTCCTTAGTCTTCTCTTCGGGGGTAAAGACGCTGAGCTGGAAACTTTGGCAGATCCTGAGAGGAAGCAGTTTCAAAATCTTGTGACATCTTGGCACTTTGGACATAGTGTTCGTCCTACAGTGCCATGTGTGGGCTGGACGTGCCACCTCGGTTTTGGTCTGGTGAGGTGAGCACGGAACCCAGATGGGCTTATACACTGGAGCATATGTGAAAGCATATGGTTTGGTTTTTTTTTTTAAAGTCTATTTATTTATTTTGGGGCGGAGCAGACAGAGAGAGAGGGAGACCCAGAATGTGAAGCAGGCTCCAAGGTCTGAGCTGTCAGCACAGAGCCCGACGTGGGGCTTGCCCCCATGAACCGTGAAATCGTGACCTGAGCCGAAGTCGGATGCTTAACCGACGGAGCCACCCAGGCACCCCAAAGCGAATGTTTTTTATCACCCACTCTCCGTGTCCTATCAGGATATTCCACAGTAATGTGCTTCGTACCGTTACTTGGCACAATGCGATTGGTCCACACAACCGATCACAGTCTAATGATTATGTTTTAATGCTGTAGTATGTAATGCGAAACTCAGGTGTCATCAGCCTCCATCACTAAAACAAAGTCAATGTAAAATACTCCTTGTCTGACACTAAACATTTGTCAGTCGTTAAAGGTTAACTGGGTTTCTAGATAGATTCCTTTTAAACTTTATAAATATTTACAACTGAGAGGTAGATCAAGACTTTGTGTGTAGCAGATTAGCTCAGCCAAGATCAGTAGTCAACGCTGAGGGTGTTGATTTTTTGTTTTAAGTTTATTTATTTTTTTAGTAACCTCTACACCCAGAGTGGGGCTTGTACCCACGACCCTGAGATCAAGGGCCAGACGCTCTTCTGACTGAGCCGGCCGGGCGCCCCGAGAGCGTTCTTGTTTTTAATCTCAGACCAAACACAGAGTTTTTCATTGGGTTGCTAAACCTCTTCTGATCACCGATGTGTTGTTTGTTTGTTTACAAAACCAACTCTATTTTTTTTTTTGAGTGACACAATTATTTAATAGCAGTTTATGAATGACAGGGGGGGGCCAAACAAAAAAGACAAAAGTTGTCCCAACACCCCGGTAATCACTTCTATGTGTTCTCTTCTCAGATTTGACATAAACATATATTTTTATATAATTGCAACACAGAAGCCTTTTGCCCCATTAACATGAGCTCTTTTATGATCTTTCATGTTGCTACACAGTCTCCCTTCACAGTTATAATTTCTAATGGTTACAAAATATTCCTTCCATTAAATAAACATTCATTAAAAATAGCCCACTGTCAGGGACTTAGAATGTTTCTATATTTATACATAATGAGTCAACGAATTCTTTCCTCCATTATCATTTTCTTCCTTTTGTCTCATTTCCTTACGTTAACACCCTGGGGTTCCGATGGCCGCGTGGACTTGGAAACACATCGCCACATCAGTTTTTCAAAGGTTTATACTGCCGCTGTGGGTTCGCCCCACTGTGTAACAGCTGCTCTGAACTCCCCAGATTTCCAGGGGCAGGGAGTCCAGGGGGATTCCCACCCTGCAGCCCGCAAGCTGGGAAGTCCCCCAACCAGAGTCTCTTACCAGCGAATTAAACACAGGTTTCTGAGCACAGGTCGAAAAACGACCCGCTGCCTCTTGCAGATTCCGGGCAGTGCCGGCCTCTCGAGAGAGACTGATCTTTCGCTTCCTGGTTAAGTGTTTGCATTTGGGTTCTGAGAAGGAGGCTGTATGTCCATCGTGCGTGGATTCGGGACACCGTGTGCCATGCCGACACGGGGTGGAACAACGGTCAAGGTAAAGCATGACACAAAACTGACAGAATCAAAAGCGGTAAGAAACACACGGCATCGCACTGACTCAAATTATACTTGTCACTTCTTCCCGCTCTCAAGGACATTGCCAATTATATTCCATATTAAGGCAGAGAGCGTGCTGCATGTTTCCAGGATAAGTTTGGTGCTTTTTCATTTTCTTTCTTTTTTCTTTCTTTTTCTTTCTTTTCTTTTTTTTTTTTTTTTTGTGCTCACAGTGGAAGGTGGCAGTTGTGAAGTCGTTATGCTTCTGTGCCTCTGGCTTATACTGCCAGTAACATTTGAAGACAAATGCTAGGACAAACCAGGAGTGAATAAACAGCCCTTCTTGAGGGCATTTGTTTAACCGCCTCCGCTCCCTGTAATGGAAATTTAAAATTAGGATGGGGGTGGGACCTTTAACAATACCTGGCACTAGGTGACGATGTCAAATATGTGACAGAAACCAGGAGACGCAGTAACACTGAGGGCACTCCATGACAGGGCAGCTGGTGGGGAACTCCGGCACCCCCAAGCTGAGCTTCTGGGACACACCCAGGCTTTGGAGGCCTCAGAGAAATCCCCTTGACTGCACCTGCTCACATCTTAAGCAGCGGCAGGTGAACGAAAGCCCAGGCTCCTTTCCTTCTTCCTTCCCACCATCAACCGGGGCCTTCCATTCTTCCCCCAACTGGGCCTAAAACTGCGCAGCCAAAGGCCGCCTAAGCTACAAGAACCTTCCCTGCTTCCAACAGTAGATGCATCTCCTTGTGCGAAGAGCAACCAAATGGCAGCAGGTGTAAACAAAGAGCCCCCAATGAGGGCCCGTCCTCTCCCTCCTTCACCTCGTCTGCTGGAGAAAAGACAATTCCTTCCGGAAAAGGAGAGGTCTTGAGAAAGCGGTTTCTCAAACACAAGATTTCTTAAACACAAGATTCAAGAGGACCGTAAGTGAGTGGCCACTGGAACACACAGCCATGACAAGGGGAACAAGTCAGGGTTACTGGACACACTGCATCCAGGCAGAATCACAACTGTCAAATTAAAAACCACAGTGAAGGCACAAATTAAACAGACAGTAATCTAGATAAAAGATTTAGACAACAGGTTTGAATGACCTCCCAGATGTCAAAGGAAAAGGGCAGAGAGGACAAAATATGGGAGGGGAAAGACCAAAAAGACAGGGACAAAGATCCAGGAAAACAGAAGGACCAACAATGACCAAATAAATAATGATGAGGTGCCTGACTGGCTCAATCTGTTGAGCGTCTGACTTCGGCACAGGTCATGATCTCAAGGTTTGTGGGTTCAAGGCCTGCGTCGGGCTCTGTGCTAATGTCTCAGAGCCTGGAGCCCGCTTCGGATTCTGTGTCTCCCTCTGTCTCTGCCCCTCCCCTGCTCACGCTCTATCTCTCTCTTGCTCTCAAAAATAGACATTAAGTAAATAAATAATATAATATAATATAATATAATATAATATAATATAATATAATATAATATAATCAATTTTCCTTGAGCTGAGAAAACATTGGAGTCTTCGTATCAAAGAAACTCACTGAGCTCTGACCGACATTCTTCAAAAGGGTCTGGAAATATCTCATGAAATTTCTGAACTTCAGAAAAAAAAAAAATTCTGAGGCACTCAAATGGTAGGCAGGGAAGATTACCAGCTTCCGAAATTGAGAAAATGAGAGAAAATTAAACTGGCATCGGGCTGTTCCTGTAAAACACGGAATATCTTAGTAAAAAGGTGTTAAGGGATACAGGCTGTGACCTATGGATTCAAAGTCTAGCTAATGTATAAAGCATGTGACAGTAATTCTTGGAGTAGTCTGCAAAGTTACCACGCAAGTCTTTGGGGCCCCGGAGCCACCCCAAGCCTTTGGCCAGGGTTTCACCCAGCTACCACTCAGTCCTCCTCCAGCTCCCTTTCCCAGGTTGCAGTGACGTGCGCGATGCCCTTCAGGGCAGCACAGAACCTGCTCCAAATCCTTACCTGCCCGCCCATCTTTAACCTCAGTGCATTGCAAAAGCACCTGAGCTGTCCAATGATGTCTGTTTCAAAATCCAGCAAGATCATCGTCACACGGCAATATCCCTTGGAGGCTTTTGTCAACTGTCCTAGCTCCAAACTGTCAGAGCACAAAATCAGTGGCAGAAAGACAGACCAAGGGGAGTAAAGCACGTATGCAAAATCGCATTCAGTTTAAGAGGGCTAAAAATCGCATTCAGTTTAAGAGGGCTAAATGGCCTAGACCATCTGCCCCATGCTGTGCTAATATTCACTGCCTGGGGGTATAATCTGTAGCACTAGCTTCCATTTGTAGAAAAAAAGCCTGCGGAAGAATTCAGAGCTAGAGAAAAATATAAATGAATGGTGTGCAAAAATGGGTGGTTATATATCATATGTGTATGCATGTACGTATGTATGGATATACGTATACAGATATACAGATGCTTTTGTATGTTTATACGTACACATATATCTATATATCTATATGTATGTATATATATGTACCTATATACATGTATCTTTTTTTTTTTTAACGTTTATTCATTTTTGAGACAGAGAGAGACAGAGCATGAACAGGGGAGGGGCAGAGAGAGAGGGAGACACAGAATCGGAAGCAGGCTCCAGGCTCCGAGCCATCAGCCCAGAGCCCGACGCGGGGCTTGAACCCACGGACTGCGAGATCGTGACCCGAGCCAAAGTTGGACGCTCAACCGACTGAGCCACCCAGGCGCCCCATATACATGTATCTTAAGAGATATATTTTACATCTCATTTTTCTAAGACAGAATGGTACATGTATCTTAGAAAAACATTTTATTTGGGGTGCCTGGGTGGCTCAGTCAGTTAAGCGTCCGACTTCAGCTCAGGTCATGATCTCACAGTTTGGGAGTTCGAGCCCCGCATCAGGCCCTGTGCTGACAGCTCAGGGCCTGGAGCCGGTTTCAGATTCTGTGTCTCCCTCTCTCTCTCTGCCCCTCCCCGGCTCGCACTCTGTCTCTCTCTCTCTCAAAAATAAATAAACATTAAAAAAAATAATAAAAAAATAAAAACATTTTATTTATGTATTTATTTATTTATTTGAGAGAGAGAGAGAGAGAGAGAGAGAGAGAGAGAGGGAGAGGGTGTGTGTGTGTGTGTGAGAGTGGGGAGAGGAGCAGAAGGAGAGAGAGACAATCTTAAGCAGGCTCCACACTCAGCGTGGAGCCCGACATGAGGCTCGATCCCGTGACCCTGGGATCGTGACCTGAGGCTAAATCAAGAATTGGACGCTCAACCAGTTGAGCCACCCAGGGGCCCCAGAAAAAACATGTTAGAGACAATCATGAATGAATGCTGGAGAAACACCCCAAAACAAAAGAAAGTAATTAAAAGACATTGCTGGGGCAGCTGAAGAAATTTAAACATGGGCTCCATATAAAGCAATAACACCATGTGAGAGTTAGGTCTCTTGCCCCGATAATGACACCATGGTTATGTAGGAGAACACGCTAATTCTTGAGAAATGCCCATTGAAGTATTTAGTATTCACCTGACTTTTATACGGTTTGCTGGAAAACAAAGTATACATAAAAGGAGGAAAACAGACGTAAAATGGTAACAATCAGTGACTCTAGATGAACAGTGACCAGGTGTGTGGCAAAAACACATTCTCAACTTTGCCGTTGGTTTGAGAAAAATCTTATATATTTTTTTAATTAAAAAAATTTTTTTAATGTTTTTATTTATTTTTGAGAGAGAGAGTGAGGGGGGGAGGGGCAGAGAGAGAGAGAGACACAGAATCCGAAGCAGGTGTTCCAGGCTCTGAGCTGTCAGCACAGAGCCTGACGCGGGGCTTGAACCCACCAATGGTGAGATCACGACCTGAGTGGAAGTCGGATGCTCAACCGACTGAGCCACCCAGGCGCCCCAGGTTTGAGAAAAATTTTAAATACAAAAAAACCAAAAGAATAAAAAATAAAGAATAAAAAAGAATAAAAAAATAAAAAAACATAACATCATAACATCATAATCAAAATGTCCAGGATACAACCCCAAATCACTCAGCCTATGAAGAGCCAGAAGGTTTCCAGCCTCATGATACAAGACGATGCCAGTGCTGCCAATAGATGCCAACGTTGAGGGGACATAGGTGTTGGAATTGCTTGGCAAGGACTTTCGAGCTGCTAGAGCGAGCACACCGCTAGAGCGAGCACGCCCCAGTAAGTAAAAGCGAATAGTCGTCAAACAAAGGACAAGGCAGGAAAAAAAAAAAGAAAAACTTCGGCAAAGAAATAGAAGATATGGAAAAGAACCAAATGCAAATTCCGAAACTGAAAAACAGAATAAATGAATCAGAAAAACTCACTGGGTGGGCCGAGCAACAGTATGGAGATGACAGAGGAAAGAAGCGGTGAACTGCAAGACAGGTCAGTAGAAATTTTCGAATCTGCACAAGAAAGAAAGAGCCTCCGTGGGGGCAGGGTGGAGGTTGATGAACACAGACTCGGGGACCGGTGGGGCAATGGCAAGAGGTCAAACATTCCGATCATCAGAGTCCCAGAAGAAGAGGAAAAGGGGGTGTGGCAGCAGAAATATTTGAAGAAGGAAGGGCTGATGCTGTCTTAAACTTTGCCAAACAAAACAACAACCCGTAAACCTGCACGTTCAGGAAGCTCAGCAAACCTCAAGCAGGATAAACACAGAGAAATCCATGCCTAGACACACACCCAAGCTGCTGAACACTGAAGAAAGAAAAGAAAAGAAAAAAGAAAAGAAAAGGAAAGAAAAGGAAAGGAAAGAAAAAAGCAAAGCCCCATAGGGGAGCAAAGATTTGAAAGACTGCGTAGTTCTTACCAGAGATCAGGGAGGCCAGAAGGAAGGGTAACAACAATTTTAACCCGCTGAAAGACAAGGACTGCCAGCACAGAATTCCATATCCGGTGAAAGTCCCCTTGGGGAGCGAAGGAGAAAGAGAGACATTCATTCTCAGATGAAGAAGTGCTGAGAGACCTTGCTGTCAATAAAGTAAGTTCTTCAGACAGAAGGGAAATCACACCAGGGGGCGATCTAGAATGTCAGAAACGAAGGAAAAGCAACAGAAATCTTAAATATCTGGCTAAACAGATTAGATAGTCGTCTGGTTAAGCTTTTAAGTATCCGTTTGGCAGTTAAAAGTAAAACTCACAATATCTGGTGCTCAGTGCACAGAAGGGTAGTACACAGACAAGGGCACCTTAAAGGGGGCGGGGCAGAGGGGCTGCACGCTGGGAAGGTTTCTCTGCCCTATCTCACGAGGTAAAATACCAGTTCTAAGTCAACGGTAGAATGTTACGTACATATATCACCATCCCTAGTAACCACGAAGACAGTGTGTAGCGGGAGATAGGGTTAAAAAAAACACAGGGGTGGCTGGGTGGCTTCGTTGGTTGAGCTTCTGGCTCCTGATTTCGCCCTTAGGTCATGATCTCATGGTTTGTGAGATCGAGCCCCGTGTCAGGCTCTGCATTGACAGGGCAGAGCCTGCTTGGGATTCTCTCTCCCTCTCTCTCTGTCCCTCCCCCACTGGTGCTGTCTCTGTCTCTCTCAAAAATAAATAAACTTAAAAAAAACACACACGCAACAGAAAAATGAAAATGAAATACTAAAGAAGTTCCTACGTATGATCCTATTTGTGTGATATTCTCCAAAAAAACCAGAGTTATGAACAGAGCAGTCAGTGGGGGTGGCTGCTGTGGGTTAGGGATGGGGAAGAGTATGGCTACAAAACAACAGCCTGAGGGAGTCTTTGGAGGGACAGCACAGCACTGTCCTGTGTCCCGTTCGTGGTAGCGGTTACATCAAGCTATACATGGGTTAAAATTCATGCTACACGTACACACACCAAGTCAATGTTGCTCTGTGTTAACTAATTAATTAATTTTTTTAAAGGTTATTTATTTATTCTGAGAGAGGGTATGAGCAGGGGAGGGGCAGAGAGAGAGAGGGAGAGAGAGAATCCCAGGCTGGCTCTGCCCTGTCAGCACAGAGCCCGACGTGACCCTCGAATCCACAAAATGCAAGATCATGACCTGAGCTGAAGTGGGATGCTTAACCGACTGAGTCACCCAGGCGCCCCTCTGTGTGCTAATTTAAAAATCTGAGTTAAGAAAGACAGAGTGAACAAAAAGAAGTACAGGAAAAGGGGAACCTCGGGAACACTAGTGTTTAAAGAATAAGGGGTGCCCGGGGGGGCTCAGTCGGTTAAGCAACCGACTTCGGCTCAGCTCACGATCTCGCGGTTGGTGGGTTCGAGCCCCGCGTGGGGCTCTCTGTGCTGACAGCTCGGAGCCTGGAGCTGCTTCGGATTCCGTATCTCCCGCTCTCTCTGCTCCTCCCCCGTTCATGCTCTGTCTCTCAGAAGTAAATAAGAAAAAAAAAAGAGTAAGAGCAAAACGCTAGAAGGAAAGGGGGTGCAGGACAGACCTCGGCTAGTGGAGTGGTGGCCGGGGAGCCAGTGTGGACCGTGCTAAGAGCTGCTTCAGCGGAGGGGTGTGAGGGGAGGGAGAGGGCAATTTTTGGAGCTGCAGGACAGAGAGCACGCCGAAATGTGTGGGAGGGAAGACAGCCAGGCTAGACTAGCTTATTAGGTAAAACCATAACAACAGCTACTAATATTTACTGAAAACTTGCCATGTGCTAAGTCATTGTTTTCCCATACTGTTGCACAGAGTTGGAAAGTTAAAAAAAAAAAAAAATTCTTCGACACCCCTCAGCGTTAATCATTTTATGTAAATTATATAATTAAATGTAACCAACCATGTGGATACCCATTCTTTGTTTACATGGTTCCTTATTCCGTAGTTCTAAACATGAATATTCATATTAAAAATAAAAACTACAGGGGCGCCTGGGTAGCTCAGTGAGTCAAGCGTCCGACTTCAGCTCAGGTCACGATCCCACAGCTTGCGGGTCCGAGCCCCGCATCGGGCTCTGTGCTGACAGCTCAGAACGTGGAGCCTGCTTCAGGGTCTGTGTCTCCCTCTCTCTCTGCCCCTCTCCCATTCGTGCTCTCTCTCTCAAGAATAAATAACACATTTTAAAAAATAAAAAGAGTTAAAAATAAAAATAAATAAAAACTACAAAACTCAGATTCTACTTAACAGCAATAATCTAATGTTGACAGATAAAGCTTGTGTAGTGAATACTAAATTAGTAAATTCACTGAAACGTGACTATGCACAGACTTCGGTACAGGTCCTTCCGGGTTGTCCTCCTATTGTCTAGTCTGATTGTGGAGACACCCTTTGCACTGTGCACAGTGATAGACTTTGGCCTCCCCACGGAAGCCAAGACATCATTATATACTAAGTATACATAGTATATTATATACTATATATCCCAAGATCCGGGACATTAGACACACAAATACAAGTGTGGGCTAGAACTGCATGCTGAGACACAATACTGGGGTAATACTGATGATCCAGAATATTTTAAAAATTTCTAAACATTCTCGGGGTGCCTGAGTGGCTCAGTTGGTTAAGCGTCCGACTCCGGCTCAAGTCATGATCTCGCGGTTCATGGGTTCGGGCTCCATGTCGGGCTCTGTGCCGACAGCTCGGAGCCCGGAGCCTGCTTCGGATTCTGTGTCTCCCTCTCTCTCTGCCCCTCCCCTGCTTGCACTCTGTCTCTTTCTCTCCCGAAAATAAATAAACATTAAAAAGAAAAAAGTTTTAAAAAATTTCTAAACATTCTCATCAGCACAAGAAACACAAAATTTAAAAAGTCGTTAAAAAAAAAAAATCACAGAACTCAGAGAAGGTACCATGAGCCCTAATTTGAAGACAGAATCTAAAAGCATAACATACTTAGGTTAGGCATTAAACAACCCCGTGATAGGAACAGAAATGAAGACCTCACCAGTTTTTCTGGACCCTCAATAAAGAATTTATTTTTTAAAAATGTAAGCTATGTCAGAACCCTTGCTGAATAAAATACACTTCCTATTATTTTTGAAAAGCCAGAATCCTGGTGATAATGTGCTCGGCGCTGACTGAATGATTTATACATGATCAACATGTGTTTCCTGGCACCCTGCATGCATAAAAAGGCTACATACTGTATGAATCCAATTATATGACATTCTGGAAAAGGCCAAACTGTCGAGAGAATACAATGATCAGTGGTTGCCAAGAGTTGGGAAGGAAGAGGGGAGGGATGAATAGGTCAATCACAGGGGATTTTTAGCGCAGTAAAAATATTCTGCGTGGTACGTAACATTACGCAACTGTCAAAACCCAAAGAACTTTATGGCACAAAAAGTGAACCTTAATGAATATAAATTATATAAAAAAAAAAAATCATTTAGGAGGCTGAAGATTCCAGGAAGGAATATAGACTGTGATAAGAGAATCTAGCTGTACTAACAAATGTACAAAACAACATCCCTGAAAGGGGTAGAGAGAAAAGGTGATGATCTAAGTTATGCCAGAAATGAGCAGAATCTGTAAGACTCAAGGCAAAAGCAACTGCATATCAGAACAAAATTCTAGTTGAAAAAGTTGTTTTCTGTGAGGATAGGAGTTCACAATTCAGATACTGCTTATCTATGTACAATTAAGAAGATGAACGTGGGGTGCCTGGGTGGCTCGGTCGGTTAGGCATCTGACTCTTGGTTTCGGCTCAGGACACAATCTCATGGTTCGTGGGATCCAGCCCTGTGTCAGGCTCTGTGGCACAGAGCCTGCTTGGGATTCTCTCCCTTTCCCTCTGCCCCTCCCCCCCACCCCAAAATAAAAAAATAAACTTTATTTTAAAAAAGGAGATGAATGACAGATGGCTGCAGCCGAATTCTCACTGTTGGGGTAGGAATTTAAGGATAAGCAGGTGGATGAGGCTAGGACAATCCATGTGATAATGATCAAGCTTAGCTTAGGATAGATACAAATGGCTACATGTAGATAAGTAAACACACCTAGATCTCTGTGCTTCCTCAACGGAGAAGACACTTAAAAAACAGCATCACAGTAGCAATGAGCACACTCAGCACCCACACCTTGGTTTCTAATCCCATTCTCCAACAAAAAGAGCCAGGGGCTCTATGGAGAAATGGCTAGTTCTCGGACTGGGGCTGGAAATACACAACACGAGCCTGAAGTATCTGGTAGCACCAGAAACTAAGGAATTTCTTTAAGAAACAAAAAAAACAAGGGGCACCTGGGTGGTTCAGTTGGTTAAGTGTCTGACTTCGGCTCAGGTGTGTCAAAGGAATACAGGAGCCAACAGACAGAACTGCCAGGGGCCAACACAGGAAAAGTTTGAGCAACAAAACAAATAAAGTAGTTCCAGATCACAGCCAATAAAATAATACCCATGCATCCATACAGATATAAACACATGATTGCACAAACTCATAAACGGGAGAGAAGACGCAAAACTCTCACGCAGAATCCCAAATAGTTTGCAGAGATACTCTGTCTTCAATGAGGGGCTGTGGTGGGTAAGCTGTGACTTTACAGTGGAGAAGCCTGACAAACACTGCCTCAGCCAGATGACCAAGGTCAACATCCGTAGTCACAAATCATGTTGATAGCATGTACCCTTGATACGATACAAAGAAAGAGGGGACCACAACTCTACAGTCTTGCTCCCAGTAACCCGTAACCCCAGTCTTATCACGAGAAAAACATCAGACCAAGTCTGGTGTATCCCACATCACCCCTGACCAGTGTCCCTCAAAACTACCAATATCACCAAAAACAAGGAAAGTCTGAGAAACCACCATAGCTAAGAGGAGCCTAAAGAGACATAATCATGAAAGGTAATGTGGTGTCCAGGATGGGATCCTGGAACAAAAAAAAAAGTCAAGTCAGTAAAAACTAAGGAAACCTGAATGAACTATGGACTTCAGTTAATAATAATATATGCATACTGGTTCATTCGATGTACATAAAATGCTAATGTAAGATGTTAATAACAGATGAAGCTAGGTGTGGGGTGTTATGGGATCCCTCTTAAACTACCTGCTCAATTTTTCTGCAAATCTAAAACTGTTCTAAAGAATAAAGTCTATTATTTTTAAAAAAACTGTTTCGCTAACATCGTATTTAAAGATGGCACATTAAACACTTTCCCCTAAGATCAGAACAAGGCAAAAATGTTTACTCTCCCCACTTCTAATCAATACTTTGGAAAAATAAGCCTAGAGTTGGAAAAGTAATACTATCCAATCTCAAGACGTCCTGGGGCATCTGGGTGGCTCAGCTGGTTGAGTGTCCAACTCTTTGATTTCAGTTCAGGTCATGAGCCCAGGGTTGTGGGATCAAACCCCAGGCTGGGTTCCATGCTGAGTGTGGAGCCTGATTAGATTCTCTCTCTCTCTTTCTTAAAAAAAAAAAAAAAATACTTCCTATAAAGCTACAGTAATCAAGACAGTACGGTATGGACAAAAAGTCAACGGGACAGAAGGGAGTCCAAAGTAGACTCACAAATACGGAGAAATGGGTTTCCACCAAGGATATCCATTCAACCCTCAGGTTCCATACGGAATGTCAGCAGGCCCATTTCCTCAATTTTCATGAGATCCCTTTTCAGATGCAAGAGTGAGAACACAGTAAGGGAATGTATCAGTTCCCCACGAGTGGCTCCTGTGAGCAAGGAACTATTACATAGTACTAGAGGTGAAGCCTGAAGAGGTTATTTGTCTAAAGGCACACAGCTGGCAGGAGGCAGAGCTGGTCTGACTCTGCAATCGTCAGATTCCAGAGGCTTTTCCGTAACATTCAGAAAGGAAAGAAGGCATCCGATCAAACACCTCAAGACTGCCTTGTTTGTTCTGTTCTGTTTTGGTTGGTTTGAAAGATGAGACCCTTCAAGTTTCCCCCATAAATATCTTCTAAACGACTGTCAAGTAAATGTTTAATTACCATTTACTACAATAAACATATTAATTAAGAGCCGATCTAGTTGAGTGTTTCTGTATGTTGTTGAATCTGTGTTGTAGAAACTTCGGCCTTTGTGCGTTGGCAGTGGAATTCTTTGCTATAAAGTTAAAAATATAAATGCAATTAAAAACATTTTTTGATTGTTATATAAATGTACAGTTGTTACTTGTTATGTGATACCTTGTTGGTCATAATAATGATTATCTACTGTCATGACTTTGGTCAAGGATACAATCCCCAAAGGTGAGCCAAAGTCATTTGCTAGTATTTTCCCCTCTCACAACCGATTATGGGAAATTCACCTCCATTTTATCACTTAAATTTCTAGAATCTCTCATGAAGTATCTGGACTCAAACCAGTAGATCTGTACTTCCTTTGAAAAATCACCTACATCTCAGAGCCAACTGGATCTGTCTGCCTGAGTAACTTTCTTTACTATGGGACCAAAAAATGCTAATAGAATCATAGCCTTTTTTTAAAAAAAAAATTTAATGTTTATTTTTGAGAGAGAGACACACACAGCATGAGTGGAGAGGGGCAGAGACAGAAAGAGAGAGAGGAAGACACAGAATCCGAAGCGGGCTCCAGGCTCTGAGCCGTCAGCACAGAGCCCGACACGAGCCTCGAACTCACAAACCGTGAGATCATGACCTGAGCCGAAGTTGGACGCTTAACCGACGGAGTCCCCCAGGTGCCCCAAGAACCACAGCCTTTTATTTCCATTTCTGCTTCTGCTACTGAATATTCAAGGCATGTTCCAATTCTTACAACGTAGAACAAAATGTATAAAACCAAGGAGAGAACATTAGGAATGGAGAGAGTCTTGATCATTACTTCTGGGTTCTTCCTCTTAGATCTCAACAAGACAAGCTTTTTTGTGAAATGCACAAAATGGGGTCCTTCCTAAGTCAGGCCTTACCCTCCCTGTTTCAGTTTGAGGCCCTATAAATGAAGAGCTTTAAAAATACTCAAGATGGTGATAATATCGTTTTAAAGCACTGCCACCGTTTATTTCACCCGATCCCCCTGACGGCCCTGAAAGGCAGACAGGGAGACTGTCATAGTGTTTACAACGGGCCCACGCAGATCAAGTAACTTGCCCAAGTCCCTCAGGAGTAAGTAGTAGGGCACGGGAAGAAGCATCTCTGGGTTTCCATCCAAGAGTTTTCCTCGGAAGCACGTGCCTCTTAGGTCTCAAATTACGGCTGTGTGTCTGACTGTAGACTAAATACAGTCTGCATTTTCCCCGTTCCATAGGAGCATCACCTTGATTTCTCCATACCCTTTTTTTTTTTAGAAGGGACTGAAGATCTCTGATGAAGCCCAGATAGCTGGTTAAGACTTGGATTCTGAGAGATTCGGATTCGGGACATCTATCTGTCAGAAGGCTGATATGAAACGTGCACCCTGGCTTTAAAAAAAAAACAACAAA
Source organism: Panthera pardus (assembly GCF_024362965.1). Taxonomy (NCBI): domain Eukaryota; kingdom Metazoa; phylum Chordata; class Mammalia; order Carnivora; family Felidae; genus Panthera; species Panthera pardus. The sequence goes on along the minus strand of NW_026526876.1, from coordinate 8,923,340 downwards.
GGACTTGAAGAAGAAACACTTCTCCGCTTGAGAAGAGAACACTCCTCCTTTGCAGAAGAGTTACCTGCCTTTTTTTCCGAGTTTCCACACGTCAGACGTATTTTAGGCATGTCTCCCATCCTAGAAAGGGTGCACAGAGGAACGGGATCTATGCCAACATCTATCCTGAGGCAGGAATTTCCAGGCAGGTCTCAGAGTCATAGATCACATGCGTGTCTTTGCCTTTTTGACTATATATACATTTTTAATACTCCTTTTGTTTTGCTCTAACAGGTGTTTTTAAACTCTCTGAGCACAGAAAAGAAATCCAAACACAAAGTGCCAAATGAACCACAGAATCGGGGGGAGCCCCGTCAACTGAAGAACCACTGACCTGACAACGTCCCCATTTTATAAAATGCATCCACAGACAGACACTTTGCGTTATATTTTGCTCCTTTGTGCCAACCGTCATTTTACTGCCTCTCAGCTCCCAGTTCACCCCCTAGTACTGACTGGGCACCAACAGATGGGGGCGCTAAGCGGCTCTCCTTTGCGGTGAACCTGATGCGATGGCTTCTGGGCAGAGGGCGCTGGCGGGACAAGGCAAGAGGAGAGGGAGGTTCCAGGACCAGGTGTGCTGGTGTGTTTGCCTCTTCCTGCTGCTGTGCCTGCTCCAGTAACTATGGATACGCATCACATCCGGTAGTACCGGGTCCCAGCCGCAAGCCCAGGGTGGACAACCCCTCAGTGGGCTCAGAGCCCCGGCCTGGTGACCGCCTTGCCACTGTCCTGCACACATGGACACTCACCATCCAACTCCCACCGTGTGCGTGCCCCTGCCCGCCAGCCTCCACCTGCCTTCAGCCCGGGCGGTGCTTCCTGTGCCAATCCTGGTTGTGGCTCTTTCGTCCGTTGGCCTCCGTGCATCTTCACCCCCAAAACAGTGTTTTCTGTGGACCAGCTCTGGCCCGGGAAACCCAGTGAACTTCTCTGCCCTCCCATCCATACCTTCTCCAATGAGGGCTGAATCCCAGCTGGGAAGCTCCTTGACGGGGACCCTGGGCACCGCTGGGGAAGCGGGTTTGGTGCAGTAAAAATACAAGTGTGCCTGTAAGGTATATGAGCCCCAGCTCAGTAACCCTCCTCCTGAATCTCTTTCCAGTCAGAATCGAGAATGCTAGCTGCACATAATGCCCTGAGAGGGGACTGGTGGGTTATTTTCCATGAACAGACTAACCCAAGAGGGAAGATATGTATATCCTGATACCTGAAACTCCTACAATGACATGGTTGAGTCTCCCTCTCCACAGTGAGGACTACCAGTTCAAGTTTAGCCAACATAAAGTCCTTCCAATTAACTTTTGGTATCTCCCTTTTAAATGTGAGCATTTAGAATCAACAGACATTTGTAACAGAGTTCCAAACAAGCCTTTTTTTGCAGCTATAGACACATAACACACACACACACACACACACACACACACACACCCTCAGAGACAGAAGACAATATACCCACAAAATGGTAACAAAGGGATGAGAAAGGAACAAGAATGAGTTCCTAGAAATTAGGACAGCAATAATAGTTCTGAGTTTTTTTTGTGGTAATGGTGACATGAATCTTACCCATGTGATAAAACAATACAGAACTGGACACACAGACACTATACCAAGGTCAAATCCCTGGTTTTGATATTGTATTGTAGTTATAGGAGATACAATCCTTGAGACAAACTGGGTGAACAGTATGTGGGACCTCTGTACTATCTTTACAGCTTCCTGTGAATTTGTAATTAGTTCAAAATGAAACGATAATTTTTTTTTAAAGATAGGATAGTGAGAGAGATGGGGGAAAGGAAAGAATTGTAAGATAGAGTTGAGGACATCGTTTAAGAAATAAAGCAATACGGGGCATCTGGCTGGCTGTCGGTAAAGCACATGACTCTTGATCTCAGGGTTGTGAGTTTGAGCCCCACGTTGAGTGTAGAGATTACCTAAAAATTTAAAAATCTTAAAAAAAAAAGAAAACAATATGACAAATCAGTGAGAACGAAGAGAGGAAAAAAAATTTAATTAAGTGGAGGATTTAATTCTCGAGTCCCAACGCTGACAACAGAACTACAAAGAGAGAGGAAAAAGAGAAACATCATGTGGAGGAAATTAACAATAAAATAATACAAGAAAGTTTCCCAGAATTTAAGGACACGAGTTTCCAGATGAAAAGGAAGTACCAAGTGCTAAGAGCAATGAGTTGAGGGGACAAAAATGTCACACCCAGACCATTATGAAATTTCAGAACAACACTAGAGATGAAAGTGTTCTAAAAGCTTTCAGAAAGATGGGAGAAACACATAGCTCATCCGTAACGGAAATCGGCACAGCAGCCCTGTCTAGAACACCCCTGAATGCTGGAAGCAAATGGAGGAATGCCGTCAGAAGTCCGAGAGAATTAACTCCAACCCACGACGCGGTCATTCTTCAATCAAACATGAAGGCATAATAAAGTGATTTTCAAATGCTGAAGGTCCTAGATTGTTTTTACTACCCCTGCAAACTTTCTTGGAAGTTCCTGGAGAACGTGTTCCACCAAAAAGGGGAGAGGGGAAGAAAGCGGAAGACCTGAGGTCCAGAAAGCAGGGCGTGCCCATCAGAGAGAGACAAAGGGCAGGGCGTTCCCCCTGTGGTGATGTCAGACATCCCAGACAGGGAGCCAGTCACCAGACTGCGGTCAGTCCAAATTGGACAGGGACAGAGAGGCCTCCAAGAAGAGGAAAACGGCGGGCTACTGCTCTGGTCTGAATGTGCGTCCTTCTCCCCACCAGCCCCCAGATTCATATGTTGAAATCCTAACCCCCAAGGCGATGGTATTAGGGGCCGAGGCCTTTGGGAGGTGCTCACACCACGAGGGTGGCCCCTCTAAACAGACCCCACAGAGCTTCCCCGCTCCTTCCACCCCATGAGACACGAGTCTGCGACCTAGGAGGGCCCGCCCCTGACCACGCTGGCACCGTGGTCTCGGACTCCCAGCCGTCTGTCAGTCATCAGCCTCTGAGCCTGTGCCCTTTTGTTACAGCAGCCAGAACAGACCAGGATAGCTACCAACAGGCTTTGTCTGTACTGAAAGGGATTCCACACTGCTGTCAGAGGTAGTTAAGATGGGGGTGGGGAAAGAATGAAAAAGTATCAGTAAAGACAACTAAGCAAGTGAAAAAAAGAGAAGAAGAAGAGACAGGTACAATTACTAACTTTAGGAAAGAGGGTGTGATGAAATAATATCGGATTCTGGTACGCACTGTGACTCGGCTGGGGGCAATATTTACATAGTCGTAATTCTGTAAACACTGACTTAATGAAAATGTGTGAGCATGGGGGAGAGGAGACGCGTGTATGTGTAGGCAGGACTGCTATCCGTTCCATTAACATCTTCCTCGGGCAAGGAGGTCAACAGAGCCTAAGATGGAAAACATCAAGAAATCGGCAGCACGTGGTGTTGAAATGCAGATCCCGTGCTGTAGACTGCCATGTAAACCACAAAGATTCAGGAGCCCTGCTTCAGCGGGGGAGGATTTTGAGGTAAGGAGGGCTGATGGGGGGGGGGTGGAGAGCCCCTGCTTCTCCTAACCTTTCTAAAACTCTGATTTGTCAAACTCTGTAGAGGTAGGATTCTGATGGAAATACAAATGAAAAAACTTAAGTCCACAGAAGAACTTTCAATGAGTAACAGTACAGGGGAACAGGGGAAGAGGTCTTAGAAAGCCAGTGTAGGCAGTGAGAACCCACCAAAGGGTTTTAGCGGGTGAGCTACATGAACAGAACTGCATTTGACAAAGACAATTACTGAGATGGGAAGAAACAAAAGGATGGGCTGAAAGATGGAGAGTTAAGGGAAATAGTTACAAAGTTCTAGAGGACACCCAATGCGCACTCCGGACACCGTCTGTAGTAGGGATATCGGAAGGACAGACATGGCGGCCGCCACAAGGATGTCTCGATCTCTATCAGTCTGGTAGCTCTCTGTCGGTGAATGAGTATTCGATACAAGGAAGGGGACGGCCGGTCCGGTAGAAACTACAGTCTTTCTGGCAAAACAGCCTCTCGCATATGGATAAAGCACCACCGTGGGTTATGAATCAGTCATTCAAGAGCTATCACCTCGTGTGGATTTTAACCACGTCCCAACCCGACCACCCTTGAATAGGCTGACCATCAAAGACCTGGATCCCAGAGCAGAGAGGCCAAACCTTAAAAGTACGGATGCTTGGTTAAACACCGCAAAGCCACACTTACTCATACATCCTTCCGCTCACCAGGGCTCTGGCCTACATGTTTAGGAACAGAGACTAAGGAACATTGGTCAACTTTTTTCCTTTATTGCATGGCTACGAAAAGATGCATCGAAGAAAAAGAGGCAGACTGTGTCTGGCTTTTAGGAAGATGCAGCGACAAGAGAACCGAAGGTGTTATCTCCTATGGTTAATCAATCAGAATCGTGTCCTAGCTCACAGAACAGTCCACTGGGGGCCCTGTGAGAATCAGGGATTCTGAGAAGTAAGCACTTGGGTGTACTAGGAGGTAAGAGTCATACCTACCCGAAGGCACTGGGGGCCAAGCCACAAAGCGGAAGTCAAAATTAAGCCCGGGGACTCCGCCCCCAACACCCCCCCACCCCCATGCCACACCCGCTTAGAACCCCCCAGCTCCTAGTGTGGTCCTCACCTGCAGAGGTAGCACCCCAGGGAGCTTATTAGATGGGGGGGGGGATCTCGGGCCCCACTCCAGACCTAATGAATCAAAATCTGCATTTTAACAAGATCTCGGGGTGATATTTGTGCTCATTAAGGGTTGAGAAGCACTGACTTCGAAGAGAGAGAACGGAGTCCTTCTGGCTCTGTGATCCCCAGTGGTTGACCAGCTGGTGCTGGAAGGGGCTGGAAACTGGACAGGGCACCCTGGTGTCCAAAACTGCCGAAGCAGCAACAGAGACATGTGTACAGCGTGAAAGTGGGGAGGAGGGGCAGGCAGCCATGACCCTTCTAGAAAAGGCGCTCATTCCGGGACACTCCATTATTTCTTAGGAGCTTGATTTTAGACTCCAGTAAGAGCTCAGGCATGAACCACAGATTTCCCTTTATAGCTGCCTATTTTATTTAAACAAAAAATGCTAAACATTAATTTTAGTTGTACTTAATTGAATAATTTCTCGGGGGAATAGTTCAGGGAGAGTTTAAAACTGCCTGTTTCCAAAAGCCATTACAAATTGGCATATATTATAATGTCACCGTGCCAACCCAAACAGCCCGCTTCAACGTCCCTGGGGCCGCCCTCGCTCCAGATGTGTTCAGAACTCCTAGTAATATAATGCAGGCAAAAACCATATTTATGCGAAGCAGTATTTTGAATATCCTTTTCCAATTATCTGCAATGAGATAACACATCCCTAATTGGAAGCACTGGGGGCAGGGGTGGAGAGCAGTCTATTTCTCCCTAGCGAACGCTTTTCATTAGTAAAAACTCAGAGGGTCTGTCCGAGAGTAAAAGAAATCTCCGTTGCCCCACATTGAATCATCTGAACATCTATAAACTTAGAAACGGCCCCGCGGTCACCTGTAATGAACTAGCTGATTTATTTTAAAAGATCGATCTCGTCTTTTCCTATAAGTCGTAAATACGGAGGGCTGGGGTTGGGGAGGGGGAAGGGGAGAAATGAACTCAAGTAAAAGAAGTCCAAAAAACACTTTGGTGAAGCAGTCGGTGCACAGGTGCTGTTTCCCCCCGCCGCCCCCCGCCCCCATCCCACCCAAATACCTTCGATCCTGTTTCTTGCTGGCACCAACTGCCCAGATTCTGAAGTTCTCTTTTATTCCTGACCAGTGACGGTCCTCACCACGCTGCCAGGTTAAACCATCACCGTTTACCGCCGGTTTGTTAACCTGCATCCCACACTCAATCTACAGATTCGGGACCACCTTTTTATTCTCTGATTCGAGCACGTGTAAACAACAAGTGAGTAGGGCGGTCTACACTGTTTGCCGAAAATTGAAGTTTTCATCCTCACTGTTTTCTTAACAAATGTCCTTTTAGAAATTCAGGTGTAAGTCAAGTAAGTATTTTTTATGCCAACTGGCACCCTGTTCAGTTACAGAGGAGACTCTGGGCCTCATACATCATAAAAAGGCTGCATGTAACGTGCTGGGCAATCCCAGCATGCCTCGTTCCTGGACTTGTCTATTTTCACAGATGTCACAGAGAAGCCGTCTGAAAAACGATGCAAAAACGCAGCTGTTCCTGGCCGTTAGCAAGATACACTTGGAAACCTCGTTCCCTAAGATGTTCAAAATTGCAAAGGGTTTGTCTAAATATAAATTAATTACCAAACTCCGTGTGTTGATAAGCAAACGCTCTACTGTTTATGCTTCAACTTGACAAAGGGAATTTAAGCATATTACCCAGAAACCTCTTATGGAAACAAAGTCCATGTTTGGCATTCATGCTTTTCCCTAAAACGTTTAAAAACACTTTTATCGTGGAATGTAACATGCAAGGAGAAAAGCACAAGACTTGTACACGCAGTTTGACAAAGAGTTTACAAAGCAAAAACCGTGTAACTCATTGCATGCTTTGCTACACCAATCAACCCGGCAAAAATCTATCTAAACTCACTTACTCGACCAGGCAATGAGCAAACTGGGTGCCAGGCGCTGTGTTATGTGCAAATTTAAACGCTTTGGCAAGTTTTGCCTACTAACATATTCGCCTAAATAACTACCCCAAGTTCCTTCGTTGTTACCTACGTGAGTTTCAAAGTAAACAAATACATAACTTCATCATATGCACAAGGAGCATTTTCCCCCAATAAATCTACACTAAAGGTTTCTGCTCTTGGGGTGCTTAACAATATATCATTTCTGAAAGCACCACGAGAAAGGGCCTGGTGGTCAGTAACACCCAGATGTGAACTTTTCTCCCTGACCTGTACCAGCAGTGAATGATGTGCCCAGTGTCCCTCTGATTAACCCCAGAACAAAGGCCTCCCCACTTGGGAGCTACTCAGAACTTTCCCAAGCACCTTGCAAACAGTCTTATTTTTCATACTGTGTCTAGATCTGAAAAAAGCATTTGTTCCAGTGTGGACACAATGAAAATCCCTGGTTATAACGTTCTCTTAAACCCTAAGAAAAGAAAAAAGTAATCCGTAGCTTTGTTTTCAGAGAAATAGTTGTACCTTATTAATCACAAAGTGTTCAAGGGAACCCTGTTTTGTGAGATTCTCAGAAACAGTTCAGCTGTTTCCAAATCACACATTGGAAAATTCCTACGTTACACGGTCCAGGATAATCGGCGTTAAAACAATATACAAAGTAGGATCATTTCCTCACTAGGTTCCGTTTCTGTTGGGAAAGGACAGAGAAATTTAAACCAAGATGATAATTTAAGCCAATAATCTATAAACTGGGGTGTGCAAGGAGATTCACTGAAATGTGGCAAGAAAAAAAAACCTTCTATGAATTTGCTGTGTTTATTTTTTACTCTCAACCATTTCTAATTTTTGGAGCCCATAACATAGAATACGGTAAGACACATAAATTTATAAAGACAATTATTATTTTTTTTTAAATTCTAGAGGGTTGATCGTGTTTTTACTAATGTGATGCATGAACTAAAAATGGAGGCCATGTGTTAGAAGTGGTACAGATTATCTGTAAAAAAATAAAAGTACATGCAGCCCAAGCATCTCGAATTATCTTTGTCATTGTTCAAGAAAACATTACATGAGTGTTACAAGTAAGAGTTGTGCTTAGTCAGCTTGACTTGGGGGAGGGTTAAAGACCACACAAACTCACAATCCAAGCAATGTAGTGCTAAGATGTTTGTATTAAGGAAAGCAGAGTGCGGGATATAGGGAAGCTCTCTTACTTTCGCAACTTTTTTTTTTTTATAAATTTAAACTTAGGTCAAAATAAAACACTTAGAAGTGATTCGTAACTGGCGCATCTGGGTGGCTCAGTCAGTTGAGCGTCTGACTCTTGGCTGGCTCGGGTCATGATCTCATGGTTCGTGAGTTCGAGTCCCGAGTCGGACTCTGTGCTGACGGTGCAGAGTCAGCTTGGGATTCTCTCTCTCTCCCTCTGTCCCTCCCCTACTCATGCCGGCACGTGCGCTTTCAGTCTCTCGAAATAAATAAATAAACTTAAAAAAAAAAAAAGTACTTTGTAACTGATCACAGCACCAAAGTTTGCAAATTATTTTATTTTTTAATTTTTTTAAATGTTTGTTTATTTTTGAGAGAGACGGAGACAGAGCATGAGCAGGAGAGGGGCAGAGAGAGAGGGAGGGAGACACAGAATCCGAAGCAGGCTCCAGGCTCCGAGCTGTCAGCACAGAGCCCGAGGCGGGGCTCGAACTCACGAGCCACGACATCATGACCTGAGCTGAAGTCGGATGCTTAACCATGCCCAGGCACCCCGCAAATTGTTTTAAATAAAGCAGAGGGGAGGTAAACACTAAAATGGCACATACACTCCCATTATCTAACTCCTCCCCCACCCCCTGCCTCACCCCTCTATGCCATAGATCCCTGTAACTGATGCACTTACAGAAGCGATTCGGGGTTACCTCCGGGCCCACCTCCCTGCGGTGGCATGAGCGCTTTCGTCAAAATAGAGTGCTCTTGGCACGTACGCATGATCTGCCTCTGGAGTTCTGACAGAAGATGGCAAACACAGGCTGAGAACTCCCACACACCACAGATGGAGGTGTAGAGGAGAGGAAAAGGAGGGAAAAGGTGTAGCCAAAGGAAAAGGTGAGGGAAGTTTCAGGATGTGGTTAGACGCTTGCTTTGGGAAGGAAAGAGCCAACAAGACAAAGTCAGCGTTGGAGACGAGCTGTGCATCAGGCGCTGGGCTGGGCTCTAAGGACGCCAGAGTGTTTGGGGCGGACACAACCCCTGCCCCCAGGAAGTTTACAGTCTAGACTACGGGGAAACAGCCCAGGGGGGAGGCTCAGCAGTAGCACTGGGAAGAAACGGAGAGCTGAACTCGGCCAGGGTGTCACAAGAGAAGAAAATCCTTGGTGCGCAGGCAAACTGACTAGCGCTAAGTGGCTCTTTTCCCTTGGGACACAGAGGGCCGGCCAAAGCCCTGCACAGAAATCGGTCAGTGCTGTCCAGAGGTGAGGTGTGGACCCACGGATCGCCGGCGATGGGCTATGGAGCTGCGAGTCTCTGGGGTGGGGGGCGGACTGTCAATGTCACTAAGGAGGCAGGCTTCTAGAGCTCTGGTATCTGAGCACCCAGACAGGGGCTCCCTGAACATCAAACTGTGATTCCCCAGGCAGGAGCCGAGGGTTTCCTTCCTTCCTTCCTTCCTTCCTTTCTTCCTTCCTTCCTTCCTCCCTTCCTCCCTCCCTCCCTCCCTCCCTCTATTCCTCCCTCTTTCTTCCTTCTTTTTTTCTTTTCTTTCTATCTCTTTCTTTAACATTTTATTTATTTAAGTAATCTCTACACCCAACGTGGGGCTTGAACTCACAACCCTGAGATCAAGAGCTGCATACTCTACTGACTGGTCCAGCCAGGCGCCCCCAATGTTTTCCTTTCTGTTCTTACCTGCCTCAGCCAGGGCACTCTCCAGGCCTAAAGAAACCCAAGCCTCGATCCCAGAGAAACCACCAAGTTTCAAACTACCCCAACACCACCTCTGCCCATGAAATATTCGCTGAATGGATAGATGATACAGAGAAGTCAAAAGGCAAGAGCACCTGAGTGAAGGTGGGGCTGGGGGCAGTGATAGGAAGGGGACTGCCAACATGGACAGAGGGCTGTGTTTATGCTCATCTGGACAGAAAGAACTTGCCAGAATAATCGTGAATGCTCTTCCTTCCTTCCTTATTTCCTTTGTCCTTCCTTCCTCCTTCCTTCCTTTCCTTTGTCCTTCCTTCCTTCTTCCTTCCTCCTTCCTTCTTTCCTTTGTCCTTCTTTCCTTTCTTCCTTCCTTCTTTCCTTTGTCCATCCTTCCTTCTTCCTTCCTCCTTCCTTCCTTTGTCCTTCCTTCCTTCCTTTTTCCTTCCTCCCTTCCTTCTTCCTTCCTTCCTTCTTTCCTTTGCTCCTTCCTTCCTTCCTTCCTTCCTTCCTTCCTTCCTTCCTTCCTTCTTCCTTCCTCCTTCCTTCATTCTTTCCTTTCTCCCATCCATCCATCCATCCATCCATCCATCCACAGAAGCAAATGCCAACACCCAAGAAGTGGTGAAAATCCAGCACAGCCTCCTAGAGGTAAGTGATGGCTATGTAGCTGCCACAATAGAGGCAGAAGAGCAGGTGGCCCGGAGAAGAGGGGTATGAACCCTGCTTCTTCAGCTCCCTGCAGTGTAGGATTTTTTTTTCTTTTCAATTTCCAGTCTGTCACAGAGCAAGGCTTTCACAAAATACGATAAAAATGAGTTACTAGAAAAATGCAAATCTTCCAAAAACCCACAAAATGCAAGCCCACCACCACTGCATCTGGATGTCACGGCAATGACAAAATGGTGGACAGAAGCCTGAACTCTTTCTCTCAAACTTTGGTACTGGCTTCGCTGGGCGCTGGTAACGAACAGCTGGAGAGGCCAGGCTCTGGTCCCGTGGGCACGGCGGGGGCTGCGGGGCTTGCTCGCAGCCCGAGTTCACCCACAAGCACACTACTGGCTCTTCTAAAGTGCTCGATGACCATCGTGGGGCAGGCAGTGCTGACCACGAGAGCCAGAAATGCACACATCACTTCCTGTCTTTTTCAGATCTTCCTTCCTTTTTTTTTTAAGTTTATTTTTTTATTTTGAGAGAGAGAGACAGAGAGACAGAGAGAGAGAGACAGAGAGAGAGAGAGAGAGAGAGAGACAGACAGAGAGAGAATCTCAAGCAGGCTCCGCGCTGTCAGCGCAATCTCACAAACTGTGAGATCATGACCTGAGCCAAAGTCAAGAGCTAGACACTTAACTGACTGAGCCACCTAAGGGCCCCAAGACATGGCTTTTCACACTTGTTCTGATTTGCTACCAGATGCCTTTCTTCCTTCTTCCTTCCTTCCTTCTTTCCTTTGTCCGTCCTTCCTTCCTTCCTTCTTTCCATTGTCCTTCCTTCCTCCTTCCTTCCTTCTTTCCTTTGTCCTTCCTTCCTTCCTTCCTTCCTTCCTTCTTTCCTTTATCTTTCCTTCCTTCCAGCCCCCCCCACCCCCATTCCCACAGAAGGACAAGGGGCCCCAGTATACACGTGTGACAGGGCTGGGGGATGATCGTCTCTTTTTCTAGCATCTTCTATCTTCCTTTCCCTTCCCCAAGCACCTCTCCTTGCACCTCTGAACACTCACCTCGGTCTGCTTCCTCTGCTGTGTTTTAACATTTTTCTAAAACAAAACCTCAGGGGCACCTGGGTGGCTCAGTCTGTTAAGCCTCCGACTTCGGCTCAAGTCACGATCTCGCGGTTTGTGAGCTTGAGCCCCACTTCGGGCGCTGGTAGCTCGGAGCCGGGAGCCTGCTTCGGATTCTGTGTCTCCCCCTCTCTCCTGTCCCTCTCCAGCTCACACTCTGTCTCTGTCTCTCTCTCTCTCTCTCCAAAATAAACAAACACTAAAAAAATAAAATAAAACAAAACCTCAAATTCCTTCACTGACCTTGATGCCCTCTGGTCTGGTTTTCACCTTCCTTCCGCTGACAGGGTCCCGGTGCCGGGAGTTCACCTCTGTGGCGTCTGTGGCCTCCGCGGGTGAGGTCCTAGGACCCGGCCCAGGGTCCACCCCGGCACACTCACACTCGGGTGAAGCCACTCCCGTGTCAGTCCCCTGGGGAACACAACCATTACCACAGCAATGGCTTTTCTTCCAGATCACCTTACACGACCCCTCCAGGGCTTTTCAAACAGGCCCCGGCCTCACCTTGAAACCCTCTTCCACAACCACCACCAAGGCTCACGAACCTGTTTCTTCCACCTCTGATTTCTATGCTGGCACCTTGCCTTCCTCTGGGGTTCCCCCAAGCCTTTGTCCCGGGCCCGTCTTGTTTGCAATGAGCTCTCCTGCATTTATTTATACCTTGACAGTGACCCCCAAGTGGATGAGTCCAGGCAATCGCTTCCTCACACTCAGCGATTCTGGCTTTTTTTTTTTTTTTTTAATGTTTATTTATCTTTGAGAGACAGACAGACAGAGTGCTAATGGGGGAGGGGCAGAGAGAGAGGGAGACACAGCATCCGAAGCGGGCTCCAGGCTCCGAGCTGTCAGTGCAGAGCCCGACGCGGGGCTCGAACCCGTGAACCACGAGATCGTGACCTGAGCCGAAGTCAGACGCTCAACCCACTGCGCCACCCAGGCGCCCCGAGATTCTGGCTTTAATGGGACTGCAGGTAGGGCTATGGCTTTAGTAGTTTTTTTTTTTTTTTTCTTTAATACTAAGCATTTAAAGCCACTGCCCAAGAAGAATGCTTCTCAAACCTGGCTACACTCTGGAATCATCTCAGGAAGCTCTAAAATACAGATGCCTGGTTCCTACTCCCATTCTAACTGAATTGGTTGTGGTAGAATAAAAAACATATTTGATCTCTGTCCCTGGCACAGAGCTCCTGAAACCCAGTGGAATTTCCCTAGTGATACAAGTGTCCTTTGTTATTCATAACAAGGCCCTTTCAATCATACCTGAGTTTACGCTAAGGAGGTGACTCTTGTCACCTTCAGGATGGCAGATGGTCACCAGAAAACGATGTGATCAGAGGATTGGAACTTTCAGTCCCACCCCTGGGCCTCGGGACAGAGAGAAGGGCTGGAGATTAAGTTCAGTCACCAAAGGCCAATGACTTCATCAACCTTGCTTGTGTGATGGAATCGCCATAAAAGTTCCTAAGGGATGGGATTCAGAGAACTTCATATTGGTGAAAGCATCCGCTTGCTGGGAGGCTGGTACCCTCTAGCTCCGAGGGGACAGAGGCTCCCGCACTAGGGACCCTTCCAGATCTCTCCCTGCATCTGGCTGTTGCCATTTTCCTGAGTTCTGTGAGTCATTCTAGCAAACTATCCAATGGGAGTGGGGAGTGTGGGAATCCCTGAATTTGGAGTCAAGTTGGACGGAAATGCAGGTACCCGATGCCTGTGACTAGTGTCTGAGGTAGGGACGGTCTTACGGGACTGAGCCCTTAAATGTGTGGGATCGGATGCTAACTAGCATCAGAACCGAACTGGATTGGATTGGACCGGGTTGAACTGAAGGACACCCAGCTGGTGTCAGAGGATCTGAGAATTGGTGTTGGGAAGGCACCACAGATTTGTGGAAACACGTAGGAAAACCCCCGAGCTGGTATTGGGTGGAGGCTGGACATCAGGACGCTAAAAATTCCCCGGGTGATTTTAATCTGCAGCAAAAGCTGAGAACCACTGCCCAAGACCATGTGCACACATTTGAACTTGCCTTTCACTCCAAGCAAGATCTTCCTTCTTGTCCTCACTTCCCAGCCACAGTGAACTAGGTTTCTAAAATTAATGTCCCAGTGCAACTCAGTGCTCAATCGCACAGTCCTGCATTGTTTGCTGATTGTTTCATGCGTCTTCCCTGCCCGGATTTAATGCAAGCTCTGTGAAGATTCTGGCAATACCTTATACCTCTCTTAGTTCACGTTGTCAACTACGCTGCTAGGCATACGGCAGGTATTCAGCATATACGACTGATTAAAAATTGCTTTTTAGGCAGTATCACTGCAAGGATAACACCAAATCCTTGAAGGAGAAGAACTGAATGGTACACTTCTTTTTATCTCCTGTGACGGCTAGTGCGGTTCTTTGTATTAAAGATTTATCTACTTGTGGCCACAGAATCTAGAATAGCAAGGTTTTTTCTTAAGATTTTATTTTTTTTAATTTTTTTTTAACGTTTATTTATTTTTGAGACAGAGAGAGACAGAGCAGGAACGGGGGAGGGTCAGAGAGAGAGGGAGACACAGAATCTGAAACAGGCTTCAGGCTCTGAGCGGTCAGCACAGAGCCCGACGCGGGGCTCGAACTCACAGACCATGAGATCGTGACCCGAGCTGAAGTCGGACGCTTAACCAACTGAGCCAGCCAGGTGCCCCAAAACAGCAGTCCTAATGCAGACATTTGTTTTCCTCCCAGGGAGAAATGTGACATCTTGAAAGTGTTTCTTTTGAAAAAGAAAAATAGTTTTCACATCACCACTGATTACATTGATCTTCCTCCACTAAGTAGCAAGAACTTTTTCAGAGATTTCTAAGAAGTGAGTCAGTATTACAAATATCATTCTAAAAAACAAAACAAAACGAAACAAAACAAAAAAACAATGAGGCACCGAAATCAAGGATAGGATCAATCTCTATCGGGAGACGGTTCTAGAGATGTCCCGTAAAGACAAACCCAAGAGGGTTTATTCAAGAAATAAATTACCATGGACCGTTTTCTCCTCAGAGCTGGCCCATTTGCCAAGCTCTTCCCAGTGTTCTGAAAAATGGGAAAATGTTTTAATAATTATCTTAATTATTAACAGTCTCTAGCTTACTTTATAAAAGACTGTTAATAATCAATCACCTTTATGTTGTAAAGACTTTTGAATTTTTTTAAAGTAGTCTCTACACCCAATGTTGAGGCTCAAACTCACAACCCTGAGATCAGGGGTTGCATGCTCTATGGACTGAGCCACCCAGGCATCCCAATCAATCACCTTTTTAACAATGGGGGTGTACCATGTATTCCAGAAAACATGTGGCATCCGCTGGGATCACTCATAGGAGAAACATGGAAGGAGGGAGTTGCATGGACAAGGACAGCAAATAGGGGGTAGATGTTCAGTATCCAGAACGCTCTGTCCAAGAATGCCAATGGCTACTCACATTGGTACTGAAAACCTTCTGTTATCAGACTGTTGGTCATGGAGTCATCGATAGTCAAGGGTGTTAGGATTCACCCCTAACTTAAAGGGCTACTTGTACCTCTGCTAAAAAGATTGTCTTTTCTGAGCTCACAGACCTCTCTCTTGCTCGTACAGAACCTGATTTTGTGCTAAAACAAACAAGCCAGCAAGCGAACCAAACAGGGGAGAGGGGGGAGCACATGTCCGGTCCGGCTGCTAAATCTCATAGGATTCGCAAAAACTGCATGAATTGGGAGCCGCCCGTGTGGTTCTGCCAGACACAATTATCTGTCACATTAGCACAGGTTACCTTCTCGGTCGTTGAGTAAAGGCCCCCCTCGTCGCCCATCTGACTAACCTGTCGGAGGGCTGTGCGGATTTTCAACGACGATGGCTCTAGCTGCCGAGGCCACTTCTGCAATATGAGCTTTGGGCTGTGGCAACACTGTTGTGTCTCCCACAGTCCCTCTGAAAGATCAGACGTGATCTTGAGTCCTCCGAGAGGGGTAACTCCCTGGCCCATGGAACACAGTCGCTAAGCATCCGTTCACTTGAATGAGTCCTACGAACTCACTCACGGTCGTAAAGCATCAGCCGCCGAGGACCCTCAATCCCTGCTCACAGGACCTTGCCCCGGAACTCCTGCCACTTCCTTCCGCCCTTGACCCCCAGCCGCCAACTTTCTCCCCTCCACCTCTAAACTCACCCAGACACACATGCCCTTCCCTTCAGTCTGTATGTCCTCTCTCTCCTCCCCTATCCAGCGCCCGTGTGCCGGACCCCAATATGCTCCCCTCCTTTGGGCCTTCTTCCTCCACAGCCCCTGCCGCGTCCTCAAGGAGGTGACGATGGCTCCTTCCCCAGCCTGCAAACGCGCTCGGATCCTTCCCTTCCTATAAAAACCAGCCGTCAAGCTCAGGCTTCTCTAAAGCTTCTTTCCTTTAACACCAACCCGCTGGAGAAGTCGGCCTACGATTTGGCCTCCGTGACATGCGCCCTCGCTCACTGTCCACCTGTCACCCCCGGGCTGTGGTGCCGTGCTTGGGGACGCTGCTCCCGCTGAGGCAAACTGAGGATCTGAGCACTCCAACGGCTTCATCCCAGTCTTCATCCTATCGGCTTCTATACAGAACTGGAAACTTCCCAGAAACCCAGGCCCCCTACTTCCTCACTGCCATTCATTCTCCAGACATTGGCGCTCTCATCTTCTCCAACCAGAACAGGGTCTCTCGGTTCGGGACTGTGGGCAGGCATCTGTGTGGGCAAAATGTATGCACGTGCACATACATAAGCTTTAGGGGGCAAAGGGTCCACAGTTTCGGCAGCTTCTCCGAAGGGTCTGTGGCTTCCCGGAAAGGAAAGGAACACTAGGTGACTACTGTAATAGTCTGAGTGCTGGCATCTACCCAAACCTTCCACCTGCCTAGTTCCTACCTGAGCCTTCATGGTACTATCACAAGTGTTTTTCAGGGGCGGCTCAGTCAGCTGAGCATCTGACTCTCCATTTCGGCTCAGGTTATGATCTCACGGTTTGTGAGTTTGAGCCCCCACCCCCACCCCCCCCTGCATTGGGCTCTCTGCTGTCCATGCAAAGCCTGCTTTGGATCCTCTGTCCCCCCCTTCTCTGTCCCTCCCCTGCTCACATGTGCGCACACTCTCTTTCTCTCTCTCAAAAATAAACATTACGAAAAAGAAGCAGGGGCGACTGGGTGGCTGAGTCAGTTAAGCATCTGACTTTGGCTCAGGTCATGATCTCACAGTTTGTGAGTTCGAGCCCCGCATTGGGTTCTGTGCTGTCAGCACGGAGCCTGGAGCCTGCTTCGGATTCTGTGTCTCCCTCTCTCTCTGCTCCTCCCCTGCTCACATGCTGTCTCTCTCTCAAAAATAAAAATTAAAAAAAAAAATTAAAAAATATACATTTAAAAAAAAGAAAAGCAAAGGCTTACGATATGTGTATTTCCTTTTCCTTAAATAATAATTACCCATAAGAAAGTACCTGTATACATCTGTGCATAAAACCTCCCAGAGAATCACAAACCTTCCCTTACCATACTATGACTTTCTGTACGGTCTGAAATTTCTTTTTTTCTTGATTTTTTTTAACAGTTATTCATTTTTGAGAGACAGAGCGCAACTGGGGGTGGGGCAGAGAGAAAGGGAGACACAGAATCCGAAGCAGGCTCTGGGCTCCGAGCTGTCAGCACAGAGCCCCACGTGGGGCTCGAACTCACTAGCCGTGAGATCATGACCTGAGCTGAAGTGGGATGCTTAACCGACTCAGCCACTCAGGCGCCCCTGTACTGTCTGAAATTTCTAACCCCGTACATGCCTTTACCAATGCTAACTAAATGACAAAATCATGGTCTGTTGATTTTTCTTCTTTAGAGATCTCTGTGCTACATGGAGTAAAGAAAAACCAATCTAATACACGTTTGTAAAGAAGAAGGAAAAATTCAAAACAAAATGCTACGTTAAAAGCTGATATGTTATGTACTTTTGTGACCTTCCATTTTTTTACTTTTTTTTTTCCTTTAACCTCTGCAGGTCAGTGATCCTCTAAAGAAAAAAGGAAAGGGGAAAAAAAAAAAAAAACCTACTGCAGGTTAGACTTTTATCTGCCAGGAGACCAGACACTGCCAGACGAATTTTTCAGATGCTGGTCCCTGTCAGTCACAGACAAGGCTTCTACCCTAGTTTTCCGCTGATTATTACTGAAAAGCATACCGCATCCATCAGACACAGGACCCTGGGAGTCCCTCCGGCCACAGAGCTCGGTAGGGCAGGGACCTGGGCCCCAGCACACAAGTCAGCCACGACAGGTCGGCTTGCGGGCTTTATCGATGTTTGCTGATGATCCCCACACATGTTCCAGATGTGCTGACCTCATAAAACTGCCACCCACCACAAGCTGTGAAAGAATTGCTCCCTCGCTGTGTTTTTCCCATCGCTCAACCATGGCAACCCCCCGGGGTGACCCTCTCGGGCTGTGCCCCTGTGCCAAGGGCCTGCCCACTCCTGTTCCCTGGGGCACCAGCGACCGCTTGGTCCTGGGCCCCTGCATCACAGGGGCCCTGCCTTTCGTCCCCACCCAGCTTGTGCCTGAATCCTGGCTGGAAACTGGAACTAATATCTTTCTCAAAGTTGCCTGTGTGCCAGGCACTCTGCACATCCTCCCAGGCTGCAGAGACAGGGCGCTGCTCTTCCGTCAGGGAGTCTGAAGTTTGAGAAAAGAAATTCAGAAACGATGACAAATCATCTGACACAAAGGACCCTGTGGGACGCAGGAGAGGTACCAGGGGCTCCGGGAGTAAGAGGATGAAGAGATCATCCCCGCCTGGGAAGGACAGGAAGAGGTCCATGAGTGAGGCAGCCTTTGTGGTTGATACTGATGGATGAACAGGATTTCTGCTGGGTGGGATGCAGGCCATAGTTTCTGACGAGGAGAAAGGCTATTTTTCAAACCCTGTGTATAAATAATGAACAAATGTGGCCTCCTGTCTGTATGTTCTTTCTAATCAGCTGGGGTTTTTTTGGTCTGAAACACGATACTACGGCCTCCAAAATTGTGCAGAGGAAAAAAAATATATATCTTTCAGGGAATCATCATTCAACCCTCTATGGAATC
This sequence comes from Panthera pardus, assembly GCF_024362965.1. Lineage (NCBI taxonomy): Eukaryota > Metazoa > Chordata > Mammalia > Carnivora > Felidae > Panthera > Panthera pardus. The sequence goes on along the minus strand of NW_026526876.1, from coordinate 8,904,868 downwards.
TCGAAAACTTTTATCACACATCCCCCCCGACCAGGTTCTTTCTTTTCAATAGCCTAACTAGTGGTATTACATATAGTCACTGTCATTTAAAATCATGTATACTATCGGGGCGCCTGGGCGGCTTAGCCGGTTAAGTGTCCGACTTTGGCTCAGGTCGTGATCTCACAGTCTGTAGGTTCAAGCCCCGCGTCGGGCTCTGTGCTGACAGCTCAGAGCCTGGAGCCTGCTTTCAGATTCTGGGTCTCCCTCTCTCTTTGCCCTTCCCTCACTCACTTTCTCTCTCAAAAATAAACATTAAAAAAAATTTAAATCAGGTATACTATCAATGTCTGCGTGACAAATGACATGATTCCTCAGCATGTCATTAAAACGGGCGGGTGTCATTATTAATAATGACAGATAATAGCTACCAGCTATGGAGCAGCACACACGGACTTCAAATGTTACCACCCGAAGGTTTTCATGGTGAAAAGTGAACGGTTTTAAAGAATTTCCGTATCATCCGTTATGACCCAAGTTTTGCAACACTTGCTAAAGAAGGGCAGGATGTGATTCTTCCTTCTGGGTAACTGTGCGCTCTCGTAAGTCTGGAAGGGTCCCTGAGACAGTCGAGTCAGTCTGAGATGGTCTGCTAATGCTGTCGCTCTCTGCTCCCTCGCTGGGGCTGTGCAGGTCTGTCCTCGCAAAAGAGGGCTGGATACACACACCTTACGGCCGGGACTTTTACAGACAAGTCACACTCCATCCCTACCCCTCTCTCATGCACACACACGCGCACACACACACACACACACACACCTGAAACATGGCTTCAAGGTCACCTCCTTGATCCCGTAATAATTGCTCTCTCTCTTCTCAAGTAGGATCAACCAGACACTAAAAAGCACCCTGCTAATTAGAACCCAATCTGCCTTTTAATTAGATAAAGTGCCAAGGCTGCCCCCAAATCCTGAGTTTCGACATTCTGAAGGACTTCTCTGTGTTTAAACTTTTTTAACGTTTATTTATTTTTCAGAGAGAGAGAGAGAGAGCACGCGTGCGAATAGGGAAGAGGCAGAGAGAGAGGGAGACACAGAATCCGAAGCAGGCTCCAGGCTCCGAGCTGTCAGCCCAGAGCCCGATGCGGGGCTCGAACCCATGAACTGCGAGATCGTGACCTGAGCCGAAGTCAGAAGCTCAACCGACTGAGCCACCCAGGCGCCCCAGGACTTCGCTGTTAATAAGGAACAGGGGTGGAAAAATGTATTCTCTGAAGATTTTCAGAGGTTCGGCCCCGAGAAAATGTAAGTTATGCCTAGATGTACCTATTTTTTAGTTAGCAGGGAAAGGCGGTCTGAAATTCCTATTTTACCACTAATGATTCTCCAATTTCTACGATTTTCAAGTTCACACTGCCTGTTTTCTCCTTACTAAGTGGTGGTGGAGGCGGGAGAGTTGTTTCCTAAAGGTTTGTAGGCATTCGCCAACGTGCAAAGAGGATGAATTCCAAAAGTGTGTTAGTGAGCGGACTGGGACACTTGCCCATAGGAACGACGCTGTGTGTACAGAAGACGGGGCCCCAGGCAGCCCGCATTGTCGCTAAGGGGAACCGCGCTAACCCAGCCTTACCCGATCAATACAGACAACAGTCCTAACCTGCATCCACGGCAAACACCTTCTCGGTGTGGCAGTGGAGTCACCCTGACCTCCTGCGACTTGCCTCCCGAAGGCGCAGGACACAGTTCACGGGGGTATTCTGGCCACACTAGGAGCTATGCGTTCCTGAAAATCCTCACATCCTGCAATATCATGCTCTAAAAGTCACAGGATCTATGGTGAAAACACCGTTAGGGCCAGACCACTTGAAACCTCTGTAACTTTGTAACCAGAGCACTAACTCAAAGAATAATTAACACCGGGGGAGATGACTTACTGGCTGTGGCTATCTGGGGGGCGGGGGGCTGGGGGGGTTACACGTGCACAGAACCAGAACCGCAAGGCTGGCCTGCAGAGGGGGTGAGGTTCGGAGCCACAGGGAGGACCCCTGCCGGGAGCCCAGGGTCCTGCATGCACAGCTGGGGGCGCCTTCTCTAGGCAGGGGGGGCCCTGGGCAGAAGCGCCCTTTTTTAATTTTCTTAAAATAGAGTCGAAAGGGCATGTGTTGCCTGTGAGGGCTCTCTCCTTGCTGTAATTCTAGTCCTGCTGTGAGTCTGCTCCTCTTGCCAAAGAGAAACTGCCTCTCCACCAGTCCGACCCCCTGGATCTCCTGACGCCATATTCCTTGGACTTCTTGATCGCTACTCTGTGTTACGGAACCACGCGCCCCAGCACATCGAACTGTGTTCCGGGGACCAGAGGCTAGCTGGCTCCTCAGAGCCCTTGACTCGGTTAGAGAAGGACCTTTCCTAGGTCTTGCCCTTTGTGACAGCTCTGGATTAGAGACGAAGGGGCGGCTAATTCTCTTAACATCCGGGCCAATGCAGGAAACTCTGCTGTGTTCTACTTAGTCATCAGAAGTGATTCTCCATTTCTCTCAAAGTCCATGAATCCTGGGTGAGTCAGTCTGATTTTCTAGACCAGACTGTCCCATTGAAACGTAATATAAGCCACATATGCAATTAAAAAATTAGTTGCCATGGGGTGCCTGGGTGGCTCGGTTGGTTAAGCATGTGACTCTTGATCTCGGCTCAGGTCACAATCTCGTGGTTTTGAGTTTAAGCCCCACGCCGGGCTCCCCGCGTCAGGCTCTGTGCTGACAGTGCGGAGTCGGCTTCAGATTCTCTCTCTCCTTCTCTCTCTCTCTGCCCCTCCCCTACTCACTCTCCTTCTTCTCTCTCTAAATAAATTAAAAAAAAAAAAATTAGAAGCTATATTAAAAAAGTAAAAAGAATCAAATCCATTTAATAGTATATTTTATATAAGCTAGTATATACCAAATATTATCATTTCAACATGGAAACAACATAAAAATTATTAACAAGATACTTTGTGTTCTTCATCCCAAATCTTCAAAATTCAGTGTTATTTTCCACACACAGCACATCTCAATTCAGACCGGCTACATTTCAAGTGTTCAACGGCCAAGTGTGGCCAGTGACCCTTGGGCTGGACAACAGATCTAGATAGATAGTCTGTAGACAGCCAAGTGTCATATTTCTGAAGATATATAATTAACGGACTACAAAACCCACTGAAGCACAAAAAAATGTTTTTCAAGTTCATATTCTCATCCCATGAAAGAATCCCTTTCACTTGTCAGTTTCAGTGTGAATGTATTAGCCGTTAGTCACCCAGAACATTCAGTTTATCAGGACATCCCAATCCCTAACTACGCTCAGTCTGTTTTTTTTTTAAACAGCTTTAGTAAGATATAATTCATATAAATTCACCCATGTAAAGTATACAATGGTATGGGTTTATTACATTTTTTTTTTAACAGTGGTAAAATACCTATCATGTAAAACTTAAGTGTACAATTCAGTGGCCTCAATTACGTTCAGGGTGTTGGGCAACCCTCCCTGCTATCTATTTCCAAAATGCTGTCATGACCGCAAACAGAAACCCTGCGTCTAGAAAGCAGGCGTCCTCTCCACTGATAGGGTAAAGTGCACCTGTGTAAGATCAACAGGCCAACAGCAGTGATCTTGGTGTTAGCATCACGGTGTCGGGACCAGGAACGCTGTGCTGTGCCTACAGACACTTCCCAGAACCCTCTCTTCCCTCCCTTTCTGAAGCTGGTAAGTTTTGGGATATCATCTCGCTTCGCAAAACGTTTTGTAATAAATCCATGAGTGGCTCGGCACCCCGTCTGCTCCCCTGTACTCAGTCTCCGGGTTTTCTGATGATGCAATACCATGTTCTTTTCTTTTCTTTTTTTTAACTTTTATTAATTTTTGAGAGACAGGGTGTGAGCAGTGGAGGGGCAGAGAGAGAGGGAGACACAGAATCTGAAGCAGGCTCCGGGCTCTGAGCTGTTAGCACAGAGCCCGACGCGGGGCTCGAACCCACGAACTGTGAGATCGTGACCCGAGCCGAAGTGGGACGCTTGCTCAACCGACTGAGCCACCCAGGTGCCCCATACACTCCCATGTTCTTTCAAATGACATCGCCATAACGGAGGAAAGAGCTACAACCCGACCAGAACCTGAAGTTACAGACGCACCTCTGAAGAAATAAAACTCTTGTGCTTTTCTCGAACATTTGTTTCGAAACAAGAGAATGCTGCTCCACCAGAGCGTCTTCCTTTCACATACTTTCCTTTTCCTTTTCCTTTTTTTTTTTTCCTAAACAGTTCTCAAGGAAAAATAAAAGAAGTTCCGATTGCCTCTATGAGTTTTATGAGGATAGAACAAGATGTGGAGAAAACATCTCGGAGCACCGACCGGAGTTAATTAATTCCAGCATCACCTCCTTACATGAGGCCGGAGCTTGTGAGCAGATGTGCGGGCTAAATATTCCGGGTCGGTCTTAGCACATTATTGAAAGTAACCTCTCCTCCCCCAGAAGAGTCTGGCACGCAGCTTGCAGTCCACGACAAGCAGCTTGGACACGTAGAGAAGTGGAATTTAACATTTCCTGATGCCCACTTTCCCGTTGATTTCCAAACCTTTGCCTCTCAACAGGAAAGAAAAGGAAAGGAAAAAATGCCCCCGTAGTCGCACGTATACATGCTGAGTATCAGCCACTAAAAGAAAAGCTGAGGAAGCAATTTTAAACCCTGTTGCCACAAATGTGTTTGGGGAACTTTCACCTTGTTTCTCATAAACTAGAAGGTACACTTCACGTTCCTTTTGATTTCTAATGACCAACGCGTTTAAACTAACATTTCATTTCCAACCCGTGTCTGTTTCAGGGCTAGCAGCTGGACGATTTATTTTGCTAGCTGGTGATAGAATTAAATACCGAGTCTTTGAAAACGTTTACAAGCTTTCCCTCTAACCTTGGGTGCACGTTCCAAATTAGGCTACTTTGATTTTTATTAGCTAAAGGTTTACATACTGAAATACTAACACTGTTACCTTCAGAATAAATTGTTTATAGCTCAGGTGCGGCTTAAAACATTTTCTTCGTCTGTGGGGATACTTTGGAGATCGGGGAGGAGGAAGGTTGCATTGGTTCACTCTGGATCAACAAGTTTCCTTTGTGAGTCAAACAATACGAAGGGCGCACAGATGCAGACACAGGACCGGAGGCGGCTGTGAAAAGGGTTCTGGTCCTCCGCAAAAACACGGGCTTCCTCTGCGCATCCCAAGTGCTTTATAATCACGAAATCACTATCCCGGTGGAGGGCCCCGTGACGCGCTCTTAAGATTGAGTCTTTAATACCAGCATTTGGACGCAGTAGACAAGGCGTGAGCTGGGACCCCAGGCCAACCTGCTTGCAAATCGTGACTCTTTCGTTTATTAGCGGTATAGTCTTGCCCCAATAATTTAACCCAAGTCTTGGTGTCTAACCCTGCGAAATGGGGAAGAATTACTCCCTCCTTGTAACTTTATTGTGATCACTTGCACTGAACAGAAGTCCAATTGGTGTTTTCGATGGAGCCGAAGAACCTTCGTCACAAGGACGTCCCCGTGTGTCAGCCCGCGACGGTCACTCATGGCACATTCAGTCACTCCGTCGAAAACGTCTACTGTCTCTACGGAAAGACAAGATCGAGGCAGTCCCTTGTCTTTAGGGGCACACACACAGCACTTCTGGGGACCGCGGATATCGAGATGAGGAGGGGGAGGAAATCCAACATGGGGGACACTAGCCTGGCTTCACGGACTGTAGCAAGAACCCAGTGAAAGGGGCCGATGGGAAGAGGCTTATGGAGAAGATGACGTTGGAGCTTTGACTGTGTCTGTTAGATAGGAAAGGCAGGAAGAGCATCCCCGGGAGAGGGGACGATATGTGAGAAGGCAGAGGACTGGGATGGGTCGTTGTGGTCGGCGTGGCCACCAGTAGGTGAGGCCGCCTAGGGCTTTCGTGTGCCAGCCTCTGAGAGCTGTTCTTTTGCCCTAAAGGGGACAAGGAGCCACTAGAGGTTTCTAGCGTGGAAATCACACCATCATCTTTGTTTAGAGAAGCTGGATCTGTCAGCAGAGGGGCAGATAGACTGGGGCACTGAAACGCTGGTGCCGGTTTCGGCACTGGTTCTCAAAGGGAGAAGACGGGCCTCGGGACCAGGCGGAGGAAAGATGGGGGAGACGTCTCAGGGGTGAGAGGAACTGCATTTGGTGACACGCTACAGCAGGCCTGACCTGGAAGCAAGCGGGATGGGGACACCAATGACCAAGAAAGAAGGTAAGGAGCGCAACACGTTTGTGGGGGAGGTCCCTCTCCAGGTGAGGGCGCTGAGGAAAGGCGGACCTGGCGTTGCGGGGAGACAGAGTGAAAGCTGACCAGCACCCGTATGAGGCTTGAGCCACAGGGACGGATCAGGGTACCGCTCATCCGTCGGGGATGGGACAGGACCCAGGAGGCAGACACAGAGGACAGGGCCCCGGACGGCCCAGGATTTAGGAGCTGAAAACGATGTAACGCTTTCTTCCCACCGCGCAGAGAGCACCAGAACACTATCCCGTATGTAAATAAGGCATCTTTGGAATCGAAGCACAAGAAACTTACACGGCGTTGAAGAAACTTAGAAGTGGACTGAAAAAGGGCCTTAAGGATTGACCTAAGGGATTCCAGCATCATCCGTTAGGTAATGAGAAAACACCCGGAGCTTTCTGAGCATTGAAGTCCTGTGACTGAAGTGGTATTTTTGAAAAGACTGATACGAGTGGTGTGCAGGGAGGAAGACAACGGGGGAGTCTCCTCCACGAGGGAGCCCACGAGGAAGTAACTGTGGGAACCGAGCCCCTGATCTCCGTCCGTGCCGCACCAAAGAAGCCATCTGTTGAGGTTCCACGGGATCGCCACCACGCTTAGGACGGAATCTGGACCCCAGGCTACTCAGGTTTTAATAATCCGGATAACAATTTGATGGCGATGGACATAACAGTGGATGATGAACCGTCCGAAAACCCCGGGTGAGCTGAGAGATGTTTGGCCTGCATCAACATCCGAGCTCTGAGATGGGGGAAGGGAGTGGGGGCTGGGGGGGGCGGAATACAAGGCGGATTTACAAAAGAAAAGGCCGCATTGTGTGCGCACTGCCTCCCACCATCTGTTCTTCCCCCAGGTTAGCGGAATGAAATAAACTCTCTGGGCAAGATATTGATTCACATTTTTCAAGTGCTGACGCCCGCTCCGGCCGCAGAGCTGAGGTCAGAATTCTTGTGTCCTTTTCCAGCCAAACTGATTTCAGGACAGGCAAGCAATCACACAATGCTCTTCCGTGCAATAAATATGAAAATACTTAACCTCCCTGGGGTATTAGGGAGCATAAATCATGTCTTTAAAGGCCCGTGACGAGCTGAAATGAAAAGCGTTCAAAGTAGGAAACGCCACGAGCCCACGACTGCGGCCGCTCACTGGGTTGTTTTGTGCAGATCGTTGTGCTATTAACTTCGTGAGTTTTATGGTCTGAAAGTATTCATCAATAGCTAACTATCAGATTGCTTAAACGCTCTACGGCTTGCACATCTGTCCAAATGGGCTAAAGTCTCCAACATTTATCGTCTTGCTCAAAACAGCTGGTTTTTCCTTTCTTTTTTTTTTTAAAGGACTTCTTGATGGAGCCATTAACAAGAGGGTTCCCTCCTGAGGGCCGACGACAGCCTGTGGCTGGGGGACCCCGCTACAAGCATGGAGGCTTTCCCCAGTCTGGTATTAAGAGATTTCAGAGAAGGGGTGAGGGAGAGATGAATCCAAGTGGGAGAGGAGCAGGGGCAGGGATTACGGCTCACCGCTTTGTGTACGTGAGCAAGGAAAACGGAGTCAGACGGCTGTGGGCTCTCGATGCACACAAGGAGCGACTCTAGTAACGTTAAGTACAAATTAAATGATAGAAGCCACAGCTGATTTTTACGAGTGTGGTGAACGGCAGGCCTCGAGAGCTGGTCACAGAGGGGCACCAAGTAGCTGTTGTGCCAGCTGGGAGACATTAAGGCAACAGACATCACCCCTGTTGAGTGAGATGAGGCCTCTCCTCCCCACAAGCAACGCCTTTCTGCCTCCCCCCTACCCGCCCCCCCCCCTGCAGATTTTCATGTCAAAGGCACTACGCTGGGAGGGATCTCCGTGGCTGCTTTCCCCTCTGGCGAAGTCCAGCCACTGCCCAAGGTAGGAACCTCGTCTGTCAGCGTCACATGTACTTGTGGGGCCACCGCGATGATTCTATGATTCCCTTTCACGGTTACAAAGTGCTTCCTGGAGTAAAATCCAACACCGGCACCCCCGGGTCCCAGCTCTGGCCCCTTGGGTCAAGTAGAACACGTCGATTTCTGCTTGAAACATTCGATAACCTCTCCTTTACAACATACCTCTTTCTTTGTGTTTTGTTTTGTTTTGTTTTGTTTTTTTTCCCCTCAAGTACCTAGGCCACTTTGCAGATCTAAGTGTGATCCAGGGACCAGTGGTTTGGGCACCGGCTGGAAGCAGTCAGAAATGCAGACTCCCAGGCCCCACTTCCGGCCTCCTGACCAGGAATCTGCACTGTCACAAGATTCCCAGGTAATTCATACGCACGTGAGAGCTTGGGACCAGACGTTGGTAAACATTTTCCGCAATGGGCCAGATGGTAAATATTTTAGGCTTTGCAGGCCGTAGGTCTCTGTGGCAATTAGCACCAAGAGCAACCATAGATAATATGTAATCGAACAAGCATGGCTGTATTAAAAATTAAAAAAAAAACCAACTTTATGGACACTGACGTTTGAATTTCATGTAACGTTCACATGTCACGAAGCAGCATTACCGCTTTTGGCTTTCCCAACCATTTAAAAATACAGAAGCCTATAATCTTAGCTTGTGTATCGTACAGGGGACGGGCAGGCAGTGGGGCCCCCAGGTTGCTGAGCCCTGCTCTGCCTGGTAACACTGCCAATTACACTGGGGCTTGGTCCTCAACTCTACATTATGTATTCCGCTTCCTTAACGCGGCATGCATAACCGAATCAAACACAAAGGATGATTTTTCAGCAAGGGCGAGACCATTATTCCTTTTGACTCTAACTCAGTATTTCTTCTGATGCAGATGGGTGCTTAACACAACACTTATTTTTAACACGGCAGTATATATATATAACACAGTGGGATGATATATCTGTGAACAATTAAAAGTTGTTTTCTTTCTTTCCTTTTGTTAATCATTTTGCAGAATGAACTTTTATCTTCAGGAGCCGTATCTTGGCACTGCGATAACTGATGGCCACTGACTACACTGACTGCTACTATACTTTCCTCCATATAAATGCGGTTAAGTTTTCATCAAGAAGGTACCACTGATGCTCCTTCCTGACAGGGGAAGGGGTTAGTCTAGAGCCGGAACACCCTGCCATCCTTCTTCTTCTTGTTTTTTTTTAACCACTGAAAAAGTTCTCACCAGAATATCCCCTGGCATACAGGAAAGATAAAAAGACACGAAGCAAACAAAGTAAGTCCTTCCCACGTGGGATTTTTCAAACCTTGGTCAAGACGGATAAGGGAGAGCTGCGTGGTGATGGCATAACCCAGCCCATTTCCACAACCCTGGAAGGTCTCACCAGGAAAGGCAGGAAAAGAGAAGCCGTAGAGAAAACAGCTGAGAATTACTTTCAGAGTCTAATGACTTCCGATCTGAGTTACTCCATTAGATCCCACAGGGGGGATCACTGAATGAGATGATTTTACTTCCTTATTTAAAAAAAAAAATTTTTTTTAATGTTTATTTATTTTTGAAAGAGAGAGAGAGAGACAGAGCACAGGCAGGGGAGGGGCAGAGAGAGAGAGGGAGACACAGAATCCGAAGCAGGCTCCAGGCTCTGAGCCGTCAGCACAGAGCCCGACGCGGGGCTCGAACCCACGAACAGCGAGATCGTGACCTGAGCCAAAGCTGGATGCTTAACCGACTGGTACCATTACTTACTGGGGCTGGGAGCCATCTCTTATCATCCCAGGCCCTCAGCCCTCCCTTTCGATCCTTCCCCAAAGCTTGCAGATTCTTCCTTTCCCTCTCTCTGACATGCCCCACTCTCCCTTACTGTCAGCATCCTAGTTAATGCTTCCATCGAAATCTATCGGGCCACGGACATCCGTGATCCTCGACGTCACTGCCCGACGAAATCCACATGAACCACTTTTTTCTTTTTTTTTTCGTTTTACTGTCACAGACACTCTCAACAATCCTCAGTAGCTTCCCAACACTTAAGTCACTAGCCCCAAGTTCCCAAAGCTTTCGCCCACTCCTCCTTCAGGGAAGAATGGCCCAGCTCTGCAGCAATTTGACACCAAAGCGATTCCCACCCTCTCCTTCCAGAGCTCTTTTCTTTCCGTTTCATCTACCTTATGTTTACTAGCTCTTCCTGGAGTCTGGAGAGCCCCACCTACCCTGACCGAGGCGCAAACACAATCCCCGCGGCTCCTTTACACCTCTGTACTTAAAGATAACAGAATCTGCTTACCCAGTGGGCTGGGGTGGTTACGAAATTATTAAACTCCCACCAAACGATACACAACTTTTCTTTCTGACCCTCCTTCAAGGCTGTCCGCTCTGCCTTCCCCCCTTGCATGAGTGACTTCTTCGTCCCTATCATCGCTCATTCATTCACACCTCCCTCCCCCACCCCCCGCCCCTGCCCCAGGCCACAGCAGCGTGCCACATCAAGTTCCACACAAAAAAGATCTTCCTTGCACGTCCGCTCCCATCCACAGGGGCTCCCTCCATCCCTCATTCACAAAACTTTCACACGTTCTTCTCTTACTCGGCTCTTCAGCTCTACCAACGGAGTCCTTTGGCTGGGCCAGGCTTTCTGGACTACACCGGCACCTTCCGGTCCTAGTGAACTTTCAGAAGCGTAAGACACTCCGTGTCCAGTCGGCAATGGCTCAGTGGAATTATTTCCTGCCTCGACCCGGCCATTCTACCGTAACTCATCACAATAGCCCTCCGTGCAAAGTTGGGAAGCACTGTTCATGGCAGTAACACCCGGAGCTTAGAGAAGTGATCTAAGATGCTAAACCCCAGGACCTTTTCATGTGCAAGAGTGTCATGAGCACATCGTCTTTCCAAAAGAAAAACAGCGAATAGTGTGTGTGTGTGTGTGTGTGTGTGTGTGTGATTACACACTTAACACACATTCTCTCTCTCTCTTTTTCTCTTTGATGCAACTTCCTGACCCTCAAAGCCATTTCCTTAGGGTACGGGCCGTGGATATGTCCGTGGATGTTTCAATAGCTGGTCGTGTCAAGGCAGACAGACTTTTTGTCTTCACCCCCGAAAAGAACTGAGACAGACCCTTTCTTTCAAAAGTTGGCAGAGATGTGCGGCACGGAGGTCCAGCTCATTTGTCGAGGCGAACATGTTGCTGTCTAACACAGACCGATCACCAGCTGGGAAGCAAGGCATTCGCTGTAGGTTCACAATAACACTGGCTCTTTGCTGCTCGGCTGACCATCAGTGACAGATTGATGTTCAGTTCTTTGCGCGGGGACGCTGGCTGCACGGGAGAACTTGGGGCAGCTAAGCAGGTTGTAAGTATATTATTCATGCACTCCCTGCCTAGAAAAATAAAAGCTTCCCACCTTTCTGACCTGAGTTTGGAGAACCGTCAGGGACCGAGTTTGCTTTGTGACTTGGAAGGCTGCTCCCAGCCTTCCAGAGAGGCATAAAAAATGAGTACCTATTGGCACTTTCCAATGACATGCCAAGATCCACAAAGGGAAACGACCACGGAGCGTTTTTTTTTTTTTCCTTTTCCCACTGCGAGTGGGAGAGAAGAGACATGATATTTCATGCCGCGGCTAAAAGAGTCGGTTTTGTAAAAACAGATGAAGTCCGGCAAGCCAGGCCAGGATCTCGGGAAAAGAACGGCATGTTGCTGGGTGTCTCTGAGGCCGGGGAGGAGAGCGAACCTCTCCAAAGGAAGAGCTTTAGGGCACCACGCAAGCAGGCAAGGCAACAGTCACTTAAGGAAACTGGTACCTGAGTCACAAAAGTTGAAAAATGGGTCAACCTGTTGATGGGCTTTATGTCGTCCGCGTCTGAGTTGTTAAATTTTCCAAGCTTTTGCACTTTTTAAAAAAGCGTGACATGCTTCCAAGCTAGGATTTACTTTTTGAAACCATGATGATAATGGGGCACCTGGGTGGTTCCGTCGGTTAAGCATCTGACTCTTGATTTCGGCTCAGGTCATGATCTCCCAGGCGTGGGATGGAGACCCTGCTTAAGACCCTCTCTCTCTTTCCCTCTGCCCCTCTCCCCTGCTCTCACGCACGTGCGCGTGCGCACACGTTCTCTCTCTCCCCAAAACAAAAACTAGTAACAAAAAAACCAAACTGTGATGATACTTTAGGTGCATTAATATCGCAAAAGCTGTCTTCTACACTTGTCTTGCCGTTAAGACATTTTCACCAAAGACCCCGAGCACAAGAAAAGGGGGTAATCAACTCGGGCGTCGGGGACGATCTTGCTAGATCTTACAAGATCTTACAATCGTACCTATTGGCACTTTCAATCGTAAGATCTTGTAAGATCTAACGATTCTTACGAGAATGCCTGGCGCAGAGCGGATCCTCACTAAATGTTCGCTGACTGCCTGGCCATTCGCTGGAAGCCGACCTGGCAACACCATTATTTGTTATTCTAGCCTACGAGGAGGCTAATGTCGAAATCTCGTGAGCCGTCTTCCAACAGGCTCCGAGAACCGTCTCGACCAAGAGACGCGGTCAACGACCCTACCGTTCCTGCTGCGCTCGCGCCTCGGTCCACAGTCGAAGGTATTACATGAAAGCCGGATGCGAAGAAGATGCTTGCCCGTGGGATTAATTTCCGCACGCCTAGCGAGAGGGAGGAAGCGGACTACTGTTTTCCTTTTCACGGGAGCGCTCTATGGGTTACTCGCTACAAAGATAGAAGAGGAATGAATATGTACCAGTTAATGACGGGGAGACGCTACGGTTTTGTGGCAGCAGTACAAAGCCAGGAAGTTTAGCAGTTTCCAGAAAGCCGCATATGCTTTTCAGCGAAAGGGCTTGTGATAGCACTTCCTAATGAAATGCCAAAATCCACACCGAGAATGACGGAGTAGCCGGGGTTTTTTTTTTTTCTTTTTTCCGTTTTCCCAACACGGAAGATACGCGGCATGTCACGTCACCGCCAAAATAGTTTGTCTTGTAACAATATATGAAGGGAGACAGCTTATTACACCACCTGTACTGTACTATTTGTTAGTATTTTAATAGGCGATTAATCTTGATGTGATAGGATTTAAGATTTTTATTTTTTGGCACATATGCTCAAGCTATTATGTTATAAATCTCAAACATTTCAGCAAATGTCATCCTGATTGTTCCCTACTGCACAGAACACTACCAGTGAAATATTCAAGGTCAGGAACTTGGATTCTTTACCCACTGTATTCAGGAAAACCAATTTATTGTTCTGTCTCGGTAAAGAGGGGTGATTTCTTTGGGGCCTATATCACACTGGCAGCCAATCTAGAAAACTTATAATTACTTTGAGGCAATGGGGGTTTGGGAAGTGCATTAATCTGTCTCTGTGAATTTAAACACATACCCGATAGCCATTACTAGGATGAAATTCAGAGTTCAACATTTTATATTACTTTTTAAGAATGAAGTGTGTGCTTAATATGTTTGAATGGTGCACGAGATCTTCTAACATAAATCAAGAGCCTGTCTTTGCAATGGGGGTGAAATCTTGGGAAGGTCTCGAGGTGTTTCTAAAGCAACCTTCATGCCAAATGATCCTGGTTTGGCCACTTAGTAGTCTCATCAATTTATTGGAATAAACATATTTTATCACACCTGGCATTAAACCAAATCACTACGGATCGCGGTTTAAATTAAGCAAAATTTAAGCATTTTCTAAAACATCAAAATATAGGCGAATTTGCCCACACACTAAAATGTATCGGTAACCCCCACAGTGATATTCGTGACCCTTGTGTGGTCATCCCTGGACACGCACGGAGCGGAGAGGAATTTGAGTCATCTGACGTGCACCCTCCCAGCTGTGGTGGTATCTTCTTGTTTGGGCCCTCGCACTGTAACCACCGAGTGTCTGTTTCCTGGTCTATATTTAGTGCCATGGTTTTCACACTGTTTTGCCTTTTGCGGGTGATTGGGCATGGCCCCCAAGCACAGGCTGGGATGTGCCTGATGGAGAAAACGCATGCATTTTTAGATAAGTTTTGTCAGGGCTGGTGGGCATGAGTTCAATGTTAATGAATCAATGAAAGAGATTAAACGGTGTGTCTTTAAACAGAAACACACTTAAAAGAAGATTACATATTGATCAGCTGACAAAAGGCTGTGACCAAACTCTCCTGGGAACCTAATCTTGAATTTCCCCTGGGATCAATGGTTCAGTACTCACTAATTCAGAGGTCACAGTGATTTTATAGACCATACATACAATAAATAATGAGAACCAGGTCCAATTAGTTTTTAAATGACCTTCATATAAATAAAACTTTCACTATTCAGAGAAAAAGAGATTTGACTTTTGGAGGGGAAGGGATAAGCCCTCCACGTTATAAAAAATATTAATGGAACAAATTTTTAAAGAGGTGCTAAAAATGGTTTGGAACCTTTTTTTTTTTTTTTTTTACTAATTATTTATTTACTTATTTATTTAATAAATGCTTTAAAATTTTATTTAGAAAAATTTTAGATTTACAGAAAAACTAGAAAAGTATTACAGACTCTTTAACTTCACTCAGTTTCTTTGAAACCTTCTTTTAAATGACGCTAGCAAGTGCTGGAGAGAATGAGACACAATTGGAACTCGGATACCCTGCTGGTGGGAATGCGATTTGGAAAACAGTCCATCAGTGTCTTTGAGCACTAAACATACGCTCATCATACACACCGGCAATCCTACTCCTGGGAAACACGCAAGAGAAATGAAAATGCTGGTTCACACAAAAACCCAAACACAAGTGTTTGCAGCGGCATTATTCCAGAGTGCTGTAAATCGGAAACAAGCCAGTGTCCTTGGACCGGTGAAGGAATCGACAGGGATGCAGTGGGGGAAGTCTTCAGCAATAGAAAGGAACAAGCTACAGATACAGGCAATGATTGGGGGGCGGGGGGTGGAGCTCAGACACGCTCACGCTTTAGTGAAAGCAGCCAGACACAAAAGCTACACCGCGCACGATCCCATTTCTATTCCATTTTGGAAAAGGCAAAGCCATAAGGAGAGGGAGCAAATCCATGACCCCTGGGGGCTGGGGATGGAAGAAGGAGCTGGCCACAACGGGGCGCGAGGGAAGTTTCTGGTGCAATGGACCTGTTCCATATCTGGTTGCTCCTGTTTATCAAAACGCATAGAACAATTCCCCCAAAACGGGACAAAATTTACTATAGG
Source organism: Panthera pardus (assembly GCF_024362965.1). Lineage (NCBI taxonomy): Eukaryota > Metazoa > Chordata > Mammalia > Carnivora > Felidae > Panthera > Panthera pardus. Next base: position 8,889,428 of record NW_026526876.1, on the reverse strand, counting down.
CAAATTGTATCTCAATAAAACCACTACACACGCAAACACACACACACACACACACACACACACAAACACACACAGTAACAAAGGACAATGATGCATTAACGACTGCCATGCCTTCAAATTTTCCTGATTTTTGCCAATGCTCACAGGCACGCATTTAACTAGCATCACATAAACGGATGATCTGTGTTTTCAAAATTCTAGTTAAGGGGCACCTGGGTGGCTCCGTCGGTTAAGCGTCCGACTTTGGCTCAGGTCATGATCTCGTGGTTCACAGGTTCGAGCCCAGCTGTGCTGGGCCACAGTTGTCTGTGCTGACAACTTAGAGCCTGGAGCCTGCTTCGGATTCTGTGTCTCCCTCTCTCTCTGCCCCTCCCCCATTGCTCTCTCTCTCAAAAAATAAACATTAAAAAAACATTTTTTTAAAATTCCAGTTAAGCAGGCAAAGACTAGCACAATAACGTGGTTGGTAAGACGCACCAGTCAGCTTCCAACTGGCATCTTTCTTGCACTTGTGCAGAAATGGTTTTGTTTCCTGGGGCGGGGGGGGGGGGGGTGTCTTCTCAGTGTTTGTGCGCATATCTGCCCTCGCCAGTGGAGGACAGACAACTGGTGTCCTGAAAAGAGACCCCTTTGGGGCCCTGCTGCATGAGAGGAACCCTCTCCCACTTCCAACATCAGAACCATTGTGTGCGGAGCACTGACTGTGAACCAAGCCCCACGAGCAGCACTGCAAACCCAAAAATGAACCGCACAGCCTGCCTCCTATCACCTCCTCTGTCGTAAGGCAGGAGTGCCGGCATGAACTTGACCCCTCGAAACCTCTGGCATGAGTTCCACTCCACAATTCTCTCCTTTGTTTATACTCTCTCTCCCTTCCAGCATTTATCTTCGGAATTATTCCCTTTCCCCAGGCCCAGTCTCACCGTAATCCCATTAATGTCTGAACGTTTGACTCAGAGGGTAGTTGGAGCTGATGGTGCTTAAACTCGTCTCCTTATGGAGGAAAACCAGGGCCACACATGTCAGTGCTGTCACACCTTTTCCGCTCACGCTCTCTTACCAACTGTGTGTGATCTACGGAGACGGGCAGTCCCAGTTGGGAACTTAACATGAGGGATCATTTCAATGTTTAATGTGATCTTCCAAGATAAGTACAAGTTCCCTTTGGGTACGACGGTTTTCATAGTTTTTCTAAATAAAATGGCGCCTCTGACATAGACGTGGCCTCTGCTAGAGTTCATGGTTTCTGATGATTTACAGGACTTAAAGTACCATATACTCTGTGTCAGCTCAAAGCAACTAGAATCTCTCTTCCAAGAGGTATAATTTAGTTCCTACAACATGTATGTCCAAATTATCTTTGTAATTTTATAAATACACCCATCTATTAAGTTTTTCTTCCAATGAAAAAGGAGTATTTAAGAGTGGGAATATAACCGGAGGTGTTGGGGGGCGCCTGGGTGGCTCAGTCGGTTAAGCGTCCGACTTCGGCTCAGGTCATGATCTCACGGTTCGTTGAGTTTGAGCCCCTCGTTGGGCTCTGTGCCGACAGCTCAGAGCCTGGAGCCTGCTCTGGATTCTGTGTCTCCTTCTTTTTCTGCCTCTCCCCCACTCACACTCTGTCTGTTTCTCTCTCTCTCACAAATAAACATTAAAAAAAAAATATTTAAAAAAAAAACACCAGAGGTGTTGGGTTTTCCCCCAAATGATTGCTGACTTTTGAACACTTCAGAAGAAACGAACGGGTTAATTTAAATCTTACACAAACACACACATACCTACACGCAGTCCCGGGATTCTTAGACAACCGAACCAGAGTCTCGCTGCTGAGGAAGTCGGAGTTTGACAGTTTGCTTCTTTTTTTTTCTGATTCGGTTTAATTCAAGGTGTAGCTGATGCATACTGTTCTTTCTTAATCCAATTAAATTGCCTTGGTGATTTAAATATAAAGTATGTGAATTGCCCCGCTGGGGTCCAACAATAATGAGTGACAATAACAAGATGTAACAGAGAAGATATGTCCCCATGGCGATTCCATCGTCATTACCACTGGGCTGGTAGGAGACTCAAAATTCTGGTTCCTCGGTAGTAACCGTAACATAATCGGGTACTATCTTTGATGTTTCACTCTACGCACTGTAACTGATCTTCACTCCAGACATTTCCAACACCCCAAAGCTTCCCGGTGGAGCCTGTCTGAAACAATTAGCCATGCTTTCCCTTCCTTCAAACACTTGAGTGCTTGTAAGAGGTAAACTGGCGGAGAAAGGCCGGTAAGAGGGGAAAACAACGCTCTTCAACCTTTCATGTAATTTAGACACCAAATACAGAAAAAAAAATTTTTTTTTTTTTGCTCACCTAGAAGTTAAATAAATATAGGGGTGCCCGGGTGGCACAGTCGGTTAAGCGTCCGACTCTTGATTTCTGCTCAGGTCGTGATCTCGCGGTTCACGGGATTGAGCCCCGCATCGGGCTCTTTGCTGACAGCGTGGAGCCTGCTTGGGATTCACTCTCTCCCTCTCTCTCAAAAATAAATTTTCTTAAGAAACTAATTAAAAAATAAAAGTTTGATTTGTTAAAAATCAACTGAGAAAACCCACTTAAAAAAAAAAAAAGAAGGTAAATACAAATACAAAGCGTTTTTATTTCTCAACACTGGTTCTTACCCAATTATAATGCTTATAACTGGGTGTCCCAATGGGATGGGCTGACCTCAATCTTCTTTTAGGTCCTTCTCATTTCTAGGGCCGAACCTGGCCAGTGATTGGTGTGAGAATCCAAAAGGTGAATTTCCTAGGCCCCCAAACTCCCTGATACTGGCTCACACTGTAGGTTCATCCAATCCATCGTAAAACTCCAGGAGAACTGGGAAAGATAAGTATGAACGAGCTTCGTTGCCACAGCTGTAGTGAAAATGCGTTTATTCCATGGAGAAAACAGTGTTGTTATCAACAACGTGCTCCACGGTTGTGCAGATCGTGAAAAACCCACATGCTCAGATCTAAGCACAGGCACCATGTAGAACCTTCCAAAAACACTCCAAAACCCCAATTACTCATTTTTTTCTTATAAAATATTGTAAATGTTTTTTAACATTTCTTTATTTTTAAGAGAGAGAGAGAGAGAGCAAGAGGGGGAAGGGGCAGAGAGAGAGGGAGACACAGATTCGGAAGCAGGCTCCAGGATCTGAGCTGTCAGCACAGAGCCCCACATGGGGCTCAAACTCACGAACTATGAGATCATGACGTGAGCCAAAGTCAGACATTCAACTGACTGAGCCACCCAGGTGCCCCCAAAAATACTGTAAATTTTTTTAATGTTAAAATGTTGTAATTCCCTGTTCCCTGTAATTCCCTGTTCCCCCTGGGTAAAGCTGCCTTTACCACCAGAGGGTAAATTCCTTGAAGTGGGGGTAGCGGGGTGGAAGGGAGAGAAGGCCAGGAGGTCAAGTTCCGACTTATCTTCATTCCTGGCACTTGGAACACTGCAGCGAGTGGATATTGGATATATTTGTCGAATTAGTAAATAAAATGTGCCGTGAGTCTCCTGCTCTCTGGACATGACCTACCGTTAAGGCCCTCCCGTCCCTGCTGGGGGGAGTGACAGGGAGATGTGGACTGTAGCTGAATTAGAGAGAAGGTAGGCTGTGGGGGAACACGCTGTAACTCGGTTTGGGTGACAAAAACACTGATGTCCACAATGCAGAGGTGGTGTTGACAAAATTATTGCACAAAATGAAAGTGGAAAAGGCTATATTTCTAAATATTTTTCAGAGTCATTTTAAATATGTATGATTAAACGACAAATCGAAGATAAGTAGTTCATTGATTATCTCAACTATAGCCCTCAGAGTATATACATTCCAAGTTGGGCAAGAAATTTTGTAGGGGGTGGGGGCTGCTTCTCTTTGGAAATACAGGATTATCTTATATTTAGGTATGCATTATTTATTTATTTATTTATTTATTTTAATCTTTATTTTTGAAAGAGAGAGGGAGACAGGGGAGGGGAAGAGAGAGGGAGACACAGAATCCGAAGCAGGTTCCAGGCTCTGAGCTGTCAGCACAGAGCCCGACTCGGAGCTTGAACTCATGAACTGCGAGATCAAGACCTGAGCCAAAGTCGGATGCTTAACCGACTGAGCCACCCAGGCGCCCCAGGTATGCATTCTTTTTTTAAAGTTTACTTATTTATTTTGAAAGAGAGAGAGAAAGAGTCAGAACAAACAGGGGAGGGGCAGAGAGAGGGAGAGAGAGAATCCCAAGCAGGCTGTGCCCTGTTAGCACAGAGCCCAGTGTTGGGCTTCATCCCGTGAACCGTGAGATCGTGACCTGAGCCGAAACCAAGAGTCGGACCCTCAACCGACGGAGCCAGCCAGGTGCACCCTTTGGGTACGCATTTTTACAAGAGTAGGTAAGTGATAGCAAAGGCACTGGGCGATACCAGGGAATGCATGGCAAGGAAAATAATTTGGCATATTGGTGTGGAAAAAAAGCACAAACGAAACCTGCACAACGTAGCCAGTAATTAGAGTAGCAGTTGAATGAGAAATGAGATTTTTACTATGGTATCGGAAAGGGAAGCGGAGAGAAAGAGGAACCCCAAACATGGACAAGAATGCAGACACTCCAGTAATGTCGTCACGGGCCTTGCGGACGGCATGTTATGTCATTCACAAAGCGGGCTGGCCACACACGCGCTGTCTTCCATCTAAGACCCTCAGAGTCATTTATAAAATCTTTATAACTTACAACAGTAAGGGGAAACCTGCAACCAGTAAGTCTAATTAGGGATCCGACCACTTCCTCATATGAAAAACTCGGACCAACGAATCCTCTGTGGCATACTCTGGGATTTAGGGGTACGGTTTACTGCCTCCAGCACATGCCTCACCGCCCTCACAATACAACTGTGGTTCGCAAGGATCCAGATCCTGGGACAGACCATCATGACCAGGGATGTTGAGTATATTAAATATGCAAGCTTTAAAAAGTTTTAAAGTTTATGTATTTATTTTTGAGAGAGAGAGAGACAGAGAGAGAGAGACAGAGAGAGAGAGAATGGGAGAGAGGCGGAGAGAGAGAGAGGGAGACAGAATCCCAAGCAGGCTCCGCACTGTCAGCGCAGAGCCTGATGCAGGGCTCGAACTCACGAACCTGTGAGACCATGACCTGAGCCGAGATCAAGAGTTGGACGCTCAGCTGACCGAGCCACCCAGGCGCCCCTAAATATGCAACCTTTAGAGGAGGCCCTCACTGGACAGGCAGGGCTGGAAGCCATGTGAAGGAAAGTACTGTTTCCCCCGGACGTGATCTCTGTCTCCTTTGGGAAAATTGTCTGCTGGCGAAGGGGCGGAGGCGGCCAGACTGAGCCAGGGTATCTGGGGAGTGCAGGGAGGGACTGCGGGGCCCAGGATGGTCTTTGGAGCAGAAATTACAAACGCTAAGTGGAAACCCAGGAGTGGTGGAGAAAAGGCTTGGAAAGCAACCGAAACAGCATTTGACCTTTGGCCTCTCTGATCTCAACCTGGGCTGAGCCTCCGGCTGAGTTCACGGGGGCCACCGAGCAGCTGTCCGGTGATAACCACTTTCATAGCTGTCGGCAACATTTGCTTAAAGCCAGTGCTGGGGCTGTTCCTGCTCTGTGGGGATGGAAAAAGGGCCTACGTCTCCCTCCATTTCTCCCCCCCACCCCACCCCACCCCCCGCCGGCTTGAGCTATCCTAGATTAGGAAATCATCTGGATTTGTACAAATAATCACTTCTTGGCATGTCCTCAGGGTCTGCTGAAATGTTATTTCGGAAAGGAGACCTTGGATGCCTGCAGGTCACAATAGGAAATGAATCTGGCAACTGGAAAACGCACCTGCTGAAGGTCCAGGCCACCTCACTACTCAAACAATGTGTCCATCCTTCCAAACATCTTTTGTGTCTTTTATGGGGGGTGAAAAAAAAAAGAGTTCTAAGTTATTACACTTGGTATGATCCAGAAAACAGCCCTGCTTCCTCAGATGTGGATTCGGGGCGGGTGGAGGGCGGTCTTCTCCAACATTTTGTCACAGTTCAACAAACGCTCATTTAGAGTCTGCCCGATTTATACGCGGTATCCCGCGAAGCATGTGTGTATCGATTAGGACAGCTTGGGTTTCAAGTACGTAGGAGAAAACCCAAGTCGAACTGGACGGAGTGAGAGGAAAGGCTTGTCTCATGCGCTGAGACCTTCAGGGGGCGCTCCGGGCTCGGCCGATGCAGAAGCCCAGAGAAGCCATCTAGTAGTCGGGCCTTCTCACCTTTGCGCTCCTTGGCCCCTGCGGCTGCAACAAATGACCACAGATCAGGGTCTTGGAACAACACACACCATCTGTCTCACGGTTCTGGGGGTCAGGAGTCTGACGCGGGTCTCCCAGGGCTAAATTCAGTGCGTCGGCAGGACCGCGTCCCTTTCTGGAGGCTGCAGGGGACGACGTGTCTCCTTGCCTGTGCCCGGCTTCCAGAAGCCACCGGCGCTCCCTGGTGCGCGGTCCCGCCCACATTCGGAGCCAGCAATGACCGCTCTAGGCTCTCCCGCCTGCCTCTTCCACTTTGGGGAACACCTCTGATTACACTGGGCCCATCCAGACAATCCACCGTAATCTCCCCAATAAAGGCCCACACCTTTAATCACACCTGCCAGGTCCCGTAACACAGAGGTGCCAGGGACCGGGGCCTGGGATCTCCAGGCCCGCTGATCGGCCACCCACAAGCTCTGTCCCTCCAGCCTCAGTGAGGGCTTTGTCCGCAGGCTGGCTCCTCTCACAGACATGAAACGGCAATGACAGTAGAAACGAGGGTCCCGTCCGGATGTACCTTCTAGAAAAAGAAAAGGGGGAGCCACCTCTTTCTTGCATCTCTTCCTTAGAAGGAAAAGGAAGCTTTGCCAGGGGCCCAAGAACGGATTCTCCTTCGTGTTTCATCGTCTAGGACGGCTCACCTGCCCGTTATCAGTCCAACTTTTGACAAGGAGAGAGGGTTGGCTGTAACTGGGATAGACTAATAATTTGGGATGGCTGTCAGAGTCAGCCGTCAAATCCACTGTCATGTGGTAAATGGATGTCTTACGTGCCGCTCCGCTCACGTCGGCCCTGTGGGGTGGATACTACACATGTTTTACCAAGAAAACCGAGGCTCGGTTTGAATTTTACTGTCTCTTCCGGTTACAGATACTTTTGTACACACTGTTGTATACAGAGTTATACACAGAGATGTAAATGTAGGCGGGCGGGCTCTTAAGGACAAGAGAACTGGGTTGAAATCTATTGTTTTCTACCAAAAGAAAGCCTTTTTTAAAAAAAAAAATTTTTTTTTTTTTTTAAATTTTTTTTTTTTTTCAACGTTTTTTTATTTTATTTTTGGGACAGAGAGAGACAGAGCATGAACGGGGGAGGGGCAGAGAGAGAAGGAGACACAGAATCGGAAAGAGGCTCCAGGCTCCGAGCTGTCAGCCCAGAGCCTGACGCGGGGCTTGAACTCACGGACCGCGAGATCGTGACCTGACTGAAGTCGGACGCTTAACCGACTGTGCCACCCAGGCGCCCCAAAAAAAAAAAAATTTTTAATGTTTGTTTATTTTTTAGAGAGAGAGAGACAGAGACAGAGCGTGAGCAGGGGAGGGGCAGAGAGAGAGGGAGACACGGAATCCAAAGCAGGCTCCAGGCTTCGAGCTGTCGGCACAGAGCCCGACATGGGGGGCTCGAACCCACAAACTGTGAGATCGTGACCTGAGCCGAATCAGATGCTCAACCAACTGAGCCACCCAGGTGCCCCTATTTTATTTTTTAGAGAGAGACAGAGTATGAGCAGGGGAGGGTCAGAGAGAGAGGGAGACACGGAATCCGAAGCAGGCTCCAGGCTCCGAGCTGTCAGCACAGAGCCCGACGCGGGGCTCGGACCCACAAACTGTGAGATCGCGACGTGAGCCGAATCAGACACTCAACCAAATGAGCCACCCAGGTGGCCCTAAAAGAAGGCCTTTTGACGCTAGGCAGTGCTATCAACAGCCATGACTCTGGGAAGCCGGCCTTACAGCTTCCTAGAGGACACGAGAGGTCCCACCTTTCGGTCTGTGGTCATGCTCTCGCTCCTCAGGGGCCGTCAGAAGGCCAGCAGACCCCGAGCCGTGGGAGCCTGCCTCAGTGGCGGCTCACAGGCCCGCTCTCCCAGATGGACGCACTGACACTCGAGGAAAGGAATCGCTGATGCAAAGCGCCAGAAGTCTGAATTTTCTGGGCGTATCAGTCAAGGCCTGATCAGGAGACATGTACCATAGCAGTTCTCTTAACGGCGAGAGTTTAACATAGATGACCGTTAACAAGATAGAAAGCTGTGGACTAGGGTGGCCGAAAGGGTGGACAGAAAACCCTGCGGTATCGTGGAAGCTGTACAGGGAGCAAAAAGAATCCATAAGAAGCCGGGAGGGGCAGCTGGCTGGCTCAACCGGCGGTGGAGCACGCAACTCTTGATCTCAGGGTCGTGAGTTCGAGCCCCACGTTGGGTGCAAAGATTACTTAAAAATAAAAATCTTAAAAAAAAAAAAAATTAGAAGCCTGGAGGTGGGCGCTGTGGAAAAGGAAACTCAGCCTTCTGAGGAAAAGGTATTTCTCTGCTGGAGCTGGTTTCGGGAAGGCACCCGGTGAGGCAGACCCTGCACGTGCTGGGAAACTGCCCGTGGGGTCCAGCTGCTGCAGGGATGGGGCAGCGTGTGACCCAGGCAGGTGGGAAGCAGGGGGAAGGTACGCGTCCCTTTTCGTCCTCGGCCTCTGGCCTTGCCACGTCCTTCCAGTGCTCCAGCCGGCTCCACAGAAGGTGCCGGCAAGGTGGAAATGTGGCCTGCAGGGTGCCAGCCACAGCATAGCAGGTGGGGGGCATCAAGGGGGGCCTGGAGCTGAGAGGTCGTGGCTTAATAAGGAGCACAGGACGGGCGCCCGAGTGGCTCAGCCGGTTAAGCGTTCAACTCTAGATTTTGGCTCAGGTCACGATCTCACAGTTCATGGCTTTGAGCCCTGCATCAGGCTCTGTGCTGATGGCTCAGAGCCTGGAGCCTGCTTCGGATTCTGTGTCTCCCTCTCTCTCTGCCCCTCCCCAGCTCGCACTCTCTCAAAAATAAATAAACATTAAAAAAAAAAAACTCAGCAGCTATAAGGTGATTATCGAAAAGAGCAGGTGCTTTAGAAAGAGATTTTCCACGGCGCTCCTGTAAATAGAAAGGTGTGCTGAGGGATTTAAATTATGGCCTGCGATTCTGATCTCTCCATTAGGATATGCAATTATTTTAGGAACACAGCCACGACACCAGGCAAGTGTTTATGCTTATATTGCAAGCCTACTGCTCCGTCTGACCCTTAATCGCATCTCAAAGTCAGGTGCGCGTCTTACACAGAGTGGGCTGAACAAGTGTCTGCTGAACAACCTCTTAGATTGGTGCGAAAGGCCACGAGAAGGAAAGAGAAGCATTGAAACACGAAATCAAACTGTGATCGCTAGTCTCCAGCACTTGTTAAGCAAAACACTGAAATTCCTGGAGGGCCCCGTGTGATGAACAATGTCAAGTGTGTGTCGTAAGTGAAGAGTGTCAGAAGCGGGCACAGAATAAACGTTCCAAGCCCGAGGAGCGGCCAGACCCGGGGACCAGGCTCGGGACTTTAAGTGCCCTGTGATGCCAATCTCCGCCTCTTGAATGCACGTTTTTGGGCACGCCTCTGAGCTGTTTCAGGTTTTAATGTATTCTCCGCCATGAAGCTATTCAGAATTATTCAATTATTCTCCCCTAAGTCATCCAAGTTTTCTCTCTGTTCTCACCAAAAACAGTTCCTTGGTAACAGGCAGAGGATTATTGCTTCGGGTGTGTGTGTGTGTGTGTGTGTGTGTGTGTGTGTGTGTGTGTGTGTGTGTTTTCCAAACCAGAGAAATGTCAGGCATGTTCTTTTCAGAGTGATTTAAACAGCTCTAGCGTTACAACTACACAGAAAGAACAAAGATGCTAAAGTATCAATCATCCTGCCCCGTCGTCCCCTGGGAGTAGCTGCAAACAGGCAACGGGATGCTGCCTGCTGGCTTCGGGGCTCCAGCTCCGCCTGGGTAGCTTACAAACACTCCCTCTTCCCGAACACATGGAGCAAAATCGGGCAAGAATCTGCCTCGGTGTGAACCCCGACTGGCCAATCAAAACCAGAAAAGTTCCAAGTTCAGGGACTAAGCCCCGAAGTGAACCGAGCGTGGTGAAAAGGAAATTGTGCGTGCTGCAGAAATTTATACCCTGAGAGCAGCCGTATCACAGGTGTGCGGGATCACCTGGAGGGACGGGACTTTCAGGAGGGCGAGTTCAAACGTTTCTTCAAGCGGCACGCCTGTCATCACGGGGTCCTCGAGACCCAACGGCGCTCCACGGGGTCTGGGCGCGCCGCGGGAGGAGGACTCACGGGGCTTAACCTGGGGCACTCACTGGGCTAAGCTCTGCGTCTGCATGATCCTATTTGGGGTAATCCTCACAGCCCATAAGGTAGGTGTTATCACCCCACCGTCTACATATGGGGAAGGAGCCTTGGAAAGATTAAGGAAATTGCTCTCGGTCACGCGGCTAGAGGACGGGGCCAGGGAGGGGGTGGGGGTGGGGGGTCGGCTCCAATTCCAAAGCCTTTGTTCTTAAACACCATACTACTCAGTACGCTTCCCCCGTTTCATAGAAAAGGGTAAAAAAAAAAAAAAAACACCTGGGAAAATTAGAAGAAATATTAAAATGTGAACAGGTACAGGTTGGGCAGGACGGTCTTGGAAAATACGTCGTGGGGCGCCGACTTCTAGAGTGGACGAAATTCATTAATTGCCTTCGGAGATAGATTAAGGAGGGTTTCCAAGACGAAAGGCATTTTGGCTGCTGGGAAGGACCAACATTTTGAATGGTTCAACAACACAACGAAGAAATAAGCAGTGGGTTGGGGGGGGTGTGCGTGGGGGGGGGGGGGGGGACGTCGGCTACGTCTTCCAATTCTGCGTAAAACACGAAAAACTCAAGGAGTATATTACAGATTCCCAGCCGGTTTCATCCTAAAAGGAAGAGTGATAGTCAATTCCCACGCTTGTTTCCAACAACAAAGGGACACAGACCTGTGTCCAAAATGCCCTTGTCCCTCCTCCCTCAGCCCGACAGGCTGAACCGGGACCGTGGTGGTGGCCCAGCGGCTCCAGAAGAACCAACAGGATCTCAGTTCCACAAAACATCACCAACCACCTACGGAGCACAAGAGGTCGAGAGGACGCTCACAACAGTCACTAGCGTGTGAGAGAGTGTGCCCTTTATACGTTTTATCGCTTTTCATCCTCGCAAAAGCCCTGTCGGGTGGGTGCTTTGTCGTCCTACTCTATGTTTTTTTCAACTTTATTCATTTATTTTGAGAGAGAGAGACAGAGCACAAGTGGAGGAGGGGCAGAGAGAGAGGGAGAAAGAGAATCCCAAGCAAGCTCTGTACTGCCAGCGCAGAGCCCGACACGGGGCTCGAACTCACGAAACCGTGAGGTCATGACCTGAGCCGCAATCGAGAGTCGGCCGCTTAACGGACTGAGCCACCCAGGCGCCCCTGTCGTCCTACTTTAAAAGCGAGATGGCTGTGCCGTACAGAGGAGTTAAGGAATCTGCCGGAGTCTCGGGCTTCGTCACTAAGGCCACCCTGCAGGCGTTGTGGGGCGACACCTGCCCTTCCCCTTTGGCAATACTGTAGAGAAAGACGTTCCCCCGCCTCCTCCAGGGGGAAGGGGCAGAGCCAACACCCATCCACTCCCTCCCGCGCTGACAACACAGTAACTGGAGGAAATCGGTGACAATGATCCTTCTCTCCTCCTTGAGAAGGAGGAAGTGTGCTCTGTTCATCCTGGGGGGAGGGTTTCCTGGAGAAGGGCTCACTCAGGAAGGGGAAGATGAAACGTGGAAGAGGAGGCGTCCCAAACCACGACTTCCACGTGTTCCTACTTCCCGGAAATGCAGGACCTCCCTCTCCCCCGAGAAGGGGGGAAAGCCGTGGTGCTCCCCCCACTCCACAGAGCCGCTCATGGGACGGGAAGCCTCCAGGAACAGACGCCAGGCTGCAGAGTCTGGGGCCACCTGCTTGGACCCTCCCTGTCGTTCCCGTCTTGTCCAAGGGCCCTTATCCAACACGGCAGTGACTGTCCCTCGCTATTTTAACAAACGTTAACTGAGAACGGATCTTGAGTGGACGTTAGTTACAGGAAGACACTTCTCCATGGAAAGGAACTGGGTGGGTCAGTCAGCTGAGGATCTGACTTCGGCTCAGGTCATGATCTCGTGGTTCGTGAGTTCAAGCCCGGAGTCGGGCTCTGCGCTGACAGCTTGGAGCCTGGAGCCTGCTTCGGATTCTCTGTCTCCTTCTCGCTCTGCCCTTCCCCTGCTCGCACTCTGTCTCTCTCTCGAAAATAAAATAAACATAAAAAAACAGTTTTGAAGGTAAAAAAAAAAAAAGCAGAAAAGCTAATCCTTAAGGAAAACCATCCTATTTCCAACTGAGCTGAGAGAGTTGGGTTCTGTAAATGGTTTCTTGTGGGGAAGTTCACGGGTCTCCAGATAAAAATCTGCCCATTTAATCTTTCCCTCAATTACTTGGATAATAGTAAGAATTACCAATGAAGTGTGAACTTCTTCAAAGGATAAAACCATAAAGTCTCGTTTTCTTTTTTTATTTTAATTTATTTTAATTTTTTTTTTAACGTTTATTTATTTTTGAGACAGAGAGAGACCGAGCATAAATGGGGGAGGGGCAGAGAGAGAGGGAGACACAGAATCGGAAGCAGGCTCCAGGCTCTGAGCTGTCAGCACAGAGCCCGACGCGGGGCTCGAACTCATGGACCGTGAGATCATGACCTGAGCCGAAGTCGGACGCTCAACCGACCGAGCCACCCAGGCGCCCCTCGTTTTCTTTTTTTAAAGTAAAAGGGGTGTGATGTGAAGATACAGTGTGCAGGTCGCTGGTGCTATAAAATAGAGCAAATAATCATTTCTGTCGGGCCTGGGGTTTTTATTCTCATTTCCCAGAGTCCTGAAAAGAACCCTTTCTACCTGCTGACAGGTTCCAGTTGTTTTTGAACACGCTCTCACAGGATAACAGTTTTGAAACATAGAAAGCCCTAAAACATACAACTCCCATAATAACACACATTTAAGTATAAAAGGTAAAGGTGAAAACACAATGTTGCATGTTTTTATCCTGGCTACTAAGAAAGCTGTGGTTAGAAATCAGGTGGGATATTCTGGTTCCATTTCAAGGGTTTACAAACATCTTTCGAAACAGTTAGATATGGGTCAAGCTTGCGCTCCATGAACGCACGTCCCATGGGACCTGTCGATTTCTGACTCTAGACACCCAACACATTTCAAATGCTTAAAACGGGCCCGATGTGTGGTGGACCCGAAGCAGATGCACCACCTGGTTCCCCCGTCAAGGAAGGACTTTTTGCCCCAGCTCCTTGGGGTGCTGTGAGCAGCTGGCCTTCAGCCATCAGCCTCCTGAGGGATTGTCGCCAGGGCACACAGCCGTCTCGCACAAGGATGTGTTCTTCCCAGGGTGTTCTACGTCCGTGGGGGTGCTCGAGATGGGGGTACAAAGGCTCGGCCCTGTGAATCCAACATGGCTACTGACAGGTGATTTGGGCTCCAGAGCCTCCCAATGGCATTGGGTGAGGTTGTCTTCAAGCTCAGCTTCTCTCTCTGCCCATCCTGCTTACGTGGCCTCCCTCTCCCAGGAAGCTGGTCCCAGAGGTACTCCCTAGTCAACACCCTACACACCAAACTCCCTCCTGAGAACCTGGCTTGAGCCCACCCCGAGCCAGTGCTCTCCACCCATCCTGCATCTAGGGCAACGTGCTGCATGTGGACACTGATGGAGAGGACGTGGGCAGAGCGATGGTGGCCAGGCTCCGACTGGGCTGGCTCCTGCTTCTGGCACTGCTCCTACCCATGCAGATTTATTCAAACCAAACAACTGTTTAACACTTTCCAGCACCTCCTTCCAGAATACCTCGTCTGCCCTAAGTCCAGCTAATGCCACCACCATGGCAACTGGCGGTGCTCTGCGAGTCAAAAGCCAGTCTCTTCGCGATCTCATTCTCCCTTCTACATCTCTACTGTTAAGAGACTCAGGCCAAGAAGCATCTGTCCTGCCCCATCTTCTAGGCCCAATCCAAACGCCCCGTCTTCTAGACCCAATCCAAACACCCTCTAGACATCCAGCGTGACAAGGGAAAAACAGGTCTTCGCTGAATCTGCTAATTCGACGTGATATTTTCTTGACACAGAAAATGTTGTCCCAGATTTGATTGGCTTGAAGAACGTGTGAAACATTTGACCAGATGATGTCTGTTAACTTTACCGGCGTTTCATATACAAGAAAACGAGACAACATCCAAGATCAATTAAGAGATGATTTCTTTAAACGTAGCTTAAGACGTGTGGACACGTAAAATTCTACCTTGAACGTGAGAAAGGATTTTAGATCCTACCCACATCTGAAGGATGGGATATGAACTGGTTCAGCTTTCATTTGGTTCATTAAATCTTTAAGGCCATAAAACAGACAATACAAAAAGCTTCCATGATTCTATATACATGTACATTAGAAGGAATTTCCAATGGAAATCCTCAATGCGCTGTTTAATGACATAGGTACTCTGGATAAATTTTTCCACTGTTCAGCTATCGCTGTTTCTTGGGAACTGAACACTTTCCTCTGAGGCTTTGGATTTGACCTTGCATTTTATTTTTTTGTATAGTAACTGACATGTGTCAGGGGAATGATGGATTGGCATCTACCCTCAACTGACGCCTAATGGGTAAATCTTGCTTATGTATACTTTATCACCTATTCCAAATCAAAACGAGTGCCAGATTATTTAACTAAACTGATGACAGAGAGTAGAAGTACGCTGACCTCAACTAATTTCAAAATGCTTTTTGTTTCTACGTATGTTGAACACTTTTTACAATCTTTAAATATTTATTTATTTGGAGGGAGAGAGAAAAAGCATGCACATATGTGGGAGGGGAGGGGCAGAGAGAGAGAGGGAGAGAGAGAATCCCAAGCAGGCTCTCCAATGTCAACGCAGAGCCTGATGGCGGACTCGATCTCACGAACCGTGAGATCGTGACCTGAGCCGAAATGGAGAGTCAGACGCTTAACTGGCTGAGCACCGAGGTGCCCCATTTTTTACAATTTAAAAAATGATCCGTTTTGAAGGCAAAATTGACAAATCTTCCAATTAAAAAGGCAAAATATGTGCGGGAACCAAAATCATAAATCAAGTAGTTGAAATGTGAAGACTGAAAGCTTACTAATGTTGAAGGCAGAAAAACTCTTATACTCTTTCTGTAAACACTTTTTTTTTTTTTTAAACTCTGAATCAGAATAGCCATATTTGGAACACTCTCTGTTCTCAGTCAATATATTTAGATAGTTAGGACCTGGTCCTGAGCCTAATCTGGGCTTGACTCTGGAAAGCAAATCTTTCACAGCTGCCTCGATGCATGGAAAGGTTTTTGAAAACAGACAGGACTTTTGTTTGCATGGTCATGCGCCAGTGCTCAGGTATTCCGATATCTAACATGGCCACGGCGGTCTTGATAACCAAAGTCTTTTTTTCTCCATCTTTAGAAAAAATACGGCATCGGAACAACAGATCACAAGCTACTGTGTGTGTGAACGAACATTCCTTTTTGTGTCATGCCTGAACGCAGCCCATCCATTTTGGATTGTCTATTGTGTTTGCGTATTTATGCTTTGATTCATAGAAATGTCTCATGTTATGGAATTGATTTCCCTGGCACATGGGCTGTAAATGAAAAGAAACGGTAGAAAGAGCAAAACAATGAATAAAAATAGAAATAAATTAAACTCCCTCCTGAGTCTTCTCCCAAGAGAATCCAACATGTGACTCAATGCCTTTATGGATAAGAAAAGGACATGTGAGGGCGCATGGGTGGCTCAGCTGGTTAAGCATCTGGCTCCTAATCTCAGCTCAGGTCATGATCTCATGGTTCATGAGTTTGAGCCACATCAGGCTCCATGCTAACAGTGCAGAGCCTGCTTGGAATTCTCTCTCTCTCTCTTTCTCTCTCTCTGTCGCTCCTCCTCTTCCCTCTCTTTCTAAGTAAATAAATAAACTTAAAAAAAAAAAAAAGAGAGAAGACACTTGACTTTCAAGGTAAGAGTCACAAGTTAAGCAAGGATGCGGAAACAAAATTTCCCTTCCCCTCTTGGCAATCTTCCCCGTCTGTGCGACCCACGTGGTGTTAGTTATTCCAACCAGATAAAGGAGCGAACAGGACTCTCAGTGAGGAAGTTGAGGAACCTGGCCAGCCCACAGTGCCCTTTGAGAAGGAGAATAGTATTGTCACCTGGTACTTTCACGTACTGTGAACTCCTAGACTATGAAATATACTCCATTCCAAATGTAAGCGTAAGCCCACACCTGCCCGTCTCTTCCCCGCCCCCCCCCCCCCAGACACACACATGCACTGTCTTTTCCTCTTCCTTCGCAGGGGAAGGCCCTGCAGTAGGAGGCCTGACTACAGCAGTAGGAGTCAGGCTATACATACACAAGTACACAGAAAGATGAAAAAACGATACAATCATCTCATTATTTTACGCCCCAAACCACTACTTAAAGCCTGATCTCTTCACGAGCCCACCCAAAACACATCTCCCATAAGACACAATGACTTACTTCTTCCTAGGTCTTCTGCCCATTTCTGGCAAAAGCATGTATAAGAGAAAGTATTATTTTTGAAAACAAAGCAAAACAAAAATGGCTACTCTTATACCCTTTGACTGAAAACAGTAAGTGAATACTCATCTCACCTCCACCCCCAGTGACTGGCCAGGCTTGGAAGGCGTGAAATGGCACAAATCCAACATGAGTTAGGAGTGAATCCTAAGGGTCCCTTCTATATACAGAGCCTCAAATTTTCTTCCCCGAATGACTCCAAGGGACGCAGAGGCACAATGGGATCTCCTGAAGTTCACTTATTCGAAAGTACAGACACTCAGGAGGTACATATACTCAATGTATTCAAGGGATGGTTATAAACATACTCTAAACAACGAGCTGTTAGTTCTTTAGTACTAACCTGTGTTTATGGATTTCAAACCAACCAAACTGGCTGGCAGAATTATTTCACGTGTGTACCGATCCGGTTCCTACACTACCACTTAAAATGGTTAAAACGGTTTTAAGTAATACTAGAAATCAAATGAAAAGTCTCTAAAGATTTCTCTCTCTTGGCAGGACTGGCCAGATGGAAAGAGAGCATCGTGTCTCACCCCAAAATGAATGGTCAAGACCCGGCACCTTCCTGCTCAAGCTCCTTTAAGGACTGTAAGTCGGCTAAAACCAGCACTCGGCCCTCCCATTCCTTTCTTACGTTGTCTTTCCCTGCCTGAACACCTGCTTCTGATCAGACCACTTCCTTCCTACTGCTGTGGGTCTTGTTACCAAAGTTCTTCATCTTTTTCACCTCCCCATATCCTCAACAACCTCCACTTAGGAACGCACATTCTCTGAGGGCCCTAAAGAGACGCCGAACTCAGCTCGAGACCCTCGGGGATGGAACTGGACGTGTAATATCCCAGAAAACATGGGGAAGGGCTCACGTTTGTCTTCAGTCTTGCGCTTTCTGTCTGTGCCCCTATTTTCAGAAGAGCACACCCTACTTCTCTCATTCTTCCACAAATCCTCCGATCACAGACAGACGCACTAGGACGGATAAATCATACTCGGGGGCGGCCTCTTTGCGAAAAAGAGTCGACACAGCAAGGCGTAAGCGCTTTTCTTAGAAAAGCCTACTTTGGGGCGCCTGGGTGGCGCAGTCGGTTAAGCGTCCGACTTCAGCCAGGTCACGATCTCGCGGTCCGTGAGTTCGAGCCCCGCGTCAGGCTCTGGGTTGATGGCTCGGAGCCTGGAGCCTGTTTCCGATTCTGTGTCTCCCTCTCTCTCTGACCTTCCCCCGTTCATGCTCTGTCTCTCTCTGTCCCAAAAATAAATAAAAAACGTTGAAAAAAAATTAAAAAAAAAGAAAAGCCTACTTTACAAAGTTGGCTCTTGGCTCGCGTTTGGAAAGCTGGATTTTCAGAGGGTTCCCACCATTAACTGATAACGAGTGCTCATCTCTGTTCCTAAACTGTATAAATAATACGGTTTGTGCTGAACACCTGCTTTCCTTCCGGGAGTCTGAAACTGTGGAACGAGCCAAGTAGAGAGGGCCTTCGTGACCAATACCCTCCAAAAACGCGGGGCCCTGAGTCTCTAGCGAGCTTCCTGGTTGGCAACACTTGGAGATGCCGTCACAACTCACTGTTGGGCTGTTCACGCAAATGCTGTGTGAGTTCACTGGAAGGGGCCGGTTAAAAGCTCACGCCTGTTGTCCCTGGACTTCGCCCCGTGCACCTTTTTTCCCTGACCGTCCTTTGTGTTTTTTCACTGTGATAAATCGTAACTGTGGGCATAACCGGAGTCAATTCTCGTTATTCGTGGTAGTTTTATAAAGTCATCATGAACGCTCACTTAGCAGATACTGAACCACTGTTCCTAAAGGACACGTCTGTGTGCATGTTGCGTGGACATTAGACAAGTACCCCGGCCCCCACGCTTTTTCGAAAGTTCGCATTATGCCCCTCCGCCTTTACGAAAGGCCTACACGAGTACTCGTTTTCGCTAACCAAAAGAAATCCAAAGAAGATTTTTCCCTTTTACAAAAAAAAAAAAAGCAAAAATTGCATTGAGCGTTTGTTTTGCAGCGAGCCATTACAGAGGCGGCCCGCACCGGATGTAGCGCAAGTGACCTCCCCAGGCTCCTTCCCCAGGAAACAATTACACTCAGCATCCCAGCATTACACCGCCACACTCAGGAACCGTGCTCTGTGAACATCTGTGTTTTATCTGGATTCGCTCTGTGCATCCGTTAGCAAGATGTGTCCTAAGGTATCAGAAAAGCCTAAAGATTGTTATTTTTTGGGTCTGGGAAGGCTCAAAATTGTTTTCAGGTAAATTAATGATAACTGTTTCTTTGCTCTATGCCATTTCGGCTTATGGAAGATATCACAGGAATGCTCTAATTTTGGATAGTGAAGGGTACATGTGTGTGTAAGAGAGAGAGAGAGAGAGAGAGAGAGAGATCTCACACAGATTGTATCTTAAATCCTAAAAACAACTCATCCTGGTAGATTCTATTTCTTTAGTTTTCAAAAGAAAAACGAAGTTCACAAGTGTTCTGTGACTTGCCTGAGGCCACCCTCCCAACAGGGCTCAGAGTGGGGGTTCCAATCCCGTCCACCTGGCCCCAGAGCTGGGGTCTCCATGCTCTGGTTATCTCTGCGTAAGAGGGAAAATGAAAAGGCAGAGCATCGCCTGCTTTGACCTTGGCTGAGAAGGTAGCCATTGGATGCCTCAAAGTTCTCAACTCTTCACCCACGTCTGTGAGGACCTGCGAAAGCACCGTGAGCACGGATTTGGGGGTTATAAACAAATTTTAGTGAGCAGGCACGTATATGCTGAGTCCTGTGAGTCCTTCCAGCACATCAGTGAAACCACAGTGGTCCTGGGGACCCCCGACGCAGCCTCCAAGGAGCGCCCCAGGTTCCCCCTTCCTGCAAAAGCGCCAAGGAGCAGTAACAGTGTTATCACTGGGCTCAAGTGGTTGGACGGGGAGCTTCTAGCTTGACCTCTTTCCATCTGCGATTGCTTTGGCCTTTCCTCTCTTTGATCTCTCACTTTGGCTTGCTTTCCTGTCATCCGTTCTCCAGTTCAGCTGCTACGGTTGGCCTCACAGCCTCCCTCTTGGAAGTCAAGGAGGAGCTGTGGTAAAGCCTGGGGAGAGGAAGCCTGATGAATCACCCAGGCCAGCTACCCTAGGGCCTGAGGATAAATGCCCTTTCCCTTGACAACTGTTTCCACAGCTCTTCCTTTGGAAAATTCTTGCCACTCTCTCTCATTAGACGGCCTCTCAGACTGGCTTCGTGGCCAGGGTAGAGGCCAAGGGGTGGACCTGGAAGGAAGGGATAAAGGAGGCCCTAGACCAGATGGGCAAATAAAAGCTTGGGACCCAAAACGCATCCAACCCAGTTCATCATCAGAGTTAAAGCTAGTTGATAAACACCACTCATGCGTGTGTCTGGGTATCTTTTTTGCAGAGTCAGCAAATTCAAAGAATCTGGGTTTCCCCGCGTGACCAAAGATTTCATCGACCACGCCTATGCAATGCAGCCTCGATAAGAACTCCCCAGCGATGAGGTTTGGGGAGCTTCTTGGCTGGTGAACACTCTGATGTGCTAGGAGGGTGATGTGCCCGGAGAAGGTATGAAAGCTCTGTGGGCACCCCCACCCCAAGACCTTGCCCTGTGGGCCTCTTCCGTTTGGCCTTCCCGAGTTGCACCCTTTATAAAAAACTGGGACCGTAAGTATAGCCTTTTCCTGAGTTCTGTGAGTGCTTCTAGCAAACTACTGGATCCCAGAGGGGTGTCGTGGGAACCCTGTGTTTGCAGCCAGTGGGGCATAAAGACCTCAGGATACTCAGGACTTGAAGCTGGTATCCAAGGTGAGGGCAGTCACGAGACTGAGCCCCTAAACCTGCAGACTCTGACATTATCTCCAGGTAAATAGTGTCATAACTGAATTAAATTATCGGACACCCAGTTGGTATCAATTATTGTTGGAACAACACACGTGCTCTCACTAGGTCACTCACTCTTTCTCTCTCTCCCTCTGTCCTCCTGTTCCAGACCCCATGACTATAAACTAGCCCCTCCCTAGAGATGAGTAACAAACGCCCCGATAAAGAACTGATCTTACTTCCACGGAGTATTTAATGCCCTAAGTGCATGGAAAAGAATCACCTTGTCTAATTGTCTTTTCTTTTGGAATATTCATCTATAAACACAGCAGGGAGAACTTGGGGGTGTCACTCAAATCACAGAAGCCCTAGAAAATGGCTTTCACAGACCGCATTAAAAACTTGTTTAATTGAAGCTTCCGGAACACTAGTTGTTTCAGCAAGACGATTTCTACACATAGTGTGACCTCGTACACGATATAAAAGAGAGACTCTGAGCTCAAGACACTAGAGTAAACATACATGCTGCCCCCTTTCTTCCCAAGAGCACAATGAAAGGCCAGTAAAAATATTTTTTGAAAGAATAAATCCATGGTGGCACTGAAAACACAGAGCGCTATCAGTGAATGAGTCATTTTAAAGGCTTTCTCCTAAAAAGAAGATAGTTGGGACTGTGTTGACGAATCAGCCAAAACTGAGGGTGGGGGGTGGCGGGTGGCAGGCAACCTGAAATACATCATCAGAGCTACAGATAGGAGCTCTTTCTTCCTGCTAGAACCCTGGAGAGACTCCAAGCTCGGAGTGAGTCAATGGCTATCGGGAGCCAAAGAATGGCCTACAAAGAAGTGGCTGTCGGGCAGGAATCGGGGCATCTGAGGGGAGAATTGTCTACAGAAAAGCTGAGCCCGTTGGCTCTTAGGTTTGTCCTGTGTAAACCACAGTCTGCAGTGTTGGGTCCCAGCTGGAGCTCCCAGAACAGCTCTCTCTAGAGAGGAACGTTTGCCTGAGGAGTACCCATGGTGTTGGTGTCCCCCCTCTGCCCTCAAAGGTTAAAGTTCTCCTTACCTTAGTAATTTGGGGATAAAGGGTTACAGCAAAGGGTCCTGGTTCTCTTTTAGCTGACCGCGTACCCTACAGGGAACCCCGCCTACTGGTATACCCCTCCCATTTATTTTATTTTTTTTTTTTTTAATTTTTTTTTTCCAACGTTTTTTATTTATTTTTGGGACAGAGAGAGACAGAGCATGAACGGGGGAGGGGCAGAGAGAGAGGGAGACACAGAATCGGAAACAGGCTCCAGGCTCCGAGCCATCAGCCCGGAGCCTGACGCGGGGCTCGAACTCACGGACCGCGAGATCGTGACCTGGCTGAAGTCGGACGCTTAACCGACTGCGCCACCCAGGCGCCCCTATACCCCTCCCATTTAAACACAGTGCATAGCTAATCCCCCCACTCAACAAAAGCGGGGTGGTTTTTTTTTTTTTTTTTTTTGGTAAATAAACCCACCTAAGTACAAAGAAAGCCTATGTTAGCTACCCATACTCATTGACCTGGCCCTTAATTCGTTAATATGCCGTCAATAAGGAATTCCGTGCGATGGGTGCTGGTCTGCTGGGGTTGCCGCGATGAAGTACCAAGACCGGGTGTCCCGAACAGCAGAAACTTAGCGTCTCACAGTTCTACAGGCTTTGGAAGTACAAGATGAAGGTGTTGACAGGGCTGATGTCTCCTGAGGCCTCTCTCCTTCGCTTGCAGGTGACCACCTTCTCCCTGAGTCTTCTTCACGTGGCGGTCCCTTCCTGGGTGTGTCTGCGTCCTCATTTCCTCTTATCACAGAACATCGATCACAGGGGATGGGGACCCATCCTAATGACTTCATTTCGGCTCAAACACCTCTCCAAAGACCAGAGTTCCAATTACAGTCACATTCTCAGGCTCCGGGAGTTAGGACGTCAACATAGGGGTTTTGAGGGGACGCAATTCAGCCCGCGACAGCGTGAAAGCCGAAGACGGAGATCGATAAACCAAAACTCACTCGGACGAAACAGAAAGGATGCGGGGAGCAAAAGGAAAAAAATTTTAAGTTCTCACTGGTGTACCATTCGAAGGTGTCAAAGATTTTGCCACCTTAAAAACACACTTTTGTGGAAAAAAGGCAACGGTGGGCATTAAAGCGTATTGAGTGTTTCAAAAGTCTATTTCTCAAAAATTAGAAAGGAAAAAGAAAAAAAACGCAACCAGAAGAGCTGAGCGACAGAATGGCTACCACAATTTTAACAGAAATCAGTAAAATATGCTAGTAAATCCGAATAAAATACTGACTGTAGGAAAAAAGAAGTGGGGGAGGGGGAGCAGCTTCTGTTGAAAACAGCTTGAAAGATGAGGACTTTGAAGGAAAGTGTAAGCATTCTCAACTTGATTTATTCCGAGATATTTATTTGCTTTAGACTTTCTTAGAAAAAATGTAAACTTAGGTATGCACGTTAAAAATATAAGGGTGGCTGCGGCCCAAGGTGGGTGGCCTAACTGAGCATCTCATTCTTGGGTGGCAGGTGGGGGACATTGGCTTTCCCATAAAAGTGTCATTTCCCAGCTCCTGGCTTTACACGCAGGGCCCGCTTGTAGCCCCCCCTACAAGGCACAGGGCCCAGAGCCTCAATTCCCATCCGCACGCGCGGGGGTTTACACGCCGGTCCCCAAGGGACATATCTGGTTCAGCCACCTCTGAGGCCACGGGACATCCATTCCTCTCACCGCTAGGATAAGTGCCCTCATTTCTGACACCCAGGGGACTCCCTTGCTTGCTTTCAAGGTCAGCTAAGAAGTAGAAACCAATTTTAAAAAATGTTTCATCTAACGTTTCCGTGTGTTTGGAAGAGGAAGTGAGAGGCCTCCCCTATCAGCTCAGCCTGCCATTTTGACCCGGAAGTCTGTACTGTGAATAATAAAGCAGTTAACAACGGAAAACACTCTTACAGCATTTACTACGTGTGAGGCACTATTCTAAGAGCTTCACAAACAACGCTATAAAACAGGCACTGAAATCCCCATATTAGGGATGAGAAGGTCGGGAGAGGAGTAAGTAACTTGCTCAGGGTCACAGAGCTAATAAGTATCCGAGGCAGTTTGGCTCTTCACTGCTAAATACTATCCCCATGATACTCATTTGTGCCATTCAGCCAGTACCTTCTGCAACCCCCCACCCCCGCATCACTCAACCAGACATACTGGTAGGATTACACTTCCCGGCACATGATTAGCTCTGACCAATGAGTTGCGAAAGAAGTTGACCAGTCAAGGGGCGCCTGGGGCGGTTCAGTCGGTGAAGCGTCCGACTTCGGCTCAGGTCATGATCTCGCAGTCTGTGAGTTCGAGCCCCGAGTCGGGCTCTGTGCTGACAGCTGGGAGCCTGGAGCCTGCTTCGGATTCTGTGTCTCCCTCTCTCTCTCTGCCCCTCCCCTGCTCATGCTCTGTCTCTCTCTCTCTCTCAAAAATAAATAAACATTAAAAATAGTAATAATAAAAAAAATTTGACCAGTAACTTCTGGGCCAGAGCATTTAATTGTAGGAACAAGTCCCTCGAGATCTCGATCTCCAACACACCGTCCCGAAATGTCTGAAATGGTGATGACTCCATCAGCCAGGGATCTCAATGAACTATGCCCACCAATGATCTACAATGGACAGGCACTGAAAGATAAAAAATATAATAAGCATTCTCTAGTTGAGGCTGCTTATGTTTGAGGATTATTGTTCATAAAAATTAAGTTTATTATGTTAACATGTAATAGTTTGTTTTCGTTTTTAAAAGAATTAATCAATGTTTTTTAAAATGTCTCCTTTTAGGGGCGCCTGGGTGGCTCAGTCGGTTAAGCGTCCGACTTCAGCTCAGGTCACGATCTCGCGGTCCGTGAGTTCGAGCCCCACGTCAGGCTCTGGGCCGATGGCTCAGAGCCTGGAGCCTGCTTCCGATTCTGTGTCTCCCTCTCTCTCTGCCCCTCCCCCGTTCATGCTCTGTCTCTCTCTGTCCCAAAAATAAATAAACGTTAAAAAAAAAAAAAAATTAAATGTCTCCTTTTAATTTCAAATGCAGTTAGTACTGACAGAGTTAATCCACATAAACAAAAGCTCTAAGGAACTGTCAATAATTTTTAAGAATACAGGGGCACCTGGGTGGCTCAGTCGGTTGAGCGTCCGACTTTGGCTCAGGTCATGGTCTCGTAGTTCATGAGCTCGAGCCCCGCGTGGGGCTCTGTGCTGACAGCTCAGAGCCTGGAGCCTGCTTCGGATTCTATCTCTCTCTCTCTCTCTCTCTCCCCCTCTCCCCTGCTCATGCCCTGCCTCTCTCTGTCTCTCAAAAATAAATAAATGGTAAAAAAAAAAAAAAAAAAAAAAAA
This sequence comes from Panthera pardus, assembly GCF_024362965.1. Lineage (NCBI taxonomy): Eukaryota > Metazoa > Chordata > Mammalia > Carnivora > Felidae > Panthera > Panthera pardus. The sequence continues at coordinate 8,864,394 of NW_026526876.1, read as the reverse complement.
AAAGAATACAAAGGGGTCCTAGACCACAAAGTTGGACAATCGCTATACTAGGTAATGTCACCATAACCAAATGAAAGAAAGCCTAGGTAGTGATATTAATACCGATTAATAGGTCTAAAGGGCAAATGCATCAGAGATAAAGGCAGATATTTCCATAATGATAAAAAGACACAACCACCAAAAAAAAATAAAATAGCCCTGTACATATATATGCTTAAAAGCCTCTCCTTGAAATATATAAAATAAAAAACTGGCCAGGGGTGCCTGGGTGGTTCAGTCAGTTAAGTGTCTGACTTTTTGATTTCAGCTCAGGTCATGCTCTCACCCTCCCAGAGGAGATCGTGATGAGTGGAGAAGGACCAGTATGAGACAGGACATGATTCTCTGACCCCTCTGCAACTCAACGGGAAAATCAACAATTAAAAAAAAAGATGGTTTAACAACACCTGGAAATTTAGAAACAAGGAGTTAAAAAGGAAAACTGACAGCAATTATAAAATCTAATGGGCTCAATGGAATTAAAAATACTGAACGGCAGTATCTGTGGCCGTAGGACTGCTGTTTGCAGGAAGATGTACAAGCTTTTAGTAGATTTCCAACGAAGAAATAGTATAAATTATTCTGGAGCCGCAGCCCTGCCCAAAACTGCTGTGAACATAACCGTTTCCTGACTAGGACTGTTGATTGTGGCTAAAAGAAACCAGAGTCCCTCCCAGGAAAATATAAATTCTCTGTAATTTTCAGGGCTTACTAGGTGTTCACGCTGTGAACAGTCCTGGCTCCGGATCCTTGCACAACTTCATCCGGGTCCATGCACCTACATTACTCACTCTTTCCTGGCCACAAAAGTCTTCTTGGACTTCCAGGGTTCTCTCCCGCCTCCGGGGACCTCACATGGGATGTCCGGCCGCTCCCGGGATGCGGCAGCTGCCCGCAGCCAAGTCCGGCCCATCCCTGAGACCTCAGCCGCCACCTGGCCGTGGGGCTCTGTGTCATCCCGGCCACGGCGGCTGGCCTCTTCTCTGACAGCACTCACCATGATCAGAGAAGGTACCCTGATGTGGGCGAGTACTCGTTCAGTGTCTGTCTCCCCCCACCCAGACAGTAAGCGCAGTAAAAAAAAAAAAAAAAAAACAGAGGGGCGACCTGGTTTCTCAGTGCTGTTTTTCATGATACAAAGGCCCATGGTTGGAAAAACGAGCAAATGCCCCCACTGCAATATGTTGATTTCCTGTCCGCCAAAGCGGCCGAGTACTCTCGGTTCAGATGCGCGAACTACTATGAACACTGCAAAGGGCACAGACGCAGATTTATAGACCTGGCTCCCTTATTCTGAGCAAATTAAACAGACAAAATGACAGGAGTAAGTGGGAAGCTGGGCGATTCCCCATAACGGAGAGCACAAACCTGATGGATGGTCAGGGCACTGCCCGGTGGAGGTCGAAGGTCACCCCTACACGACCCCTGCCTGCCTTCCCCTCCGCCTGCTCTCCCTTCTCCTCTTCACCGGGCTCTCTGGATTCTGGGGACACTGGCCTTCTCGCACGTTCGTTCCTCAACGTGCTGTGCTCCTCTGCACATAAGGAGCTTTGCATATGCTGTTCCCTTTGTTTGACATGTTCTTTCCTTTAAATCTCAGTACAGTGGTCATTTCCTCAGGGAAGGCTTTCCTGGGCCTCCAACTGCATCAGGCTATTCTGTTGCCCTCGTGGTACCCTGTATGCTGCTTACCAGGGTCTCTAACTGGGGACCTGTGCGGTGATCTAATCTCAGCCTCCCGCACCAGGGCAGAAGCTCCATGAGGGCAGAAGCCGTGTCTTCAGCCATAGCTGGAGGCCCACATTCCAGCACAGACAGGAAGATGGCAGGCGGCTGGGGGTTGGGGGAGGGATGACCTCAGACTCCTTCCCACCCTCAGAATTTCCGAGATGGAAATAACCCACAAGTTTCTTTTCTTTTCTTCTTTCAACATTTATTCTTTTTTTTTTTTTTTTTTTTTTGAGAGACAGAGCATGAACGGGGGAGGGGCAGAGAGAGAGGGAGATGCAGAAACTGAAACAGGCTCCAGGCTCCGAGCTGTCAGCACAGAGCCCGATGCGGGGCTCGAACCCACGAACCGTGAGATCATGACCAGAGCTGAAGTTGGATGCTCAGCCAACTGAGTCACCCAGGTGCCCTACAAGTTGTTTTTTTTTTTTTATGAATGAAGTGCGGGCGTCAGAGCCCTGCTAATTAGCTGTGCTAATCCTAGCAGCTGGGCAAGTGCGCTGAATGAAATCCCAGTAAAGGAAACTTGAATCCAGGTTGGCACAGCCATTTACAGAAAACTGTTCCTGCACCTGACGTTTACGTGTCTGCATTCCAAAGCTGGGGGCGCGGGGAGTGGGGAGGGGTGTGAGATTCCCGTGTCGGTTCACAAAAGCCCGCTTGACGGGTGAAGCGCCCGATGCCACAGGGAAATGCTCACAGAGTCTGGACCCAGCTCTCCTGGGTCACAGCTCTGGGCGGTGGATCCCGCGTCCCACTGCTCACATCCCACCTGCCAAGCAGTGACAGGAACTCCCTGCACCTTGGGCCATTTTATATTTCCCTGGAAGGGGTGCCTGGGTGGCTCAGTCGGTCGAGCGTCCGACTTCGGCTCAGGTCATGATCTCGCGGTCTGTGGGTTCGAGCCCCGCGTCGGGCTCTGCGCTGACGGCTCAGAGCCTGGAACCTGCTTCCGATTCTGTGTCTCCCTCTCTCTCTGTCCCTCCTCTGCTCGTGCTCTCTCTCTCTCAAAAACAAATAAGTGTTCAAAACAACAACAACAACATTTTATATTACCCTGAAAAAAAAAAAAAAGGTGGTTTCTGCCTGTCTTGCTTCCCTCCAAGCGGGGGCCGGGGGTGGGGGGTGGGGAGCACCAGACAACATGGCTCCTACCACAGTCACGGCCTTCCAGGGTTACAGGCTCGCGCAGGCCTGGGAAGCATCCTTCCAGCTGGTCTCCCAACCCCACTGCTGGCCAGGAGGGCCGCATGGGCAGGGGGCACTTACTAAATCATAGAGTGCTGTACTAGGTCGAGGCGGAAAACCAGGTAAGTACTCTGTAGCCCTGGAACACAAAGAGTCTTCTTACGGCGGTGTTTCCCAAACGTCAGCTTTTCAAGTACCACCTTTAGAATTCTTTGCCATGTTCGTATTTCATCCACACCATATACGCTCAATGTTTTCCTTTGTATCAACTCGCTATTATGCTTTTATAATAATATATTATTACATAAATATTACGCTTATTATGGTACATATTATGCTTATTTTTCTGCTTATACAGTTTAATTGAATAAGGAAACTTTATATTGCTGTGAAATCACAGGTTTCGAATGTTAGCCGTTTTTATTTCTGTCACACGTTGAACTATGCAACTATTAAGATGTAAAGTGTTTCTCCACATATTTTCTAAAACCACCTTGCCTAATAACACGCTTTGGGAAATCCTCATCCTGAATACCCCACCAAAAATTCTGTCACCGAACTGTCCACGCATTTCATTAATACAAAACTAAATTCGATTATCAAAGTGCTAAATAAACGGTGTGGGAAGCTTCCGGTAGAGATCGCCTGGGGCACTGGCAATGCAAACTTCCTTCTGTGAAGGCTGCTTTGAAGAATTTCTTCAAGAGGAGCTACAAACACCTGGAAGGCTCAAAATATCAAAACGCATTTTTTAGCATAAGGGTGGTTAACCAGAATTTACTGACAACCGATTAAATAAAAACCACCGTTAATTCTTATATTAGCTGCCTGTTGCTGCGCTAACAAATTCTCACAAACTTAGGGGCTTAAAACGACATACATTCGAATTTCACGTCCATGTGAATTCCCAGTACGTATGAAACTAAATTTGATTTTCTCCTGCAAAACTGTCTCATGCCAATTCGATTTCCAGTCCAGGTGGAAGGATCTTGAAGGACAGATGAAAATTCTTCCTCCCCAACAGTACACACCACGTTTTCCAGCAGTCGATAGACATCTATGCATGTTCTTGAATAAAGCGTGATCTAAGACCCAGAAAAGAAACCACTCCCACCACCAACTCATTCCTTTACAGTCCTGGAGATCAGAAGTCCAAAGTCAGTTTCACTGGGCCGAAGTTATTGTCCCTCCAGGGGCTGCAGGGAAGAATTCATTTCCTGGCCTTTTCCAGCTTTTAGAGCTACGTTTCCTGTATCCCTTGGCTTATACCCTCTTCCTCCGTCTTCAAAGCCAGCAGAATAACATCTTTTCAGTCACTACCTTACCGTCTTCTTTCTCATATCTCTCTCTGCCTCCCTTTTATAAAGGACACTTGTGATATTTAGGACCCAACCACATAATCCAGGATGATCTTCCTGCCTCAATACCCTTAATTCCTTGACAAATCAGCAAAGTCCCCCCTGCCATTCCAGGGATCAGGATGTGCATATTTTGGGGGGGCCACTCTCCAGCCTACCACATTACCTTCCTAGACTTTCAACATGAAAATTGAGTTGAGGGGTTCTAAAGACCTTTGCGATGGCAATTCCCACCTTTGTGTGTCCTTCAATGACATTAGTCATACTATTAGTCTAGCTCTTTGAAAGGACACACCGGTCTCATCAACCTCAGTATTGACACTATGAAGGCAGTTTCCCTCCTTTGTCACTTTGGTTTCTTTTAGAAAACAAGGAAGTGCTCAGAGATTAACATAGAAGCATCAGAAGGATTGGGCCAAATTTGGGATATCTGAACATCAAAAAGAATGATGAGGACTGGCACATATTAGCAGCAACTGGTGTATCGGCCTGCTTCTGGTGCCCTTTCTGCCATCAGAACTGTGCCTCCACGGTTCTTCTTCTTGGTGCTGACTTTAAGGCTTGGCCAATGCCAAAATCAGGTCTCAAAAACACCTACACTGATCGAGTCAATCTCGTTCATTTGCTTGTGTTAGTGCTCTTTGCAAAAGGCCCTGTCCTCTCGAGCATGAACTTTAAGGAGCTGCTTGGTAAGCCAGTGCCATGACTCCCCTTCTGGAACAGCATCTGGGTAGTCAGACATGAGCCCTTTGTGGCCAGCTATCCGTACATCTCAGCTTGAACTAAAGGGCACTAAACTCTGTAGTTCCCTAAGTGATCTCATTGGCTCGGTTCCCCACCCTACTCACCTGCTCCCCACCCCCACATCCAGGGTGTAGTTAGGTTCTCCTCTCCTTCCCTCCCCCCCATACTGGCACTTTCAACTTAACCCCTAATCCTTTTCCTCATCAGGCCTAGTCATCGGCCCACAAACAGGGCAGTTACTGGTGTTGGTCTGGCCCTTTTTAACTCTACGTGAGAAGATTGGAACCCGAATTCCTAAACTGATGATAATTCAGCCCGTCGGCTTTGCGGGTTATGTTCTAAGTACAACGTGTTTTGTTAGGAAGGTCTTGACAGTTGATTCCAAAATGGCCTGGCTGGCCTATTGTTTTTCTCATCTAATGAAAACCCAAAAGAATAATCCAGCAGGTCAGTAAATCAAATGGAGATATTTACAACAAAAGTGGTATCCTGCTCCAGGGTCCCCGACGCCTCGTTACGCACTCAGATCACAATAAAAATCCAGATGGGGCTGCCACCGTGTTCTCAATACCTACAGATATAATGGCCTCTCTGATTTGGACAAAGGAAAGAAAGGCTGATTGTAGTCTTGGCAGGGACAGAATTTTTTATCCTCAGAGAGACTCTCCGTTCCTACGAAGGAAAATGGCTGACTCTGCCCTATTTCTGAGGAGCGAATGTGCACATTAGAAAACCACCAGCATAACAGCAATCTCTCTGGGAGGCCGCCACAGAGAAAACCCAGCTTATTTTGGCAACTAAGTGGAAAAATGCCTCGTGTTTATCTATATACACACGTGTGTGTCCGGGTCCGGAATGGAGATGAGGAGTGGGAGGTATGGAGGAAGAAGGGAGGACGATGGGGGTAAAACGTGGGCTCGGAAGGAAGAGCCTCCGGCCGTGCCAAGGACGGTACCCGCGTGTCTGTGTGACGCCGAATGCACGTCCATGCGCGTGCGCGATTTGCATCTACAGAGCGAGCACAGAGGAGACTGCACGAAAGGGGAGCGCTGAGTCAGTTCTCTCAGGACGTTTGCTGGGGGCGCTGGCTCTCACGCTTTGCAGGACACTGAAACCATCTGGGGAGCCTTAAAGACGCTGGCCCTGGCCCCACCCCTGGAGACTCTTGTCGACCTGGTATAGAGTACTGTGGTGAGCAGAACAACGGCCCCGGGACGGCGTCTACTATTCCAGTCCCCGGAACCTATGAACATATTACCACGCACGGCCAAGGGGCATTCAGGTGGCGGATCGACTGCCCTTAAAGTGGGGGAAATCATCCCAGATTACCTGGGTGGGCCACATAGAATCACAAAGGTCTTTAAAGGCAGGAGAAGGAGACAGAAGTTAGAGGTCAGAGTGATGTGATGTTAGACGGACTCGATCCGCTATTGTCGGCTTTGAAGATGGAGGAGGGGGCCGCGAGCCAAGGAATGGAGGAAGCCTCTAGAAGCCAGAAAAGGCAAAGAAATGAATTCATCCCTGGAGCCTCCAGAAAGGAATGCAGCTCTGTGGACGCCTCGCCTTTTCAGCCCAGGGAGGTGCGGGCCAGACCTCTGACCTCCAGAACTGTTAACATGGCAGGTGTGCATTGTTTCTAAGCCACTAAGTTTATGGGAATTTGTTACGGCAACAAGAGAAAACGAACACTGGCGTGGCCTGGGCTTTGGGGGGCGGTTAACGGCTCCCCAGGTGATTCTAACAGGCAGCAAAGTATAAGAACCACGGGACTGCAGGGAAGACAAGGACGAGCCGGCAGGATTGCTTATGCCACAAAGACGCCTGGTGATCGCGCCTGGGAGGTGAGCAAGTTCCACCCCCCCCACCCCCACCCCCACCCCCGCCAAGAAATCCACCACCAGTTCGCGGCCACCTGCCCAGAGATGACCACACGTGGCGGACGGAGCCACATCACAGCATGGGCGTGCTTCACCATTTTGGTGGCTAGAATCCTTCCTAGTCTGACCCACTGAACAGGCCCTGTTTCCTGTAGATAAAGAACAGTTATCCCTGTGAACAGATTTTCTCTAGAGCTTGCTTTCTTACCGACGCTCTTTCGGGGAAGGAACCGTCCGACGACTGAATTATATGCAAATATATAATCGAGCACATTCATGTTAGCGCCATCGGGATAAGGACTCAAATGTCTTCCGCTCTGCGTTTGAACTATTTTTTTTCATTTTTTTTTTTTAACGTTTGTGTGCTTATTTTTTTCAGAGCGAGCGCAGGTGTGCATGCACGCGTGAGTGGGGGAGGGGCAGAGAGCGAGAGTGAGGGAGGGAATCCCAAGGAGGCTCCGCTCTGCTTTGTCAGCGCAGAGCCCGATGTGGGGCTCGAGTCCACGAACCGTGAGATCGTGACCCGAGCCGAGATCAAGAGTCAGACGTAACCGACTGAGCCACCAGGCGTTCCGCGTGTTTGAACTGTTTACAAACCACTACTGGGATTATAAATTTAGAGGATCTGTCCCTTTGCTTCAGCAACCTACTTATTTACGACAGATGATAGCCAGATGGACTTTATGATAAATGCAACAGCACTACGGGAAGAAATTAGCTCGTTCTCAGTGGCCATGGAGAAAAGAGCTTGCTGGTTCTGACAGGCACAGCCCTGCCTTCGGGGCAAGGATTCATCCGTTCCCAGGCTGCCGCGCTCGCAGGTGCGTGGGCAGTTCCTTGAACGCCCCACGCCATCACCAGCCTCCATGACGCTATCACCAAAGCTAAGGCCTTAGAACCTCCCACCTTTCTCTCCCTACGTCGTCTTCCTCAGAGAGGAAGGGGAGGGCAGTAGAAAAGGCAGTCACGAGCATCGGGTGGCCTGTGCTGGAACCTCGGTGCTGTCACTTCCAAGTGACGTGACGTCAGGAGGCCCGTCAGCCACTCCGAGCCCCGTCTCTAGCAAACGGGGTTAACGCCGCCTTTGCGACGCCGTGTACGGATTCAATGCAATGACAGTGATGAACAAGCTGCACGCACAGGAGGGGCTCTTGCTAAATGCCGGCTGCACGGACACCCCACTGTTGCTATGCTTTCACACCTCACCTCCATGCACAAGCTTCTGACGTCCCTCCTCTGTGGCCCCGTGCTGTCACTGAGCCCCGGGAGCACACCTCCACGGGCCCACTTGGCCTTTCCACTCGGATGGCTCACTGGCATCTCTACCTGGACACGTCCCGACTGCGCTCAGGGTCTCCACTCACAAACCAGTGGCCCTCCCGCCCCCAACTGTCCACCACAGTACAGGTGTCACCGGTCAGTCACCTGCATCCGCCCTCCCCCCACCCTCCCCACCTCCACCGAGGCTCTCTGTCAGGCCCCGCCCCTCACACCACACACCCGCCCCCAGCACAGGAGCCTGGCAGGTGGGCCCCTGACAAAGCTCGGTTTCTCCCTGGCCATCCTGCGGTGTGGGAACCAATCTTGCTCCACCAGATCTGTCACCTCGGGTCCAGAACAGAGATCTTCAAGGACTTCTCTGCCCTGCAGCCTGGTACTGCTGATGAGGGAGGGGCCAGCTCCACCGGGGATGTGGACCACACGGGGTCCCCGCGGCCCCAGTGAGCCTCACATCACGCCCAGTGCTCTGAGCCATTTATCACGTCACCACATAAAGGACACGCTCCTGGAAGCCTTGCATGGCTCGGAATACGGCGAATTTTTTTTTAATGTTTTTTTTTTTTTTTTTTTTTTAGTTTTTGAGAGAGAGACAGAGCATGAGCGGGGGAGGGGCAGAGAGGCAGAGAGAGAGAGAGAAAGACAGACACAGACAGACTCTGAAGCAGGCTCCAGGCTCCGAGCTGTCAGCACAGAGCCCAACATGGGGCTTAAACTCACAGACCACGAGATCATGACCTGAGCCGAAGTTGGACGCTCAACCGACTGAGCCACCCAGGCACCCCCAAGAATACGACGAATTTTTTAAAGCAGTGACAAGGGACTGGCAATTTCTTATCAAATTTCTTCGCGTGGTTTAGTTAACCATTATCTGAATCTGCCACAAACCACCCTCAACGGCGTCCAACTGTGATAATCTGCCGACATTAAACTACTTTACGTGTTTTGTAGTACCAAGATCATTTAACAAACATTAGAGCCTTGAGTATTTATACTAAATGGCAAACACGGTTGACCCCAGACATGTTCTTACCATTTTGTTCGTCTAGTTCATTCCCAATCTCCTTTCCCATCTGTTTCTGGCGACTTATGATAGAGGACAGGGCATCGAGGCCTGCATCCTGTTCTGAAAGAAAAAGCAAAACAGGCCGCTAAAAACCAAAGGAAAACAATTTGAAGTCCATACCTAGGCATGTAGTGCAATTCAATATATGGTAAAAGCAATATAAGGAAAAGAAACAAAAAAACAGTTAATATTATTAAGAGAAAATAAAGAAAACAAACTATTAAATACTTATTTCATACCTTAAGCTAAAATGATTTTTTTTTATTTTAATTCTTTTTAAGTTTATTTATTTTTGAGAGAGAGAGACAGAGAGTGAGTAGGGGAGGGGCAGAGAGAGAGAGGGAGACACAGAATCCGAAGCAGGCTGCAGGCTCCGAGCTGTCAGCACAGAGCCCGACGCGGGGCTCGAACCCACAAACCGCGAGATCATGACCTGAGCCGAAGTCAGACACTCAACTGACTGAGCCACCCAGGTGCCCCTAAAACGATTTCCAGATAAATTAAATTTTAAGATTGCAAATGAAATAACAGAAGTTTTGACTACATCAACATTTAAACTTTCTGATGCTTAATACACAAAGAGCATTTACAGCTTAGTTAAGACAATTTTCCAATTTTGTAAATGGGCAAAGGATACAGACATGAATTTCACAAAAGAATAAAAACGGAAAAATAAATAAAAGCTTTGACATCACTACTTTTTTTAAAAAAAATTCCAATAAAAGTAACAACGATGAGTTTTTGGTTTTGTTTTTGGATTATTGGATATGCACGGATTTAAAGGCATGCCGATGCCCAGGGTTCACCAGTGTGTGACGGAGAAGCTCCTATGTACTATCATGGGAGTACAGGTGACATACCTTTCTGGAGAGCAGGTTGGGCCTGTCTTTTCATCGATCAATTCCATGTGTAGGAATGTGAGAAAACATTCAGCTAGTATGCAGTGAAGTACGTACAGGATATTCCTGGACACGTTTCCTGTGCTGGTTATCGGTTTTATTGCCTCTGAACCCCAACCTCACCCTTTTTGACTGTGCAGTGAAAATACACCTGGGTCCTTTAAGTAGCTTTTCCTTTGCCAGCTTTGTCAATAGACAGGACCGCGGAGACACCGCGGGAGGACAACGTTCGGCTTCCTGGCTCCAGCCCACTCTGTGCCACGAGCCCGTGCACAGCAACACCAAGAGACCGGCAACTTCTTACGACACACCCCCACCTTGGGCCGTTTCGTAACAGAATACCTCCGGCTCAACACTGCCATGAGGACAGTATTCCCTGGCGCCCCAGAGGGCAGATTTCCGGCAAGTTCCACCAGCTCAGCACCGCAGCGACCCCCACACCTCAGTCCCGGGGGTGTGGGGTGCTTCCTAGGACACTCGATTTCAGTCCGAGAGTTTGTGATTGCACCTTACGCCTGCTATTTCTGTCTCCTTGCCCCATTACTCTGATCCCCTTTGGTTAATAAAACATTCAACTTTCCCCGTTCAAATTTCTTTTTCCTGATTGGATCCAGACTGATACGTTTCTAATAGCGAAACCCTGGAAACTACTGAATGCCCAGACATGGGGATTTGTTTAAACACATACAGTATATTCATAAGGAAAACACTAATAGCTACTAAAAATGATATTATACAGGAATATTTTGATGTTAAAAGAAGTTCATGATATGTCAGTAAGTAAAAAAAAAAAAGCAGGATGCTAAACGATATAGAGTAAAATAGCAAAATATATAGCAAAACGATGCAGAGCAAAATAGTAAAAAAAATAGTTTGTGTTAAACGTAAAGATGTATTACTTTTCTAGATTCTGAAATTTTAAAGATAAAAGAATTCAAGTCACTCTAGGTATTGTCTTTAAAATGTGATGTTGTTTCTTTGTTTTCTTTTGTTTTGTTTTTTAACTAGGCAATTTCAGCCATCTCTTTGAGCTTTTTTACTTTGCTTTCGGGTGCCTTGGGAAGAACATTCTGGGGCTGAGTCTCATGGCTCTTTCTACCCTAGCAATATGCCAGATGAGGGCAACGTGCCATGTGCGGCCTGACTTGCTGATGGGGATTTTTCAACGACTGCTTCACAGAGAAGCGTGATCTACAAAAGCAGGAATCACGAAGGTCTTTTCTCACCCAAGATCACATTGACATTTACTTATTTTTTTTCCTAGTCTTTTCAGGGAATTAAGCCATGACACTTAACTTGTTAATTCATCTGGAATTTATTTGAACTAATGGTGTGAGGTAAGGACCCCTTAGTAACATTTTTTGACACTATGTATGTTTTTAACTATACAAATGACCTGCCATCTCCAGGGATTGTTCCAAGGGACCATTTTATAGCAAAAATCACTTTACAATGAGGTCCTTTTGGTCTTAAGTAACAACCTTTTGGATGGCCTCCAAGTTAAATCTATCATCGGCCTAGCGCCACTATAGGATGACCGATGTTATGGTAAGATTCCAAATGCATCCCAAGAATAATCTATATGAAGGACCAAGGGTCAAGTGTCAGCCTGGATTAAAAGGGAAAACAATTCAAGAGAGGAAAGGAGATTCCTCCACGGTTCCAATTAGGAAAAGAATCATTAAAGTCCTGAAGTCTCTTTATCTAGTAGAGACATGGATTGCGAATGAAAAAACCTATTCCTCCCTCTTTTCTTTCAACCTTCACCCACCGTCTGACTTAACTGCAGAAAGGTTATCTCGCTAACGCAAAACAGAACGAGGGTTAAAAATTCTGCGCCACTCGGATCATTTGTGCAAGAACTTAGCACCTCCTCACTATGTTAGAGTGCTGTCCATACTCCCAAGACACAGAAGGTCCAGGTAATGGAGATGGTTGTGTATGTGTCACTGACCATCCTGATGACCCAAGCATCTCCCGGCTTACCACAGCATTTCTAAGGGGATGTGGCACAGTTACCTGAGAGACAATGAGCCAAGATAAAATGCTGCTGCTCATTTTATACAATCAAGACCCAGGCAATGATGCAGAGGCGTGCAAACCTACGCTAACGTCACGCTCATAGCTCATTACCGTAATCTGCCCCCCATCACATAGCCCAAGTCACCCTGATACCATAATCATTTGCAACATGCCACACTCTCCCAATCATCTGTCAGCATTACAATGGTGTGAATTTTTAAAAATGTAGGAGCACCGGGCTACATATACATATATATGATAACGGCCCCCTGAAGATGTCTTCATCCCAATCCCTGGAACCTGAAAATACGTGACCTTACATGGCTAAAGTAACTCTGCAGATGTGAATAAGGCTAAGGAATTTGAGATGGGAGAATGTTCTGGATTATCCAGGTGGGCTCAATGTAATCGTGAGTCCTTAAAAACAGAGAATCTTTCCCAGCTGCGCTCAGAGGGAGCTGTGAAGAAGGGTCGGAGGGTTGCAAAGTGTAGGCTTTGAACACCAAGGAAGGGGACTGTCAGCCAAGGGACATGGGTGGCCTCTAGAAGCCAGAAAAGGTGAGGGAATGAATTCTTCCCTGGAGCCCCGAGAAAGGAAGCAGCCCGGCCAACGCCTTAATCTTGCCCAGTCAGATCTGTTCTGAACTCCTAACCTTTAGAACCATAAACTGACAAATCGGTACACCGAGTCACGAAGTCTGTGCAAATTTATTGCAGTGGCAACAGAAAACTAATACACTCATTGTTTTGAAAATCCCTCTGGAATAATTAGGTGTTTGGATGCTTCCTATCTTTAGACATTCTGAAAAACCATCCTCTAACGGAACATCTTGTAATTGTGGGAGGACTATCTGGTGGCTGTGGGCCGGAGAGGGACAATCAGCATGATGAATTCTTGCCAAAAATAACAAACCCGATTCTGATCAAGCCCGCTGAACCTAACTACCAATTTACAGAAAATATGTGGGGCAGAGGAGGACGTTAAACAATATATGGGGTTACAAATAGCAGGTCTAGATACTGGGAAAGTCCAGGGCGAATGACCCTACTTCTCCAGCAAAGAAATTGCACAGGGAGAAAGAGAGAGCTGGCAAAAGTACCTATCTATTAAAGAAACTTAACAGACGTATCAATTAGTTGCAACGTCCATACATATATTCAGATCCTGAATCGAACGATCTAAAAAACAAAACAAAACAAAACCACACCCACACACAAAACCATCATGGGACAATCCGGGAGGTCTGAACGTTGGATATCTGATTATATTAAGGAATTACAATTAACTTATTAAGGGTGATAGTGGCATTGCAGTTACATTCTTAAAAAACCGGTCCTTATCTTCTGCAAACATACTTTAGGGATATGTTCCAGAATATCCACGGTTGAAATGATACGATGCCTAGTTTTTGCTTCAAAAATAATTCAGGTGATGGGGTGCCTTGTGCTCTGTCTCTCTCTGTCTCTCAAAAATGACTAAACATTCAAAAAAACATAAAATTTAAAGAATTAAAAGAAAAATCCAGGTGACGGGCAGGAGAGGGAGGAGGGTAGACATATAGATAAAACGAGATTGGTTATGCGTTGTTAACTACTGAAGCAATTGATGGGCAGAATGGGATCATTGTCTTACCCTCTCTACTTACATAGTTTTGCAATCGTCCACGGCAAAAAGTTACCGATACTTTAACAAGTAAATAAAACAGAGGGATATTCCTAGGAGCTGCAATCTCAGGCCCCCGCCCGAGCGCGTGACAAGGGCCCAAGGGCTGGGGCTGTGTCTTCTTTATCCTGTACTTTTGCCCCAGTTCTGAGCCCAACTGGTGGCACAGAGCATATACTTAATAAATATGCTTAAAGCAAGGAATGACACAGAGGGCCCACTAGGCTTGTGCAAGGAAGCGCTAGTCTCTGCTAGACACGCGCAAAGGCTTGCGGGCAATACGAGGTAGTCCTCTTGAGTTTAGGTAGTAGGAAAGGTAGCTGATGTTGGGTTGTCCAGGGCCCAGAGAGAGGCACTGGGGATTCCCACATTTGATGCAAGGAGGTACTGTCCCTGGATAAGGGGAAGTGGGACAGATGGGGATAGTGGATACGCTGCAGAAAGTTAATTACTACATTGGGAAAACTCCCAGAGCAAGTCCTAAGAGTAGATGTTTGTTTAAGTTTATTTACTTATTTATTTATTTTTAATGTTTATTTATTTTTGAAAGAGAGGGAGAGCATGTGAGCAGGGGAGGGGCAGAGAAGAGGGGAGACACAGAATCCGAAGCAGGCTCCAGGCTCCCAGCTGTCAGCACAGAGCCTGACGTGGGGCTTGAACCCACGAACTGTGAGCTCGTGACCTGAGCCGAAGTTGGACGCTCAACCGACTGAGCCACCCAGGGGCCGCTATTTATTTATTTTGAGAGAGAGAACAAGTAGGGTAGCGGCAGAGAGAGAGGGAGAGAGAGAATCCCAAGCAGGCTCCGCACTGTCAGCGCAGAGCCCGATGCAGGGCTGGAACTCAGGAACCGTGAGATCACGACCTGGGCCTAGATCAAGAGTCAGACGCTCAACCGACTGAGCCACCAAGGCGCCCCAAAGAGTAGATATTTTTAGTTTTGTTGAAGCTGTGGTTGCAAGGGTTCAAAGATCAGCTACCAAGGTTTGCCAGTCCGGCTAGCCACGTTCCCCACTGCTATTTCACATGACGATACCAAGAGACCTAAGAACACAGACGTCCAGAAGGAGTGCAAACTCTCCCGCTAGAATCTAGAAAGAACATCTACGGAACAAAGGTGAGAAGAGACGGGATTAAGAAACCCGCACGACGAGAGCCCCTGAGTAAAGTAGAATGAGCCTTCATACCTCCTCAAGGTCTGCCATGTGACTCAGAGACAAGGGTCTCAGCTAGCCGAGAGGTCGCCTTCCTTTGTTTCATCTCACGGGTTTTCGAGGTGATTTGGTTATTGTCAGCCCCTCACCCATCTTCTGCCTAACATCTATTTGTGCCTTAAATTACTGCTTATGCAGCACAGAAGCCAAGCCTGGCTAACCGGTTGTAATGAGGCCTCGGATCTAGGTTAGGAAAGGAAAGCATTCATTGCTTGAGTCTCAGTTCTACCGATAAACTGTTATTGTGGGATGCGTTTCAAAGTGTTTCTAAGGGTCGACAAAAGTACAGAAAGGCTAACGGATTCCGTGGGCGGAAGGAAGTTAGAAATGACCCTTCATGGTCCCTTATTTCTATCTGGTGCAGGACCTGGCAAGGAAGCAAAACCATGGCAACCTCAGCGCATCCCCAAGATTCTTCGGGCAGAGAAAAGGCGAAGCAGGGTTTTATGTAAAGATCGCTTTCAGTCTTTGTGCTTCTCCTTGTAAAACCGCTTGCTAGGAAAGCAAAGAGGAAGACAGCATTTCCCAAACCCCAAGGTAAGGGTAGGAGATGGCTCCTCGACTCTTTCTGCCCGACCCGTCCCTACCCCTCCAACATACCCCAAAGGCCAGCGGGCTTCCAAAGGGCGGGCATCTCAGTAAGGGTGTTCTCCGCTTCGGGGACCAACACAAAAACCTGCAGGTGGCATCCTCTCCTGCCTGACCTCCCACCATCTCTGCACGTGGCACCTTCCCAGTGACAGGGGACACTTCTCCTGGCTGGAAGCAGCTTTTCTCGGCAAAGAAGCAACAATGCCGGAAAACCCATTCCTGTTGGCTTGCAAGACGCCCCTTTCAGGGTCCGTCAATCCCGAAGGATAAAGCACTACGAATGAATGGCCCTGCTGCGCGCAAAGCCACACCGCCCTGCACCGTTCATTTTGCTTCCAAACATGATAGTGGGTGAAGTACAGGGAATTAAAGGCATCGGGGAGGCTCAGGGTTCCTTTTGCTAGATAAACTCACTGTGGAAAGGGAGTTCAAGACGGAAGGAGACTTCTGCTTCCGGCCAAGAGGGGCTGACAGGGGCCTGATTTACTTCTGGCCTGAAACAACTCGGGGGGAAAAAAAGAAAACAAAAAAACAACAAACAAACACCAAACCACAGGCAAAATACCCAAAACAACAGTTTCAGGAGAGACACGGCCATCAGGAAATGAAGGACAGTGATCCCTGAGGGACAAAGCAAACGAGAGGAGGTCTAGGACTGCCCCAGACATCGCCCGGCGCGGGGAGGAGGGCATCCAGATGGAACCCGGCGGCATCTCTCCACGGAGGAGCATCCAACTAGGTCAAGGTGGTAAGAGCGCGCAGGGCACAGCACAGAGGGGAGAGAGCGGCGCAAACGGAATCTCCGGAGGTTTGCATGGGGTCCACCTCAAGGCTTCAGCTGAGCAGTAACCAGGACATGCGCGTGAGGAGACTATCCAAGGGTGGGGAAAGAACCGCCTGAAAGGGTGAGAGGGGATGATCCTCTGAGCTCACGCTGGGTTGGAACACAGTCCCTATTCCCACCGACCAGGTGGCCTCATGATTTACGGGGCATCGGGGGACTCAGAGTGCTTTCAGCTCTATAGTGGGCTAGACTGCCTCTACACTGGAGTCCGCAAACATCTTCTATAAAGGGCCAGAGAGTCGACATTTGGGGCTCCGTGGTTTATATGGTCTCCAGTGCAGCTCTTCAACTCTGCCCCTGTAGCAGGAACCCATAGATGATACATAAATAAATGAACATGGTTGTGCTCCTATAAAACTTTATTTATGGACACGGCATTACCTTTGAATTTTATATAATTTTGACGAGTCATGAAATCGTCTTCTTTTGACTATGGACAGTGGAAAAACCATTTTTAGCTTGTAGAGCACACAAAATCAGATGGTGGGTGAGATGTGGTTCACACGTCATGGTTTGCCGACCCCTCCTCTAAAATAAACACTGTCCTGGTCCACCTTACAAAACAATACCCAAACAACTGGACTGCATCCTAGGAAAAAAACAAAACAAACAAACAAACAAAAAACCTCAAGAATATTCCTAGAAACACAAAAATACTTAGTACCAAATACAGAAAAATTCACACCTAGCTTCCAAACAAATGTTTCCCCCCTAAGATTAGAAACAAGCCCAAGGAAATCTGTTCTCACCATTTCTACAGGGGCTGTAGCAAGTGCAATGAGACAAGAAAAAGAAATAAAAGGCGTCCAGACTGAAATGAAAAAGTAAAACCACAAAAATTAAAAGAAAAGGGGGTGCCTGGGTGGCTTAGTCCATTAAGCATCTAGCTTTGGCTCAAGTCATGATCTCAGGTTCATGAGTTCAAGCCCTGGGCTAGGCTCTGTGCTGACAGCTCAGAGCCTGGAGCCTGCTTCACATCTGTGTCTCCCTCTCTCTCTGCCCCTCCCCTGCTTACGCTCTGTCTCTTCCTCTTTCAAAAATAAATAAACATTAAAAAAATTTTTTTTAAGAAAGATTACTGGAAAAACCCCAAAATACATGGAGATTAAATAAATGCTTCTAAATGACACATGATCAAAAAGAAATCTCAAGGGAACTTTAAGCATATTTTGAACTAAATAAAAATGAAAACACAACTTATATATTAAAGGGATATGTCGGAAGCAGTGCATAGAGTGAAATTTATAGCACTGAATGCATATGTTAGAAAAAAGATATATATATATATATATATATATATATATATATATATATATGATCAACAGTCTAAGTTTCCACACCTCAGAAAACTAGAAAAAGAAGAACAAATTAAATCCCAAGTAGGCAGAAGAAAAGAAACAATAAAGGAAGAGAAATCAATGAAATTTAAATAGGAAGTAACAGAAAAACCACTGAAACCAAAGCTGGTTTGCTGAAAGATCAATAAAATCAATAAGCCTGTAACTAAAAGAGAACACAAATGACTAATATCAGAAATGAAAAAAGCAGACATCACTACAGATCTCATGCACATTAAAAGGATAATAAAGGAATATTATGAACAACTCTATGCCACAAACTGGATAACCTAGATAAAATGGCCCAATTCCTTGCCAGACACAGCTGACAAAATTCACACAAGAAGGAACAGATGATCTGAATGGGCCTATATCTATTAAAGAAACTGAATTAACAATAACCTCCCCAAACAGAAAACACTAGGCCCAATGGGTTCACTGGTGAATTCTACTAAACATTTAAGGAAGAAATTATACCAATTCTCTACAATCTCTTTCAGGGGACAGAAGCAGAGAGAATACTTCCTAACTCATTTTCTGAGGCCACCATTTGTCCTAGACAAAGACATTACAAGAAAAGAAAAACACAGACCAGTATCACTCATGTGCACAGATATAAAAATCCTCAAAAAAATATTAGCAAATCAAAGCCAAGAATGTATAATACACCACAATCAGTGAGATTTATCCTAGGTATGCATGCCTGGTTCAACATTTAAAAATCAATTAATGTGGGGTGCCTGGGTGACTAAGTCAGTTGAGCATCCGACTTCAGCTTAGGTCATGATTTCATGGTTTATGAGTTCGAGCCCCCCATCAGGCTCTGTGCTGACAGCTCAGAGCCTAGAGCTGCTTCAGATTCTGTGTCTCCCTCTTTCTCTGCCCCAACCCCCCACCTCTCTCTCTCTCTCAAAAAAAAATAAACATTAAAAAAATTTAAAAATCAATTAATGTAATCCATTATATCCACAGGCTAAAAAAGAAAAATCACATGATCATATCACTAGATGCAGAAATAGTACTTCACAAAATCCAACATTCACTAATGATAAAAAACTCTCAGTAAACCAGGAATAGAGGAGAATTTCCTCAACTTGATATAGAATACCTACAAAATCCCCAGAGGTAACATCACACTTGATGGTGTGAAACCTGAAGCTTTCCCACTAATATCAGGTACAAGGCAAGGATGTCCGCACCCCCCCTCCCCCGGCAACCACTGCTTTTCAACACTATGCTATAAGTTCTAGCTAATGCATCAGATGAGACAAGACAACACATGAAAATATGTACAGGTTGGAAAGAAAGAAATAAAACTTTGTTTGCAGATGGTATGATCATGCATGCAGAAGATCCAAAAGAACTGACAAAAATCTCTTGGAACTAATAAGCAACTATGGCAAGGTTGCAGGATACAAGGTTAATATACGAAAGCCATCTACTTTACTATAAACCAGCAACAAAGAGGTGGAATTTGAAATTAAAAACACAATACCATTTACATTAGCATCCCTCAAAATGAAGTAGTTAGGTACAATCTAACCAAATATGGACAAGATCTATATGAGGAAAGCTACAAAACTGATGAATGGAATCAAAAAAGAACCAAAGGAGACACATTTCATGGATGTGGACAGAAAGACTCAATATTATTGTCAAGATGTCAGTTTCCCTCAATATTATAGGTCCAATGCAATTTCAATCAAAATCCCAGCAGGTTATTTTGTGGGTATTGACAAACTGACTCTAAAATGCATATGGTAAGGCAAAAGACTCAAAAGGAGAAGAAGGAGAAGAACAAAACAAGAAAACTGACACTACCTGACCACGAGATTTACTCTAAAGCCATAATAATTAAGATACAGTGGTTTGGGTGAAAGAATACACAAATAGATCAATGGAACAGCACAGACAGCCCAGAAATGGACCCACATAGTCAATGACCTTTGACAAAGCAGTAAAGGTAATACAATGGCACGAGGATAGTCTTTTCAGCAAACAGTGCTACAATAACGGACATTCACATGCAAAAGAAAAGTGAATCTATACACAGACCTTACACTTTTCAACACAAATTAGAGTGGATCACAGATTTAAATGTAAAACACAAAACTAGAAAACTCCAAGATTACATAGGAGAAAACCTACATGGCCCGTGGGTAGGCAATGATTTTTTTTTTTTTTTAAAGAATTCACTTATTCCTTCTTCAGTGTTCTTCTTTTCGTTATGTAGACCCAAGTTTCAGATCTGTATCATTTTCCTTCCCTTTAAAGAAACTTTAAATCATTTCTTGTAAGGCAGGTCTACTGGCAACAAATCCCCTCCACTTTTGTTTGTTTAAGGAAGTCATGATTTTTCCTTCAGTTTTGAAGGATAATTTCACAAGGTACAAAATTCTAGGTTGTGGGTTTTTTCTCGCAACATTTTAAATACTTCACCCCACGGGGCACCTGGGTGGCTCAGTCGGTTGAGTGTCCGACTTCGGCTTAGGTCATGATCTCACAGCTCGTGAGTTTGAGCCCCACGTTGGGCTCTGTGCTGATGTCTCAGAGCCTGGAACCTGCTTTGGATTCTGTGTCTCCTTCTCTCTCTCTGCTCCTCCCCAATTTGTGCTCTGGCTCTCTTTGTCTCTCAAAAATAAATGTAAAATAAAATAAAATAAAAATTTCACCCCACTTTCTTCGTGCCTGCATTGTCTCTGTAGATGAAGCAGATGCAATTTTTACCTTTGTTCCTCTATGGGTGAGGTATTTTTTCTCCTGTTTTCTTTTAGAATTTTTCCTTTATCTCTGACTTTCTGTAGTTTGGAAAGGGACTGACTATGGGTAGTTTTTTTTGGTATTTGTCCTAGTTGGCACTCTCTGAGCTTCCTAGATCTGTCGTTTGGGGCCTGACCTTAATTTTGGAAAAATTCTCAGTGATGTTTCAAATATTTTTCTGCTCCCTTTTCACTTTCTTCTCCTTCTGGTATTCCCATCAAAACTGTGTTATACCTTTTATAGTCCTCCCATAGTCCTTGGATATTTTCATCTTTTTCTTTCTTCAGTGTTTGTTCTCTTTGCTTTTTACTTTAGGAGGGTTTCTGTTGAGATATTCTCAAGCTCAGAGATTCCTTCCTCGGCCATGGGCAGTCTACTAAAAACCCATCAAAGGCATTTCTTCATTTCTGTTACAGTGTTTTTGATCTCTACGATTTCTTTTTGGTTCTTTCTCTCTGCTTAACATTGCCCACCTGTATTTCAACGCTGTGTATCCATTAGAGTCCATTAGCGGTGGAATATTATTTAGCACTAAGAAGAAATAGCTATCAAGCCATGAAAAGGCATAGAGGAAACTTAAATGCATATTACTAAATGAAGGAGCCAGTCCGAAAAGTCTACATACTGTATGATTCCAAATATATGATATTCTGGAAAAGGCAAAATATGGAGAAAGTAAAAAGATTGGAGGTTGCTAAGGGTTGAGGAGGGAGGGGGGATCAGTAAGTACAGCACAGAGGATTTTTAGGGAAGTGTAAATACTGTATAAATAATCTAATGATGAATACATGTCACCATAGCCTTGTCCCAACCCACCGAATGCAAAAAACCGAGCGTGAACCTTAAGATAAACCATGAACTTTGGGCAATGACGGTGTGTCAGTGTAGCTTAATTGTAACAAATGCACCACTCTAGCGGGGGGTGGGGGTGTCGATGTGGGGGAAGACTGCATGGCTGGGGGCAGGGGTTACATGGAAACTCTCTGTACCTTCATCTCATTTCTGTTATGTCCCTGAAACTGCTCTAAAAAAAACAAAGTCTTTGAAAAGAAAGAAGTCAAATTTCTTGATTTAGACATGACCATTAGTATAGAAAATCCCACACGCTCTACTAGAGAGCTTTTTAACAAATTAGTGAGTTGGGCAAAGTTGACTGATCCAAGATCGATATAGGTAATCGGTTGTACTTTTATACACTAGCAACAATCAGAAACAGAAATGTTAAAATACCATTAATAAGAGCATAGAAAACATGAAATACTTGGGGAGAAATATGATAAAAGATGTCATATGTGTGTTAAAATTTGCTGAATCATACATTTTCAATAGGTGCTACCTGGGACATGTCACGTATACCTCGATAAAACTGTTCTTAAAAGGAATTAGAAAGAATAGCATATCTGTAATACAGAAAAACCATGTACAAAAACAGGAACATGGAAAAGGTCTACTGCACACATTAAATAAGAGAGTCAGAGCTATGGCATTACCCCTATCATGATCTCACTTACATAAAAATATGTGTGTGCTTATATCCTGAGGAAATATATGCTCATCTGTTTACAGTTTTGAGATTGGAGAAGTAATAAAGAAAGCTTCCCATTTTATACATCCCAGGCTTGTTTGAAATTTCTACAACGATCATGCATTACTTCTGAAATTTAAAAAAAAAAAAAAATAGAAGAATGTAAAAAAATAATTAGGCTTAAAAGCCACTGGGCAAGATGAACTTGAAGACAAGAAGCCAGATGGACTCATTTTGTGTAAGAAAAAGATGGGAAGGGTGCCTGGGCGGCTCGGTCGGTTGAGCATCCGACTCTTGACTACAGCTCAAGTCATGATCCCAGGATCATGGGGTCCAGTCCTGCACAGGCTCTGCACCTGAGATTCTCTCTCTCTCTGTCTCAAATTGAAAGAAAGAAAGAAAAAGAAAGAAAGAAAGAAAGAAAGAAAGAAAGAAAGAAAGAAAGAAAGAGAAAAGAAAGAAGGAAGGAAGGAAGGAAGGAAGGAAGGAAGGAAGGAAGGAAGGAAGGAAGGAAAGGAAAGAAGGAAGGAAGGAAGGAAGGAAGGAAGGAAGGAAGGAAGAAAGAAAGAAAGAAAGAAAGAAAGAAAGAAAGAAAGAAAGAAAAAGCAAGGAAGGACGGGAAAGAAAGAAAGGAAGGAAGGAAGGAAGAAAGAAAAGAGAAGACAGGAAGAGAAAAGAAAAGAAAAAAAGAAAAGAAAAGCAAAAAGAAGATGGGAGTGTTGTGTTTGGAGAACGAGTCCCATCACAGAGTAAAGGGAGGTGGGCACATGTCTCTGATTCACCCGGTTTTATCAGATTCAGAGCTCCATGCACGCTCTCTCCCAGGGGAGAATCATTATTTCCCTGGGCTACCTTGATGGATGACACCATCTGTCTGTTCCTTGGGTGTCCTGAGGCACAAAATTGCCAAGAGCTTTAAAAGACCAGCACTGATTCCCCTGTGATCGTCAATGGCTGTAAGGAACATTCAAGGCAGGGGTAAAATTCTGACCAGGTTTCCGACCCCACGCTCTTGGGGTGTCCAGTACCTTGGATAATTTTCTGCTGCTGTTGCCGGATTTCATCAAAACCCAGGCCTCTGGTCTCCTCTGGCTCCTCGAAGAGCCAAGGGTTGGGTACTCCTCGCTTAGCCCCTCCAGTCATCAGGCTGGACCTAGGAACGAGATCAAATGCGTTACATAACTCAAAAAACAGAGCTTTGCTGCAGATTACTCCCACAAGCGCAGACGTGAGCCTCATGTGCTTTGAAAATGCAATTCGACCACAATTTACTGCGTCCTTAGTTCAATGCCAGCAACTGTGTTCAGTGCTGGACGAGGTCTGAGGACGAATTAAGGCACAGGCCTGGTCCCCCGGAGAATTAGAGCCCGTTAAGGAGACCAAAGCAGCACATAAGACCCTTACCAATCTTCCAACACACGTTTGAGTCAATAATTGTAAACGAGGGTCTTAAATTTCCAAAACACAAGGCCACATAGAAGTGGCCTTTTGATTAGGACAAAGTTTGTCTCCCAGGCTACATGACACCAAAGGCACAGATGCTATTTCTCAAGAAGGTGCAAATGTTGCCACCACCACAGATGATGACATTAAAACAGGGCCACAGGATCCTTATGCAAGGGGATGCGGTTGCTCACAGACAGAAACACACAGAGGGTTTCAAATCCAAGCTCACGAACATATGATAACACTCACAACAGAACAAATCCTGAATTATCAATCTTAATCTTTACTCACCCTAGAAAGCCCACGCGCCCCTGCCAAACCAGGCATATCGGTCACCCTGCCATCCGGGAACAGGGAACCCGCATTCTCAGCCTCGGTCCCCGTGTTTGTAGGATTTTCATCCCAAGGCTTGCCTTCCCTGTCCCCACATTCTGTCCAAGCCACGAGGGCGGTGCTGTTTGTGGAACCACCTGTGACCATTTCAACCCAGACGTGAACAGTCATTCATCTGGGAGTTGGGTTCCTGGGATTTATGAAAACTGATGGTCACGACGACGGTGATATAACCGAACTAGCAGTCGCGATGGTGGTTAACGGGCAGCGAGGACCTGCCGCGTGCGATCGTAACCCCGGACGACGCGCGTGCGGCCACTGGCTTCTCCGTCACTTCTCACGTTTCTCCTCTTGCCTGGAAATCACTGCTACCCCATAACCTTTGATGTGGGTAAGCCTCCTGCCTACTAGGTACAAGGCAGGAACCGGAAGTCGCACCCTTGACGGGACAGCAGGCTGCTCTCCAGCACAGAGCGAGTACCAGATAATCAGATCTCAGCTTCACCACCTACCAGCAGATACAGACAGCAATTTCCACCTCAGAGGCCTGCTGGGGAGTATATAAAACAATCCGTTTGGGGCGCCTGGGGGGCTCAGTCGGTTAAGCGTCCAACTTCGGCTCAGCTCATGATCTCACAGTTCATGGGTTCAAGGCCCGCGTCGGGCTCTGTGCTGACAGCTCGGAACCCGGAGCCTGCTTCCGATTCTGTGTCTCCCTCTCTCTCACTCTGCCTCTCCCCTTCTCGTGCTCTTTCTCTGTCTCTCCTCTCAAAAATAAATAAACATTAAAAATTTTTTTTAAAATCCACTTACCAAACACTTATTCTGTACCCAACTATGGCATAGGCATTGTTCTTGCCCATGGGAATGAAGGAAAAATAGAATATAGGAAAAACAGACCAAAATCTCTGCTCTTACCAAGCAGAAATTCTTGTTATGGGTGCAGCTTCCATTCTGGTGGGAAACGTACAGGAAAAGATCTCCCGGGGCCGAATGCTGACCTATGAAGCGCTGAGCACTGAAAGACCAGTGTTGGCCTTGATTTCACAAGTGTGAAATGTGCAGAAAGTGTATAACGCTGTTCTTGGAAGGTAACAGTCACTCAACACGTGGTAACAAGTGTCATGTTACCACTCAATGAGCTGCATACACAGGGCACACGGAAGGCTGATTTCTGAACAGATGAGTGGACCCCCAAAAGCCTACCTCTCTTTCAGTTTTAGTTGAGCACTCTGAAACCTAGAGAAGAAGGTGGTATGTTATGGGAAACGAACCGAGGCAAAACCGGAAGAAAAGTTTTGATTCCTCGCACTAAGTTTTAATCTTTTTTTAAATGTTTACTTATATCGGAGACAGAGGTGAGTGGGGCAGGGGCAGAGAGAGAGAGAGAGGGAGACGTAGAATCTGAAGGAGGCTCCAGGCTCCGAGCTGTCAGCACAGAGCCCGATGCAGGGCTCGAACTCACGGACCATGAGATCACGACCTGAGCCGAGATCAAGAGTTGGACACTTAACCAACTGTGCCACCTGGGCACCCAAGAAGAGATTTTTTTTTTAATGTATATTTATTATTTTGAGCGGGGGGTGGAGAGTGGACGAGGGTCAAAGAGAAAGAAGGAGATGCAGAATCAGAAACAGGCTTCAGACTCCAAGCTGTCCAGCATAGAGCCCAACACGGGGCTTGAACCCACGAACCGTGAGATCATGACCTGAGCCAAAGTCGTGAAATCATGACCTGAGCCGAAGTTGAATGCTTAACCGACTGAGCCATCCAGACACTGTCTCCCCCCCTCCCTCCCCCACCACTGGCCTTGGACTAAGATCTTAAACACAGAGCTGGCCTCTCTGCTCAAGGGCACAAACATGCCGAGCCCAAGGACAGCTTGCTTCCACCTTCTCAAAGAGCAGGTGTGTCCCCTTAAAGCCTTACTTTGTTTACCTGGTTGGCCCCAAGTATCTAAGACGTCAAGATTTCTGGATTTATTCCCTGGAGTAATCATTCATCTCGCCTAACTGGAGATGGTGTAACGAAAGCAATGGAGAAGGAAAGGAAGAGTGAGTTTACAAAGCACACTCCCCGATTCGTGCACCAGCACCAGCTCTGGATCACAACAGGATTCATGCGGGATGCCGTGTGCGGATCCCTGGGGAAAAGCAAGTACTGACGACCAGGACAACGGGCCAGACACACACACAGTGACCTCACAGTGCATCTGTCACCAGCTACAAGCATCCACTCACTCAGATCAGTACACTGCACCTGCCTTGATAGGAGACATGGCTCCTCCGAAGTTAAAGCTGGAATGTCCCACTGGTGGCCCGTGCCACACCGAGAGCACATTTTTACAAATTATCAAAGGAGAGGGGCACCTGGGTGGCTCGGTCGGTTAAGTGTCCGACTTCGGCTCAGGTCATGATCTCACAGCTCTGTAAGTTCGAGCCCCAAGTTGGGCTCTGTGCTGACAGCTCAGAGCCTGGAGCCTGCTTCATATCCTCTGTCTCCCTCTCTCTCTGCCCCTCCTCTGCTCGTGCTCTCTCTCTCAAAAATAAACATTTAAACAAATTTTTTAAATAATAAACATTTTTTTAAAGATTAAAAAGATTACTGGGGCGCCTGGGTGGCGCAGTCGGTTAAGCGTCCGACTTCAGCCAGGTCACGATCTCGCGGTCTGTGAGTTCGAGCCCCGCGTCAGGCTCTGGGCTGATGGCTCGGAGCCTGGAGCCTGTTTCCGATTCTGTGTCTCCCTCTCTCTCTGCCCCTCCCCTGTTCATGCTCTGTCTCTCTCTGTCCCCAAAAAAAAATAAATAAAAAACGTTGAAAAAAAAAATTTAAAAAAAAAAAAAAAAAAAAAGATTAAAAAGATTACTAAAGGAGAAAATAAAAGAGATGTAATCAAACTGATGTAGCAATCTCAAAAACAACGAATTAGAGCTATAGCCTCTAACTATATTTATATAATATATCTTGGCATGTATTAGAGAATACAGCATGACATGGGCCCAATTCAACATTAATATCGAACTCAGATCAGCCAGCACGCGTACAGGAAAGATCTCCCGGGGCCGAATGGCTGACCTATGAAGCGCTGAGCACTGAAAGACCGGTGTTGGCCTTGATCTCACACAGTCCGACAAATCAACCGTCACCTGCAGCGCCATTGGCCAAGGTGCACCGAAGTAAAAATTCTTCCCCGATGCCCTCCTTCCCGGGTTATCTGATTCCAAAGTTCTGGAAGTTTGGTCAGTTTCAGTTTGGAAGTTCAAGTCTGAACTTTGTCTCTCCCCTTGGCGTTTATACTGTGTTGATACCCCAAGTCCAATGGGAAACTCAGCCTTTACCAACAAGATCAGGTAAGATCACAGGTGTCACTGTACGTGGAAGACCTGACCTCCTTTTCGTGAGGTTTTACGTTCAACTTGACATTTGGAACAATGCCTACTTTTACTCAGTACTCTCCTGGGCCAGAAGGAATACATGAAAGAGTTTCCGACAGGATTCTTGCCTTCAAAGCACTTACGATCAAATTGAAAAAAAGAAACAAGCCACACACGAAGGCACTGTTAACCAGAAGAAGACGACACTTGCCCACAAACACCCATTCTCCTTCCCCCACCCCGCCCGCCACGGATTTTCCCCATTTCAGTTCAAGACCACGCCTGACCCATTGGCTCAGGCCCAAAACCTCGGCATCGACTTTGACTCTTTTCTTTCACACCCTACGGCATCTACTACATTAGCGAATCCTTTAAAATGTATCTAAGGGGCGCCTGGGGTGGCTCAGTCAGTTAAGTGTCCGACTTCAGCTCAGGTCATGATCTCGCGGTCCTTGAGCTCGAGCCCCGCGTCAGGCTCTGTGCTGACAGCTCGGAGCCAGCTTCCGATTCTGTGTCTCCCTCTCTCTCTCTCTGCCCCTTCTCTGCTCTCTCTCTCTCTCAAAAATAAATATAAAAAAAATATTTTTAAATAAATACATAAATACATACATACATACATACATACATACATACATACATACATACATAAAACATGTCTAAAGTCTGGTCACTGCTTCTGCCCCGTATCCCTCCCTGTCTCCTGCTTCTGTTCCCACCCTCCACCATCCTCCACATAAAATGCAGTGTCTTTACTATAACCTACAAGCCACACTAGCCTCCTTGCTGCTTCTAGAACACAACGAACACATTCCCTTCTCGGGCCCTTGGCACCTGCTGTCCTCCAGATCGAGACGTGGCCTTGGCCCCTCACTTCATTTGACTCTGCCGAAATGCTACCTTCTCAGAGAGTCTCCCCTGACTACTGCATCTAAAATAGTACCCTTCCCTGTAAATCCT
Source organism: Panthera pardus (assembly GCF_024362965.1). Lineage (NCBI taxonomy): Eukaryota > Metazoa > Chordata > Mammalia > Carnivora > Felidae > Panthera > Panthera pardus. The sequence continues at coordinate 8,836,151 of NW_026526876.1, read as the reverse complement.
TAGCCCACCTCCTCATTTTACCTGATTTTTCCCTATAGCACTTAGACAACTATCTATCAGATACGATATAGTGGGTTATTTTCTGCCCTCCCACACTGGACTATAAGCTAGCTTGCTTGTCACACTGTCCTCAGTGTTCTGGCCTAATGGGCAGTGACTTAAAAAACGAAGTTGAGGGGCGCCTGGGTGGCTCAGTCGGCTGGGCGGCCGACTTTGGCTCAGGTCATGATCTCACGGTCCGTGAGTTCGAGCCCCGCGTCGGGCTCTGTGCTGATGGCTCAGAGCCTGGAGCCTGCTTCCGATTCTGTGTCTCCCTCTCTCTGACCCTCCCCTGTTCATGCTCTGTCTCTCCCTGTCTCAAAAATAAATGAACGTTAAAAAAAAAAAAAATTAAAAAAAAAAAAAAAACAAAAAAAAACGAAGTTGAGGGAACTAACTTATTCAGCCAAAACCATCCCTGAATGCAGGAGATCAGTAAGCATAGCCCGGAAACGGTAACGTTGCACACTGGTGCTGTCCTCTGCGATTTCAGGGGCATTTTACATCCACGGTCCCCTTCCAGTCATACGCAAGCCTGGGTATAGGTCAGCACAGGTGTTACTGACAGGAAGACCAAGGAAAAGAGACATCCAGTGACTTTCTGGAGGGCGCGCATAGTGGCAGAGCTAAAGGTGCGACCCATCACTTCGTGCTCTGAGCCCCGGGACTGTCCTCTGCACTGTCGTGGGGAAGGCTTCCTGAGGGTAGGGAGACTCGAGAAGGCCTTGCAGAGTGGGTGAGGGTCCGCGATACGGGGAGGGAGGGACGGAAGGCACCGGAAGAGAGACTGAACACGCCGAGGGGATGTGAGCCGCCCGTGTGCAGGGGGCGGGAGGGGAGAGGGTGGAATCTGGAAGGCCGCGTCTCGCAGAACTCCTTCCAGGGCAGGCAGCCGTGATGCATCTGCCTCTGTCCTCACTCCTTTCATCCCCACTCCTGCAGGATCCTGTCATTTTCAGGCTGCACTAACTGTCCCCATCCTGGAAATCCGCCGGTCCACAGCCAAGTTTCCTTAAAAAATCAACTGAACTTGGTGGCCCGACCGCCACTGCAGTCCCACTGCTGCTCCCGCCCTACAAAACTCTCCTCACCCGTGACCCTGCTGCCCAAACGTGCCCCGCCGCCACTCTGCCCCGTGCTGGGCCTCCTTTGTCACCGGCGACCCTCCCTTGGCCTCCTCCAGGCCACTCTCTCCCACTGGAGGAGGCCACTCTCTCCCACTGGCAGCTGCCTCTCCGTAACCTGCAGGTGCCTCGTCCTCTACCTGCCCCTTACACACTAGTGTTCGTCAGCCACTCCGTCCGGTCCTTCTCCCCCTGCTGCGTGGTCTCTCTCCGGGCCATGCCGTCTGTCCCTGGGGCTGTGGGCTGTAAGAACAGGAAGTAACAGGTGCTCCCGCACTCTGCGCGCCCCGGTATGAAAGAAACAGGATGCGTTCTCTGGGGTCATCATGGTGCTGGGTTCTTAACTGGGGCTGGGAGCGGGACGCGCTCCGCTCCCTAGCAGGGCAAGGTCAGAAGCCAGGGGTAGATCTGGGAGGAACAGCACATTCACAGCCGAGACCCCAGGTTATCAAAATCCAGGGGATTTTGAGGCCCGCTCCACGCTCATCCTGATTGAAAATCACTGTGTTCAAGACTTCCAGACCCCCCTCCACCTCTGCGACTTTCCTGCAGGCGCTCTACGTGCATTTACGCCTTTTTGTTTGGGACTCCTCCACGGCGAACCCCATGTATCCAAAATTGAATCCATGACCTTCACCCCGTAACCCGTGTTCTCCTGGGCACGCTATCTAGTGAGCACCGCCCCCACCCCACCGCCCCGTATGCCCAGTCCTGCAGCCCTTTCCCCCGTTTGTTTTTTGCCCCTTCTCTCCCCCATCTCATCGATTACCAAGTCGTCCGCGCCCCCATCCCACCCCCCGTGGGCACTGCCTGCCTCTGACCCTCATCACCTCTCCTGGGAGCATGGCCTCAGGCTTGTGACTGGTCCCCGTGTTCCCAGTCACCCGCATCCAAATCGCCTTGGGCTTTGCCACTGGAACTCTCTTTCTAAACCAGAGATCTGGCCATGACGTTTCCCTGTTTCAAAACGATCCCGGCTCCCTAGAAGCCAGGGAGGACGTTTCAGCTCGACAACATGGCCCCAGGGATCTGTGCCACGTCATCTCTCAACACCCCCTTCCATACCCTTACTCTTCCTTCAGCCCTACAGACCGCTCACCGCTGCTCAGACAAAGGCACAAACTTCCACACTCTCATGTTTTTGTATGAGTCTGGAGGGTCCCCACCCCCACCGCTTTGTCCATCTGGCAAAATTCTATTCATCCCCTAAGGCTCAACTCAAATGTCACTTCTCCTGTTTGGTCTTTCCTGATCCCCATCCCCACCCCCCCCCTTCCCTTGAATCAATCACTCACTGGAGCTCCCATGGCACTTTGTTCAAAACCTCTAACATGGCATTTATCAAGCAGGATTGTAGTTAGCTATTTACTCATATGTCTCCCTTCCTAAATTATGAGCTCTGCGAGGAAAGAGGCCACATGACAGTCATGTTTATATCCCTAGTAGCAAAAAAAAAAAAAAAAAAACCAAACCAAAACAAAACAAAACAAAAAAACACAGGGCTTTGGAATATACCAGAGAACAGGCATTCAGTACATGTTTATGAAACAGAACTAGGAAACCACTGAGCTTTTTAGGCCAGAGAGAGACAAAATGAGAGGAGTATTTAACATCTCTATCTTGAGAGATTAAAAAAAGGAAAGAGAACCACAACAAAACTTCATCTACTGCTGTGGGCCTCCAAGACTCCAGAGCAAAGACTGATTTTGATTTTGTTCAAGCAGATGGAGAGGATATCACTTGAAAGAGAATTCTTTCACGAAGACACCTTCCAGCTCAACCCCGTTTTCAGAATTACACCAAGGGAGCGTTTCTCCTCCGAAAAGTTAATGAAACCAAGTGCTAAATACGACATCTCTGAGTCTGGGACAGAACTGAAATTTTTTTTTTAAATAAATTGGTTAATTTTTGCCCATATTCTTTCAAGATGGAACTTATCTAGAACTTCTGAGATAAAAACGACATTAATAAATAGGTTGGGAATCTGTCTTATAAAGATTTTAGCAAAACGTTTCACAGTTGCTTCTGAAGATATGAAAATACTTCATTTCCATCCCCCAAAGTAAATGACGCTTTGGATTAAATGATGATACTATGGGGGGGGGGGGGGGCGGTGCACAGACAACTCACGTTTTTCTGCTGACAAGTCAAAGGGGCTGAAGCTTGCTGGAAAATCATAGGGGAGGGCACTCTTATGGACCAAACAGAATTGAAAAGCGGTGAATTCTAAGTAGTCTTCCTTAGCTTTTCTTAGCATCTCAGAAAGACATCAGAGTGACTATCTAAAATGTTGGTTTTGTCTAAAAATACATGTATGTATCAGTGTCTGTGTATGCACAGGGCAGAGAGAGGCTGGCAGGTAGGCCCAGAGACCCCATTTCTAGGGTGTCAGTGAAACACACAGTCTGCAAGGCTTTGCAATTAGGCTTGTCTCAAAAGATGAGAAAACACTACCACGGGATGAAAAGTGTAATTCCTTTCTCGGAACTCTTCTTGGTAGTTTCTCTCTGTGCGTATAAAGATGCCTGGGGGCTCAAATTTCAATCAGAAATAGATTCTTTGACATAAATTCTTGGGAGGCAAAATCTGGCAACAATATGCAGACTGGATTACGCTGAGGAGAGGCCGCAGCCAGGGAGGTGGGCCAGGAGGCTGGTGTAATTTAGGCGGAAGGTGGCGGGGGTCCGGGTGAGGGAAATGACAAGAGGGAACGGGGAGAGCAGGACAATTCCCACACTGAGTCAAAGGAAAACCCCCCAAGTGTTGGTGAACAGACTGGATACAGGGGACAAAGATTTTCAAACGTGGGGCCGGGGTTTGGGGGGGGGGGGGGTGGAATAGTGGGACTTGGAGAAGTGACACAGCCTAGGGAAAGGGAAAGTTTTTATTTCCTTCCAGAATTTTCTCAAACTTGCACATAGCTCCTAAGACCAACCCCAAAGTAAAACTGCTTCTGCAGGATCTACGGCTATGAACCATGTCTACTTCATCAGCCATATTTGCTAGATGGCCGATCTCTCTGGGTCCGAGACTGTCCTGTTCTTTTCCTGTATCCCGTGCCCCTCTCCGTCCATCCTTCCTACAAACACTCACTGAGCGCACTTTCTATGCGTCGGGCTCTAATCTTGGGGCTCGGAAGGGAACAAGACACGCAAAGAGATATCTGACCTCATGGAGCTGATACTCTGGGGACAATAAATGCCTCACACCGTGCCTTCTGCAAATACACAACAATTGTTTTTGTTAAGTTGAGCAAACGGTCTTTCTGGAGTATGAGTCCAGAACAAATAAGACCTCAAACAAGGAAAGTATCTTCTTACCTAGTATCCTAGGAGGTTCCTGCCATGGCATTTTTAAAATCTACTGCAGTCAAAGATCTTTCTAGTCCTAAACCAGTCTCGTTTTCTCCTTCCTCGCTGCGGGCACACTGAGCAATAAAAAGTTTTAACGTCAAGTTGAAAACTTGATGAAACAGTTTGCAGAAGAACAGACATGCAGGGTGGAAAAGGTCATCACAAGTCATTATTTTGACCTCCAAACCAAATTTCAGAAACCCTAGGGTGCTCTTCCTAAGAGTCATCTAAGCAACCCCAAATCTAGAAAACAAAACCAAAGGGGAACAGTCCTTTACCCTCCGTGTTCAATTGTCAGAGCTCCTGAGGAGTAGAAGAGGGGGGACATAGGGTGGCACATAAAACAGAAGAATTCCAAGGGAGACGAATTAGCTGCCTGGCCAAATGTCTGGTGACCGAGAGCCACCTGCTGGTTAGTGCTTACAATTCAACTACAAAATGTTCAGTAATGCAATGACCGCCATTTATCTAGAAGTAGCTCCTTCGGCGATTACACAAAGCACTCGTGAACACATGTTTACAAACAGAATGAGCAGAAGTCAACATATGCTTACATATTATGGGGGGGGGGTGGATTCTGTTGTGAGAACTGAGCCCTCTTGACACTGTTGTTTCAATAACAAGGGCCCTACATCCCCCACTTTGTTCTTCACGACCAAGCACCCTTCAAGGACGAACCCGACGGGCGCCCCACGGAGGTTAACGATTTGCACTGAGGCATTTGGCACAGACACTGATGCCCATCTTCGTCTCAACTCTACTATGTTGCCCCTTAATCCCGTCAATTAACGCTGTTTTCCACGACAAAGTACAGGTGTTAATACCATGAAATTCTTAGCTGGCAGAAGGACCACTGATAGTAGTGGAAATCTGTACTTGTCCGCTGATGGGCAAAAATGCTAATCTGGCGTTAAAAGAACATCTAAGCGTAGCAATGAAAATGTGTATATGCCCAAGACGCACAAAAGCCAAGAACCAACTACACAGTTATCATTCCCACCTCAATAATCTTGCTTTTAATTGTATCGATTCATCTCGTTCCCATCTAAAAGCTCCAATTCTCCAGATGGGCACCCGTGCTCTTAATGGTGCTTTTCACTTTCTCTCTGGGGACAGGGCCCACAAATCCGTAAGCACCCTCAGCTAGGTATCTCTACGACCAGCTGGGCACCAATCTGGAGGCTCTTACGGAAACTATCAGTCTACAAGGGGAGGGCTTGAGAGAAGACCCAAGTCAGAGAGAAAATACGTGAAGTCTACTAACTCTGCAACTGCTGTCTCAGGGCTCCTTTTTTCCACCTTCTTCTCAACCTCCCCTCCCGGTCTCTCTCTCTTCTTATCTCCTACACCATTTATGGCTCACAGCACACGATTCAGCACTTACTTATCAACTATCATGGTACTGTTCTCTCGTTGCTTCGTGCAGGATAGAAAGGCCTTTCCAAAGGGCATGACATTTTTGGATCCCCCTCTGCTGAGAGCAGTGGCAGCACGTGGTCAGTAATGTTCACAAAGGCACGTAACAAAGGCGTAAACATATGCGTTCACCTGCATTTACCTCATGTGGCCCTCACAATATTTTGTGGAGTTGGGGTGATCTGCATTTTTACAAAACACGAGTGGGAGTCAAAATTCAAACCCAGGTTTTGGAATACCAAACCCTTCGTTCCTACCACAAGCAGAGTTAGCAATACATGGCTTGAACGTACGGAGGGAACGCTGCGTGTTACGTACAGGGGTCCGGAAGAAGGACAAAGTACCCAAGGCCAGTGAGAAACAAACGAATGAGGGGTCTCTACAAGGCAGCCATGGTAGCATACCAAAATCAAGAGAGAAGAGGCCCAAGAGACAAAACCTACAGCAGAGGACAAGGAGACCTGAGTTCTAGCTCCTTCTCTCCCGTTCATTCCCTTCGGGCACGACGGATTCTCTAAGGATGTCTCCCCATCTGCAAACTGGCACTGGCTTCTCCTCTCTTACCCCTGAAGATTCTCTTCAGGCTCAAATAATATCTCCAAGTGTTTGAAACAGGGAAGGGAGGGAGAAATAGAAAACCCCTTTTTTTAAATATATATTTTTTTAATGTTTAGAGAGAGAGAGTGCACACAAGCAGGGTAAAAGAACAGAGGGAGAGAGAAAGAAAAAGAGAATCTTAAGCAGGCTCTGAGCTCAGTGCAGAGCCCGGTGTGGGGCTTAATCCCACGACCCTGGGATCATGACCTGAGCCAAAGTCAAGAAAGAGTCAGACGCTCGACCCACAGAGTCACCCAGGTGCCAAAAACCTTTTTCAATAAATGAGAAAATACTTCAGTTTCTTACACATTTGCACTTCTAAAAAGTCCAAGTTGGAAACTATTTAATCAGCTTTTTAAAAGAAAAATCAACGTAAGTAACTTAGGATACAGTACGTGTAGGTGACTCTTGCTTTCTCCCTCCCCCCACCCCCAGCTTCTTCATAGACTGGAATTTCCTCTTTTTTCAATTCCTACACAGTCGTTATAATTTGAAATGAATACAAGCAGGGGTAGGGAATCTTTTTAAGTTTCCACCAAAAGTCACCAATATACCAGAGGTTGAGGACTGCAATTCAAAAATTTAAAAAAAAAAATTTTTTTTTAATGCTTACTTTTTTTTTTTAAGTTTATTTTTTATTTTTGAGACAGAGAGAGATAGAGCATGAACGGGGGGAGGGGCAGAGAGAGAGGGAGACACAGAATCGGAAGGGGGCTCCAGGCTCCGAGCCATTAGCCCAGAGACCGACACGGGGCTCGAACCCACGGACCGCGAGATCATGACCTGAGCTGAAGTCGGACGCTCAACCGACTGAGCCACCCGGGCGCCCCTATGCTTACTTACTTTTGAGAGAGAGACAGAGACAGAAAGAGAGAGAGAGAGAGAGACAGAACACGAGCAGGGAGAGGGAGGCAGAGAGAGAGAGGGAGACACAGAATCCGAGGCAGGCTCCAGGCTCCGAGCTGTCAGCACAGAGCCCGACGGGGGGCTCGAACCCACAAACAGTGACATCGTGACCCAAGCCAAAGTCGGATGCTTAACCGACTGAGCCCCCCAGGCGCCCCAAGGACTGCAATTCAAAACAAGATCCCATTTTTCACCCATCAGATCAATAAAACCCAACCAGTTCTAGGGAAACATGGGAGGGACATGGGAGGCACGGGGACTTTCAGAAACAGACCCAGCATGCTAACTAGCATGGACTCCCATCCCTCAGGCTAGCAGCCCCACTTCAGGGCCTCTGTCCTACCGAAACGAAAGCCACGTTCACTACGGATACCGACTGCTGTCCTTCCCTATCATGGCGAAGTACGAGGCAACCAGGAACCATCAAGTGGGGAAGTGGTTGGGGAATCACTGCGCATGTATATTGTGGCACAAGGTAGCCATTCAAAAGAATGGGTTGGGGCGCCCGCGTGGCTCAGTCAGTTGAGCGTCTGACTCTGGATTTCCGCCCAGGTCGTGACCCGGGGTCGAGAGATCGAGCCCCACGTCAGGCTCCACACTCAGCGCAGAGCCTGCTTACGATTCTCTCTTCCTCTCCCTTTGCCCCTCCCCAACTCGTGCTCACTCTGCTCTCTCTCTCTTAAAAAATAAAAACAAAGAATTTGTTAGATCTATTGATTTGGAAGACTTGCCAGATTTAAATGAAAAAGGTAAATCACAGAGTCATATGTAGAGTTACAACTCTGTCTTCATAAAAAAAAAAAGAGGAGGAAAACACGTATGTACGTAAATATATTTATAAATATTTGTCTACATACAGGTAAGTGTCTGGAGGAAAACCATGGAGCTGGTTCACGCTAGTTACTGGAGGGAAAGGAGGGAGAGAATTAATTTGCCGCTACGCCCCAGCGTGGTTTGACTTGTTACAATGAGCCTGTGCCGTGTTGATAATTTGTTTCAAATCCAATTAAGGATGAGTCATTTCCTCAGGGGAGGGGGGCCACGGGAGGGGAGGCATCGGGGGAATGAAGACGTACAATGTTGGTGTCGACTGACAGAAAGCGTTATCGAAAGCATCCTTCTGCTTTTAAAATTAAGGGTAGGAAAAAAAAAAACACCTAAAATGAAGAAATGCCAGATTCAAACATTAATTTTTTTCCCGGGGCGGGGGGGGGGGGGTGGGGAAAGAGAAATGGAAGAGAAAGATCTAAAGGCAAGGAAGAAAGACGAAGCGGGGAGAAAGAAAAAGGGAACAGACAGGCTGGGCAGGGGTCCACAGACACAGAGGGCAAGTTTTCAAGTGACACACAGGCTGTTACACTGAGGAAGGGGAGGGAAGAAGGATGGGGGAGAGAACGGAAGGGGGACAGGGTCCCTTTTGTGAAGGTGGGCGGCCCAGAACCCTGACCCTCCCTCTCACGTTCAAGGGAGAAAAATCCTAACTTTTCGAAATCTAGAAACTGGGAAGGGCTGAGTTAAGGGTCCCCCGAGTTCTCCTGACTTCCATCTCCGTCTTGTGGTCTGTTCAGGACAGAGTTCTCAGTGTGTGTGTGTGTGTGTGTGTGTGTGTGTGTGTGTGTGTGTGTGTATACATTTATATGTACTCATACATAAATATGAGTGGTATACACATACATTTATAAAGGCATATAAAGTATCACTTCTTACACTTATTATGTTATATAAATAAGTACATATACATACACAATTATACATCTATACAGGTATATACACACTTGTCTGCATACGTGTTATATACAAATGTAGGTGTGTATATATGTAGTTATATACATACTTTTATTTTATTTTTTTAGAGAGAGTGCAAGTGGGGGAGAGGGTGAAGAGAGAGACAGAGGGAGAGAAAGAATTGCACGCTGAGCACGGGCTCAATCCCACAAACTGTGAGATCATGACCTGAGCTGATACCAAGAGTTGGACACTCAACCGGCTGAGCCGCCCAGGCGCCCCTCTACGTATTTTTCAATCCAAGCGGAACACAGAAACAGAAAAGTCGTAACTGCACAGCTCAGAGATGGTCTGCAAGGTGAATACCCCGGTAGTCACTACCTAGCAAGAAACAGGACTAGCAGAACACCAGGATCCCTCGTGCCCCCTGCTCCCTCACGGCTTCCCGCAAAGGGCCCCACTTTGTTTGGTGAGCTGTAACACTGTGAGTAAGTTCTGCCTTTACCGGAACGCCATCTGACAGCACGTCCTCTTATGCCAGACTCCTTTTGCTCGACGTGTTTGTGAGATCCTCCGTGGTGTGCGCTGTGTAGCCGTAGATCACTTGTTCTCGTTTCCTGTTGTATCGCCGTATGAAGACGCCGTGACGCATTTACCCGCCGCAGGGCAGATGCTCACGGGGTTGTTTCCAGGTGGGAATATTCGGAATAATGCTGCTAGAAACGGTCTTATACATGCTTCTGTGCAGCTCAGTTTTAGGAGACACGGTCAAACAGTTTTCCAACGTGGTTACAGAGGGGCGCCTGGGTGGCTCGGCCGGCTAAGGGGCCGACTTCGGCTCAGGTCAGGATCTCACGGTCTGTGAGTTCGAGCCCCGCGTCGGGAGCCTGTTTCGGATTCTGTGTCTCCCTCTCTCTGCCCCTCCCCCGCTCATGCTCTGCCTCTCTCTGTCAAAAATGAATAAACACGAAAAAAATTTTTTGAAAAGTGGTTACAGAACTGATAGTCTTGCCAGCAGTATGTGAGAAATCCAGCCAGTCCCTGTCCAGTAACACTGGACACGACTGCCGTTTCAATCTCCGCCATTCTGGTAGGTGTGATGGCACGACGATCGTGGTTTTGCTTCGCAATCTTTTCATATGCTCACCAGCAACCAGCTATCCTCTTCTGGGAAGTCCAAATTCTAGGCCTTCTGCCTCCTTCTCTCTAATGGGTTGTCAGCCATTTTCTTAAATTATAGGCGTTCTTTATGTACTCTGGATACAGCTCCTGGGTCGGATGTATGCGCTGCAAACACAGATTCTCATTCTCTGGCTTATCTTTCGTGCTTTGTGGTATCTTCTGATGAACAGAATTGCTTTTTTTTTTTTTTTTTCAATTTTTTTTTAACGTTTATTTATTTTTGAGACAGAGAGAGACAGAGCATGAACAGGGGAGGGGCAGAGAGAGAGGGAGACACAGAATCCGAAACAGGCTCCAGGCTCTGAGCTGTCAGCACAGAGCCCGACGCGGGGCTCGAACCCACGGAGAGTGAGATCGTGACCTGAGCCGAAGTCGGACGCTTAACTGACTGAGCCACCCAGGCGCCCCATGATGAACAGAATTTCTTATTTTAAGGAAGCCCCACCTACCGTGTGTTTCTTTCACAGTTACTCTCTGTGTCCTGTAAGAAAGGCTTGTGCATCCCGAGGTCATAAAGACATTCTCCTATGTTTTCCTCCACAAGCTCTCATTTCACCTGTCACATTGAGATTTGCAATCCTCTTGGCACAGATTTTTATGGAGAATGACAGCAGAGGCTGAAATTCTTTTATTTCCCATATGCATACCCAGCTGATATAACCTTATTTACTGTAGAGACTGTCTTTTCTCCACTCCACTGTAGCACACCCTTGTCAAGAATCAAGTGACACTGTGTATGCGGGACTGTTTCCACTGGGGTTGTTTGCCTACTTTGGGGGCAAAACCACAATGCAGCTTTATGGTAAGAGTCCCGTTCGCTGATGTGAGTGCTCAGCCCCTTTGTTCTTCAAAATTGCCTTGGCTCTTTTAAATGCCACATAAGAATTATTAAACGCCACATCAGAATCACCTTGTTAAGTGACAAAATAAAAAACTGGCTGAGGACTCTGAGTGGATTTGTTCTGAACCTACAGGTGAATTTGGAGACAGCCGATGTCTTTACACTACTGAGTGTTCCCATCTTGAACATAGCATATCGTTTCGTTTTTCCTTAATTTCTTTAAATAATGTTATAGTTTTTAATTTTTTTAAATATTTATTTTTGACAGAAAGAGAGAGAGAGAGAGAGAGAGAGAGAGAGAGAGCGCGCGCAAGGGGCAGAGGGGCAGTGAGACAGAGAGAGACACAGAACCGGAAGCAGGCTCCAGGCTCTGAGCTGTCAGCACACAGCCTGACGCGGGGCTCGAACTCATGAACCGTGAGATCATGACCTGAGCCGAAGTCGGGCGCTGAACTGACTGAGCCACCAGGCGCCCTGATTAAGGGTACTGGTTTAAACATTCTGCTGCAGACTGTCCAAGATATCCTGCGAAACTGAAGAGATAATGCAGAGTCAAGAGGGCATATTATACTATCATTCATGTTAAAAATAAAAGAGTGGGGAGGGAGATTGGAGGTGTGTGCATGCTTTTCTATTACGTGTAGAGTCTCTCTCGAAGGACACGTAAAAAACTGTTCGAAGTGGTTGCCTCTGGGGAAGAAATGAGGAAACTCACGTCTGTTGAAGTAGAAGGAAGCTCTGATTTTCCCTGATTACTCTTTTTGTACAATGTGTTTATGACATAATATACCACTTGTATTTTTTAAATTTTTTTTTCAATTTTTTAAATGTTTATTTTTGAGAGCAAGAGAGAGCCCGAGCAGGGGAGGAGCAGAGAGAGAGGGAGACACAGAATCCGAAGCAGGTTCCAGGCTCCGAGCTGTCAGCACAGAGCCCGACCCGGGGCTTGAACCCACCAACCGGGAGATCATGACCTGAGCCGAAGTCGGACGCTCAACCGACTGAGCCCCCAGGTGCCCCGTGATGCACCACTTTTAGATTAAGTCTTTATTTTTAAAATTCTATCCATTCCCATAAACCACTAGAATATCCTAAAGGGTCAAAAATTTGGCCGAAGCCTTCAACCAGCCTGCCTCCACCACAAAGGGAGTCACAAATCTACTCTGTCCTATGACGTACCCAGTTTTTCTCCCCAAGGAAACGTGATCACGGTGCACGCTGCACGGCTGCTGTCATTTCAGTAGTTAACAGAGGGGGAAAAAATATACTAAGGCAACATACAGTCCGGATTTTTCAGGCCAGTCCCTACCGTCAATACTCCCTCTTGTCATACGAAGTATCAGTCCGTGCATGAAATTAGCCCACTGCCTTTGTCAGGCATGTGGAGACAAGGTCAGAAGCTACGAGCGTCCAAACTAGAGTTAAATGATACCTAACGTGAAATGCACGGGATCCTCTGCCCACAGAAGAAACCCGCTCTGTGACACTGAGTAAGTGGGTCACTCTTGAAAACGGGTTGAACTCCAAAAGCCTATCTCCCAATCCTCTTTGTGCAGACGGGTGGTAGTGATGGCTTTCCCAGCTCCCTTAAAAAGTGAACTGGAGATTCAAGGCGATTATCTAAGCTCCACGTGAACCTAACTAACATCACCCAGAAGGCCCGTGAGGTACCACTTCCCTGGGACGTCAGGAACAAGAGAAGGGACAGGAGATGAAGGTCCTACTCGAGGTCACAGAGCTCCAGAACCTTCCTCATCTGGTGTCAGAAGAGACTTCAGGATGTGGCAAGTTACCGCCAGGGGAAGAGCTGTAGGGGAGGGCCGATGTGGTCGCTACAGGGGGCCTACCTGACTTCAGCAAGTCTCTTCTCCCTTGTGAGCGGAACCTTGATTCTCCTCAGGGCTCCACCGCTCAGGGCGCACGAGCCCATCCCCCATTTAGGTTCAAGGATGCATCTCTCCTGAGCAGAGCCAAGCCAATCATAGCAACTCTATTCTTCCACAGTTTTCGGCATAACACGGCATGTGATGCAAGCCCAGCCTAGCTCTATTTTGAGCCAGTCTACTCACTGGGAAGCTCAGAAGCTCCTTTCTCTTAGGAAACAAACAAATAACAACTGGCAAAGACAAGGGGACCAACAGGAAGACTGGAAACAATCAGAGCTTTAAGAAGGTGGTTAGAATACTAACTAGCAGGCATCAGATGCGAACAGCTTCCTATAAACAATGACCGAAAAGCACCATGGCATGAAATACTGAATTCGAAACCACCAAAAACATAAAATACCTAAAAATACGTTAAGCCACAAATGCGCACAGCTCACCCTGAGAGCCCTGAACGGCGTCTTGACCAGGTGGAGAGACACCCCATGTTCCTGGAGAGAAAGATTCAATACGATAAAAGGTTTCAAGATTTAACGGAATGCCAATTAAAAAAAAAAAGTTACTTTTCCTTTTCAAAAATTAGGCTAGCTGGTTCTAGAATTCATGTTTAAAAAAAAAAAAAACTCTTAAAAAAAAAAAAAAAAGAAGAAGCATAAGGGTGCCTGGGTGGCTCATTCGGTTGAACATCTGACTCTTGATTTCAGCTCAGGTCATGATCCCAGGGTGATGGGATAGAGCCCCGCATCAGGCTCTGTGCTAACAGCTGCTTGAGATATTCTCTCTCTCTCTCTCTCTCTCTCTCTCTCTCTCCCTCTTTAAAATAAATAAAATTTAAAAAAAAAAGAAGTATAATGACAGGAGACTATCATGTATTAAAACTTACAATGGAGCCTCAAAAGGTACTAACACATGAGTAGTCAGAGAGACCACAGAACACATCACAAAGTCCGGAAACAGATCCAAATACACACACAGATACACAGTGCAATAGTATAACGCTCACCATCTCAAAATTTGCGAAAATGGATCATTCAGGAAAAAACACAGTCCAAAAAAAAAAAAAAAAAAAATAGGGTAGCCAAGTAGGAAAAAAGTGGGATTCATATTCTTCACCAAATTAAATTCCAGATGGATCAGATATTTAACAGTTATAAAATAAAATCGTGAGAGCACTAAAAAGAAACACAGGAGAATTTCCTGATAACCTTGGTTCGTTACGATTTTATACAGGAGCGCCATAAAACTCTACTAGGAAGTAACAATCCTCATATCGGAGACTGGCCTAGGAAACCAAGGTTAGTGACACTGTCTTTGGGGAAAACTGGATGGAAACGGGCACTCACATAAAAGTCTACGCTGGTTCTGTGAGAGTCACAGTGCATATACTTGGGCCCAGCCCATCCTACTTCTTTATTATTTTATTTTATTTTTTAGTTTATTTATTTATTTTGAGAGAGAGAGAGGGAGAGCGTGCGCACAAGCGGGGGAGGGGCAGAGAGAAGGAGAGACCGAATCCCAAGCAGGCTCCATGCTGTCAGTGTAGAGCCCAATGCGGGGCTCCAACTCACAAACTGAGATCGTGACCTGAGCTGAGACAGAGTCAGACACTTAACCGACTGTGCCACCCAGGCGCACCCCATCCCATCCCCACCCCAGCCCTCCTCCTTCTAAGAACCTATCTAGAGGCAGATGTTCACACGGGGGAACTCCCTTATATGTAACGTTATTCACCACCATTTTTTTGTAGAAGAAATCTATGTACTAAGTAATATATGCACACATATAAAATATATGCGTAACAGACTGGAAACACACATCTGTTAATAGAAAGCTAGTTAGAGAAATCATGGTACATGCATATAACAAGATATTATAAGACTATCAAAATGAATGACAAAAACCTGCTACCTTGGGAAGCTCTCCAATACATCTGATCAGGTGACCAAAAAAGGTTGCAGAATAGTATGTACCATTTGCGTAAAAGACGGAGGGAAATAAGGAATATTCATATTTGCTGGTAGATGCTTCAGAGAACTTCAGAAGCATATGCCAATGACTTTTTTTTTTAATGTTTATTTATTTTCGAGAGAGAAAGAGAAACAGAGGGTGAACAGGGGAGGGGCAGAGAGAGAGGGAGACCCAGAATCCAAAGCAGGCTCCAGGCTCCGAGCTGTCAGCACAGAGCCAGATGCGGGGCTTGAACTCATGAACCGTGAGATCATGACCTGAGCCGAAGTCGGACACTCAACTGACTGAGCCACCCAGGAGCCCTGATATGCCAATGATTTTTAACACTGATATTTATGTCCAGAAGTGGGGAACACAGTGGGAGAGAGGCTTGTCACCAAATACTGTCAAATGCTTTTTAAATTCCTCATCCGTGTGAATATATTACTTATGCATTCTTTAGCTATTCCTAGTTTTAGGAAAGTAGGGGTTGCTCATGTGTTAATAACTTTAGGCAACATAAAATATCAAGCAATGATTCTTTAGGAAATCTAAGTGGAGTCAGATATGAATCATCCTTCTTATAACTCAAGCTGTAATTTGAAATAAAACATCTTGGGCCGCCTGGGTGGCTCAGTCAGTTGGGCGTCCGACTTCAGCTCAGGTCATGATCTCACAGTATGTGGGTTCGAGCCCCGTGTCAGGCTCTGTGCTGACAGCTCGGAGCCTGGAACCTGCTTCCGATTCTGTGTCTCCCTCTGTCTGCCCCTCCCCCGCTCATGCTCTGTCTCTCTCTCTCTCTCTCTCTCTCTCTGTCAAAAATAAATAAACATTAAAAAAAAATTTTTTTTAAAGAATAAATTAAGTTACAGGGGTGCCTGGCTGGCTCAGTCGGTTGGGCGTCTGACCAGCTCAGGTCACGATCTCGCGGTACATGAGTTCGAGCCCCGCGTCGGGCTCTGTGCTGACAGCTCAGAGCCTGGATGGAGCCTGCTTCGGATTCTGGGTCTCCCTCCCTCTCTGCCCCTCCCCTGCTCACACTCTGTCTCTCTCTCTCTCTCTCTCTAAAAAATAAACAAAATAGGGGCACCTGGGTGGCTCAGTCGGTTGGGCAGCCGACTTCAGCTCGGGTCATGATCTCACGGTCCATGAGTCCGAGCCCCGCGTCGGGCTCTGTGCTGACAGCTCGGAGCCTGGAGCCTGCTTCGGATTCTGGGTCTCCCTCCCTCTCTGCCCCTCCCCTGCTCATGCTCTGTCTCTGTCTCAAAAATAAATAAAAACATTAAAAATAATAGTCATAAAAACCCAACATTCAATGGCTTAAAATGGGGGAGGGGTGCTTTTCATGTAAAAGTGAATGTAAATTTTTCTTTTGTCCACCGTGGTTTCCGATACAATGACATGAAATACACACTGGAAGTAACATTACTTTTCTTTTTTTTTTTTAATAGCTCAAAGGAAGATACCTGACATCAAATGCCTAACGTCGACACTCTAAGAAAATGGGAACATTCCACCATCATCCTTTTGACTTTAGCAACTGGGCTCCTTCCTAATAGGCCATTCCTGACACACAGCTACCATCCCGACGTCTAAATAACTTCCTACTTCCTATAATCCTCAATATAGCTGCTGGTGTAAAGACTAAAGCTTAGCCAATTAGCCACCCACTACAGCCGAGTTAATCACATAATCTCTGAGATGCTCACCGAGCAGTGGAGTATGCAATGATTGTTTTTCTCTCCCTCTACAGACAAAGATTTAACTAATGGTGAGACTCAGCAATGCTCTCGAGTATAAAGGGCAGGAGGATTTTAAAGCAGCGTCCTTCTAAGTCGAGGCTTATCTTCTAGGAGACGTTGTTACGCGGAGACTTCTTTAACAAGTTTCCAAAGGCCCTAAGTCAGTCAACCATCGCTTATTTAGCCCGCCGTCTCCCATCAAGGTTTACTGCTTTAAAATAATGATCGGTAATCCGTAAGGTGCAGCTAAGATCGCATCACATGACAGCCGCACATTCAACTGCGTGATCGCCACATCAATGTCTGTGTAAGGGGAATGCTAATCCCAACCGCGGTCTGACAATACTCTTCTCTCCTTAATAAGGCCACATATGAGGAGGAAGGGGGAAGAGGAGGAGAGGGAGGGGTGGGGGGGCCCCCGGGAGAGAGGAGGCCGAGGGTTCGGGTGCAGGCAAGAGAGGAGCGGGGTCACACAAAGGAAACAGGAAGGAGAGGGAGAGGCAGGGGCTCCACGGGCTCCCGGTGAGTCCTGATGGGACAAACCGATGCCTCACTCTGGCTGCCGGTCATCACGGGGCTTTGAAACACTGATTAGCAAGCCGATTAGCCCCAGGTCTGCGACAGGGAATGCGCCGTGCTGGCAGTCTGGCATTAATGACAACATGTGCCGCAGAGAGCGTGTCTATCACATTTGAAGGTTCTGATAAGGCTTTCCGGCCAGCGCATCTCCGTAGGTCGTGACCTAAGGCAAAGACATGTGCCACGGAGCCTCCACCCCCGCCCCCGCCAGGTAACAAAGCAACTCCCGCTGGTTTATTAAAGAATGACAGAAGCAAACAAAAATGCCAGAGGAATCCAGAGATCAGAGAAGTAGGAAAGGACGCCGGGGAGCCCAGGACCGGGAATTAACCGCGGGGAGGCCTGAGGAAGCTGTGTGTCACAGAAACGGACCGGCAGGGAAGGGAACGGGGTCCCTCCAAAGACAGAGCCGAAAGGTCCCTGACGGCTGGTATCAGAAAGGACCAGGCGGCCTTGACAGTCAGGACGCAAGAGGACAAGTTGAACTGTGAATCCAGCCTGGTTACGTCTACATGTGAATTCAGAGCCTCCGAAGGCCAGTGAAGGAGTTCCCGGGGTACGAGAAGTTGGGAGTGGAAGGGGAGGCCTCAAGCGTGGGGACTAGGGGTACAGAGGGCAAAAATAACACTCTGCTGTCGCCAGGCGAGTGAAATCAAAGACCAGAAACTCTGACTTCCGGGTGATGACAATCTACTGCCAGCACCCGACTGTGACAATCATTCGTTCCTCCGCTCGCCAACAGACCCATTTCTTGTCTCCAGTAAGTCCCCGGCGGCGCTGTCTTCCCAGCGGGTCGGGTCAGCGCTGTCTCGTGCCCATTTCGTGGCCCGAAAGCAGATTTCCCAAGGATTTTCCTACATAATATTTGAGAATGCTCTTACCCAGCACGCATCCTCTCATCGACCAGGTTCTCCTGGGATGTCACAGGGACGTGCATTTTCGCAAAAAATTCCTGTGAAATCGGGGTTGAAGTGCTAACCCCTGGTACGAACCTCAGAACGCGACAGTATTTGGAGACAGGCCCGTTAACGAGGTCATTAAGTTACAATGGGGTCGTTGGGGTGGCCCATCATCCAACATGCCCCGGGTCATCTTTATGAGAAGAGGGGATGCTGGACACACAGACCTCAGACACGTCAGGGGGACGTGTGCTCACAGGGGAACGACCGCGTGAAGACTCAGACAGAAGTCGGCCACCTAAAAGGCCAGGAGAGACGCCTAGAACAGACCCTCCGTCACGGCCGTCAGGGGGCACGACACTGCCAGTGACATGCTGGTCTGGCCTTCCAGCCTCCAGAACCGTGAGGAAGGACGTTTCTGGTAGCTGAGCCCCCGGTGTTGTGCCCGCAGCAGCCCTAGCAAGCGCCTGCAGGAGGGTGCACGCGTACGGTGGGTCGACAGCAATCTGGGCCCCGTAGGGATTCCCCAGCGACCCACCTCCCAGGCCACCCACCATAAGCTTCCCTCTTTTTACCTGTACTGACTGACTTTCTCCTGGAGGTCAGCAGGGCCACACTGCCTCCTTCTCTTGGCTAGCCCCCATGCCACCTGGCACGGAACGTCCCATCCATTCGCACCTTCCTCACATCGCTCCTCAGGAGTCCCTTCTACCCCACGGTGCTTACGCACCTTTCAACAGAATGCTTCTGGAAGCTTAGTCCGAGCTATTCCGGACTTCCGTTCCTTGAGCTACGACGACACAACGGCATCTACACTTCCCTTGGTTCCATCTCGAGCGTGTGTAAATAAGCCTGGCCGGCTGCCTCAGTGACTTCAAGCCCCGAGGACTTGGGCCTTCGTTGCTTCACGGTTCCGCCTTGGTGTGGCCTCCCTGTCCCCAAGCCACCCCAACCGTTCCTCTCCGAGCCACACGGGTGGGCCCAGCATGTGGCTCAGCCTGAACCATGGGACGGGGAAGGGGCACTGGTCGCGGAAGGCCTCTGAGACCCAACGCCTCTACACTAATTCACCAGCTTTGCTAAAATTCTCCCGACAGTCAATCTGCTTTGGGCTTCAGGAGGCTTCCGTGGACAAACCCCCAGAGGGGAAGCCCCTGCAGCCATGGATTCCGCTGAGAGAGTTAACCTGCGACTGTCCGCGGGTAAGACGGCAAAAAGCAGGGCACGGAGGAAGGGGACACAGAGCGAGATCTGGAAGGGGAGAAGGGGCGGGCTCCCTGGAACAAGACAGGTCATTCGGGGAGGCCTGGGGCGGGGGGGGGGGGGGGGCAGGAGCTCGCGAGGGGGAGGGAAGGAGGCAGCAGCAGGCGCTTCCTCCAGGCCTGATGGCGGCACGGTTCGCCAGGAGGAATATCTTGCGTCACTAAGCCCTTCACATACCGATCGCCTCACCTTGTCGTAACAGCAGTGAAAGAGGCGGCACACATACCTGCACCCCAAGGTCAGTGACTTCGAAGCCCAGATGCCCGGGAGACCAGCGAGCAACAGGGCCGGGCCCAGCACTTCTCGCACTGCGGTGGCTGCGAGTTCACGTGTGACGGCGCTCACATCTGGGTCCACGTTCCGAGACCCGTCAGCTTCAGAGTCTTGTGCCAGTTACCTGACCCCTCCAAACTCAGTTTCTCCATTGTAAAATGGACGTCACGAGGACCTCCTGAGCAAACACACACGAGGTGCTCAGCCCGTGCCCGGCACCCGGGAAGTGCGTGGCAGACTCGAGCTTTCAGCTGGCACCGCGGGTGGACACAGGGCAGCGGCCTCCCCGCCACCTGTTAGACGCACCTGAGAAGTGCGCCCCCCATCGCGGCTACCCAGGCCTCAGGCCAGGCTACTCACTCAGACTCTGCAAGGATTCGGCCCTGCCACCTGTATTTCCTTCCTCTTCTTTCTCTGTGTCTCTCTCTTCTTTATTGTTTTTTACAAGCCCTTTGGGTAACTTAGATGCCCAGTGCCACCATTAGGAACAAAGGATAGGGGCGCCTGGGTGGCTCAGTCGCTTTAAGCGTCCGACTTTGGCTCAGGTCATGATCTCGCAGTTCATGGGTTCGAGCCCCGCATCGGGCCCTGGGTTGACAGCTCAGAGCCTGGAGCCTGCTTCTGATTCTGTCTCCCTCTCTCTCTGCCCCTCCCCTGCTCATGCTCTCTCTCCCTCTCTCTCAAAATTAAATAAACGTTAAAAAAAAAAAAAGAGAGAACAGAAGATATAGAGCTATATTTCTCAAGTTGTAAGGTGCATTCAAATCCCCAGGATCTTGTTAAAATGCAGATTCTGCATCGGGGGCCTGGGTAGCTCAGTCGGTTCAGCGTCCAACTCTTGATTTCAGCTCAGGTCATACATATCTCACAGTCTAGTCTGTGAGTTCGAGCCCCCGCATTGGGCTCCACATTGACAGTGCAAAGCCTGCTTGGGATCCTCTCTCTCCCTCACACTCTGCCCCTCCCCCACTCATTCTCTCTCCCTCTCCCTCTCTCCTTTTTTTAAATTTAAATGCAGATTCAGGGGGGCCTGGCTGGCTCTAGTTAGTAGAGCGTGCAACTCTTAATCTCAGGGTTGTGAGTTCAAGCCCCATGTTGGGGGTGGAGCCTACTTAAAAATTTTTTAGGGGTGCCTGGGTGGCTCACTCGGTTGAGCATCCAACTTTGGCTCAGGTCATGATCTCACGGTTCGTGAGTTCGAGCCCCCTGTCGGGCTCTGTGCTGACAGCTCGGAGCCTGGAGCCTGCTTCGGATTCTGTGTCTCCTTTTCTCTCTGTTCCTCCCCTGCTTGTGCTCTCTCTCTGTCTCTCAAAAATAAATAAATGTTAAAAAAAAAAAAAAGAAAGAAAGAAAGAAACGCAGACCTAGAAGGTCCACCTGCTGGACCACCAAGCAGAGGTATTTACATGCCGCCCATCGCCTCTCCGGTTGGCTCTGCCAGCTGCACCTTTGTTTACTTTCTGGACTCCGACATAGACGCGCTTCTTGACAGGTGGCCCTGACTGTGCCCCACGGATCCCCAGCTCATGTGTTTCTGTCTCGCCAGCCCTGGATCACCGCCTTCTTCACCGCACACCGCCAGAGAGCTATCTGGCCCACTTCTGGCTTCTTACACACCCTGCCCGGGACATGACTCCTCCCTCCCTGACTCCTGGGCTTTATTTCGCCACAGAAACAACTCAGGATTCCATTCGGCTTCCTGTCTTTCGTTTCTTTCTTGCGTCCCTGGGTCACAGGCTCCCAAGGCCTGGGGCCAACAGGACACTGTTTCCTTCTCCTCTGCTTACCCCAGGGCAGTGGTCTGCAATCCTGACTGCATATCGTACTTACCTGGGACCCTCCATGCGCCCCCTCGATTTAATTGTCTGACACAGGGCCCAGTAACTCGTGGCCAAAGGTCAAAAACCACTGCCCTTGAGAAGCCATGTCATTCCTACCCAGGAACTAAGCAGAAGCAAGCCACTCCGCAGAACGAAAGCATCGTCCCTCGTGGCAAAGAGGGAGAGAGGCGAGTTTCTACGTGAAGTTCATTTCCTCGAACCATCGTGATGGTTCCCACGATGAAGTTACAGGAGTTCTGGAAGGGGGGCTGTGTGGACAGTTCCGAAGAGGGAAGCACATAGGGTTCGTTAACCCCAACCCTGGAGAGCTGGCCTGCTCCTCTGGGTGTTTCAACAGAGCTGGGTGGACAGCGGCTGTCCCCTCCACGGAGTGGGAATCACTCACCGGCACAGAACGGGCCAGGATCCAACGGCCGTGCTCCCCTACCTTCGTGAGCACGGACCACAGTCTCGCTAGGACACAGTTTCCCAAACGTGCCAGTGAAAACACACACACGGGGAAGCCTTTTTCCCACCCAGGTGAACACGTGACTTCAGGAGCCGAAAAGACAGCTCACGTGGCAGAAAGCACAAGCAGAGGATGCAAAGGAACTTTTCCGACCCGGTCCGTATTCCACGCAAACCGTCTTCCCTCAGGATGAGATCTGCCCAACATACCTGGCTTACTCAATCCAGAAAATTAAAGAACGCTAAAGAGAAAGACCATGACATGGCAAACGCTGTAAAGGGGCGGGATAGATTTTACTAGTTAAATCGAGCCGTTCGGGAAACACATCCGTGATCTCGGCCAAGAACGCTTTTCACCCAACCACGTAATCCCCGTGAAGGAAAATGTCATACCTGATGAGATCGGGCTCTGCCCCCTCGTTCTTAAAGGATGCCAGAAGTAGCCTCTCCCGGGTTATGAGTTCATCCAGAAGGTTCTGTCTCCGGTCTCCTTCAAGCTGTGTTCTGCACACATCTCGTTAAGGTCCAACGGTGGGTGAATTACCTCAGTTTACCTATCGTGTTATTAAGCGAGCTCTCCCAGGCCAGGTGTGACGATTACAGACTCTGACCGGTACTGGCCAGAAGAGACCTGAACCGTTCTCCTCCTCCTCCCGCTCTGACCTTCGACACCACAGACTTCCCAAGTAAAGGCCCTCGACAGAACCATAGCTGAGGACTCGCGCGGCCACGGACACCGAGCTGCCGCTGAGCAACGCGGCAGGTAGAGATTATTTTTCCTCCCAGTGACCAACGCCGAAATGATTATTCCCGTCAACAGAGCGATCTGAGTCAGGAATTCCTCGGGTGTTGAGTTATAGGTGTCAGTGTTCAAGGGTGTTTGCCTAGACATTAGCACCCCCAAGACGCCCTGTAAAAAATGAGCCGGGTTCTCAATACTGCCTTCTTTTTTCCGTGTGAATGTGTCTTCACACACCTGGAATCCATTTTGAAAAGTGCTACTCTATGTGACAGATTTGCTGTAAAGGGTGCCCCCATCAGCTCATTATTTAAGCACACCGCATGCATGAGCCTTAAACTCTAAAGAAAACTACAAGGAAAGATTCGGATTTCACTGCGTTATCCTAGTGAGCGGGTTAAGCCGGGAGTCCAAAGCTGATTAGTCTTGTGTTGACTGTTATCGGCAACCTTGAAGCAGTTATCTCTCTTTTGCGGATCTCTGTCTTTTTGTATGGACCGCCAGATTATCGCTAACACCTCTTCCGGCACAACTCACAAGTTATAGCTAAAAAAAATAACAAGTCAGGGCTACATCCAGAGTTTTCTGTACTAGCTTTCTTGAAGCAAGTTAAGCAAGTTCTTCTAGGCTGAGCGCCAGTGAGCGTGTGCGTGCGTTTAAAAACAAAATAAAACGTTGATGGGGAAGACTTCGGCTATCAAAAGAACAATGGGAGAAAGCTAACAGATACTTTTTTTTGAAGTTTATTTATTTTGAGAGAGAGAGAGAGAGGTAGAAGCAGAGAGAGAGCGAGGGAGAAGCAGAGAGAGGAAGAGAAAGAGAATCCCAAGCAGGTTCCGCACTATCAGGGCAGAAACTGATGTGGGGCTCGAGCCCACGAACCGTGAGGTAGTGACCCGAGCC
Organism: Panthera pardus; assembly: GCF_024362965.1. NCBI lineage: Eukaryota > Metazoa > Chordata > Mammalia > Carnivora > Felidae > Panthera > Panthera pardus. The sequence continues at coordinate 8,812,452 of NW_026526876.1, read as the reverse complement.
GAAGTCGGAGGCTCAACTGACTGAGCCACTCGGCACCCCAACGGATACTTCTGTAAGGACATACCTGACACAAGACATAAAGAGTAAGTACAAAAATAAGCCATCCCCAGCACAGTGGATTTTATCTGGCTTTGAGGGTTTTTTTTTATTGGGTGGCTTTTGTTTTATTAGACCTGAAACTGGCAATTCAGAGCTGCCGGGGCCACATTACCTAGTTCTGGTGACAGTAAGGCATTAGGCGGCTGCTTTAGATCCAGTGACACTTTCCTACTTCAAACAGGGGCATCAAACCCTGCACGGACGCCCAAAATATTTCTAAGGAAGTTGGCAGAATCAAATGATAGCATCATCGTTTCCTGGGCTGGGGGAGGCTGGCGTAGCGAAACCATGGCCCAGGGAATCTATAACGCTGGTTGCTATTGTGGATAGAAGGAGCTAGCTTGCTAAAATAATCATCATTAATTTTTAAAAAAGTTTTTTAGAAAACGCTTGAAGAAGTTCCCCAGTAAGATGGTAATCGGTAAAATCGTAAGTCCCCAAACCAATGAGGCTAAACAGCCTCCACGGCTTTAGATATTTAAAAAAAAATAACAATAAATAAATAACTAAACGGATTCTCTCAACAATCCAGAATTCAGGCTTCCCCGAGGAAAATCGCTACCGCGGCTTTTCCGTTTCCTACTTGCCTGCAGTCACCCCCACTTGGACACCATCAAGTAGCAACTGTAACTAAGAAACAGCGGGCTGAAATACCTCCTCCGTGCCAATAAGAAGGCCAAACATTAGCCTTTTGATCATCTCAACACCAAGAATAAATATCAATGTGTTTCAATTAGTGGCAAATTGGCAACAAAGCGGAAGGCTTTTCTTCTGTCCCAAAGAAGTGTGTGGTGGGGGGAGGGAGAGGGAAACAGAAGCTGTGGGCGTGAATTGTACACGGCAGACCGGGCATTTTAATTTGGGGAATTGTGAATTATATCCCAATGCTAACTCGCCTTGTCCTGGGTTCTGTTCTCCGGCAATCTGTGGTTTTCAGCGTCGAGCCACCCAGGCAAACGGAAGTTGAACTACAGTTCATTCTTACGATTAAGCACAGATTCCCCTGGCTCAGGGATTAAAAGATAAAAAACAAATTATAAAAGTATCAGTAGAGAAGACATAGGGGAACTTTTCAATCATCTCGGAGTAGGAAAAAATCTTTCTCGTCAAGAGTGAAAACACAGAGGCCGCGAAAGGAAAAGACCAATCTGACTATACAGAAATTTTAAATGTCTGCGAAATAAATTTGCAAGTGACAAACGCACAGTGGCGAACAACGAGAAAGAAAGGCAAAGACGTAAGGGAGCACAGAAAAAAGAAACAGTAGTAATTCTCATCCCATTGAAAAACATTCAGTTTTACGTTAGTAAGAGAAGCGCAAACAAACATAATGTCACCTCCGCCTATCAGATGAGGAATTTTGACCGGGAAGTTGTGGAAAGGGCAGAGGAAACAGGCACCACTCTCTGCTATTCCTGGTGGGGCTGTAAACAAGTCCAACCACTTACCAGACCGCCTTCTAAATAACAAAATGTAGGGGTGCCTGGGGCGGGGCTCAGTCGGTTAAGCACCCGACTTTGGCTCAGGTCATGATCTCACGTTTCGTGGGTTCGAGCCCCACCGTCTCGGGGCCTGGAACCTGCTTCGGATTCCGTGTCTCCCTCTCTCTCCGCCCCTCCCCTGCTCCCTCGCACTCTGTCTCTGTCTCTCAAAAATAAGTAAACATTTAAAAAAAATTTAAAAACACTCAGCTGGACACATATACATTTGTATATACTCAGAAACCTTCTGGAAGGATACACAGACAACTGCCTGTGAGGAGGGGGGAGCTGGGGGATTCAGGATGTGAGGGGGACTTAACTTTTCATGGAATCTCACTTTGTAATGTTTGCCTGTCACATGCTAATTAATAAAAACACAAGTTTCAGAACCATATATATGGTATGATCCCTCGCTAGTCAAAAGAATTGATATTTACATGTACGTATATTTGTTCATGCCTAGAAACTAGAAAAGTCTGGGATGACAGGCACCGGCCATCGACATCATTGACCATGAACAACAAGATGATGGAGAGGATTAGGGGCGGGAGGGGGGGGGGTGGGGGGGGGGAGGGGGCGGTGGGAAGTATCACTGGGAAAAACCAACAATGAGAAGTATACAGGTAGAAGGTGCTGTTTACAATAAACACAGGAAAGACAGGTTTTAAAATCTGGCAGACACTGGTTACAGAATTAAGCTGGTTAAGAATGGGCTTCATTAAGGAACATCAGTTTCAAGAGCCGTAGAAGTTGGTGACTGTGTTTTGTGGGTTAGCAGCTGAAGACAGGAATCACAGTTAATGTCGCAGGAACCCTCAGAGCTCCCTTAAGCCAGTGAGGGTTCTCCGGCTTCTCCTGACCAGGAAACCGGCCCCGTGTGGCTGTCACCCGTCTGGTTAATGACCATGCAGGCCTACAGCCCAGCTCTTTCTGCTTTAGGTCAGGGCTTTTCCACCACATCGTGCTGGACCTGACCACCACACCTCCCGGGGGCTTCTCTACCCTGGCACTCCCAGTACTGCCCCCACTTAACCTAGGCACCTCCCAGCATCCTGTTGAAAGCATTAACAATACTAGTAATACCCATTCAGAATTTTCCCGGGGACCTCCTGCTAATGTGGAAAAGCTGGAAAATGCACCAATTAGGAACACCCTCCTTCTTTGTTTCATTTTTATTTTAATCTACTGAGAGAATGCGGCATAAGGGGTGGGGGGGAGGGAAGTAAAAGGAGAAAGAGATTAATAGCCCTTCTGCATAGCACGCTTCTTATATAGGGGTTGTTGTTAACAAGAGGTCCGAGAATCGTCCAGAAATGACCATACTACATGCATGCAGACTGATGGCAGCTGGGAGGAGTGAGGGTAGGAAAGAGGGCACACAGTCGGTGGCCAGAGCTGGGACCTCCTTTTCCACCAGTCTGAGGAGTATAACCAACGAAGGAAGGTCAGAGAACAGACAAAACCATAGTTCCTTGTCAACGGCTAGGCTGGTTTTTTACATGTAACTAAAGCCCCGTCATGGAGATGTCAGACTCTATGAAATCAGACGCGGACTTCATATTACCGGTACTCACTAACTACCAAAGGCTGAAGCCCAGCCTCTCTGCAGAAACTTGATAAGTCCTTCATCTATTTATTTAATTTAATTTTATTTATTTATTTATTTTTTTTTTCAACGTTTTTTATTTATTTTTGGGACAGAGAGAGACAGAGCATGAACGGGGGAGGGGCAGAGAGAGAGGGAGACACAGAATCGGAAACAGGCTCCAGGCTCCGAGCCATCAGCCCAGAGCCCGAGCCATCAGCCCAGAGCCCGACGCGGGGCTCGAACTCACGGACCGCGAGATCGTGACCTGGCTGAAGTCGGACGCTTAACCGACTGCGCCACCCAGGCGCCCCTAATTTAATTTTTTTTAGAGAGAGGGCGCGAGTGAGGGGGAGGGAGAGAAGCGGGGTTCCCCCAAAGCGGGGCTCGTGTTTCCTGGAGCAAGGCTCCAGCTCTTGGTAAGGACTTTAAACCTAAGATGAGGTTTAGCAGAGGTGTTGCTGGTCCCACTGGGTGCCCCGCCCCCACTCCGGCACCCTGATTTTCTCTTTATTTGGTAGAAGGCTTAAGAATTTTGGCCAGTTTTGGGGCGCCTGGGGTGGCTCAGTCAGGTAAGCGTCTGACTTCAGCTCAGGTCATGATCTCACGATTCATGAGTTCAAGCCCGGTGTCGGGCTCTGTGCTGACAGCACGGAGCCTCCTTGGGATTCTCTCTCTCTCTCTCTCTCTCTCTCTCTCTCTGCCCCTTTCCCGCTCTCTTTCTCAAAATAAATAAAAACAAACTCAAAAAAAAAAAAAAAAAAGAACGCTGGCAAGTTTTGCTTGCGAATTAATGGCTCTGGAGAAGGGAGAAATGTGTAGGGAATTCTTTCTTGGTGCCATAACGGCAGATCCCCAAGAGGATGGTCTACAGTCCTTGAGGCCAGACTTTTTCTGGTTCCCGTACTACTTCTTCCTTTTTTCTTTCCTTTTAAAGTTAACAAACTCTACTGAGTATTTATGATGTTCCAGGCTGGGTCCTTAGCTTTCTCGAAGCACCGATCACAGGTTGCAAGTAATATTTTAATACTAGCATTATCTGTGTGCTTCGATAGGACCTCGTTACATGAATGTAGGCTCTGTAAGGACCACCTGTGAATCCCCCCATGGTAGCTGGACTTCTTACAACAGCAACAAAAGACTAAGCAGCAGTTAATCTCCAAGGAGGGCTTACTACGTGCAAAGCACCTTCTGTGAATGTTCTTTAACCCTCAGCAGCCATTCTGTAATCCAGGTGTACTTTCGTTAGCCCTATTTCACAGAAGAAGACAAACAAAAAAAAACCAAAAACCAAGGCACCAAGAGATTAAGTAACTTGTCCAAGGTCACACAGTCAATGTTGAAAGCTACCTTTTATTCAACACCCACCAAGATGAGGGGCCAGTCCAGTGGGGTGCTTTATAAATAGATTTCCTCCAGCTCCTACACAAACCTTGCAAGGTGAGCACATTTAATTCTACTCTAGATTAGAGTAGAGGGTCTAGACAGGCTAAATTGCTCTCTGGCCTTGAGGAAGGGGCAGAGCTGGCCCTCAGTCTCAGTTCCGTCTGGTTCCAAAGCCAGCGTTTTTCCCGCCACACCAAAGGTGCCCAGATGTTTGGACTTCATGGAGCAGAAAAGTGTCCAAACAAATCGGGGGTGGCAGGAGACTTACGTAAAAGTTGCCAATTATACACTTTGCCAGGTATGGATATTCAAAAAAACCACAGCAGACCAAACTACCATCTATTTTTATTATCGTGGTAACAAAGCAAGGAGCTTTTAACACGGAAAACTAGAAAGAACGTAAGAGAGCATAAAGAAGAAAATCCCTACCGACGTAAACACGATCTTACCCTCGCTCTTCTCGGTGAAAACTGTCACGAACAAGTAGGGTGTGTGAGAACCACAAGGGGCACTCCCTAAAATTTACCGGGTTAGCCCCTCAACATCCGCATTCAGTTATGGTGATCACTGCAACCATCTATCCATCTACCTATCTTCCTAGTTTTTTTTTCCCCCCCCAAAAAAGACAAAGCGGAGAAAAGCTATGTAGGAGTGCTGGGTGGCTCAGTCGGTTAAGCATCCGACTCTGGATTTCGGCTCAAGTTGTGATCTCACAGTTGGTGAGTTCAAGCCCCCCACTACCAGCACAGAAGAGCCTGCTTGGGATCCTGTGTCTCCCCATCTCTCTCTCTGCCCCTCCCCTGCTCACTCCTTCTCTCTCCAAATAAATTAAAAAGTTATTTACACTTTTGAAAAACTATTTCTATAGGACTTCTCCCAAGACACCAGAATACCTTTTTATACTGAACCCCTCTGTAAAGAGATTTTTAAATTCTCCTTAACTTAGTAAAGATGCTGCCTTTGAAAACCCAACAAAAAGACGAGCTCGCGTAAGGCCAAGTCTAAGAATAATTTTACTACTACCTGACATTTCACATACAAGCCTCCCGTGGCACACGACTTTTCTCAACCAGAGAAGCAGTGAATCGCTCCTGTCTCCAAGAAGCATTGTGAACAGAAACGAATGGTTTTCAGCAATTTGAAACTCTCTGGCTGCAGGACTTTAGTTTATGAATCGCAAACTAACCGATTCAAAAGCACAGGACTTTCATTTTAACTTCCCATCTCTTCTTGCCAGGAGAAAATACTTTTCCAAGAAAGAGCAACAATGTCTCAGGCCTTAACTCCATGAATTTAGCTGTTTGGAAGGCACGTGCATAGGACTTATCTTTCTGGCAATCCCTGGTGTTCTTTGGAAAACTTCACAAACGCATAAATTTACAAAGTAAAGTGCTGTAAACTCTCAACTACCCAACGCGGTAAGGGAATGTGGTATTCGAATATTCACATTAAAAAAGTCACCCGGCATTAATTATGCCTCAAGAAAAGAAAGGCTTAAACTGTCACTCTGTTGGCGATTTACGGACAAAAAATTTTCTAAGAATTACAACATCATAAAGTATACCTAATAAAGCGCAGTGAACACTGTTTAATCTTTCTGATGATTAAGGAGGGCCCTGAGGATTTGCATTATAAACAGGATTTGTTTTGGCACTAGAGCAACATGCCAATTAATAGGGAATTCTAGCTGAAGACAGGCCAGGTGACAGATGACTGTGTTATTTCTACTACGGTAGAATTCAGCTTTTAAACAACTGGCTTTGGGGCCAGACAGCCCTGCATCTGAGTCCAAGTTCTTCCACACCCCGGCTGTGGGGTCTGGGGCAAGTTACTTAAGCTCTCAGATTCCTCTCCTCGGTGTAAAACACTCCCCTGCTGGGATGCAGGACTTTTTTTCCAGCTCCGTCCCTGACTTGGGGTGCAAAGGTTGGCCTGGCCTCACTACCTTTTTTTTTTTTTTTTGTAAAGAAAATAAGGAGCCACCAACACAGACTAATAATACGAGGTTATTAGGACTCACAAGTGGCCACCTGACACATCTTAAATCTGGAGGAGAACTGCTATGGAATTATTTGAAATAGTTGCGAACAGGAAGGTCAAGGGAAGGGAAGATGTGAGGAACAGAGAAAGAGTTAACAAGAGGCCTTCATACTAGAGAAACTACTTCCTTTCCATTCTATCAGCAGAAACGGTCTCCCTGAAAATACAGAGGTCTTGAGCGCCCCCATGAGGCGGGTGATCTGAATTCTGTCCTAGTAAGGGTTATGTTTCGAGTAGAAACAGACCCAATCATTTGAAAAAATACCTAAGAAAGAATACTGCTACAGTCCAGTTGGGTTTTTGCTTTGTCCTACAAAATTCTAAATTATCTGCATTAACATCCATAAGTACTTTCATAATGTATTTATTAACTCTGCTCAATATTTTAAAATATTTTTAGAGATTTTTAGTGCTTCATTCAGCAAATTGTGAGATGACCACAAAACCAAAGTCTAAGGGATTTCAAAAGATGGTCTGGCTGAAGGCATTTAGAACAAAGTCAAGTCCATTATTACTGCCACATGCTTCTCTATAACTAATAACCAGCAGGAATTACTAACAGTGAAAAAGGAAGGGTTCTTAATTTGTTTCTTTTTTTGCCCTATAGTTGAGCACATGAATATTATAAAATGAATAATAATAAGTTATGTTTATGGAAGTTACCAAGCCGGTAGTTGTTAATATTATACCGTGAAGCAGTGATTTAGTTACCTTTTTAACACACATGCTTTAGGTAACAGCAAAATGAGTTTGCACACCTTACCTCACACGCACACGTCCTGACACTTGGTACTCAAAGTAGAGAAAATAGCCAAGCCGATTGGAAACTACCTGAGGTCTACATAGCAGGACTCGTTGATTTTGATAAAATAAAAACTTTTTTTTTTACAATACTGTGCAGTAATAAATGATACCAGATAGAGGGTAAAGTTACAAAGTAAATGTATCAGACTATTCCAACTGTGTTGGGGCGCCTGGGCTCAGGTCATGATCTCACACTTTACGAGTTCGAGCCCCACGTTGGGCTCTGTGCCGACAGCTCAGAGCCTGGAGTCTGCTTTGGATTCTGTGTCTCCTTCTCCCTCTGCCCCTCCCTCGTTCACAGTCTCTCTCTCTCTCTCTCCCCCTTTCAAAAATAAATAAACGTTAAAAAAAATCTTTTTAAAGAATATTCCAACCGTGTTAAAAAATAAGGCCCCTGTCCGCCTGGGTGGCTCAGTCAGTTGGGCGTCCGACTTCAGCTCAGGTCATGATCTCGCGGTCCGTGAGTTGGAGCCCCGCGTCGGGCTCTGTGCTGACAGCTCAGAGCCTGGAGCCTGTTTCAGATTCTGTGTCTCCCTCTCTCTCTGACCTTCCCTCATTCATGCTGTGTCTCTCTCTGTCTCAAAAATGAATAAACGTTAAAAAAAAAAAATTTAAAAAAAAAAGGCCCCTGTTGTTTATTGAAATTAAACTTCTACTTGTAACCTTAGCGTGTTAATAATTGAATATTTGGAAAATCACGAGATTAATCTAAATGAACCTCCCTGGTAGCATAAAGGGGGTTGCCCTTCGAGAAAATAATTGTTAAAACATTTTCTATAATTTTTCTATAATTTTTCTAAAACAATTTCTATAATTTTGCAATATTCCTACCTTCTCCCATTTAAAATCAGGCAATAATCACCATTTCTTGAGCTACCAACATCTGGCTTTTTTGTATGAGCTGACAATTGAAGAAATGATGAGAGAAGACCAGTTTGAGACTAGTTTTCAAGCCCAAAAAACTCAGGTTTAAAGGACTGGTTTAGGGGTGCCTGGGTGGCTCAGTTGGTTAAGCATCTGACTTCAGCTCAGGTCACAATCTTGTGGTTCATGAGTTCGAGCCCCGCGTCGGGCTCTGTGCTGACAGCTCAGAGCCTGGAGCCTGCTTTGGATTCTGTGTCTCCCTCTCTCTCTGTCCCCTTCCCCGCTCATGCTCTATCTCTCTCAAAAATAAATAAAAGTTAAAAAAAGATTTGAAAAAAATTCTAGGGGCACCTGGGTGGCTCAGTCGGTTGAGCGTCCGACTTCGGCTCAGGTCGTGATCTCCCGGTCTGTGAGTTCAAGCCCTGCGTCAGGCTCTGTGCTGACAGCTCAGAGCCTGGAGCTGCTTCGGATTCTGTGTCTCCCTCTCTCTGCTCCTCCCCCCTCTTGCTCACACTCTGTCTCTCTCTCAAAATATATAAATAAATAAACATTTTTTAAAAAGGCTTAAAAAATAAATAAAAAATAAAGGACTGGTTTAGGGAATGGGTCACATGGATTTTAAATTGATCAAATGATGAACTTCTAATAAAAAAAAAAAAGCTTCAATACTTGGCAGGGTCGGTGGGAGTGATGGCCCAAGTTGCTTCAAGTAAATGCTCTGTTCCCCGCCCACACTCCCAAACCTCCCAAAACCAGGGGCGGGATCTGTGCTTTCCAAAGAACGTTAAAGCAAAGGAGTCACATCTCAGTAACCTACATAAACAGGAAAGAAAGAAAGAGAGAAAGAAAGAGAGAAAGAAAGAGAGAAAGAAAGAGAGAAAGAAAGAGAGAAAGAAAGAAAGAAAGAAAGAAAGAAAGAAAGAAAGAAAGAAAGAAAGAGAAGAAAGAAAGAAAGAACCCCAAAGGTCTATGGTGGCTATTGGCATTGGCCTCTCAGAAAAGAAAATGGATCACTCAGAGCTCTGGAAAGTCCAGCATGATCCCAGCCCGGGATGATCACGGAAGGCCTCCTGTGGGAGCAGTGGCTCACCATCTTCGGGGGGAGTGGCAGCGCAGGGCTCTAGGCAAGGACAGCACCGACGACGAGAGCACTAGCTCTCTACACTGTCAAGGTCACACCCAAGAGCGGCCACAGTACTTAATTCCATCAGTATATGCTCGCCTCGCCAGCATTTTCACGGTAGAGCAGGGCAACAGACACTTAAAATAGAAATCGAGATTATAGGCAATATTTGGGAAACCAGGTCTTCCTCGAGCTATGGAAAAAAATCTGGGTGGCCCGGATTCCTTCCTTTCTCCAAATAAGACTGCTTTTTCCTCCCACTCTAGAGAAGAGGTGGAAATGTTTACATGGATACATCTGATGTGTTGACACAGCTCTTAGCAATAAGTCCTTCAAAAGGGCGATCTTTTCCTTCAGACTCTGCAACAAAGCTCTGATTGTCACGGTCAGCTGGAAAGAAAAGAACACATCCTAAGTATGCTAGTCCAGAGGTGGGGGAGTTACTAAAAACATCACGTAAACACATTATGATTCCTTCAAGGACCAGCTGGCAGATGCTTAACTTCCCAAGGACACCTTCAGCGTTCTAAGGTATCCAAATTTTGGTCCAGCTGCCCACCTGATGCTTGCATCCGCTGTATAAGGTGACCAAGTGGACAGCCAGCCCATACCTGAGTAGACAGTGACGGGAAACCAACCCCTGGCCCTCACAGTCTGAATCCTGTCCCCTGAGCATCTACCCCATTCGCCAGTGAAAAACCCAAGTGTCTTCAACCTCGCTTCAAATGACAAGACGTCAAGTCTCACTGCAATCCCGCCAGTCTGCTCTGAACACACTGGTTTACTTAAAACCCATTTAAAAGTTTTGTAGCAGTGTGTTCTTATAACGATGCTCACTCCCCGTGACTCTTTTTCCAGGAGTGTACAGATTTTCTTAGTCGTTCTACAAACCCAGAGGAAACTGCTCTTTGTGACTCTTGAGTGCTATGTAAAAGGATGGAGGAAGGTAGGGAGAGAACCTCTGGGGAACTGAGAAAATATGAAAAATGAAACTGCCCATGTAAATTAAATACAGCCAGCCACGCGGGAAATCAGAGATAGGTGTGAAAAGACAGACTAATGCAGATTTCATCTGCTACCTTGTTCGAAGTAGCAATTACATAACTTCAGGGGAAGGCAGGACTCCCTCCCTAGGATTAGCAGGGTCACACACACTAAGGGAAAAACGGCAGAACAGTAAAGGCTGGCTGAGGGCTCACACACATCAAGCAACCCTCAAAGGTATCAGCAGCCAAGAAAAGTCTAACCTTAACTATTCTAATACCTCTGGGAACCACGGAGAAACCACCCACAGTGTTTATGAGGAAATACCACGGAGAGGAGATCGCCCCTCGTTCAAGAAGAGTAAAACAAACAAACATAGCACAATACACACACACACACACACACACACACACACACACACACGCCCCAAACTGAAGAGCAGTCTACGAAATTAAAGCTCAAAAGCATTCAAGAGATCAAAGAGTATGTGGCCATTAAAAAGTATGACGGAAACCTCGATTTGTCGACATAGAAAGATAGCCAGCATAATTTATTAAAAGAGAAAAAAATCAAGCCCTAAAATGAAATGTCACCCACAGAGAAAAAAAATCAATCTAAGAACTAAATACTTCAAAATGCCAAGGGTGATTATCTCTAAGTAGTGGATTTTTTTAATATTTTATAAGAAAAATGGTTACTTTTAAAACCAGGAAAGGTTTTCCATCATCATAATCTGCAAGAAACCTTCCAAAGCACAGAAAAAGATGGAGAGCCTAACTCATATTTTAAGCTAACACAACCCTGATAACAATCACTGACAGAGATACTGGGGAGTGGGGGGAGGGGGTGCAGAGGGGACGGGGGAGAGACAAAAAGAAAAAAGCAACTACATGCTAATCTCCTGTAAGGATTATAAAATGCAAAAGTCTTTAAAAATATTAGCAAAGCAAATTCAGAATTACATTAAAATGACAACATACCATCACCAAGTAGAATTTATCCTAGTAATTTAAGAACAGTTTGATGTTAGAAAATCTAATACTAAATCCGACAGTGTTAATGGTTACAAACAGAACAAATGTATGATTGATACAGCACAGGGGAAATTAATTAAAAACAAAACAAAAAGAAAGAAAGAAAACTAAGAATGGAACATTACTACCTTAACCGTAATATTTTCCAACATTGGTCTAGAAGTTGTAACCAACGCAATAAGACAAGTTAAAGAAATACACAAGGGCTGGAAAGAAGGAGATGAAATCATCATGATATATAAATGGATAAGTCTATTTGGGAAAGTTAAGTGAATCCACTGACAAATTACTAGAAACCAGAGAAGAAGTCAGTCTGGTAATCAATCTTAAAATGAAAAAAAAAAAAAAAAAAAAATCCAGGGCATTTCTAAATTTAAGTACTAGGTAGGGAGCATTTCTTTTCATCATTATTTTTAAACATCATTAACAACACCAACAAAACCTAAAAAGCATCTAGCACCTGCCTGGCACATTGCGACTATGTAGTAAATACTGATGGAGGAATGAATAAAAGGAAACACTCGATACTGTAAAAATGTAAGCATTCCCCAATTAATCTATGAATAAACTACACATCTATTCAAAGTCCCAAGTGGAGTTCTCTTACTAGAAAAGAGTTGGTAACAGAGGCACAGGACAAATGAATTGTAATGAAGCCATGCAAAATTATTCTGAAACATAGATAAAGAGAAATTTAAAAGACAAGGAATATGTGTGATAGAGGGGCACTTCAACAATGAGATATTAAATCTTCATAAAAACTACAAGAATATGATGCTGGCAGTTAGTGAAAGCTTCACTAGTGTGACAGAACACGAGGTCCAGGCGCAGTATGGCTGTGCAAAAATAAATTCAGTGAATGAAATACAGGATTATTTCATCTTTTTTTTTTTTTAATTTTTTTTTTTAACATTTATTGATTTTTGAGACAGAGAGAGACAGAGCATGAACGGGGGAGGGGCAGAGAGAGAAAGGGAGACACAGAATCAGAAGCAGGCTCCAGGCTCTGAGCCATCGGCCCAGAGCCCGACGTGGGGCTCGAACTCACAGACTGTGAGATCGTGACCTGAGCTGAAGTCGGACACTCAACCGACTGAGCCACCCAGGCGCCCCTCTTTTTTTTATGTTTATTTTTGAGAAAGAGACAGAAAGACAGCAAGTGGGGGAGAGGCAGAGAGAGAGAGGAAGACACAGAATCCGAAGCAGGCTCTGGGCTCTGAGCTGTCAGCACAGAGCCCAATGCAGGGCTTGAACTCACGAACCATGAGATCATGACCGGAGCCAAAGCTGGATGCTCAACCCACTGAGTCACCCAGGCGCCCTGTGGATATTTCATATGTTGGGGGGGATAAGGTAAAGAATAATTTTTTTTTATGGGAAAAAATAAAATTTGATGCCTACAACGTACCAAAATAAACTTCAAATATTTTAAAGATACATGTTTAAAAATAAAATAAAAACAGGGGCACCTGGGTGGCTCAGTTGGTTGAGCGTCCGACTTTGGCTCAGGTCAGGATCTCACAGCCCGTGAGTTTGAGCCCCGCGTGGGGCTCTGTGCTGACAGCTCGGAGCCTGGAGCCTGCTTTGGATTCTGTGTCTCCCTCTCTCTCTGCCCCTAACCCACTCACATTCTGTCTCTCTCAAAAATAAAATAAACATTAAAAAAATAAAATAAAATAAAAACAGAAGGAAAGATTAAAGAAAATTTGGAAGATTAGATGAAATATTTAGATCATCTCTGGGTATGAAAGACCTTTCTCAGGGGCACTTGAGTGGTTCGTCAGTTGAGCGGTTGACTCTTGACTTCGACTCAGGTCATGATCTCACAGTTTGTGGGATTGAGCCCCATAATGGGTTCTGCTCTGATAGCATGGAGACTGCTTAGGATTTTCTTCCTCTCTCTGCTCCTCCCCTGCTCACATTTGCTCTCTCTTTCAAAATAATAAATAAATTAAAAACAAAAGAACTAATAAGTTAGGTTAAGGACATATACTGGCAATTCACAAAGGAAGAAATAGAAGTATCCAATAAATATATGAAAACAGGTTCAATGGCATAAATAACAAAAAAAGCATATTAAACTATTATATACTTACACCTAACAGAATGAGTAAGATTTTTAAAAGATAATTGGAATTGGGACAGAATTGTATGTTGAAGAGGCTTAAAATTTTATACAACCTAAATCCAGAAAGTCTACATTGGGAAACTTTTCCACCATGGGCAATAATTTGGCCACACTGAAAACTCATTTATAATTAGAAATTAAGTACCCAAGAAGATTATACCAGTTAAATGAATCAGAGGTCTAAATGTAAAAAAGTGAAACCATACGTTTATTAGAAGAAAACAGAAATGAATTCCCTTACATCCCCAAAATAGCAAAAGGTATGAGTGAAAATACAGAAGCAATTAAAGATCGCTAGCCAACTCTGTTTAAAAAATAATGCTTTCGGGGCGCCTGGGTGGCTCGGTTGGTTAAGCGTCCGACTTCGGCTCAGGTCATGATCTCACGGTCCGTGAGTTCAAGCCCCGCGTCGGGCTCTGTGCTGACAGCTCAGAGCCTGGAGCCTGTTTCAGATTCTGTGTCTCCCTCTCTCTCTGCCCCTCCCCTGTTCATGCTCTGTCTCTGTCTCAAAAATAAATAAACGCTAAAAAAAATTTTTTTTTATATAATGCTTTCACATGGCAGATGATATCCTAAGCAAAGCCAAACAACAAATAATAAAGAAAATAAAGTATAATATGTCACCAAGAACTCATCTCCATACTAGATAAGAAACTCTTAAAGACTAAAAAGACCAACAATCCAATTTTAAAAAAAGGGTTTTTTTAACAAAAGAACTTCTCAGAAAAATGTAAATGATGCTTAAACATGTGCAAACACACTTCACTCGATTCACACATGAAAGATGCACATTTGAAACGACACTGAAATACCATATCGCACTTATCAGATGACACCCTCTTGTTGGCCAGCCTGTGAAGAAACAGAAACTTGTGCACTGCTGGTCAAAGGGTGAGTAAGCACACCCCTGTGGACAGGAATTTGGTGGCAGGTGAAAAAGATCACATCCACCCAGGTTCTGAGAATTCACCCTGAAAAGACACCTCCACAAATACCAAGGGGAGGAAGAACATAAAGCTATTTATTGTGGCATTATTCATAACAGCAAAAGAGGAGAAATTATATAAACTCCCATCCTTAGGCAGGTTAAGTGGACTATGGCGTATCTGTGCAGTAGCACAACTACGTAGTCCTAAAGAACAGCGAAGATCTCGAAGAATTAATATGGAGAGATTACTACAACACGGTAGTAAACAAACAGAGCAAGACACAAAGGAGTATCTTATGGAAAAGAAAGAGAAATGAGAACACACACACACGCTTATTTCTGCAAAAAGTAACAGAGGAAGAGGAAGCCAGAAATTAATGAAAATGATTACATGTAGAAGTACTAAAAATTAATATAATAGACCCACAATTATATGGTCACTTTATCTTCTACAAAGCAGGAAAGAATATCCAATGGGAAAAAGACAGTCTCTTCAACAAGCGGTGTTGGGAAAACCGAATGGCAACATGCAAAAGAATGAAACTGGACCATTTTCTTACACCAAACACAAAAACAAACTCGAAATGGATGAAAGACCGAAATGTGAGACCTGAAACCAGAAAAATCCTAGAAGAGAACACAGGCCATAGCAACCTTTTTCTAGCCATGTCTCCCGAGGCAAGGGAAACAAAAGCAAAAATAAACTATTGGGACTACATCAAAATAAAAAGCTTCTGCAGAGCAAAGTAAACAATCAAGAAACCTCAAAGGCAACCTACTGAATGGGAGAAGATACTTGCAAAGGACATATCCGATAAAGAGTCAGTATCCAAAATCAGTTCTATAAAGTTCTATAAAGTTCTATAAAGAACTGATACAACTCAACACCCAAAAACCAAATACAGTAAAACCTTGGATTGCGAGTAACTCGTTCTACAAGTGATCTGCAAGACGAGCAGACATTTCTAATGAAATTTAACTTGATAAACGAGCAACGTCTCACAATACGAGTAGGATGTGATGCTGAATGTCGCGTGATCACAACTGAGCCAATGGTTCTCTCTCGCCGCGGGATTGTGGGTCATCGGCTCCCACACTCGGATGCTCGGTCTCAGGCTGGAGCGTTTGGCAGAAATCAGTGATTTTTCGGAATGTTGGAAGGTGCCCACAACAGGCATTAGTGTATTTTTTGTCACTTCCAAGCATCTCTGGACAGTCCTTTGCTTTTCCATCCAAGAGCGAGCCTAGGAATGCTGTGCTCCATTCTAGGTCAGGCTGCCTGCAGATACAGACCCTTTCCTCTGCTGCCTTATGGCCAATTACACTAAATACAGTATAAGACAAGAGTTTATTAATACTGTACTGTGGTCAACTTCTGTTAGTGATAGTGAAAGTCGTCCTACGCAGTAACCCTCCTCTCTCTCGTCTCCCTCACACCAGCCACGAAGGTTTTTAAAAGTGCATGTTGTTTATTTTTCTTTATATTTTGTAGAATGAATCATCTGAGTTTCCACTATTTCTTATGCGGAAATTTGCTTTGATATACAAGTGCTTTGGATGACAAGCTTGTTTCCATAACGAATTATGCTCGCAAACCAAGGTTTTACTGTAATCCAATTTAAAAATGGGCAGAAGAGGGGCGCCTGGGTGGCTCTGTTGGTTAAGCGTCCGACTTCGGCTCAGGTCATGATCTCACGGTCCGTGAGTTCGCGCCCTGCGTCGGGCTGTGTGCTGACAGCTCAGAGCCTGCAGCCTGCTTCAGATTCTGTGTCTCCCTCTCTCTCTGACCCTCCCCCGTTCATACTCTGTCTCTGTCTCAAAAATAAATAAAACATTAAAAAAAATTTTTTTTTAAATGGGCAGAAGACACGAATAGACACTTTTCCAAAGAAGACATCCAGATGGCCAACATACACATGAAAAGATGTTCATCGTCACTCCTCCTCAGGGAACTACAAATCAAAGCCACAATGAGATATCGCCTCACACCTGTCAGAATGGCTAAAATCAACAACACAAGAAACAACAGGTGTTGGCGAGGACGTGGAGGAAAAGGAACCCTCGTGCACTGTTGGTGGGAATGCAAACTGGTGTAGCCACTGTGGAAAACAGTAGGGAGCTTCCTCAAAAGGTGAAAATAGAGCCACCGTACCATCCAGTAATTGCACTACTGGGTATTTAACCCAATATAAACACACTAATTCAAAGGGATACGTGCGCCCCTATGTTTATTGCAGCTTTATCTACAATAATCAAATTATGGAAAGACCCCACATGCCCATTGATAGCTGAATAGAGAAAGTAGATGCAGTGGACATACACAATGGGATATTACTCAGCCATAAAAAAGTACGAAATCTTGGGGCATCTGGGTGGCTCAGTCGGTTGAGCATCCGACTGTGGCTCAGGTCATGATCTCACACTCATGGGTTCGAGCCCCGCATCGGGCTCTACGCGGACAGCTCAGAGCCTGGAGCCTGCTTCGGATTCTGGGTCTCCCTCTCTCTCTGCCCCTCCCCGGCTCGTGCTCTGTCTCTGTCTCTCTCTCTCTCTCTCAAAAATAAATAAAAACGTTAAAAAAAAAAAAAAAAAGGAAAGACAAACTCAGACTTAAGTGTCTGTGGTGGTGCCCGTGGTGGTACAGTGTCTGACACTGTGTTCTGCAACCCCTAAGACAGACCCCATGAGCAAAAAGATCTCCCTGTTCTGATTGCCGGAAAAGAAAAATACCAACTTGGAAGGGGAAAGGTTAGAGAGAAACCCGCGGTGTTGGGATCTGAATCGAAGGAGCTAGAGTGAATCCATGAGGGTCTGGAAAACACAGTTCCCCAGCCAAATCCTACCACTGTTTTTATACAGCCTGCAAGCTATATAAAATGCAAATTATTACATGTATTACATAGAATAAATGTAAAATGTCAAAAAGGCCATTTGGCAAGAACAGATTCTCAGAGAGGTGAAGGCGTAGCCTCTTGTCCTGCAGAGCCCGAAAGATTTACTACCTGGGGACTGAGCTGGACTAGGAAATTGTTAGACACTTTTATGGTTAAACAGGAGAAATTAAACGGGTGTCATGCTTCGTTTCGTCTCAGTTATAACGATTCACTGATTGACTGTAAGGTCAACGCAATGCCCATAAGCTTCGCAGCCACACACACACACACACACACACACACACACAGTCTCAGCAGTAGGAGGGTTTGCAGAGCTCAGAGCTCAGACAAACCGTTCCGGGTCCTAATTCTCTCCTGCTCTCACCCTGATTGTATTTTCACCACTTCTTCCATGCTGATTTTGCTGTTGGATTTTCTCGGCGATGTCTTGCGCGATTTGGCAGGTGGCATCGTACGTGGAGAACCTGCATCGAAGGCATAAAGGAGAAGCATGCTTCAGGCTCTTTGAAAGCAACTTTCTGCATGACTTGCGTGCCACTTGTTACTTCTAGCCACCAAGTCAAACGGGGAGGATGAGAATAGTAAATACAGCGACACGTGTTGCTGTCATAGGAAATACTGTGTGAGCCGGGCTCTGTTCTGAATGCTCCGTTTGTAACAATTCGCTTCATCCGCACGAAAACGCCAGGAGACAGGTACCGCTCCCATCGCCATCTTACAAGTGAGAAAATCAGCACAAACAGGCAGTAGATCCACTTGGCCAAGTGGTCCCGCCCACTGCAAACTACGTCCCCAACCACTTGTTCGAATTCATCCACTCACAGAACATCCGGCAAACATTTATGCAAGGGCTCCTCTGGGCTGAGCACGGGTTCCAGGCACTGGAGAGCAGGGCAGCGAACCGAATGGACAAAGTCCCTGCTCAAGGAGCATAAAATAAATAAAGACCCAGCATGTCCAGGGCTGGTAGGCGCTAACAAGAAAAAGAAAGCAGGATAAAAGAACACAGAGCGACGGGCAAGGTGAGGAAGCCAGCCAGGCAGGTATCTGGGGAAGAGCTTCACAAAACAGGAACAGCAGGTACTGTTTATCCTCCAACAAAATGCGCTGGGGACGCAGGACACCCCCTCCGGACATCTAAGCTCGCAAGAACTCTCTGGAAACATTTGCCGAGCTTCTATTTGTTATTCAGAGTGTCGGGAGGCTTTGAAAAATCCACAATAAATTCCCCGGGGTCCCTTATTTTTTCCTTCTGGGACAGCCTTTTCGCTTCCTATTTGTTTTGCAGAGAACAGCTAAGTACACCTTGTATCTCTCCTACCAGGTGGCCCTGCTCTGCAGAGGAGGGACTAGGGCTGTCCTAGTACAAACTAGGGAAAACTGCTGTTTGCCCCCATGTCCCCATTTCTGCTTGAAAAAGTAAATGATCCGTTTCTTAAAAATCTTTGAACTCCCACACATTACTCATCCACTGAGGGAACTTGGCAAATGTGTTTTTCGATAACGGCAAAAAAAAACCAACAAAAAACAATCTCCCGTCACTTCCCTTAGCAATCTTACTAGAGTAATTACGGCGATGGGTAACAAACTGAGTACCTGATCTGGGCCAGGTCCTACTTCTAATCTCATGAGGTAGGATCTTTGACAATGCCCCACTCTACGCTGAAGGAGCATCACGTGTGTATGCGTGTGAAAGTGTGTGTATGTTCATGCGTCCAAGAAAAGAGCAAGTAACACGACACGTAGTTAAGAAAATAGGAGGGGAGCTGATAAGGAAAACAGGGTCCTGATTCCCAGCTTTACCACATTTCTCCTTTTCCCCTCCATACTTTCACCTCTGAAAAGAGGAGCACAGACAGGTCTGGCTCTGTGGTCCCAGACCAGACCTATGGAAATAGATAATAAGGTATGATACACTGCCTAACAACCACGGAGCCTAAATGGTAAGTACTCCTGGAGTTTGGGAGGGAGAGAAAGTAGTGTCGGCCGAGGCACTCGGACTGGACAGGGCTGGGCCACGAGGTGACACCCTGGGCTGAACAGCGAGGTTGAAGCAGGAGGGAGGGGCACATTCGGCTGAGCAGCCCTGGGTAAGAGGGTAAGGTATAAAAGGGGACAGATGCGTGGGAGCTAGTTTCTGTGGAGCCTTGAACACCAGAATTATCAGGGGAGGCTTTTGAAAAAAGAGGACGTTGGAGCTGTAGGGGATACTCTGGCACACCGAGTGAGCCCCTGAAGAGGTTCTAGGAAATGCAGAAGGCCAAAATCCCAGATGTTTTGCTCCCAATCTTTACGTTCCCACATTAGCCTTGGAGAGTGCTAGTTCTGAAACTCTGCTACATGCTGGGATCACCAGGGAATCTTGAAACAACAACACAACCGATTCCTGGCTCCCAAACCCAAGCATCCTGCTTAAGCGGGAATGGTTTTATTTTTTTTTTAATGTTTATTTTTGAGACAGAGAGAGACATATTGTGAGCAGAGGAGGGACAGAGAGAGAGGGGGACACAGAATCTAAAGCAAGCTCCAGGCTCCAAGCCGTCAGCATAGAGGCCGATGCGGGGCTCGAACTCACAAACCGCGAGATGGTGACCTGAGCCGAAGTTGGACGCTTAACCGACTGAGCCACTCAGGCGCCCTGGCAATGGGGTTTGACCTGACCACGAGGAGTTGTCAAAACTCCCCCTGGTGTTCCTACCTGGAGCAAAGTTTGAGAACCACAAGCACAGAGGTCACGGGCAGCCTCATCACAGTATCAAACACACGAGTACCTAACGTAGTAGTTGAGGGGCACCTGGGTGGCTTAGTCAGCAGGGCCTCTGACTCTTGATTTCAGCTCAGGCCACGATGTCGTGGTTCATGAGTCCAGCCCCATGTCGAGCTCTGCACTAATGGCACAGAACCTGCTGGGATTCTTGGCTCTCCCTCTCTCTCTGCCCCTACCCCACTTGTGCACACACACTCTCTCTTTCTCTCTCTATCAAAATAATAAACATTTAAATAAATAAATAAAGTACTACTTTAGGAAAATTAACCTGCACTCATTTACATAAATGGCTGGGAACGAGAGAGGAGTGGCAGGAGCCCAGAAGACTCCCATTCCATAACTGGTCACCAGTATCTCCTGTCTGCAAGGCCCACAACTAAAAGCATGGGGCCAAGGCAGAAACAGACAGCATGAAAGAGCTGCCAGGGGCGCCAGGGGGGGCTCCGTCGGTTAAGCGTCCGACTTCGGCTCAGGTCATGATTTCGCAGTTGGTGAGTAAGAGCCCCGCGTCAGGCTCTGTGCTGACAGCTGGGAGCCTGGAGCCTGCTTCGGATCCTGTCTGTCTGTCTGTCTGTCTCTCTCTCTCTCTCTCTGCCCCTTCCCCACTCACACTCACTCTCTCTCTCTGTCTCTCTCAAAAAGTTAAATAAACGTTACCAAAAAAAAAAAAAAAATGTTTTAAAGAGATGCCAGAGGCATTTGAAAGAAAAACCAAATATTCAATAATCAGATAGGAGGAGGGCAAGAAAAAGTGGATGACTGGAGTTTTCAGGCCCAAGGGACACAGAGGATGGTGATGCCACAGCAGAGACCGAAGACCTGAAAAGGGGAACACGCAGGAAGTCCCCTGTTCTACCACAAAAACACTGAATGCACAGTTAAATTCATACACACGTAATATTTACTTAAAAAAAACCAAAAACCTGGGGAAAAAAGATGTGGAAGGCAGGAATGATACCAGCATGGCAGAAGGCTGGTAATTATAGGACCTGGGTGAGGAGTACAAAAGAGGTCGTTAGACTATCCCTTTCTGTATATTCTTTTACCTTCCACAACAGTTTTGAGAATAGACCAAAAAGAAAAAAGAAAACACCAACCAGAATACAAAACCGTTAAGGTCTGTTTAACTCTAACTCTTCCAGGAAGGGTGCATCACCAACACACATGTTGCCCCGGCAGGAAAGCTAATTAGCTTTAGCAAAGAACCTGTTCAGAGACAGTCATCCTTCTATTAAAAAGCGAGCCTACTGCTTGCTTTGATACACCGGTAAAGCAGTCACGGCTCTATGCCATGACTGACCAGCCGAATACCATTCAGGAGTAAAGCACCATTGATGTACGATTGTCAACAGCACGAACAGAAGGCTGTATGTAGCCAAGTCTGTTTTTACAAGGTTTTCAAAGTCCCGTTCCATACTCCCTCCTACCCTCCTGACCAGCAACCCACTTTGCAACGGAGCTAAGCTACCAGCACAGCAGAGTTTCCACCTGTTTCATAGTCAACGGACAAATGAGAAAGCCACGGATTCAAACTACCTGAGAGCAACGGGAAAAATCATAAATGCGTTTTCAGCATGAACTGGGGAAGGGGCTTGGGGTCCAAGGACAGCTTCCATCAATCTAAATGGATTATCACCTCTGAGCTCTATTTCCTACCTTATGTGTAAAGTGAGGGGGGTCAGCTTCCAGGAAGTGGAGGGCAACTTAGCAAAACGTTATCAAGGGCCTTAAAAGTGTTCATATCCTTGAACCCAACAGTTCACTTCCAGGAAGTGAGCCGAGGAAGTAAGAGATGGAACAAAGGGGCTGTCTCTGCAACAGTTAAACAAAACAAACTCTAATATTACAAAGAGGTACAAAAGAGGGAAATAATTACGGTTATTCATATGATGCACTATTATGTACCATTAAAAAAATCCTGTTTTTAGTAAATACTTAATGACACAGGGAAACGTTCCCTGCTTTGTAAAACATGCAGGTTTCCCTCACTATCCAAAAGTAGTCTTCCAATGAAACCTTTCATAAGGCAAAATGGGGTATAAAGCAAAAGGGCAATGACCACTAATTCATACAGAAAAATTTTTGAGCTTTCTCAGACCCCCAAAAATGACCTCTCTTGGTTTTTTCTGATACCTTAAGGCACATCTTGCTAACAGGTGCACAAAATAAACCCAAAAAAGCGCACAGGTTTTCACAGACACAGCTCAAAGCTATCACAGTCTGATGCTGTCATGCTGAGTATAGCTCCCAGGGAAGGAGCTTGGGGGGGTCACTCTGCTGGTTGGGGTGCACAATGCCCCTAAGTCAGCTTGCTGCAAAATAAACGGTGAATGCCATTTTCGCTTTCCGCATTTTTTTCATAAAAGCAAAAACCCCCTTCAGATTTCTTTTGGTTAGAGAAAACAGGAACTAAGGTAGGTCTTTCCTAAAAGCAAAGTGGCATAAGGTGAAGTTTCAAAAAGCCACGGATGCTTGTATATGTATCATTATATGTACATACACACGCATATTATATAAACTAATGTATTCATTCTAAAAATCAATAGTGGCTATCATTCCAAATGACAAAGTTGAAGACGTTTCTCCCCTCTGCAAATATTCAGTACTTCCTAAATTTTCTATCAGGGTGTATACAATTGTTAAAATTTGGTGGGGGAAAAAATTAGCGTTCAATCAAGTAAGCCATTGGCCAGGTCACCCAGATCCCAGAGCGTGCTAACTTTGATCTTGCACACCATTCTCCCGGTAGCCATCCTGCCTACAACTTCAACAATTATAAATTCTACCAGAAATATTAACCTAAAACATAAAGTCCAACAAGAACTTTACAGAGCTATATAACACGCTTTTCATTATGAAACAAAAAAAGTCAAGTCCGATATGCCATAGCAATATGTTCCTTGGGGTCAGTACTTGTGTCTGTCATCGTTCAGTCCTTGGGACTTAATTGTGGAGGGAATGACCCTTACCAGCTATTGTTCTGCTACAGAAGTTGCAGCAGAGGAAAACAGCCTTCGTGACGCTGACTCAGGTAAGGGTTAAATGCCCTATAAACAAATGCGTAATTTCCCTCCCTGATTCCGGTAAGTTTTTTTGAAGGGCCCACAAGATCTAAGTCCTAGAGCCAGCTGGTTAACTGGCGGGTGACCATGCATTCTGAACCTCGGCTTCTCCGCCTGTGAAGTAAGGGGCCGGGGGTGGGGGTCACCAGATGGACCGGCATTGCACGAAAAGGTTACTTGGACTTCACTTTCCCGAGAGTCCAGGGAAGCCAGCACCAGCCACCTCCACAGCCAGGACGGGCGGGAAATCTCCCCAGATGCAGCCGAGAAGGGCTGAAGGCATGTTCTGGGGTTCGGCACAAGCCCGCAGCTCCCCGGGGTCCCCCCCCCCCCGTCCGGGGCCGCCCCTGCGAACACCGAGGGTGGCGGGACACGGCAGGGTCTCCCTCGGCTGGGGAAGGGGCCCCGCTGCCCCCCCCCGCTGCCCCTCCCCTCTTCCCGAAGGTTCCCCGGCCCCAGACCCTGGCGACCACCGGCTCCCCGGAAGCCCGGCCTCCCTCGCGAACCCCTCCGCGCGGCCGCCCTCACCCCGGGCTCACCAGGGGTCCGGGGCCATCGCGCTGTCTCCGCCCGCCTTCGGACACTTCCTGCTCGCGGCAGCTGACTACGGCGGCCCGCGCGGCTCACACCCCGCGGTTCGGCCCGGGCGCGACCGGAACCTGCCGTTTCCCCCCGGTGCGTGTGAGCTGCGGCCTCCAAGGTAGGGAAGCCACTCCCCCCAGCAACCCTTAGGTCGGCGCGAACAGCCCGGCGCAATTAAAATAAAACTTTTGGACAAAAATCGAAGCATTTTCCCGGGAAGGTGGAAGCATCTCAAGCCCTCCGGCAGTTACCCGAAGTTGCAACCCGCTTCAGACAAAAAACACACAAAAACTGGACTGTGGGCATAGTTGCACAGCTGTGTACATTTACTAAACCTCAGAGTGAATTTTATACGTAAAGTTATACCTCAATAAAACTTAAAAAAAAAAAAATTTGTTAATCCTGCTTCAAACAAAGGACCCAAAGAATGGCAATTATAGATTGTCTTATAGCACCCTTCCCTAAATGACACTCGGTGATTGGTTATGCGGTTACGAAAAGAGTCCGTCGGGGGAAACGTGCAGCCAGTGCCCCTAAATTTTCAGGGAAATTGGAAGGAAAAGGAGCCCTCTCTGCTTTCGCAGCGGGAGCTCAGGGCTCAGCAGCCGAGAGCGAGCGCGGGCCTGAGCCCGGCGCGCATGCGCGCGTCCGTTACCATACCGACCAGGAGACGCTGCGCGGCCCGAGGCAGAGAGAGGGAGCGCCTGGTGTCCAGGGAATGGAGAACCAAATTCCTCCCAAGGCCGAGGTGGCCGAGGTGGCCGAGGTGGCCGAGCTGGAGCTTGAGGCCGCGATCGGCTTCAATGGTGAGGCCTCGAACGTGTCTGGGCGGGGGGTTGCAAGCCCTGGGGACGAGTAGCGCAAACAGGGACCGTGGGACACCGGGTGGCACCTGGAAGGCAGCGGGACCCTGGCAAGGGCCAAATTCTCTCCCGCCCCCAAGGCCCTGGGGAATCACATCCTCGCCCCAGACCTCAAAGACCGGGATGGTTTCACAGCACCTAAGAGGGACAAGTGCCTGCTCACGGGACCGAAGCATGAGTAAGGGTGGTCGTAACCCATCTCCCCCTGGTCAGCTCTGCCCTGGCCCTGTGACCCCGCCAGCCCCCGCAGCTGCCCGCCCCTGGGTAACCGCGGGATGGCTGAGTCCTGTTCGGCCCCTGGGCACAACTACTAGAACCCCAGCTGATGTGCCCATGAGAATGAGCTGGGGACCGAACGTGGCAGTGAGCAGCCGTTTTAGGGGATGATCTTGTCCTCTAACCTGAGAAGGACCCTAACACTGAGGGTGTCAGGGAAGGCTGTGGAGGCGGGGAGATGCTTCTGTCCTGGAGGCCTGGCGGTTCTGCTCACACCTTATTTATGACTGCCTGATAGTTTGAACATGAAGGGGGGTAATGCTCTTTGTTTTTGTGTGTGAAGGAAGGAAACAAGCGCGTTACATTTAGAAAAAGCAAACTTTTTTTTTTTAAGTGTGTTGTGCTGCCGGAAAGTTTTAAAATTGTAATATTGCACACCAGAACTGTCAATGGCTAAAGCTTTAGGCACATTCTGGAACCTAGAGCTTGACTCTTCGTGTTAGTTTAACAGTCTCTTATAGATAGTGGGCACTTCTTAGTACATCTGAGATATCGGCCATCTTTAGAGCCGGTGGCAAGGTCATTGGTAAAGGAAGTGAGTGACCGCTGCTGAGTGCAGGGGGTCAGTGCAGAACCTCGAACACAGCGTTCTGCAACTGAATTCATGATGTTTTGTGGAGCTCTAAGAGTAAATATATGGGGGCGACCTGGTGGCTCAGTTAGTTAAGCCTCCTACATTGGCTCACATCATGATTTATTTCCGGGTTCGTGAGTTCGAGCCGCCGTACCCGGCTCTGCAATGCCGGTGCTGGGTCTGCTGGGGATTCTCTCTCTCTCCTTCTGTCTCTCTCTTTAGCTAAAATAAACTTTAAACATTAAAAAAAAAAGTTATAAAAAGAGAGTAAATAGATGGTACATTATATTCCAGTGCCTTCCATGGCCATTACTGGTTATCTTGGCCTTTTAAAATGGCCCAAATTAATGGAATTATTTTTACTTTGCTGGTTTTGTGACAATTTATATTATATTCTTTCCTGTAGTCAAATACACATTTATCTAGAACCACTATATGCCAAATAGTATGCTATGTTCTGAGCATACAGGGATAAATCCATAGCCACACTTAAGAAGAAGAGTTTAGGAAACTGGAAAAATACAGTGAAGCCCAAAGAAAAATCAGCCATCGTTACATTTTGCAAAGATAGTGCTGTTAAAGGTTTGGTGTGATCCTTTCAAATATATATTTACATATAAACTTTTTAAAATTTTTTTTCATTTTCATTTTTTATTCTTTTACATTTATTCATTTTTGAGAACCAGAGCACCAGCGAGGGAGGGGCACAGAGAGAAAGGGAGACACAGAATCGGAAGCAGGCTCCAGGCTCTGAGCTGTCAGCACAGAGCCCAACGCAGGGCTTGAACTCCCGAACGGCAAGATCATGACCTGACCTGAAGTGGGATGCTTAGCCAACTGAGCCACCCAGGTGCCCCTTTTTAAAAACAATTTTTAATGTTTATTTTATTTTTGAGAATGATGCAGGGGGAGAGGGGAAGAGAGAGAGAGAGAGAGGGAGACACAGAATCCAAAACAGTCTCTAGGCTCCCAGCCCAACACAGGGCTCGAACTCACGAACGACAAGATCACGACCTGAGCTGAAGTCAGTGTTTAACTGACTGAGCCACCCAGGCACCCCTAAGCCTTTTTTAAATGAACGGGGGCTCATACTGTATAATTTTAGACTTTTTTTTTTCTACTTAACTCCACTTAACACTATGCCATGTACATTTTCCCTTAGCACAGAGCTTGAGTGGGGGAGGGACAGAGAGAGAGAGGGAGAAACAGACTCCAAAGTGGGCTCCAGGCGCTGAGCTGTTAGCAGAGAGCCTGACGCAGGGCTCGAACCCATGAACTGTGAGATCATGACCTGAGCCGAAGTCCAAAGCTTAACCAACTGAGCCACTCAGGTGCTCCTGTGCAGGGGTTACTATAGGGCTCTTTTATTTTTATCATAAAATAGTGCAACAGAAATTTAGAATGCCATAATAAATACCAAGTATTGCACACAGGATTAGCAAGTTTTGATACTGTTTCTTATTTGAGTTTTCTTATTTGAGTTAATTTTTTTGAGTTTATGTCTTTTCTTTATTTTGAGAGACAGAGAGACAGAGGCAGAATCCCAAGCAGGCTCTGTGCTAATAGCACAGAGCCTGATGTGGGGCTCAATCCAACAAACCGTGAGATCGTGACCTGAGCCAAAATCAAGAGTCAAGCTCAACTGACTCAGCCACCCGGGCGCCCCTTGAGTTAATATTTTTGAGAAAAAAAACACACATTTTAAGTCCTCTCTTCTATCACACTATCCTATCCTTTCTCCCTCTGTAGAGACAACCACTACCCTGAAGTTAATATGTACCCTTCCCAGCCATGCTTTCAAAGTTTATGGTGTGTGTAAAATATTAAATATGCTATCTATAAATAATTTATACTGTAAATGTGCAAGTTTTTATATTTTATAGAAATGGTTTCATCCTGCACACATTCTGAAGCCTGCTTTTTTTTCCACCCAGCATTTATGCAATCTTCTCATGTCGATTAATTTAACTCCGCTACTCCCTTGTGTAAATACACCAACATTAGTTATCTATCCCCCGTAGATGGTCTTTTAATTTATTTGCAACTTTCTGCTACTACAAGGCTGCAAGGCTGCAGTGAACACCTTTGTAGTGGCCTGTAGACAGAATTGCAAGTATTTCTCTAGGTCACGTACCAAAGAGTGGAACACCTGGGTCCTAGGGTGTGTGCGTGCTCAACCATTCTGAACGTGGCTGTGTTGTTTTCCAAAGCTATTCCCCGAAGTACCTTCCCACAACGCAGTTGTATGAGCGTTTCCTTTTGTTCACATCACCGCTAATGCTTGCTATTATCGGCCTTTTTAATTTTAGCTGTTATGATGGAAATGAAACAGTGTCTCATTTGGGATGCAGTGCTCATTACTTTGATGGCTATAGTTTCACATGTTTATTGTTTTTGTTTTTTTTTTTTTAATTTCCTCCTTCCTACATTGCCTGTTCATAGCCTTTGCTCATTTTTCCATTGGAGCAGTTTGTGCTTTCTTATTTGTTTGTGGTAGCTCTTTGTATGTTCTGGATATAATCCTTATCTATTACGTGCATTGCAAACATCTTCTCCTGGTTTGGGTTTTTCTTTTCATTTTGTCATTTGTCATCAGAAGTCTTAGGTTCTTAACATAACTGGATGACTACGGTGGCCTTCTCTGTTAGGATTTGCTCTCTTTGTGGCACGTTTAAGAAGTCATCTCCTACAACTTGTGTACACACGAAGTCTTGTTTGTCACAGTTAGGTCCTCGATCTACCTATTGTACTGTTTGCGGATGGTGTGAGGTAGGATCTGATTTTGCTTTTTCCATATGGATAGTCAAATGATTGCTTATTAGGTAACTGCAATTGAAAATGTATATATGAACATGCAGAGGGAGCATAGGACAAGCTGAGGGTAAAGCATAAACTAGCATACCCATGCCCCACCCCCCTCCCCCCAGGTGGGATGTGTGTCCCCCGCAGGTAGGATGTGTGACATTCCTGGCTGCCCAAGAACAAAGGAGAAGACAGACAACAAATGGTTAAACTGATAGAGTCACTGTCGGTTTACAAATATCTTAGTACAACTGCAAGAAAAGGGCAATCTAGGGGCACCTGGGTGGCTCAGTCAGTTAAGCATCCAACTTCAGCTCAGTGAAGTTCGGTCAGTGAGTTCAAGCCCCGCCTTGGGCTCTGTGCTGACAGCTCAGAGCCTGCAGCCTGCTTTGGATTCTGTGTGCCCCCCCCCCCCAATGCATCGCCCACTCTGCTCTGTCTCTCAAAAATAAATCAATGTTTTTTAAAAATTAGGGGGAAAAAAAGGGGGCAATCTTATCAATAGCCTAATGTCCAGGAACTCCCTACTGTCTTAAGGATAGTGTTTTGCTCGAGTGAAAACCAACCTTGGCCTGACAATAGCTAGGCCTCCAGTACCCTGTGAGTCTTTTTCGCATGTGGAAATCCCTTTAAGAAACGTCCTCTTGACTTTACCTCCCCCAACACCATGGTATATAACCAGTCATTCTTCACAGCCCCAGTGCAGCTCTTCCTGCCACAGGTCCTGTCCCCGTGCTTTAACAAAATCGTCTTTTTTGCCCCAAAGACGTCTTCAAGAATTCTTTCTTGGCTGTCAGCTCCGAACCCCACCATCACCCCAAAACCTCATCAGACAGATCACCCCCAAAGACAGAAACCTTAGGCTTTGGAGAACTTACGACAGGAAAAAGGAACAATCTCAAGTAAAGCGAAAGAAATCATTTAGTCAATAAATACATTTGACAATTTGAGCAAAAGAAAAAAAAAAGAAAGAAAGAAAAATCTGTGATCTATTTAGCTACTGGAATCACATTCTGTACCAAAATAAATTCTAGAGGGAGTTAAATGTAAAAGATGAATTCATTAAAAGATGAGAACATGATATTAATAAATATTTATGACTCTTTTGATGGAGTAGGAGATAGCCATAGAATGGTTTTAAAATACCCTGGAATAAATGTACTAAGAAATGTGTGAGATCTTTAGGGAGAAAAATCGAAAATGGAAGCCCTAAAAGGAGATTTCGTAGAAAAACATATCCTGTTTTTAGAAAGGAGATTGAATGTATTATTATAAAAATTATTTTTCCTTAATCTATACATTTAATACCATGACACCAAAAATGATTTTTAACTAATCAAGTTGACTTTACGGTTTGTACCGTAAAATAGTATCAAGCCTAGCCCCCCAAATTCTGGCCAAAATTGAGTGATAAGGGAGGACCTCTCTTTCACAATAAAGCATGTTGCAAAGGTTTATAGTTGGGGTGATGGTTCTTGCCCCAGAGCTGGAGGATGGGGTCTCACTGCGAGAGGTCTGGGCTTCCTTAGAGCGAGCTCCTGGTGGTGACTCGGAACCAAATTATCTTTACTTTGTGGGCAGTGGAGGCAGTGAATTCATGTTCGTACTGTGCTTCCCACTCACCCAGACTGGCTGTTGGTATTTCCTGCTTCTCAGGATTCCAAGAATTGGCCTTATTCTCCAGAGTGAGGTTCCTGGACCACCACCAGCATCTCCTGAGAACTTGTCAGAAATTCAGAACCTCAAGGAGCACCTGGGTGGCTCAGTGGGTTCAGCGTCTGGGTTCAGCGTCTGACTTCAGCTCAGGTCATGATCTCGCGGTTTGTGGGTTTCAGCCCCGCATCGGGCTCTGTGCTGACAGCTCAAAGCCTGGAGTCTGCTTCAGATTCTGTGTCTCCCTCTCTCTCTGTCCTCCCCCGCTTGCACTCTGTCTCTCTCTCTCAGAAATAAATAAACATTAAAAAAAAAAAAGATAAAAAAAAAAAAAAAAGAAATTCAGAACCTCAGCTCCCCTTCCAGACCTGAAGTCTGCATTTTAACCAGATCCCCTGGCAATTTTATGCATTGAAGTCTGAGAAGTGGTATACTAGACCGACCTTGTCAGTGGAATAAAATTACATATATGACTACCCCCCCACCAACCCACTTGTTTTAGTTGATCTCAGATTTTTTTTTTATTTCAAAATTTGTATTCAATTTTGTTTTATTTTTTTTTATGTTTATTTATTTTTGAGAGAGAGAGACAGGCAGACAGACAGAGCGCAAGCAGGGGAGGGCAGAGAGAGAGGGAGACACAGAATCCAAAGCAGGCTCCAGGCTCCGAGCTGTTAGCACAGAGCCCAACGCGGGGCTTGAACTCACAAACCGTGAGATCGTGACCTGAGCCAAAGTCGGACTCTCAACTGACTGAGCCACCCGGGCACCACTGTATCAAAAAAATATATATATATACATGTACATGTATATATACATATGTACATATATATATGTATATAACATTTGTATATACATATGTATGTATACATATGTATATATACGTGTGTATATGTATGTATATACATATATAGGCTACTTGTGCACCTAATTATTATTTTTTTAAAAATTACTATTATTATTTTTAAGTAAGCTCCACACCCAACACAGGGCTTGAATTCAGAGAGATCAAGAGTCACACACTGTTCTCACTGAGCCAGCCAGGCACCCCTAATTATCACCACCTTTATTTTTTCTTTCTTTCTTCCTTTAATCATTACTATTTTTAATCTCTCTCTTCTAGGACACGTGCCCACTGGTCTGAAATGCCATCCTGACCAGGAACATTTGATTTTCCCCCTGGGCTGCACAGTCCTGATCCAGGCAATAAATACTCAGGAACAGAACTTCCTGCACGGCCACAGTAACAACGTCTCCTGTGTGGCCATCTCCAAGAGTGGGCTGTACCTTGCCTCCGGGCAAGTCACATTCATGGGTTTCAAGGTGAATGAACTGAAAAAATAGTTCCTTGTAAATCGATACAGAGGTGACTCCCTAGAACCCACCCCCCCCAACTTCAGGGCAGCTCTGTGATGGTCCCTGGTTTCCCCTCTTCTTCCTCATGGCCTCCTCTTTGAGCTCATTTTTATTCCCTCCGGCTGAGAGTAAGCACTCTGGTGTTTACACCTGACTCCACAGAGAGTGGACTGATAATGCTCAGGAACAAAAAGTCCCTGCTTAATTTATTTATTTAAAAAGTTTTTTTAATGCTTATTTATTTTTGAGAGAGAGACAGATAGAGCTTGAGTGGGGGAATGGCAGAGAGAGAGGGAAACAGAATCCGAAGCAGGCTCCAGGCTTCCAGCTGTCAGCACAGAGCCTGATGCAGGGCTCGAACTCATGAACCATGAGATCATGCCCTGAGCTGAAGTCAGATGCTCAACCAACTGAGCCACCCAAGTGCCCCTTTGCTTAATTAATAAATTTTTTTAAATATTTTTTTAATGTTTATTTATTTTGAGAGAGAGAGAGAGAACAAGTGTGCGAGCAGGGGAGGGGCGGAGAGAGAGAATCCCAAGCAGGCTCCACGTTGTCAGCACAGAGCCTGATGAGGGGCTCGACCCCAGAACAGTGAGATCATGACCTGAGCCAAAGTCGGACACTCAACCGACTCAGCCACCCAGGCTCCCCCTCTGCTTAATTTAGAATGGTTTCCTCCCTCTTGCCCTTAATGTTTGTGAGACGCAGTCCGATCTCCAGAAAAGTGCTCTTACTGATTGTTTTCCACCAAGAGAGGTAGCTCTGTGCTGAGACTCTTCTGAAGCTGGTCTGCGATCTGACAGTGTCTTCTCGCCCCCAGGCAGATATCATCTTGTGGGATTATAAGCAAAGGGAGCTGATTGCCCGGCTGTCACTTCACAAGGGCAAAATCGAAGCACTGGCCTTTTCACCAAATGATTTGTACTTGGTATCACTAGGAGGCCCAGACGACGGAAGGTAATGAACTCAATACGTTTACTTATTTTTCACCGGGCATATTTCTAGTTCTGTCATCCTCTCTCTCCCCTCCGAGGTTCTCTGTCGGCCTGTCCACATTCATGTGTGTGTCTTATATGAAAAGCCTACGGGGAAAATACGGTAGTGCAACACTTCTCGACCTTAGCTGCATGCTGAAGGCCACTGGGGAGCTTTAGAAAATCACTGATGCCTGGGGGGGCTCATTCAGTTGAGAATCCGGTTTTGGCTCAGGTCATGATCTCACGGTTCGTGAATTTGAGCCCCCGAGTCGGGCTCCGTGACGACAGCGTGGAGCCTGCTTGGGATTCTCTCCCTCTCTCCCTCCCTCTCTGTGACTCCCTTGCTCTCTCTGTCTCTCTCTCTCAAAGTAAATAAATAAACTTAAAAGAATTTTTTTCAAGTTTCAAACAAGGTTATATTAGTTTCAGGTGCACAAAACAATGATTCAACAATTCTAGGCATTACTCAGTGGTCATCGAGATAGATGGACTTTTGAGGTGGACTTCTATCTATCTCTACCTTCTCCCCACCCACCTCCCCTCTGGCAACCATCAGTCTGTTGTCAGTACTTAAGAGTCTGTTTTGTGTGTGTGTGTGTGTGTGTGTGTGTGTGTTTTCTACATTCGTTTGTTAATTTCCACATGTGAGTGAAATCATACAGTAATTGTGTTTCTCTGACTTATTTCACTTAGCATCATACCCTCTAGTTCCATCCGTGTTGTTGCAAACGGCAAGATTTCATTCTTTTTGGTGGCTGAGGAATGTTCTTATATATCCCCCGTCTTTTTTGTGCATTCATTTGTTGATGGACGCTTGGATTGCTTCCATATCTTGGCTATTATAAATAATGCTACAGTAATAATATCTATCTTTTTGAATTAGCGTTTTCATTTTCTTTGGGTAACTACCCAGGAGTGAAATTACTGGATCATAGGGTA
This sequence comes from Panthera pardus, assembly GCF_024362965.1. NCBI lineage: Eukaryota > Metazoa > Chordata > Mammalia > Carnivora > Felidae > Panthera > Panthera pardus. The sequence goes on along the minus strand of NW_026526876.1, from coordinate 8,779,248 downwards.
GTTCTATTTTTAATTTTTTTTTGGAGAACCTCCCTACTGTTTTCCACAGTGGCCACACCAGTTTGCATTCCCACCAACAGTGCACGAGGGTGCCTTTCTCTCCACATCTGTGCCAACATTTGTTGTTTCTTATGTTTTTGATTATAGCCATTCTGACAGGTGTGAGGTGATATCTCATTATGGTTTTGATGCGCATTTTCCTGATGTTGAGTGACGTTGAACATTGTTCATGTGTTTGTTGGCCATCTTTTTTTTTTTAATTTTTTTTTTTAACATTTATTTATTTTTGAGACAGAGAGAGACAGAGCATGAACGGGGGAGGGTCAGAGAGAGGGAGACACACAGAATCTGAAACAGGCTCCAGGCTCTGAGCTGTCAGCACAGAGCCCGACGTGGGGCTCGAACTCACGGACCGTGAGATCATGACCTGAGCCGAAGTCGGACACTCAACCGACTGAGCCACCCAGGCGCCCCTGTTGGCCATCTTTATGTCTTCTTTGGAAAAATATCTATTCAGATTCTCTGCCCATTTGTAAATTTGTTTTTGTTGTTGTTGTTGTTGTTGTTTTGGTGTTGAGTTGTATAAATTTTTTATATATTTGGACCCCTTACTGGATACGTCATTTGCAAATACCTTCTTCCATTCAGTAGGTTGCTTTGTTGTTTTGTTGATGGTTTCACTGTGCAAAAGCTTTTTGCTTTGGTGCTTTAGTCCCAATAGTTTTAATTGTGCTTTTATTTCCTTGCTAGAGAAGACAGATCTAGAAAAATGTTTCCATGGTCGCTGTCAAAGAGACTATTGCCTGTGTTTTCTTCTAGGAAGGAGTTTTATGGTTTCAGGCCTCACAGTTAGGTCTTTAATATATTTTGAATTTATTTTTGCGCATGGCGTAAGAAGGTGGTCCGGTTTCGTTCTTTCGCGTGTCGCGTAGCTGTCCGGTTTTCCCAGCACCATTTGTTGAAGAGACTGTCTTTTATCCGTTGTGTATTCTTGCTTCCTTTATCATAGGTTAATTGAGAGAGAGAATCCCAAGCAGGCTCCATACCGTCACCATAGAGCCCAACGAGGGGCTCGAACTCACAAACTGGGAGGTAACAACCTGAACCGAAACCAAGAGTTTCATAAAGTTTTAGGGCATTTTTAAACACTCCAAGAAGAGACCCTACACCCGCTAGCAGTCACTCCCCGTTCCCGCTCCCCCACTACCCTCTCAGCCCCAGGCAACCACTGATCCACTTTCTGTCTCCAGAGATTTGCCCGTTCTCCGTGTTTCACATGAATGGGATAATATAATATATGGCCTTTTGTAGCTGATTTTTTTTATTAAGCATAATGTTTTCAAGGTCCATCCATGCTGTGGCATGTGTCGATCTTTCACTCTCTTTATTGTCAAATAATATTCCATTGTATTATTTTCTTCACATTTTCTTCATCCATCAGTGGATGGAGCTTTGTTTATTTTGTTTTATTTTTTTATGTTTATTTATTTTTGAGAGAGGGACAGAGAGGGTCTTTTGAGAGAGGGTGACAGGGGGAGGGGCAGAGACAGTGGAAGCCACAGAATACAAAGCAGGCTCCAGACTCCGAGCTGTCAGCACAGAGCCTGATGTGGGGCTCGAACTCACGAACCGTGAGATCATGACCCAGGCTGAAGTCGGACGCTTAGCTGACTGAACCACTCAGTCGCTCCTAGTGGATGGGGCTTTGGGTCTTCCCCACTTTTGGACTATTGGTAATAATGCTGCTATGAAGATTCATGTACAAGATTTGATGTAGATGTATGTTTTCATTTATTTTAGGTATGATGTACTTGGTTTTAAGAGTCTTTTTGGAGAAGATTACCTGCTTATCATGATAACTTTTTGACTTTTTAAGTGATATTTCTCTCGAGTTTTCCACTTCAGATGGTATCTGTCGATTTCCTACCAAGAAAAAAAATTATGGCTCTTACACCACCTCCTACCTCCTCATTCCTACCAATCTTGGTTATACCTTGATTTTAGAGCGCCTGTGATAATAACCTTCTACATGTAGAAAATTTGGGAAGCATAGCTAGACATACTTTTGCGTTAACAGAGTTTGTAACGTTAGCCTTCTTTTTCTTTAATATTTTGATTCCGGTGTTCCCCAGCATTTTTAGTATTATTGTCTGAACACATTCAGTTTAGGACTAAGTTGTGTGATTACACCCAGAAAGAAGGAGCTGGGATCCAAAGCGGCGCTTCTCACAGTGTGGTCCCCAGACCAGCAACATCGACATCACCGGGGACCTTTTAGAAAAGCGAGACCTCAGGCCCCACCCCAGACCTGCTGAATCAGAAGCTCTCGGGGTGAGTCCCGGCAGCCTCTGTCTGAACAAGCCCTCCAAGTGATTCTGATGTACATTCAAGTTTGGGAACAGTGCCTTATGTCATCTGTCCTCTTCATCGCATTATTCTGTTCTGGAATACTTCTCCTAGGAACTTTTGTTTTACATGAGACAGATGGGTGGTAAACGTTTATGCCTTGGCTATCTGCAAATGTCTTTTTTTTTTAATGTTTATTTTTGACAGAAAGAGAGAGTGTGAGCAGGGAAGGGGCAGAGACAGAGAGGGAGACACAGAATCTGAAGCAAGCTCCAGGCTTTGGGTTGTCAGCACAGAGCCCGATGTAGGGCTCGAACTCATGAACCGTGAGATCACGGCCTGAGCTGCAGTCGGATGCTTCCAGGCGCCCCTGGAAATGTCTTTATTTTAGCATCAGACTTGACTGATGGGATCACTGGTTTCTAGCCTCGTCACCATCTTCCGTCAAAACATTTTCAGTGTCACCCGCTAATCTTCTAATATCCAGCGTGATGGAGGAGACATCTAGTGGGGGAAGGGGGTCAATTCTTTTGATCCTTTGTAAGTAACCTTTTTTTTTTTCCTTTCTAGAACCACTAAAAAATAATAATAATAAATAAAAATACATAAAATTTAAAAAAAAAAAAAAAAAAAGAAAACAAAAAACTGTTTCTTACCGTGAGAGCCTGTCTTCCCCTGACTTTTTCGGTCCCTCTCGTTTTGGCAGTGTGGTGGTGTGGAACATAGCCAAGAGAGAAGCCATCTGCGGTAGCCCGGCGGCCGGCCTCAACGTGGGGAATGCCACGACAGTGATCTTCTCGAGGTGCCGAGACGAGATGTTCGTTACCGCCGGAAAGTACGCGTCTGCGGTCGGCGTTTTCAGAACTCGTAAACGGCTGCGTTTGCTTGTGCAGAAAGCACGGCCGCTCGAGTTTGGGGGGGAACATAGTATTCGTCCCAGCAAATTCCCTTCCGTCGTAAATTTGCGTGACGCTGCAGTCCTTAAACATCCTTTGAACTGAAAGTCTTTCAGATACCAGTTAGTTGAGCATTCCGTGCTTCCTCCTGAGAAGGGTCTGCTTTCCCGCTGAATTGATTTCAGGTTCCGGTTACTTGTCACTGATAACACACGCCCTACGATGCATGCTCCCAGGGGAATGTGCCGGAATGCACAGATTGGCTTACAGGTTGACGTTTCTTAGCACCTGCTCTCGAGTTAGGCCTCCTGAAAGGAGAGTTTGCGAATGAACCGTGCCAGGAGCCCTCAGGTGTTTGATTTTTAGCCACGTGAGATCATTTCCAGCAGTGACAGCTTGTCACCAGCCAATGGGGACCAAGCCAGAGGCCAGCATCTGTCTAACAGAAGAAGTTAATTTACAGATTCACCAACAGGGCCCTGCTTGGAGTTTGAGGTGAAGTCCGCACAAAAGCATCCTCTCTAATGTGGTGTGTCAGTTCAGAGGTCAAAAAGCTGTCGGGCGCCTGGGTGGCTCAGTTGGTTAAGCGTCGGACTTCGGCTCAGGTCACGATCTTGCGGTTCGTGAGTTCGAGCCCCGCGTGGGGCTCTGCACTGACAGCTCGGAGCCTGGAGCCTGCTTCAGATTCTGTGTCTCCCTCTCTCTGCCCCTCCCCTGCTCATGCTCTGTCTCTCTCTCAAAAATAAACAACCATTAAAAAAAGAAAAAAAAAGCTCCGAACGTGGTGGGGTCGAGGTACCTGTTGGGCGGGACTATCTCTTTCAACCCCTCTGTCGGCTCCCATCTGTGACGTCACTGGCTACCTTTCCAGCCAGATCAAAGAAGTGGTCCTGCCCTACCTCTCAGCCATTTCCAGTCCCCACCCTGGGGTATGCAGCCTGCCTTTGTTCCGGGGTAATTATGTGTGTGCACGCGTTTACTTCCTGGCCATGAAACTGGCTGGCCGAATGGAAGCCAGCCCCTAGGGAGCAAATCTCACTAGGAGAGCGCCCTGAGCCTGAAGCAGCTGCCCGTGTCCTACCCCTGTCTTCAGAGGCGACTCACCGTCACGCAGGGCTTCTTCGTTGGGGTCCTTGTTTCCTGAGGGTCCAGCTGCTGGCGTCCATGGACACCCTTACTCCAGGAGCCGAAACTTGAATTGAAGCTCCTTTCCCCCCTTCCCCTCCCCCTCGTCCTTCCTTCCCCTGCCCCTCCTTCCCCTCCGTCCTCCTCCTTACCCCCCCATCCTCCCCTCCACCTTTCTCCCTCTCCCCGTTTCTCCCTGTCCCCCTCCTCCCCCTTCCCCTCCCTCTCTCCCTGCCCTGCAAATGAAAAATATATATATATTTTTTTAAGTTTATTTATTTATTTTCAGAGAGACAGAGACACCTGAGAGGGGAAGGGGCAGAGAGAGAGGGAGAAAGAGAGAGAGACTCCGAAGCAGGCTCTGCACTGTCAGTGGGGCTCAAACTCACGAACCATGAGATCATGACCTGAGCCTAAATCGAGGGTGGGAGGCTTACCGACTGAGCCACCCGGGTGCCACCCCCGCCCCACCCCCAGCAAATTTTTTAAGGACAATCTGTATTGTAGGTCTGCTTTGGTTGCATGTGACAGAGATAGCCGAGAACAAGTAAGGACTCCTGCGTTAAGATTTCCGGTATGGCACCCATGATATCCTCCATGATGGTCCCTATTTCAGATACGCCACTATATCATCCCTCATGAGAGATCCTGCAAATTCCAATTTGACGTCCAAGTGACATCTACCAGGAAGGCCACGGAAAAGCTGATTTTTTTTTTTTTAATTTTGAAAGTACGCAAAATATGTATTGGAACAAGAAATAGATTTGTATTCAAATAAGAAAGTATTCAAAATACTTCTAGGGGCGCCTGGGTGGCTCAGTTGGTTAAGCGTCTGACTTCGGCTCAGGTCACGATCTCGCGGTCCGTGGGTTCGAGCCCCGCGTCGGGCTCTGGGCTGACCGCTCGGAGCCTGGAGCCCGTTTCGGATTCTGTGTCTCCCTCTCTCTGACCCTGCCCCGTTCATGCTCTGTCTCTCTCTGTCTCAAAAATAAATAAACATAAAAAAAAATGTTTTAAACAAAATACTTCTTAAGCGCTTACTATGTGCCTAACTCTGGAAGCTAAAAAAAAAAAGGAAAGCTGAACTTGATCTATTTTTATTTTTTTATTTTTTTATTTTTATTTTCTTTTAAGGTTGACTTAAGTAATCTCTACACCCAATGTGCGGCTCAAATTCACAACCCTGAGATCAAGAGTCACATGCTGTACTGATGCGGCCAGTCAGGCGCCCTGATCCATCTTTTTTTTTTTTTTTTTTTAATGCTTGTTTATTTTTGAGAGAGAGAGAGAGAGAGAGAGACTGAGTGTGAGTAGGGGAGAGGCAGAGAGAGAAAGGGGGACACAGAATCTGAAGCAGGCTCCAGGCTCCAAGCTGTCAGCACAGAGCCCGATGAGGGACCCAAGCTCACGAATTATGACATCGTGACCTGAGCTAAAGGCGGACACTCAACCGACAGAGCCACCCAGGTGCCCCCACCCCCGATCAATCTATTCTTAAATTAATCTTTTCTGCCTTCAACTGTTAGCTTCAGCTCTGATGTTGACCACAATATGTTTCTACAGTTACAAATTCAGATTAGCTCAGTATGTAATGAGTAAATGCCAGTTATATGCCAAATCTTGTGTCAGGTACTGATTTCGTTTGGCCTTTGGTTACTTAGTCTCCTTTCTCATGAAGACAGGATTCTCCCTAATGAAGTACTTGGTCTTGAAAATATTTCCTCACAACTGCAGACCTTGAAAGAAACATACTTAGTGGGGCGCCTGGGTGGCTCAGCCGGTTAAACATTCGACTCTTGATTTTGGCTCAGGTCATGATCTCACGGTTCGTGGGATCAAGCCCCGCGTCAGGCTCTATGCTGACCACGTGGAGCCTGCTTGGGATTCCCTCTGTCTGCCCCTTCCCTGCTCTCTCTCTCTCTCTCTTTCTCTCTCTCTCAAAAATAAATAAACAAAATTTTTTTTAATACATAAACTTAAAAAAAAAGAAACATACTTAGGGAACTCTGGTTTGCCCTCTCTTTTTACTTTACTTTATTTATTTATTTTGAGAGAGAAAGCATGAACAGAGCAGAGAGAGAGAAAGAGAATCCCAAGCAGGCCTTGCACTAGGAACCCAGAAGAGGCTCAAACCCACGAACCACAATATCACGACCTGATCTGCAATCAGGAATCAGACGCTGAACCGACCGAGCCGCCCAGGAGCCCCTGGTTTGCTCTTCATTTGTTTAGTTTTTGGCATTTCTGTTTGCTCTCACTGCAGTGGACAGAGCGCTCACTGGGTATGAATCCTTGCTCTGCTGGTGTTCGGGCTCTGCGTTTTCTCATTCGGACAGCGGCAGGATCCGAAAAACTACTCAGAGGGTGGCTGGAAGGGTCGAGTGGAAGATTTTAAGGAGAACCCTGGGCCTAGCAAACCCTCAGCAATACCCCGTTCTGTCCCCCTTAGCTGCCTCTTCAGGGGGAATACAGAAAACAGAGAAGATATGAAGAGGCTGTTACATGGGTATCCATTTGCTTGGGTTTCTCTTCCACAGTGGGACAATTCGAGTATGGGAACTGGATCTCCCAAATAGAAAAATCTGGCCAACGGAGTGCCAGACCGGTCAGATGAAAAGAATAGTCATGTGTATTACAGTAAGTATGACTTTTAAGTGTTACTGTCTGTAACCATTGGTACAAATTCCAAGGGGTGTGTGCATGTGTGCGTGTGCGTGTGTGTGTGTGTGTGTGTGTGTGTGTGTGTGCCAGCTCACATGCACACATACGTAAGTGTGTGTACCTTGGGCTGGGGGTAGGCAGGTGAGATCTGGACATAAGGGATGCTGATTAAGGAAGCACAGGTGAGGGAGAGACTCACTGCCCAGACACAGCTCCGGGAAGGTCTCGTTTTACCGGGACTGGGGCTTCCATCAGACCCCAGAAACCCGCCTCACCTAGACAGAAACCGTGTGGCCAGGAGGCATTCAGAGGCCGCAGCACACTCCCATGCCACTATTTCTTGTTTCCACCACTGGAAATAAAGTCCCCAACAGTGACACTCATGGTTGAAACACAGTCTCTTCTATAAAGAGGAATTATTCCTATGTTTTTAATGTGGACGCATACGTTCACACAGATAACTCCCTTCCCCATGGACTGACTTCTCTTTAGGTAATGCGTCCTCATTTTATACAGACAGACTTTGGAAAATATGAGATAAAGCAAATACACATTCTCTTTGGAGGAGCAAACCTTCATCCCAGGAGCCCTACAGAGGCATCTCCGGAATCGGAGCTGGCGGGATATCTACGCATGTGGATCTGACACCAGACACTATAGGCTTCCCCTGGAAATGCACAGGCTAACTGGACTCACATATTTCCTCCATTTCTGAGTCTGGCCCTAATTCTGCCCCCCACCCCCCCACCCCCCTGAGGCTGTTCTTACCCATCTTAGAGTCTGCAGAAATTGAAGTAGCCGTGAGCACCTTTGGAGGTCTTTATGGGGCCTCAGAGAAAGTTCGTCCCATCCCTGATCAGGGCCCACGGGCATCGCTGAGAAAAAAACACCGGTCTTTATGTCCCTCCTCCTCTCTGATCAGATTGCCGTCGATGATAGCTTTTTCTACCTTGGTACCACAACTGGAGATATTCTGAAAATGAACCCAAGGACCAAGCTGCTGGCAGACACTGGGCCTGCGAAGGACAAATTCAGCCTGGTGAGTAGAGACCCCCAGAGTCTGCTCTGCCCTGCTCTTTTCCGGTGATTTCCTCCCTCCACTGGTAGCACAGACCTACATTAAGAGTCTGCGTTCAAAAGAAAAAGTGTATGTTGTACCCAAGGCCACGCCTAAATTTGCAAGGTGCATAAACTTCTTCCCTGAGCAAACGTATTTGTCAGCATCCTCAGTTAGGGAATCAGACCTTCCAAGCACAGGGCCTGCGGCTCTGTGATTTATTACCACGTTGCTGCCAACATTTCGACAACCCTGTTACCATATATAAGAGAAATGTGCTTTTTGATCTATAATACCACATATAGACATGCATGTGCATGTAATTTTTTTTCCCAATCTAATAACTAGTCTTAGATTTTAACTCCAGCCAGCACCGTAAGTCATAAGCAAGACCTAGAGGTTGTCGATTTTAAAAAAATTTTTTAAAACATTTATTTATTTTTGAGAGACAGAGAGAGACAGAATATGAGCAGGGGAGGGGCAGAGAGAGAGGGAGACACGAGAATTCGCAACAGGCTGCAGGCTCCGAGCTGTCAGCACAGCGGGGCTCGAACTCACCAATCGCAAGATCACGACCTGAGCAGAAGTTGGACGCTTAACCGACTGAGCCACCCAGGCGCCCCTAGAAGCTGTCGATTTTTGTATTTGCAGGGTTCCTAACAATTCTGGCTGAAAGTCCAGAAAGACTTTGATATCTAAACCAAAATAAAATATAATGCGATCAAAGGAGAGTTTCACAGAGTAAGTGCGGCTGTTTTCGGTACCCCCAGAAAGTTACAAGGGCTGTTTCCACTAATCTTTGCATTTGAGAGCAGATGGTCCTAACTAAGCTTAGATACTTATCCACTCAGCAGATATTCCCGAGAAGACTTGGAATCCTGTACCATGTTCTGGGAAGATGTTAGGGTTTTCTTAATCATGCAGCCATTTAATAATACTCAAGTTTTGTTGTTTTGTTTTGTTTTTTAATAATACCCAAGTTTTTAAGGACATGCCTAAGAGTGAGAAAGCTGTAGTATGGGTAGAGAAGGGTTTAGAAATAACGCCACAGGAGATCGAGACGTAGTCTCGATAATGTTGTCCAAGTTATTTTTAGGAGGCAGATTCCAGTATGTTAAACAGATAAAAGCCAAAGCAGATCAGTTCAAGGAGAGCAAGGCTCAGAACCCTGCTGTTTCCAACTCCTGAGATACTGCCAGAGGGCCCCATAAAACGTGTGAAAAGTACTGATCTGGATATTTTTTGCACCCTCCTCCCCCAGCACTTGGGATCTAACCACATCCCCCCCCCAAAAAAAAATTGTTGGCCGTCTTCATGTTTCTCAAGCTTTTGGTACCTACGTGCCTTGCATAGTGCACTGTGGATGGTTTACTCCTAACCATTTAAGCCTGACGGTAAATTCCATAAAGAAATGATTCTAAGATGCCTCTTATACAAGTAGAAAGAAAGTAATTCTTTTTGTTTTTTATTTTAGAGAGAGAGAGAGAGCAGGGGAGGGGCAGAGAGAGAGGGAGAGGAAGAATCCCAAGCAGGCTCTCCACGCTGTCAGTACAGAGCCCCATGTGGGGCTCGATCCCACGACCCTGGTATTATGACCTGAGCCAAAAATCAAGAGTCGGATGCTCAGTCAACCGGCCGAGCCACCCAGGCATCCTGGAACTCTTACATAACTCTTACGGGATGAAGGGATAGGAAATATCACTGAACACATTTGTTTGGAATATTACGTGATCTTGGGCAGTAACCCATTTTGAAAATCTACTTAGGGGCATCTGGGTGGCTCAATCAGTTAGGTATCTGACTTTGGCTTGGGTCATGATCTTCAGCCTCATGGATTCCAGCCCCATGTGGGGCTCCATGCTGACAGCTCGGAGCCTGGAGCTGCTTCGAATTCTGTGTCTCCGTCTCTGCCCCTCCTCTGCTCACGCTCGCTCTCTCTCTCTCTCTCTCAAAAATAAAGATTAAAAAATTAAAAATATAAAAAAAGAAAAAAGAAATCACACATAGGTAACTTTGAGGCCCTGTTGAACACTTTATCTCTTGCTTCCCGAAGTCCCCAGACACATGCTAAGAATATTCACTCCTGGGTCATCTCCCTGGACAACGGGCCAGGCATTTATTGACTTGTCCTCCCACAGTGTTTCTGGAACTGGGGCAGCCAGACAGGGGGAGGGGGAGCCACATAATTCTGCTCCATGCCTTCATATTCTGGAACCTTGCTTTCTCCTCTCCAACATGAAATGCTTTTTGAACCAGAACAGGCAGAACTCAACGTAACGTAACTCGAAGGGACACGATATTTGTTTTATGATAGTCAAAGTTTGTTAAGACAAGCCTGAAAAAAGTCACTAGCTGTACTATTACCGAAAGCTTTACCATGAAATATTGGTCATGCACATTTTAAAATCAGAACTTCACAGTGGGTGCTGTAAAATAACCATCCAATCTCCCCAAACGTCGAAGATGGCTTTGAGTTTAAATACGTCCTATCGTTGGTAAGGTTATATACTGCATGCTTTAGTTCACAAAATATAGTCACCAAACAATGCGGGGTTATAAGAGTTGTAAGTGTAGGAATTAAGTTCTGGGGGCACCTGGGTGGCTCAGTCGGTTGAGCGTCCGACTTCTGCTCGGGTCACGATCTCACAGTTCGTGGGTTCGGGCCCCGCGTCGGGCTCTGCGCTGACAGTGTGGAGCCCGCCTGGGATTCTCTTTCTCCTTCCCTCTCTGCCCCTCTCCCACTCACACATTCTCTCTCTCCCTCTGACACAAAATTAAATAAACATTAAAAAAAAGAATTAAATTCTGGTGAAAACACTGGCTGCTGAGGATCTAGTGTTGTGTGGCTGTCTTTCCATCTCCTGCTCTCACTCCATGTGAGTGGATGTAAAGTATTCATGTTTGATGCATTCAAAACACACAGCTGGCTTTACAGGGAGGAAGTTTGGTGAAGCGTGCTTGGTCCTTGCCGGACCGGGAAGGCTACTTCCGGCACGTAGGCTCGTTGTTGGCACTGGGCCCTTGTGTCCAGCCCAGGGGTGCATCCCAGGCGATCCCTTCATGAGCTTTCTCTAGACAACACGTGCCAGCACTGACGTAACCCCCTGGCCATCCCTCGTCCCAGGCCACACGCTGACTCTTCCCGATGAAACCATATGGCCTTTCTCTCAATGCTGTTTCTCCCCCAACAGGGAGTGTCCACCATCAAGTGCCTGAAGATGGGGGGGTTGTTGGTGGGTTCCGGAGCCGGATTGCTGGTCTTCTGTAAAAGCCCCAGCTACAAACCCATCAAGTAAGTTCCAGACTCCGTGGGGTTGGGATGGGGAAAGACCCACCAGCGGGAGGTCTGCATAAAGCCAGGGGCTGTGAGATATTGGCGAAGTCGTATCTGGTAAAAAGAGTTGCATCTTACTGTGAAAACGAGCGGTTGGAATCACAACCGATGATTTCGTTGCCGGTGAAAAGACAATAGCTCGTGTTGAATCGAGACAAAGTAGCCCCCGATGACCCAAAGGGGGATACTGCCCTTCCAATAAACACATAAATTATGATTTCACTTGATACATGGAGCCATGACGGCAGATAAGACGCGGTTATAAAGATAACCAGCCAATAACCTCAAATTTCAAGCTTTGAAAATTTGCGTATTCAGTAGAATTTCTGATGCCATGCATACCTATTATGTGTCAGGCACTCTGCTGGTTCGACTACTACTATTCGTTTGAGTACAAGTCTTGATACAAATAGCCAACCTTCACCAGCTCCTTCTTTGTAGTAGATACTCGGCCATGTACTCTTTATGGATTATCCAATTAAAATAAAACACGAGAAAACTTTATCCATTGTCCTTAGTAAGTGTTCATTGAGCACCTCTGTCCAAACCAGTGTGCCAGATGCTATTAAAACATAAAGTAAGATATGGTCTTTGTCCTTCCAGAACTTAGAGTCTGGTTTGGGGATAAGTTCTACACGTACGAAAAAGTCCTCGGAATACAAGATAATATGTATACACAAATCTCATAGTCCAGATAAAGTAAAACGTATTATAGATCTGTTACAAAGGACGTCAGAGAAGGGGGCCATCCCACGGGGGTAGAGGCAGAACTTGAGCGGAGTTTCAGCAAAATCAGATGGCCCTAGATGCGCCCCCTGTGGCCTCGGCACAGCCCCAGGGGAGCTACAGGATTGTAGGAAGTGCATCAGCTGTCTTGATTCGGACAGATCTGTGCCGAGCATTCACTAGGTACCCCGTGCTATTCCGGGTGTGCTTGGGGTACAGCAACGAACAAAGCAAACAGAAATGAAGGGAAAAGTCCCTGCTCTCATGGAGCTGACGTTGCGGCAGGAGGGAAAAAGACGGTCAGTAACACAGTAAACAAGGAATTACATCGTGTTGAAGGCTGGTGAGAACCGTGGAGACAAATGGAGTTGGAGATACAGGAAGGGGGGACTAGGGTTTGAAGAGAGAGGGGACAGGTAGCAATTTTAAATTCAGTGCCCCCCAGATAGGTCTTCTTGAGAATATATGGGGACCGGTTTTATGTTTGTGTGAAGGGGACTAAGAGAGGGAGGCTACTCCAGGGCAGCGTTGGTTAGACTCTGGATACATGGAGTGAGTATAAAAAAATGAACCCCCTAGTTTTCTAACACCCTGTTTTGAATACACAGACGTGATGTCCCCATTGTAACGAAGACGGTTAGATTCAAGGCACTTAGTACAGGGTCTGTGCTGTGTAAGCCTCCAAACTAACCTTGTGTGACAGGATAGCCTCCCCTTGGACGCGGTGACTTCTACCTCCTTGGGTTTTCGTGGGTTAAGAAAGTAGCTCCCGTGAGAAGTCAGGAAAGTATTATGATGAAGCAGACTGCCGGAGTTCAGGGACCCCTGGCCTCGCCCCGCATAGCCCTGGCCTTCACCTTGTCTTCTAGGGAGCCCACATGCCAACAGCCAGTATTTCTATTGGCTGCCCTCCATGGCCTCATGTACATGACCTCCATTATCTCTAATCCTCACTGAGACCCCGCAGAGGAGAAATTACTCTGCGGTTGAATGGACTGAGGCCCGGGGATTTCTGGCGATGTATCCAGAGTCGCAGAGCTCTATCTAGTTAGGGAAGAATCCGGCATGTGACTTGGGGTCAATCCTTTCTTCATTAACCGTTCTGCATCCCACCAACAAACGGATCTTTGTGAAACACTGCATTTCCCACGCTGATCCCTTGCACAAGAACCCCTGTTACATTCTGATTGTTAAAACTAAATCAGTTGCAGAGCATGATTGGGTTTTTAGGGCCTCATTCATTTTTCTACTCTTTTTTTTTTTAAGTTCATACTTGTTAAACATTTGGGAAACAGAAGGATCTGAAATGTGGAAGAAGAGAAAACAGTCCCTGAAAGTTCTGGTGAAGATAGTCACCGTGAACATCTTGTTATTTCTCCTGGTCTGCGTTCTTCGCACACATTTTGAAATAATTGTACTTATTTTGTGTATGAAATTCTATTTTCTGGTTTATTTTTACTTAAGGCGAGCATCATCAACATTTTCAATATTACTGTTTTTTAAAAAACTGTGGTAAAATATACATATACTCCATAAAGTTTTCAACATGGCTTTACTGGCTAGGCAAATGGCTTTGAGAAGTTGCCGTCCCATAGACGATTTAACCATTCCGTTATTATTAAATAGTTCCAACTTTTTTCTCTTTTCATTAAGGTTATAATAACATCCTTTGACATCAAGGCTTCTCCCCTCCCCCAGTTTTAGGATTATTTCCCAGAAATGGCATTCATAAAGTATTCGACTGCCATGGTGGTTTGTGCGCATTGCCTGCCTGGAATGTTCCCTCTATCCAGATCCTGCCAGTGTTTCGCAACCCATTTTAGACTCTCTGTCGCTGAGCAAGCCCCCTCCCCTGCCCCCGACTATCATAAACCATGCTGGCCTCTCCCTCTGCTGACCGTGGGCGCCCAATATTGTGAGTCACTCCTGCCTCTCCGATCGCGTCACCTCCCTGAAGTTATGTCCCAGGTCATATGCGTGATTTGTATCCTCTGTAGTAAATGCTCCCTGATTGAGTGACTCTACCTTCTTGCTTCTCCTGAAAGGAAAATCCAGTTACAAGGTGGCATCACTTCTATCACCCTTCGAGGGGAAGGACACCACTTTTTTGTAGGAACGGAAGAATCCCACATTTATCGGGTCAACTTCACGGATTTCAAAGAGACTCTCATTGCAACCTGTCACTTTGAAGCTGTCCAGGACGTTGTCTTTCCATTGTAAGTAGAAGAGCAAAGGACTTTTGCTCCTAACATCAATGAAAACAAGCAATTGTAATTTAATATCATTAATTACAGTAATAATTATAAATATAATACTGGTATTTTCTTATTCTTTAATAAGAATTCTTAACAATAATTATTTCTATTACCTTCACCACGTCGCTACATTTGTTTTCACAATTGAAATTTGGGCTTCTTTTGAATGTTGGCTTTTCTAATAAGCCCATCAGGGAAACATTTCTGTTTTCGCAATGCTGTCTGGAGAAACCTTAGTAGTGCCTTTTTTCAAACTTCTTTCAACTGGGTCTTTTAGATTGGGCATACTTAATGGTGGTGGCCTCAGGAGGTCTCCTGGACCTCTTGGTGATCTTCTGGATTTCTTGGTAAATCCCACACAAAACAAGTGAAACAAACAACCATTAGCAGCTGTGACATCAAAAAAAAGTCGTTTGCCATGATTTGCTTTTGAAATACATTTTGTCTCTGGCAACATTCATCCCACAAAGCTGATCAGATAGGTTTTGCTCTGACCTTCCTCAGCATGAACTTGAATTTGCAAAACTCAAAATCGTTGCTCACGATCATGAAATGTGCTTTGGGTTCCCTGAGTCCTTGAAAGTGGGTTCTTCTAAATGTTTCTAAGAGTGAAAATGGCTCGTGCTTCCTACCAGGGGGATCTTTTTGGAAAACTGGTTAGTCAGGGGCGCCTGGGTGGCTCAGTCAGTTAAGCATCTGACTTCAGCTCAAGTCATGATCTCCCGGTTTGTGGGTTTGAGCCCCACATTCATGGGTTGGAGCCCCACATTGGGCTCTGTCATGACAGCTGCTTCGGAGCCTGGAGCCTGCTTCGGATTCTGTGTCTCCCTCTCTCTCTGCCCCTTGCAGATCGATCTCTCTCTCTCTCTCTCTCAAAAATAAACATTTAAAAATTTTTAAAAATTAAAAAAAAAATAAAACTGATTGGTCATTTTCTTTCCATCTCACTGTTTTCCTCTTTTTTCTAAGGAGCTTGGTAGAATCAATTGGTAAAAATTATTTGGCCCCTGGGGCCTTTTATAAGAGCAGATTTTCAACTATCTTTTCGAATACAGGATTTGTAACTCTTCTTTTTCTCCCCACCTCCTTTTTTTTTTAAACAGCTTTATTGAAATATAATTCACCTACCATAAAGTTGACCCATTTAGAGTGTGCAGTTCAGTCATTTTTGCGTATTACAGAGTTGTGCAACCATCACCATAATCTAATTGTAGAACGTTGCATTATCCCCAAAAGAAACCTATTAAGAGTCACTACCCTCTTCCTGCTTTGCTCCCTCCCCCCTCCCCCCGCCAAGCTGTGGAGAAAACTGAGCCGAGAGGAAGGACGTGGGGTAAATGAGCATCATGTAAGGGAACACATGCTTCCTCTCCTTGCTGATTCATCTGTGTTAATGTACATTGTTTTCAGCTGCTATTACTTTGTACGCCAAAGCATTGATATATTGGGGGAAAATATGTAGGAACCAAAGCAACTTCTGCAATATTCTGCTATCACGTGCCTCTTTGCCAATTGCATGTGAGCTAATACACATTACAGAAACATGCATCGTAGCAAAAGAAACTGTCTCTTTTTTTCAACCTATTGGTATCATTTAATTTTAGGTAAGTCTTGGTCTTCCGTAGAATTCGATCTGTTCGTACTTATTTATGTCAAATGAGTTTATAGATAATTTTCTATTTAACAAAGTTTCTTTTTTTCTTGTTTACTTTTCTTGTCTTTTGCTGTGTGGCCATCATGTTTTTCGGTCCTCCCTTCTCCTCCCCTGCTCCCCATGACTTGGAAACTATTCACTTTGTTTTTATTCACTTAGTGATTTACCCTTGAATTTCTAATATAAATTATTTTTCTTTCAAACACTAGAGTTAACCAACATTTATATCATATTTTCCAAAGGAGCAAGAGTCTCGGCATATTTTATTTCCCTCTCACCGTCTCTGATGATAACATTGTTTAGAATTAGACTCAGATTATATAGTTATTATCTTTTACAAATAATTACTTTTAGCTTTAACTATAACTTTTGTTTTTTGCTTTTATCACCCTCTTTTTCTTTCACACATCTCCCTATTTGATTTTTTTCTATGTTGTTCATGGGGAAAGGGGTGGGGGATGGTAATTCTTTCAGAGATAGTCTGTGTATAGAAAATTTGGTCCTTACTTATCTGAATATATTTTTGTTTTACCCTCGGATTTCAGTGATAATGTGGCTAGGTATAAAAAGTATTTTAATGAACTTTGTATTGAAATATACTTACAGAAAGTATATAAATCATAAGTAACCGCCTCAATGAAATATCACACCTATATGACTACCACCTGCTCAAACAATAGAATATTTCCATCACCCCAAAACACCCCTTTCAATCACTACCCTTACCCTTTTCCTTAAAGAGAATCACTACCTGGGCTTCTAGCCCCATAGATTCATTTTACCTGCTTTTGACCTTCATGTAAATGGAACAATTCATTATGTATTTTGGAGGTCATATTTTTTTCTCTATGGAACCTTTTAATGTTACTGTCATACATAGCTTATCCTTAGTAGTTTTTTTGTCAATAGTTTTATCATTTAACTGAGAGAAGTGTGTTAAAGCCTCAAGCAATAAACATTGATTTCTTCCTTTATTTCTGTCAGTTTTTGCTTCATGTATTTTTGAAGGGTGTGTGTGTGTGTGTGTGTGTGCACACATTAGCATATATATATATATATATATATGCACATCTAATGTATTGACATTTTAATCATTATTAAGTGTACCCTCTTCATTTCCACTAATTCTCTTTGATTTGAAATATGATATTAATGTATTCATCCCAGCTTTGTTGTTCTTTGTATATATTTTACAAAATACTTTTACTTTCAATATAGTGTATCTTTACAGTTCTTCTCTTGAAACGGCATGTAATTAGTTATTGCTTTTCTATCCAGTCTAAAAATCTCTACATTTTATTTAGAATGCTTAGTCCATTTACTCTTAATGTAATTTTTGATCTAGTAGTATTAAATCTTCCTTTGTTATTTGTTTTCTTTTGTGTCATCTGTTCTTTGTTCTTCTATTCTTTCCTTCCACCTTTTGCTTTTTTTTTAATTTTGTTAACGTTTATTTATTATTGAGAGACAGACAGAGCGTGAGCATGGGAGGGCCCGAGAGATGGGGAGACACAGAATCCGAAGCAGGCTCCAGGCTCTGAGCCATCAGCACAGGGCCCAGCGCGGGGCTCAAACCCACGAACTGTGAGATCATGACCTGAGTCGAAGTCGGGCGCTCAACCGACTGAGCCCACTGAGGCGCCCTCCACCTTTTGCTTTAATCAGATGTTGTTAGTGTTACATTTTAATTGCTCTATTGGCTTTCTACCTATACATCTTTGCATTAATTTTTTTTAATGGCTGCTCTAAGGATGATGATGTACATTTTTAACATATCACAGTCTGCTTAGAGTTAATGTTGAATTACTTCAAGTAAAATGCAGTCTGGGAACTTTGCGACAACTTATTTCTCTTACCCCCATTCTTGGTGCTTTTGTTTTCATGTACACCTACCTATTCATATTATTAACCCATTGATACAAAATTACAATTTTTGTTTTAAAAGAGTCATAAATCTTTGTCATAAATATATATTATAATAATTTATAAGTATAATAAAATGTAGTTTTTAGTTCTTTGTTGATATTACCTATCTGTTAATTTATTGGTATCATAGTTTCCCTTAATACTTTGAATGCAATTTAAATAGTTGCTTTAAAGTCTGTCTGCTAATCCAATACCTTGATCTACTTGGAGTCAGTTTCTTTTGACTGCCTTTTTCTTGACTCGTATTTTCCTATTTGCATGTCTAATTACTTTTTGTTGAAAACTCAGCATAATAGGTAATACATATTATCGACATACATATATTATCTACAGACGTATTATCTACGCACATGTATATCCGCATACATATCTACATCTACATATAATGCAGTAACTCTGAATTCTGTAGTATTCTCTGAGGATTCTTGGCCTGGACTCAAACTGCAAACTTTGTCTTTCTCATAGAATGCAGCAGCTGACGTTTTCATGGCTTCCCACGGCTACTTTTTTGTACAGGTTCTGGGCAAGCCCGTGGGCTTGTGTAATTTAGCATCCTCCCAAGGATTTGTGCAGAGATGAAACTCATCCTCTCCATGGTTTCCTTGCTACTGGGGATTTTCCCCTAGTTCCCAGGTGTTCTTATGACCTCAGGCCCTGGCTTCTGATATGTTAAGCCTGTAAGGTCCATCTTTCTGCCACTCAAGCTGAACACAGTTGGTGAATGTATTCAGTTAAAAAGGGAAAAAAAAAAAAACCCTCCTAGGTTGATCCCATATAGCTCTGTCTTCAAAAATAGAATCCTTAAAAAAAAAAAAAAAATCAATAGAATTTAAAAAAAAAAAGAAAAGAAAAGTAGAGTTCCTTCTGGTTTCTGCTTTCTCTTCCTCTTGGGGGTTCTACCATGCACGTAGAACTTAGCTATCAGATGGGAATCTGGGCAGTGTTGATAATCTGAGTTTAGGTTTTATCCCAGTGGGTCTCTTGCTGCCATGATTTCCCCTTTTAATTTTCTAGGCCTTAACTCTGATCTCTGCATATCTGTAGCTGGTGAGGCTACGGTTTCTCTGCCACCTTTTTGTGTGGCTACTGCTGGCTAACCTTCGAATTAGCCAGCAACACAGTAATGATCCTGAACCCTTTCCGGTTGTACTTTTACAAGAGCGAACACTCCTTGATTTCTGTTTACTTTCAAATGTCTTCATTGTCTTTGGGATTCGGGGTCCCTGATGTCATGAATTCAATCCGGTGTTCATAACTGTTGTCTGTGGGAAGGTTAGTGTGGCTTCACTGCTCCAACATTACGAGAAGTACCGTCTATCCGTGATCTTAATATTCTGTATGTCTCTCCGGTTCTGTTTCTTCGCAGATTCTATCCGGCTGATTTCTCTTTGTCCTCAATATTTCTGGCCTATTTGATGGTAATCTCTCCTGCTTTCCCATATCTACTTCGACATCTTCTACGTCTACCCCTCTCTCCGTCATCTTTATCTGTGTCTTTATTTTATGGGCTTCTAGACGGGAGGCACACGGGCCTGATAGGCCATCTCGATCCAATCAGTTTGTTTGTTTCTGGAACTTCACCTTTCAGATCCTAAACTAGGGACAGTCTGCTCCTTGAAGAGCTAATGTCTTGACTAGACTCCTGAAAAAGTGGACTGTCCATCAAGGGTAGGAAGAGTTTGGAAAGTTCTCTAGGTGTGCTCATTCTGTGATATTTGATTTTCACAAGGAGTCCATATGCCTCTTGAAAACCTCACTTTCCTCACAGGAGGGGATCGTTCACTGAAGGCAGTGTCCTATATAAAGCCTCTCTGGGGCACCTGGGTGGCTCAGTCGGTGGAGCGGCCGACTTCGGCTCAGGTCACCATCTCGCGGTCCGTGAGTTCGAGCCCTGCATCAGGCTCTGTGCTGACAGCTCAGAGCCTGGAGCCTGTTTCGGATTCTGTGTCTCCCTCTCTCTGACCCTCCCCAATTCATGCTCTGTCTCTCTCTGTCTCAAAAATAAATAAATGTTAAAAAAAATTTTTTTTAAAAAGCCTATTTTATTGTTATTTATTTATTTATTTGTTTGGTTTTTAGAGAGAGAGAGAGAGCACATGCGAGCAGGGGAAGAGGGGCAGAGGAAGAATGAGAGAGAATCTTAAGCAGACTCCACACTCAGTGCCAGAGCCCAATGCGGGGCTCGATGAGGGGCTTGATCCCACAACCCTGGGATCAAGACCTGAGCCAAAATCAAGAGTCAGATGCTTAACCAACTGAGCCACTCAGGCACCCCTCCAGCAGTCACTCTTTCTAAGTAACTAGCCCACATTATAATTGTTTCTAGCCCACGTTATAATTGTTTTTCTCCAAGCCCCAAAGCTAAGTATACAGAAAAGATCCACTTTTTATTAATTCCAAAGTGTATGGGAGAGGGACTCTCTTTTCCTGAATGTGCCTTTGATGAAATGTAGAGATTTCTTGAGAAGCCCTTGTATCTAGAAGTTAGCTCAGCCCCCACAGAGGCTGTAGCTATAAATTCATATCTATAAAGCAGGTGGGCTTTACCCCAGCATTCTTTTTCTGATCCAAATTGGAATAACCTGTAATTTTTGACATCATGGTGTTTTTCACTATATTTACAAGTTGTCCTTTAAAAAAAAAAATGCAGACAAACCAATCGCTCTGGGTTCACGTCCTTGTCCAGAGCCCCATATTTTCTCACAACCAAGCAAAGTAATGCTTTAGGTTATCTGCAGGCATGCTATCTAGCACACGTGTCATTTTTGTCTTTGAAATTGTTAATGATTATCTACTTTACAGGAGAAGTTTTGTTTAGCTTGTCTTAATATCAATATTCCACAGACCCATTTGACCTCCTGTCCACCAGGACATTTAAAAACTTTGAAATTGACATTTTCCTTTTGGGCGACTTCCTCCCAACCCATCCTCCCGGGGAAAGGCCTACAAAAGATGGCCCACAGGTGATGTGTGGGCATTGAATGCCATTTTACACGAGGTTTCTGTAAGGCCATCAGACTTTGAGATACGTGGAGCCTAAAAGGCGTCCTTCCCTATATCCTCGTGCAATACGTTGGCGAGTCAAACGTGCGTCTAAGAAACAGCATGCGTCGTGTACGGCTGCACCTCTTTATTCTCGCCGTGGCTCCTTTGCAGTGGCACCGATGAGCTGTTTGCCACCTGTGCCAAGAAAGACATCAGGGTGTGGCACACGCTATCCAACCGGGAGCTGCTGCGGATCACCGTGCCCAACATGACCTGCCACTGCATCGACTTCATGAGAGACGGCAAGAGCATCATTTCCGGTAACGTTGACGTCATTTCCGGCACCGTTGACGTCATTTCCGGCACCGTTGACATCATTTCCGGCAATGCAGTCCTGATCAGGCTTTGGCGTGGGTGCCGGCTGTGGCTTTGGGAGTTGGCGTTCTCGTTCAACGCCGGTTTCTCCGGGTGGATACCCTGGGGCAGCGCCCCGTGGTCTAGCCCGCCCCTCCTTGCTTCTAATCCAGCCCCTCCTTAGAGTTCCCTTCCCGCCGGGAGGCTTTCTGAGCTCAGAATGACCAAAGAGCAATTTCTCTTCCCCCAAAATGTCTGCATATAGCGTGCAGCCTTCTCTCCAGCAGGGGGATTTGGCAATTCGGTTACCAAACTGATCTGAGGCCTCGGCGAGTCTCGGGCACCTATGTTAACAACCCCTTTGGTTATTTGAGAGATTAAAAACCTGACAAACTGTGTTATGCCTCAAAGGGAATTCGTTTTTCACTCAGCTGATCCTTCCACGCCAAAGCATTTTAACATAAAGCACGGACGCCATGATATTCCACCTCTAAATACTTTGGCGTACGTCCCTAAAAATAATATTTTGCCATGAAATAATAATTTCTCAATATCATCTTATGTTCACATCCTAAGCAAATTTCCCCCGTGGTCAAAACGTTAAGTTCGCGTGTTCACATCAGGGAAGAGTTAAGAGTATCTTTAGGAGTAGCTGTTGAAGTGGTGATATCAGGAGCCCATCTCAGCCCCTCTTTTCCTGGTTCTGTTTCCTCTCCATTGGCTTCTCCTTCAGGCATGTCTTCCCACACAGCAGCCACCACCGGGAGCTCCTGGCTTACAGCATTTCCCTCTAATGGCCTTCACTTCAGACTACTTCTCATCTCCTCCCTTGTCTCAGCCACCACCATCCCCTAGATTATCCGAGCAGCTTTCTTCCACGCCCCCGACCCCTGTTCTTCCCCACCACCCCTCTCCCCCAGTCTGCAGTCAACACAGAAGCCAGTAAATTCTTTTTAAGATGTGAGTCCGATCATGCCATTTCTAGGGTTCACTCCTACATCCCTGCAGATGCCTCCAAGGCCCCTCTGTGACCTTCTCTCCTTCCCCACCTCCACCTTTTTAACACTGACTCTGTCTCTTACCATTCACCCCTTCTGGCCACGCTTGCTTTTTTGCTATCCCTCAGGCACACGGTGCACAGGGCCTTCGCTCTGGACATTCCATCTGCCTGGGTTGTTCTTTCACCGGGGGGCCCCGTGACTCACTCCCTTCACCCCCTCTCTTCTCAAGTCTTTGCTGAAATGGGATTTACCTCGAACATTTTATTGAAAATTGCAAAGATCCAGAGGTGACACTAAGGCTGATGAGAAGGAGCCAGCCGCATGAAGACCTGAGGGAAGAGCATTCCAGGCAGAGGGAACAGCAGGGGCAGAGGCCCTGAGGGGGGAAACCACTTAGAGTATCTGAGGAACAGAAAGAAGCCAGTGTGCCTGGAGCTCAGTGGGGAGGGTTGGGGTCACGGTTGAGGGAGAGGTAGGAGAAGGTGAGGAGCTAGGTAGGGAGTGGAAAGTAGTTACCATGGAGGATAAAGGAGTTGAATTGTTAAGTGTAGTGAGAAAACCTTTTGAACTTTCTTGATCAGGGAGTCGACATGATTTTAAGAAGTGCACCCAGGCCCCTGCATAGGTCATTCCTTGAAGGGAGCAAGAGTCTGAGGCCAAGGAGGAAGCTGTTACAACAACCCAGGAGAGAGATGCTGGTGGCTTGGATGAGGGTAGGCCCAGCGGAAGGGTTGAGAAGTGGCCAGATTCAGGATGTTTTTTAGCTCTGGAGTTGGTGGAGCTTCCTGACGGATGTTGGGTTGCGTCGGGTGGAGTCGGGTGGATGGAATAGAGAGGAATCAAGGATGACTGAAACTCTTGGCTTAAACAACCGGATGGATGGTGGCACCTTCTATTGAGATGGGAAAGATGGCAGGAGTTGGGGAAGGAGCATCGGGTTTAAAGAGGGAAGGGTAGGAAGCCAACATGTGTTTGCAGATATTAAATTCCCCATCCCAGGTGCAGTATCAGCTAGCCAGTCAAATGTACAAGATTTGCAGCTCTGGGAGAGCTGGGAGAGGTGGGAAATGGCCTCTTTCTTCCCCTCCCCCCGCCCCATAAAAATGTTTTCTCCTGGGATGGGGTGCAGCTAGAGGCAGATTCAACTAAGGCAAGCCAGCCATTTCCTCCAGCCAGGTGTGGCCGGTTTGGGGAGTCAGGGGAAAGAGGGATATGATTCCAGGGAGTTGTGGGAGACTGGTCTCTTTCCTCCGTCACCACCACTGCTCCCCAGTCCTGACTCCTTTGTGATTATGAGAGCTACAGTCTTCACAGAGAGTAGGAGTATACTGATGCTGCCTGCTTTTTGTTCCCCTTCCACGCCAGCGTGGGACGACGGTAGAATCCGAGCCTTCGCCCCAGAGACGGGCCGGTTGATGTATGTCATTAACAACGCCCACAGGATCGGAGTGACAGCTATCGCTACCACCAGTGACTGTAAAAGGGTCATCAGCGGCGGTGGGGAAGGGGAGGTATTGTTCTTGAAAGCAGAATCTTTTTACAGGAGCCCTAGGTGTAGACCGACCAACAGCCTTCCTTGTAAGAGGCCACGGACTTGATTTTTTTTTTGACCTATACTAGGAGTCAGGCAGGACCAAAGTAAGATTTTTGAAGAAACCCTATCAGATACATCATAAATGAAAGTTCTAATAATACAAACACACAGAGAGCTGTATTTAGTTACAAAAGAACATTTAAGATACAGACATGAAAGCGTTCTGTATGGCATGAAGCCACGAATCCAAGTTGGTGTTTGGCCAGAGTTTTGGAATACTTGTTCTTTTCCTTCAAAGACTATAGTTACATAAATTGTCTTCATCTTATCTTTTAAGGAGATGCTATTTTTAGAATCACTTCTTTCATCTACCCAGACATTTGACTGTTATTTTAAAGTTGGTACACTTGACCTTCCCTTCCATCCTTTGGACGAGCCTTAAATACCTTCCACCCACACGTTCACCTCAGTGTGCCCCCTCCCCACTCCCCAACTTGTCTCCTGCCCCCAAAGCCTTCCTTTCTCAACATAGGACATTTCCTTTCCTTTCTTCATGCTAATGTAGGAATAACTTGTCAGGGAGAAGAAAGAGACAGCATCTTGATGTGGCCTTTCGCAGAGTTTGGGCCAAGCAGACTTGTGGCTGAGCGTTTGAGTTCGAGAGTCGTGTTTCACTTCTGCCCCGTCCCGGCTGTGTGACCTGGGGCATGCTCTTGAACCTCTCTGTGCTTTGGTTTCTTACGTGTAAAGGGAAGATAACAATACTCCAGTCAATGAGATGTTTCACACTATTTTGCACCAAGTCTTCGAAATCTGATGCATATTTTACATTCCGAGCACATCTCCGTGTGGGCTAGCCACGGGGCAGGTGCTCCATAGACGCATCTGGCCCTGGAGCCTCCCCAGCTGTCTGCCCACCAGCCCCGCAAGGGCTTTCATCCCTTCCCCCATCTCTTCAGCCACGCTGTTGCTGACAGTATCAGCATCCTGCTTGGTCCCTCGGCCTTTGGGGGCACCTGCCCTGCTGATGCCCAAACTTGGCTTGTGCCAGACCATCAGCTTCTAGGTGCCTGAGCCCGAGCTGTGGAGAGCTGCCGGAGGAAATCACACATGACAAATTCATTGCCTTTGGCCCTGTTCAGAAATCTTTTCAGAACACCATGTCAGCCCTTGCTCCCATCCCCTCCTCAGCTCTTACAGACCCCCCTTCCAGAAGACATAGTCTCCAAGGTCTTTGTCAAGTGCTGGAGACCAGGGCTGCTGGTCAGTGGGTGTGCAGTGCTATGAGTTCAGCAGTTCCTGAAATTCTCAAGCATCTATAATTCCATTTTCATTGGTAAATGGCCTTGGCTGAGTTGCAAAGACCCCAGTCCCACCACGTAGCTCCTCCCCTGCCCCAAACATACCCCAACCCCCCTGCAATCCCATAACCAAAGGGCTACTACTCAGAACACCCCACATTCCAGGCCTGGGTGCTGTTTGGCTGGTGCCCCCACCATAGTAGTTGGAAAATTTGAGTATTACTCTTGCTAAAGACCGAATGTGTGCCTCCCGATGTAGTGGGATCACAAAGTTAGAGATTCATTTTCTCTGGCAGTAATCATTATCTCATCCTGTGCAAGGACACGGGCAATTATTTGGACACCAGAGAAATGAATATGGCACAGCTCATTTGGGATAACCTCATGCCTCCTCATCTGCCTTACTAAGGAAGTATCTTAGAATGTTTCTCTTACTTTGCTTATGGTTATTTTCCTCTTTCAGGTACAAATAAGTCTGTTATGACTTACCCTGACACTAGTTTCTGGACGGGGGCTCACCAGGACCTACTATTCTTGTGTTGTCTCATATTACTTACACAAGATAACCTCTGCTCTCTCTCTCTCTCTCTTTTTTTTTACAAGTCCAACATACTCACTGTAAGAAAGTATAAGCATCCGGCTACACTATTGTGTTTTCTGGTACAGCTGTGACAGAATGTTTATCACAGGACATACAATAGCTTTCCTCTTACGTATTCTTTTTATTACAGGTAGGGCATCACATGGACTGTTTTGAAATTTTGTGTGTAGGACCGATGACCTATGAATTTCACTTCAGGATAGTAGAGTGTGGGGGGTGGGGGAGGGTCGGAAAATATTTGCCGTAGAAAGTGGGTGTTGGCTCCGATGAGGCTGAGACCCATCGATTTGAAATGATTAACCCTGAGCAGCTGATGTGAACTTTAAATACGGCTCTGGGTCCCCGGGAGATTTCCTGGGGGCACCAGATATCTGAGAGCGGTGCTCAGCAGAAATGAGCAGACCTGTTATTTCACTTGGTGTAGCAGCAGGTGTCTGGCAAATTTCTCAGCCTTGAAAGTAGATCCAAGTGTAGGATCATTGGTAGTGTTCTCCTGGCTCCGTGGAAGGATTTTCCTGCTCCCAGCAGTCCCACCCCACTCAACTGAGATCAGAGCAGGGAATTTACAAAAACAAGTCAAGCACAGCAGAGGTGGAAAAGCTCACAGAGTTTTTGTTTGTTTGTTTTTATTTTTTATTTATATTTTTAACGTTTATTTATTTTTGAGACAGAGACAGAGCATGAACAGGGGAGGGGCAGAGAGAGAGGGAGACACAGCATCTGAAACAGGCTCCAGGCTCTGAGCTGTCAGCACAGAGCCCGACGCGGGGCTCGAACTCACGGACCGTGAGATCATGACCTGAGCCGAAGTCGGACGCTTAACCGACCGAGCCACCCAGGAGCCCCTGTTTGTTTGTTTTCAATCCCTTCCAAAGTCCCAAGTTTGTGTTGAAAGCCTGTGCTTTGTGGCTTTCAGGTGAGGGTGTGGCAGATAGGCTGCCAGACCCAGAAGCTGGAGGAGGCCCTGAAGGAGCATAAATCCTCTGTGTCCTGCATTAGGGTAAAGAACAACAACCTGGAGTGTGTCACAGCCAGCACGGATGGCACTTGCATCATTTGGGACCTTGTGTAAGTAGCTGTGAGAGGACAATCTGACCCAAAACCCAGTGATTCCAGCATTTCACTGAGAGAAGATCTGAACAAAGGGTAGAGATCTCCTTTGAGGCCACAGGAAGGGGATGTTCATCTGAAGCCATTTTCCTCTGTGCCTGCTGAGGGTTTACAGATGCTGGTAGAAAGGGTGTAGTGTCCCGGAAAAGCTGGACGTTGGAAGATTCCGGATGCACGGGGAAGTAGCTTCCTGGATACATACAGCGAAGCATGATTTAACGTATGCAAATACAATTCTAAGAATCCCCTCTCCCGCAAAGAGGGAGAAGGGAAGTAATGATGCAGGCAGTTTCTCTTGTTCTGTGCAGTGGAACCCAGAATGAGCTTGCCGTGAGGGGTGCAAGAGGGGGGGTGGTGTGAGTCTAGCCCCTCCCCTCAGCCAGCCCCGCTCCCAGGGCCCTCTTGATGCTGGGAGCCTGTCACAGCCCCCGTAAGAGCACCCGACTCCAAGATAACTAGACCAAAGCATGTGAACTCTTACTGTTGGAGCCACGCAAAGGATTTTCAAGGGCGATTTTTTTTTTTTAACTATAAGCATTTGGCTGTGTGTTTTTATTTAGATTTTTAAAAAAATGTTTATTCATTTCCTGAGAGAGAGAGAGAGAGAGAGAGAGAGAGAGAGAGAGTGTGAACAGGGGAGGGTCAGAGAAAGAGGGAGACACAGACTCCAAAGCAGGCTCCAGGCTCCGAGCTGTCAGCACAGAGCCCAACGTGGGGCCCAAACTCATGAACTGGGAGATCGTGACCTGAGCCAAAGTCAGACGCTTAACCGACTGAGCCACCCAGGCGCCCCTGTGTTTTTATTTAGAATTAGACCCTCTTCCCCTAACCCTCCCCTCACCCAGCACACCTCTACTACTCCTAAGATGCCTTGCCTCTGTATCTGACTGCATTAGAGACACTTGAATAAGTCCAGAAGTGGGAGAAAAGAGACCTAAATGGAGATATGGATATATATATTGCAAAAGAATATGGAACATTCTAGATTGCAGAGAAGAGAGTAGGAATTAAGGCAAAGGCAGAACACTTTTTGTTTCATATATTAAAAAACAAAAACCAGGGGCGCCTGGGTGGCTCGGTCGGTTAAACATCCGACTTCAGCTCAGGTCATGATCTCATGGTTTATGGGTTCAAGCCCCACATCGGGCTCTGTGCTGACAGCTCAGAGCCTGGAGTCTGCTTTGGGTTCTGTGTCTCCCTCTTTCTCTGCCTCTCATGCTCTCTCTCTCTCTCTCTTTCAAAATAAATAAACACTTTAAAAAATCTTAAAGAAAAAAAACAAAAACAAAACCTCTGTCTCCTTTGTGTCTCCTCACTTTGATGTGCATTTGAAGCCCCTGGAGCTCTTGTGAAAATGTAGATTTGTATTCAGAAGGTCCAGAGGGGATGCCTCAGATTCTGCATTTTTCTTTTTTTTTTTTAGTTTATTTATTTATTTGGAGAGAGGGAGAGACAGAGAACAAGCTGGGGAGGGGCAGAGAGAGAGGGAGACACAGAATCCCAACCAGGCTCCAGGCTCTGAGCTGTCAGCACAGAGCCCAACGCGGGGCTCACACCCACGAACTGTGAGATCAAGACCTGAGCTGAAGTCGGTCATTTAACCGACTGAACCACCCAGGCGCCCCAAGATCCCGCATTTCTAACCAGCTCCCCAGGGATGCCCCTGGTTCAAGGACCACACTTGCAGGGGTTCTTAGCCTACACCCGAACTCCCCACTGGGAAAATACGGAACTAGAAGGGAGGATGTGTCTAAACATATTTCCATGGATTGTTTGTGACCACCTCAAATTGCTGAAGCCTTCCTGTTGTATGGCGGGACTATTTGATTAATTTGTGCCAAAATCTCTAAAGAACCGTCAGCCCAGATACCACGTTTGAAAAGTTCCATAGTGAGAAGGAACTATGCAGGGCGTGCATTTCTTTTTAGCCAGTAGAGCCCAGCCTGGGAGATGGCCACCCATCTCCCAGGGAAGGAGAAGCAATATTTACGTGTTCGTCAGCACGGTGTCTCAGGCAGTGGCTCCCAAACTGTTTCGCACATGACAGTCAACTGGCACGCTGACGGAAATTGCCCATCTGTGGCCTCTTCCCAGCCTGCTAGACCCAAATCCCCACAGGGAAGGCTCAAGAATATCCGTGTTTAAAAAGCTGCCCCCCACGCTGCCACTCAGGTGGTGGGAAACTTGGCTTCAAAATGGCAGCCTCAAGAATACGGTGGCTTGTGTGCAAGACTGCAGGTTGACTCCGAATTCAGCCTCTTCTGTTCTCGTTGGAACTTGAGGTGTCCCCCGGAGTTCTGTGCTTTGTCTTTGGAAAAGGGCCCTCCCGGTATCTTCTGAGGCCCCGTAGGTGCATTGGGAGGACTCCAAAGTGGAGCGGGCAGAGTAGCAGGAAGTATCTCTGGGTTAGATAAACCAACCCAATCCAAGCTTGTGCCAAATCCAGGCTGAAGAGTAAATGCATTTTCCAAGGAAGGGAAAGTCAAGCTTCACAGCTTTTGCGTCTAATTGTTTTCAGGCGTCTTAGGAGGAATCAGATGATCCTGGCAAACACCTTATTCCAGTGTGTTTGTTACCACCCCGAAGAGTTCCAGATCATCACCAGTGGCACAGACAGAAAGGTAAGCCCTCCCGACAAGAGTCGGGGTCCTTCTGGCACGTGAGAGAAGCAGTGAAGTGTCACGGCTGGGGGTGCAGGCTCTGGACTGGAGCCCCACGAGTTCAGACATGGTTTTGCTGTCGATCAGCGGCGCCACTTTGGAGATGCCGCATTTGCTTCTTTGCTTTTGCATCTTGGCTTTGCCTTTGCTTCTTTGTCTGTAGCGTGGGAATGACACCACTCAGTTCACGCTTGCGGTGAGCATGACTTTAAGGCCATGTAAGGCCAATAGCAGGGGGCCTGGCCCATGGTAGCTAGTCGGTAAGCACTGGTAATTCTTATTAGGGAATTTCTGAGGCCAGGATGACCCTGCCCACACCAGTTGTCCTTGGGCTACATTCCAACTGAATGATAATAGAGCTCCTCGTTGCTCATCCCCTCTGCGTCATCATTAGCTGGGGAGTCCACGTCCTTGGGTAGAGACTGGTGTCTCTTTTGGGGAGAACCTTTCCTCTTAGAGCAAGCAAAAGGCTGTTGTGTCATCTACCCCCCCCCCCCCCCCATGTCTGATCAGCCAGGTCTTTGTCTAACTGCACCTTCAATTACTGGATTTGGGTTCGCCTAATTCAGACTCTGAGATGACTTTGAGATCATTGAAGAAGAGATTGTGTAGTTACCTTTTTTACCAGCTACAGAAAAAGTTGACTTAAAAGTATATAAATATTGTAGGAAAAATACAACATTTTGTGTTTTCCTCTCTCTGCTCCCCCAGCGTGAGAGACAGAATCTAGGAATGGGGCTTTTTCCCGTTCCCAGATGATTGGGGACTACTGTCCTGAAGACATTGTGTCATAAAAAAAATCCAAGAAATGCCACCCGGTGCCGGCCAGGATTTGTCTGATGCAGACAGAATGTTTTGGGGGGCCCGGAGCTCTGCCTCACTCTGGTCTCTGTAGGTTGGCCTTGCTAGTTTCTTTGCGGCTGTCCACCCAAACTGGGCTATGTCTGCCCGCCCCGTCAACCCTGTGTTTCACTTCTGATTTAAGTAGCCTTCCTCTTGGAACTGGGGCAGAAGGATATTAGGAAGTTCATCATGACGTCACCATAAATGCTATTATACATGGTGCAGAAAGTTTCTAGATTCTTGTCATATTTCCCATATTCCAGGGTTCAGGTTATGAGACTTGAAACACTTTACTGTCCTCATTGGGGAATTGTCACCAGAATATTCCAAGCATAAATCACAAATCAGTACAACCGCCATCAGGGCTGGGGACATGACAAGGTCCCTGCCGTCATGGAGCCAGCCACCTTTATGCAGCTATGGCAGGCGGGAGGGGATAGATTGGCCAGGACACGTGTAAACGAACATGTCCATGAACAGTGGGCAATCTGTCAACAAAGATGACATCAGATGGTGAAAGGGATAAAAAGGCAACAATAGGTTACGGAATCCCGGGTGGGTGGACAGAAGCTGCTTTAGCTGGGATGGTCGGCGAAGGCCTCCTTTAAGGAGGTGACATTTGAGTTGAGACCTCACCATGCTTAGCTCTCAGGGAAGACCATCCCAGGTAGAGAGAAAGCCCGAGGTGCCACAAGGCTGCCTGGAAGAGGGCCACTTTGGCTTTGGCCAAGAGAGCAGGTAATCAAACACCAGCTACCTACCTACGTGGATGTGATTCCCGAGAAATGAGGATCTGGGCATGTTTCTACACCCCTTTATGCTTTTCCTACGAAAATGACTTTTTGTTAAAGCAATCAAGCATCAATAGAAATTAATAAATTAGCCAAAAAAAAAAAAAACCTTTCTAAAATAGTATACACAATTTCTAGCTAAATTCAGAGGAATATAGATTCCTGGAGTAATGACTAGAATATAGCAAATTTCTGTCAACACGAGACAAGAGAAAGAGGTGAAATGCATGTCTAGGTTCACACTCCTAAATCCTGGTCAAGGGCTTTGTTTAGAAAGAATTTTTCCTTTCTTTTGTTCTTTCTTTCTTTCTTTCTTTCTTTCCTTCTTTCTTTCCTTCTTTCTTTCCTTCCTTTTCTTTCTTTCTTTCCTTCCTTCTTTCCTTCTTTCCTTCTTTCTTTCTTTCCTTCTTTCTTTCCTTCTTTCTTTCTTTCTTTCCTTCCTTCTTTCTTTCCTTCTTTCTTTCTTTCCTTCTTTCTTTCTTTCTTTCCTTCCTTCCTTCCTTCCTTCTTTCTTTCTTTCTTTTTCTTTCTTTCTTTCTTTTCTTATTTCTTTCTTTCCTTCTTTCTTTCTTTCTTTCTTTGAGAGGGAGAGAGAGCACGCAGGAGAGGGGCAGAGGCTGAGGGACAGAGAGAATCTTAAGCAGTCTCCATGCCCAGGATGGATCCCAAAGCAGGGCTCGATCTCACAACCAACCATGAGATCATGACCTGAGCTGAAATCAAGAGTCGGATGCTTAACTGATGGAGCCATCCAGGTCCCTGGAAAGAAATTCTCTTTTTGAATCGGTTGTACATTTACAAGTTTCAAAGTTCAAAGACTATAAAAGCAATATATTCAGAGAAAAATCTCCCTCCCTTGAGCCCCCCACCCCCGACCCCCCCTGACCTAGTTCACCTCCCCAGGAGGGGACCATATTACCAGTTTGCTTCTGGACCCCACCCTGTGGGATGTTTCACTGCTTCGAGGCAGAAGAGAAAGTTGCAAATCGGGGGGGGGGGGGGTGCGTCAGCCACAGGGACCGGTGCCTGCAGAACTCTCTGGACCCCTCATTCCCCAAGCAGCTGGAGAGGGGGCCTGCCTTCCACCACACCTGACGTGTGGTCCTCCTCTAAGAGCCGAAGTGGGGGAGTGGACATGATGGCTGTTTTCCTCCTTCTTTTACAGCTTATGCTTCGGACCCCCAAGTGCTTACTCTCACCAAAAGCACTTTCTGTCACAATCCGGGCCTCCTGGCAGATCCACATCCCTCTAAATAGAATGCAAATTTAAAAACCAACGCTGAAAATATTAAAATGGCTTCTCCACCCCCTGCTTGAGCCTATTTATAATTTCAGCCGATATATCATCCCAGGGTGTATTTTTGCCGCCTTCTATATAAAGTAGAATCGTCTTTTTCTTATCTTTTTCTTAGCACGCACACGGATGCTTCCACTGAGCTGAGTCCTGCCTAATGCTGTTTTTTTTTCTGAATTCCAGATTGCTTACTGGGAAGTATTTGATGGGTCAGTGATCAGAGAGTTGGAAGGTTCCTTGTCCGGGTCAATCAACGGAATGGATATCACCATGGAAGGAGTGCACTTTGTCACAGGTTAGTCATGGGATGGGCACAGAAAGCCGAGCCCTGCTTATTTAAATGGGAATACAGAACTGGCAGGTGGGAGGCAACAGGGAGTGATGACAAAAGTGTCTGCAGGGCAGCGTGGTTAGATTCAGGCCTGCACACGGCAGCCAGCACGGCTGGAAGAGAAAGATCCAGTAGTCACGCTGCAGGGGGAGGAAATGTCTGCCCATGGGCCTTTGGGGCACACATAAAGGCTAAACCTTATATGGCTTCCTTTCTTTGTGGCGGCACTGATGACAGAAACGGGACTTTAAATGGTCTGGGTTATCCGGCATATGCCTTGCACTGCAATTTCCTAGTGAAGTCTCCTAACTGCCAAGCTCTTAAACCAGCATTTCCGGGGGCAGGGGAGGCATTCAGCCTCCCTACAACATGCCTACTGCAACACTATCCGTGATCATTTCCTGCCAGGCCCTGATTCTTCAGGACATTAACAAATGCACACTCCAAAATGAATTAAAATTTCACAAACACATTTACTTAGAGTGTGATATAAAATTACACCTGGTGTGGGGGGTCTGGGTGGCTCAGTGGGTTAAGCATCTGACTTCAAGCTCAGGTCACAATCTCGCAGTTCTTGAGTTCACGCCCCGCGCGGGCTCTGCTTGGGATTCTCTCTCTCAAAATAAATACACTTTAAAAATAAATAAATAATATAAAAACACACATGGTGTGATTCCAACCACATCTATGGGTGTATCTGTAAACCTGTGTACTTATCAGAGAAAAGCCTGGAAGAAGCCAAACCAAAGATGTTGTTAGTGATTATTTCTGGGTGGTGGGATAAGGGGGGAATGTCACCTCTTTGTATTTCTTTCCCCCAAATTTACTACAACAGACCTAGACTTTCATAATCAAGGAAAAGAGTTACTATATAGATTTTTTTTTTCTTCCTTGAAATTGGAACATGGGGAATGTGTTGAAAATTAGGCAGTTACTTGAAATCAGGGCTGTTTCTCCCTATTTTTTTATTTTTTAATTTTAATCTTTATTTTTGAGAGACCGTGCGCGCGCACGCGCGCACACACACACACACACACACACACACACACACACACACGTGCAAGTGGGGAAGGGGCAGAGAGAGAGAGGGAAACACAGAATCCGAAGCAGGCTCCAGGCTCCGAGCTGTCAGCACAGAGCCTGTTGTGGGGCTCAAACCCATGAACCGTGAGATCATGACCTGAGCCGAAGTCGGACACTCGGACCAACTGAGCCCCCCAGGCGCCCCTCTCCATGTTTTCATGCAGCAGGACATAGACCTGTTTGTCTTTTCCAGGTGGGAATGACCATTTGGTCAAAGTTTGGGATTATAACGGAGGTGAGGTGACTCATGTTGGGGTGGGGCACAGTGGCAACATCACCCGCATCCGGATAAGTCCAGGAAATCAGTACATTGTTAGCGTAAGTGCTGACGGAGCTGTTTTGAGATGGAAGTACCCATTCACCTCCTGAGAGCTGCCGAGACTTCCGGGATCTGGAAGGTTGACCTCACACGACTACAAGACGGGTCCTGACTTCTCACGTCTGTGATTCTGTTCTTTAGTCAAAATGTTTTAAGTTTTAAACTTTTCTTTATAGAATGCATTTTATCTTATTAAATTGCATATTAAAATTGGAATGTGTTCAAGAATACGTTGTCCGGATTATACATTAAAAGTTTCTTTTTTATGATGACTAAATGCCCAGTTGTTGGTTTCCTGTTCCTTAGAACAGAATCTCTGTTCTAAGACTGCAAAGCCCACGGCCCTTCTGCATAATTTGCCCACAGATAGCATTGCTGTTATTCTTAAAAATTAGGAGGGCCAGCTTACCTTCTTAATCAGCATTTCATTGGTCAAGCTGCAATGGGGCAAGACTTGGTTTGAGTCCAGATCTTCAGTAGGATTTTAGGATTTTTTTCTTTCCTTCCTTCCTTTCTTCCTTCCTTCCTCCTACCCTCCCTCTTTCTCTCCCTTCCTTCCTTCCCTCCCTCCTTTCCTTTCTTCCATTCCTTCCCTCCTTCCTTCCAACTCTCTGAGCCTCTGTTTGGTCTTTTCAGACTGCTTAAAAGGTTGAGAATAAGGTGTTTAAGCATAGGCATAATTCCTGACAGAGTAGACAGTTAAACATGAATTACACTGCTTTCTCAAAGAAACCATGTGTTATTGGAGATTTTGGAGTGATTATCAAAGGTGAAATTTCATAGATGCTTTTCAAATTTTTTTTAATGTTTATTTCTTTTTGAGAGAGAGAGAGAGAGAGAGAGAGAAAAGAGACAGAGCGGGGGAGGGGCAGAGAGGGAGACAGAATCTGAAGCAGGCTCCAGGCTCTGAGCTGTCAGCACAGAGCCCAATCCATGTGGGGCTTGAACTCACGAATCATGAGATCATGACCTGAGCCGAAGTCGGACGGTCAACCAACTGAGCCACCCAGGCACCCCAATAATTTTTTAAATATTTACTTTTGAGAGAGAGAGAAAGACAGAGCGTGAGCAGGGGAGGGACAGAGAGAGAGGGAGACACAGAATCTGAAGCAGGCTCCAAGCTCCGAGCTGTCAGCACAGAGCCCTAGGCGGGGCTCAAATTCATGAACCCTGAGATCATGACCTGAGCTGAGGTGGAGTTGGATGCTCAACCGACTGAGCCACCCAGGCACCCCCTCATAGATGCTTTTCTAGGCAAGGGAAGGACCTTGTATATGAATCATCCAACCGAGTATCTTTTTCCAGAAAGGGTAAATCATGGCATTTTTCCAGAAACACTTCAAGTCTCCAATTCACAGTACAGTGTTTTATTCTAAGCCTTTTTTTCTTTTTCTTTTTTTGCCTGCTGGGCAAAAACCCAGGTAACCTGCTGGGGCCCTCTTTGACATATCAAGGTGGATATTTAATAAATGATCACTTTATCAAATGAGTAACATTTCAGGGCATCGATGTAATAATGCATCCCGCTGATCTCTTTCTGAGCCAGAAACTGATGAGAAATTCGTCTGTAAGACTTCGATTAATTATAAACCTGACAGTCACAGGATCAAGTGAACGGAGGCCCCCAGAGTCACCCAGGGAACCAAGGGCGGGTCAAGGCCAAGCCAGCTCTGATTGGGCATCAATTCAGCGAGGAGTTTTGCTTTCGGAGTGAACCGGGGGCCGCACAGGGGGCGCGCCCGAGAGCCGGAAAACTTCCTGGATGAGCAAATACGGAGGTTGCAAAGCGCCAGCCGGTGCAGAGCCGGGTCGAGTTCCGGCGTCCCCGCCCACGGGGCTTGCGGCCTCGGGACAGGTGTCAACCTCCCTGAGCCCGCTTCTCCACCAGCTGAAGCGAGACGGGGGAGGTCTCGCCAGGTTTGGGGAAGCGACTCTGACCTGGTAGATGAAACAAGCAAACCACAACCGTCCCGGGTGGGGTCTTCACAGGGCGACACGCGGCTCCCGGTTCTGGTCCCACGGTGGCCTCCCCTAGGGGGCAGACGGGGCCGGGAGGCGGTGGCGCCCGCAGGTGGGAGCACCCCGCGGTGCACTCCCCAGCCCGTCACGGCTCCCGGCGCGCCAGAGGCTGGCGGGGAACGGGAGGGAAATTCGGGGCGTCGGTTCGCAAGAGGTGAGGGCGGGGGGCGGAGGGGGGGTGGGACCCGGAGCCGGCGACGCGCGGCGCCTCCGCTCGCTGGGCGGCGGCGCTGCCCTGGGCGGGCCCGGCGGCCGGATTCCCGCGCGGGGCGGGGCGGCCCCGCCCTTGGCTCCGCCCCCGCCCGGTCCGGGCACACCTGGCCCGCAGGTAGCCGGCGCCCGCCGCCTTTCCGGAGCCGTCAGGGCGGGTCGGCGGCGCGTCGGCCTCGCGGCCGAGGGGAGGGGGTTCGGCTCCGGGGAGGGGGCGCGCGGGCGGGAGCCATGGAGCCGGGCGCGGGGGCCGCGGCGGGAGAGGGGCCGCCCGCGCCCCGGCCCCGCCGCCGCCGCCGCCGCTCCCTGCGTCGCCTGCTCGGCCGCTTCCTGCTGGCGCTGAGCAGCCGCTCCCGCCCGGGGGCCTCGCCGCCCCGGCCCCGGCCGGGACCCCGCGAAGGCGACGGCGAGGGGGGCTTCGCGCCCCCGGGCCCCGCCCCAGCCGCGCGCGGCAGCCCCGGGGAGCGGCGCGCGGCCGGCCCCCAGCCCCAGGCCCCCGCCGGCGACGGCGCGCGGCCCCCGGGCGCGCAGGGCTTGAAGAACCACGGCAACACCTGTTTCATGAACGCCGTGGTGCAGTGTCTCAGCAACACCGACCTGCTGGCCGAGTTCCTGGCGCTGGGGCGCTACCGGGCGGCGCCGGGCCGCGCCGAGGTCACCGAGCAGCTGGCGGCGCTGGTGCGCGCGCTCTGGACGCGCGAGTACACGCCCCAACTTTCCGCCGAGTTCAAGGTAGGCAGCGCGCCGCCTCCCGCCGCTGGGCGGCGGCCGCGTCTGGCTGCCCAGGCGCGCGCCCCGTCACAGAAGGGTCCTCCGGGGGCCCTCTTGGGGTGACAACGTAGCCCCGCAGCGCGGCTTACCGCCTTCGTTTCGAGGTGACTTGTGCCACGGCTTGCAAACGTCTTCTCTGGGAATTTCTCCCAGGTGTTTCTTGGGGGTGGGGGGGTGGGAGGGGGCTGGTGAGTCGAGTTGAGTCTATTCAGCATTTGTGCGCTCAACCAACATTTGTTGAAGTGGTGAAGGCCCGCGGACACTTTCCAGCCTGCAGGCGGGTGGGGTGGGCAGCCTGACACCCAAGGCCAGGGCCTCGGAGGAAGGAGGGGGCGATCGCAATGAGCAGGACGAGGCCGGGTCGAGGTCTAGGGGTAATCCTGGTGGAGGAAACAGCAAGAACAAGCCCCACAGACCCGAAGGAGCTGAGAATCGGGGACGCGGAACGAAAACTACCGGCCGGAGCCCGGGAGGGTAGTGTGGGGCATGGATGAGGTTGGTCAGATCACGTAAGGTCTTGGAAGCAATGGTAAGGCGTTTGGGTTTTGTTCTAGAAAAATTGTTTTTGATGTTTATTTATTTTGGGGAGATAGAAAGAGACAGGGTGTGAGCAGGGGAGGGGCAGAGAGAGAGAGAGAGAGGGAGACAGAATCCGAAGCTGGTTCCAGGCTCTGAGCTGTCAGCACAGAGCCTGACGCGGGGCTCGAACCCATGAACCATGAGATGAACCAGAGATCAGGACCCGAGCCGAAGTCAGACGCTGAACCCACAAAGCCACCCAGAGGCCTCTGTTTGTGTTTTATTCTAAACCCAATGGAACCCGAGTGCCCCCCATCCTTCCGGGAGGCAATGGATGCGGTATATTGGAGTTGCATCCTTGTTAAATGGCCCGTCATGCCTTGGTTTGGGGTTGCATTCACTGGCCCCAGGGTCACGTTCTACTTACCCTGTGCCGTAGGGTCACGAGGCTTTGGAAGTTCTGTATATCACATCTCGCCACCCCCCCCCCACCCTCCCCACCACCAGGGTTAAGCGGGCTGTTGGGGATCCCAGTTGGATTGTAGAGTTCCCGATCATTGATGCACATGACTTGCTTCCTGCTAAAAAACCACAGCTCTGGGCAGAGAAGTGGAGCTCCCCGTAGACTAGTGATTGTTCTTGGGGGAGGGGGAACCTGTCAGTGTTCATTCCACAGGCATCACCGCTCTTGAGTTTCAGCCTGAAAAAGCAGTCCTTGCCATGTGACCCGCAGGGTGCCACTCTCCCCTCTTCCTCTCTCCAGCTTCCACTACTGAAGCATTGTTGGGCAGGTGTCAGTGGGTCAAATGGGTGTCATTAATATCCCCTTTGACAACCTCCGCGTTGGAAATGATGAGGCAGTACAGTAATTCCCCCCCGCCCCCCATAATACTTTGGGGATACATCCCAAGACCCCCAGGGTGTGCTTATAACCACAGATTGTACCAAACCCTACATATACAATGTTTCTTCCTATACATACGTACTGAGGGCACTTTAATTTATACGTTAGGTACGGTAAGACATTAACAACAATAAGTCCTAATAAAATAGGACAGTTATAACAATATGCTGTAATAAAAGTTATGGGAATGTGGTGTCTCTCAAATATGGTAAACTGTACTCACCCGTCTTGCCAAGATGTGAGATGATGCAGTGCCTACGTGACGAGATGAAGTGAGGTCATTGACATAGGCCCGGCCGCACAGTTGACCTCTTGACCCAACTCCGGAGGACCATCTTCTTCTTGCACGAGGTTGACCACCTGTTAACTGGAACCACAGAAAACAAGCAAAATTTAGGATACAGGGATTACTCCAGGGTATGGTGGTTAAGAGCAAGGTCTCTGGAGCTTTGTGACTTTGAGCAAGTTAGCAAATCTGCCTCCACTTTGCCCACCTATGAAATGGAATCATGGTGGTATCTACCTTATTATCAGTTGTTGGAAGGATTCACTGGGTCCCACGTACAGCGCTTAGGGCAGTGCCTGACCCTGGGAAGCTTCTGTCATTTCTATCATTCTTTTTCTTTTTTTAATGTTTATTTTTGAGAGAGAGAGAGAGAGACAAAATCCCAAGCAGGTTCCAGACTCTGAGCTGTCAGCACAGAGTCCGACGCGGGGCTCGAACCCATGAACCATAAGATCATGACCTGAGCTGAAGTCGGATGCTTAGCCGACTGAGCCACCCAGGCACCCCTCATTCCTACCATTCTGTCTCCTCACCTACAGAGACCTGGAGGAGGGAGGAGGTCATGTTTATGCACCTTTTCTCCTGCTGGGTACATTTTCATGCAGTTCCTGCGCAGGTGGGAGAGACAGGAGTACCTCGGAAAAATCCTCCAAATTAGTAACCACTCTCACTGATGCACCAGGATTTCCCATCTCACTCCTGCTCTCAAATCCCCAAAGCCTAGAAGCTCCCCGTGAGCCCGGTGGGGGGGGGGGTGGCTGGAAGGGAGTCACCTTGTTAATTGTTAACGAGGGTGTTGTCATCCGAGGTTTCCTGGGACTTTTGGGGGTAGCCAGGCTTGAAGGGAGCAGAGGATTCCAGTATCTGGACTTATTAATAAACCTTGCTGATTAGAATCTAGGTGGGCTCCTCTTATTTTTACATATGAGGAAACATCCCTTCACCCAACACATATGTCTGGAGTGTCCCAGCACTTTCCCAGGAACATGGAAGGCACAAGAAGCCAGGAGTACAAGACCTCTAGGGGAACTCCCTACAGATTGTACCAAACCCTACATATACAATGTTTCTTCCTATACATACGTACTGAGGGCACTTTAATTTATACGTTAGGTACGGTAAGACATTAACAACAATAAGTCCTAATAAAATAGAACAGTTATAACAATATGCTGTAAAAAAAGTAATAAAACTCCCCAGGAGTTCCCCCGTCCAGCGGGAGAGGCGGATGTTTTGAAGTAACCGCACAGACACATGGTCAGAGCTGGTGATGAGTGCCCGAAAATAAAAATACAGGGCTCTGTGGCGGTTCTGGCAGGAAGATGTGATTGATGGGGGGACCCGGGGAGGAGGGGTGTCCCAGGAGAAGGAACCATCCGGAGAGGTCAACCAAGGACAGGGGAGGGTGGGGACGTGCATTCCCTGCCAATCGCCAAGGCAGGCGGGGCTGAGGGCCCTCTCGCTGGCTCTGCAGAATGAATGGAAGATTAAGTGAATTAATGGAAGCCTGTGTCCCCAGGCCGAGGATGCTGGATGGAAAATGGGTTGGGGACAAGCCACATAAGGTTTTCTTAAGGAGTTTGGTCTTGAGGAAAGGGGGAGTCAAGAAGGGACCGGCATACTGGAGTGAGCAACCCCAACCCCAGCCATGAAAATGGGATGGTTGTACAGTGTTCCTCTGTCCTGCCCTCCGAGGCACCCAGCCTCCCACAGACAATAGGACTGCTCTTTATTTTAACAGCTAATGAATACATACATTAAAACAAATCCTGTCCGTGGCATTATCTAGGATGCTTTGCTTTTCTAATGATGTAATCAAAGGTGTGTATCATATAAAATATTGGGAAGGTGCCAAAGCGTAAATAATGGTTTGAAACTCTGCCCACTAGAGACACCCTTCATAAACGCTGATGTGTTTCCAAGCATCTACACGTTGGAAATTCTAGTTTTGTATCCGGCTTTTTTCATGTAAATATCATCATGAGACTTTCTCCTGGTCATTCAATATTCGGTAAAACTTAATTTTAAATGATTTTATATTTCATTAAATGAACAAGTCCCTGCAGAGACATTTACATGCTGTACAAGTTTCCAGTTATCACACTGTAATCAAAAATTCTTGTGCTTAAATCATTGTCCTCAGCCCTGACCATTTCCTGAATTTAATCCTTTGAAGTGAACTTGCATGGCCAAAGACTTGACTATTTTATTTTTATGTGTTTTTTAAAAATTGTTTAATGTTTATTTATTTTTGAGAGAAAGACAGAGCACGAGGGAGGAGGGGCAGAGAGAGAAGGAGACACAGAATCCGAAGCAGGCTCCAGGCTCCGAGCCATCAGCACAGAGCCTGATGCAGGGCTTGAACCCATGAACCATGAGATCATGACCTGAGCTGAAGTTGGATGCTTAACTGACTGAGCTACCCAGATGCCCCCATTTTTATGTTTTTTCATTTTTTAAAGTTTATTTACTTTGAGGGAGAGAGAATCCCAAGCAGACTCCATGTGGAGCCCAGCGTGGGGCTCAATCGCACGAACTGTGAGATCATGACTTGAGCCGACAGACACTCAACTGACCCAGCCACCCAGGAGCCCCTGTTTCTTTTTTCCTTTTTAAATCAACGTGGTTGAGGTATAATTTATATACGGCACAATGCATCCTTTTTAAAACATTGAGCTATACCTGACATACAACACTGTGTAAAGTTTAAGGCGTCAAGGGATCGATCTGATACATCTATGTCGCAGTATGATTGCTATAGATAGCATTAGCAACCATCCGTGCGGTGTGTCACAGGGTGACCATTTTTTCTAGGGTTGGGGACAGTTAAAAGCCAATCACTTAGCAAGTGTAATATTTATTGTACAGTTTTGTTGTCTCTAACTACCGTAGTGCGTTTCCAGGTCTTACTTATTTATCAGTTGCACGTTCGTACCGTTCGACAGCACGTACCCCGATTTCTGACCGCCCAG
Organism: Panthera pardus; assembly: GCF_024362965.1. NCBI lineage: Eukaryota > Metazoa > Chordata > Mammalia > Carnivora > Felidae > Panthera > Panthera pardus. The sequence continues at coordinate 8,737,380 of NW_026526876.1, read as the reverse complement.
CCCCTGGAAACCACCATTTTACTGGCTGCTCTTAGGAGGTTTGACTTCTTTAGATTCCACATGTAAGATACAGCATTGGTATTTCTCCTTCTCCGTCTGACTTATCTCACTTAGTGTAATGTCCTCCAGATCCATCCATGTTGTGGTAGGATGACGTTTTGTGTCATGGCTGGATAAAAACGCACCCGTTGTCAAGGTAGAATTTGATGGGTTTTGACATGGGTATACGTGTATGATCACCACCAGTTAATTTTTTTTTTTTTTTTTTTTTTTTTTTTACTTTTTAAATCGACTTTATCGGGCTGGGCTATTTTTAGCATCCACACCGACAAATTTCTTTCCAAATAATGACACCAAGTTTCACATGGTCTATCTATTTATTTTATAATGTTTATTTATTTTGAGAGAGAGAGAGGGAGGGAGAGGGAGAGAGAGACAGAGACTGAATAGGGGAGGGGCAGAGAGAGAGAGGGAGACACAGAATCCGAAGCAGGTTCCAGGCTCCAGGCTGTCAGCGCAGAGCTCATGCAGGGCTCAAACTCACGAACCGTGAGATCATGACCTGAGCTGAAATCAAGAGTCAGACACTTAGGGGTGCCTGGGTGGCTCAGTTGGTTTAGCATCTAACTTCGGCTCAGGTCATGATCTCACGGTCGGTGGGTTCGAACCCCACATCCGGCTCTGTGCTGTCAGCTCAGAGCCTGGAGCCTGCTTCGGATTCTGTGTCTCCCTCTCTCTCTGCCCCTCCCCACTCACACTCTGTCTTTCTCTCTCAAAAATAAACATTTTAAAAAAAAGTCAGATACTTAATTTTCTCTTTTATTTATTGCACAAAAAGAAATAGCATCTCGTTTTCTTTTTATTTCTTTAAGAGTAAGGTACAGGATTTTTATGGTTCTTTACTAGTTGTAAGGAGGCTCTTGGAACTACCTGTTCATGTTGGTTGTCTGTCCATTCTGCCAGGGTTTCAGTGCTCTTTTTACTTGTTTCTGCGAGTTCCTCAACCCTTATACATGCCACAGATGTCTTCTCCAAACTCCTTCCTGTCCCCAGTGCTGGAAGGTGTAGATTTATTTACATCGTACCTTTTGATAAATATTCTATTTTAGGTATTTCTAGTTTTCCCATGGCTATGTTCAGGATTCTAGCCATCTGGAGTTTATCGTAGCTTATGTACTTAAGCATCAATTTTAGACCTACAGTTTTAGACATACAGTATGCCTCAAATCATGCACTAGAGGCATTGCTTTTTAAAAGCAAGGATGTCTCCTTCGTTGCTCTTTTATTTTGGAAGTTCTGGAAAAAACAGTAAGACACGATGTGGCATTGAGTAAAAAATATTGAGCAGAAAGGAAATTACTGGATGGGCCTAGAAATCCATATTGTAGAGTTATTGCGGTCACTAAAGAGGTCAGAAACAAGATAGAAAACAAAAGCAATAACCATTTAGAACGTATGAAAATAAGATTTCATTCACAAAACCCACCAGAAGTATGAAATAACTAGGAATGATTTTGTAAGGGATGTGTTAAAAATTATCAGTGTTGAGGGGCGCCTGGGTGGCCAGACTTAGGCTCAGTCATGATGTCACAGTGTGTGGGTTCGAGCCCTGCGTCAGGCTCTGTGCTCACAGCTCGGAGACTGGAGCCTGCTCCAGATTCTGTGTCTCCCCCTGTCTCTGCCCCTTCCCCACTCATGCTCTCTCTCTCTCTCTCTCTCTCTCTCTCTCTCTCAAAAATAAATAAACATTAAAAAAATTAAAAATAATAAAATAAATAAAAATAAAAAATCAGTATTGAGAGAGAGACCCGCACACATACGCAGGTAGGGCTATGCTGTGTTGTGGGGTAAACATACTAAAGATTTCCGTCCATCTCTCCCAAGTGAGGGTTTCGCTTTAATACAGTTCTGGTCACATTTTAATAGACTTTCTGTGTCTTCTGTAGGGATCAATAGGTCAAGTTATTTTGAAAAAAGCCCCAAGTCTGTAAAATACCTGGTTTTTCGGGGAAAAAAACAAAACAAACAAACACAACGAAAGAACAAAACTCACTGTAAAAAAATTTGCAGCGTCCAAAGGAAGAAATCACTTATGGTCCCATCCTTCCTTCTGTGATAACCAGTGGTTAATATTTTGCCATGTAGTTCTGGTCTTTGCCTAGCTACAAATAGATGTCAAACAATCTCAAATAGGTATTTTTGCACTTTAAAAAAAAAATGATAGGATCATTTATTCTCATTATTTCCTCCAGCATAGTTTTTAAGGCCAGCTGAGTGTGCTGTAAGGCTTCCCCAGGAGAGTTCAATGCATACAGTTTCTCTACTGTCCTTTCCTTATGCTAAATCCTCCAAAATGAAATTACTGTGTATACGTAGAAGGACCCTTATTTTAGTTTTTAATTTTTAAGTTTATTCTATTTTGAGAGAGAGAGAGAGAGAGAGCACGCGCGCACGTGCACGAGTAGGGGAAGAGCAGAGAGAGAGAATCCCGAACAGGATCCGAGCTGTCAGCGCAGAGCCTGACGCGGGGCTCCAACTCATGAACCCGCGAGCTCACGACCTGAGCCGAAATCAAGAGCCGGCCGCTCAACCGACTTAGCCACCCAGGCGCCCCCGTAGGGACGTTTCTAAGGCCCTATCTCGTCTATCTTTTTGAAGTTGTCGAAAGAATTTGACAGAATTCCAGGATCCTTTCTGGAAAGGTTGTCTGGCTTTCCAGTCAGGCAGAGATGAAGAGTGTCCATCTTAAAGGCTCAGCATCGTTAGCACGAAGGGAATGGGTTTCACATGGAAGGAAGGAAATGTCAAGGCGTAGACTGCAGGACTGGAAAAATATGTCTGGGGCACCTGAGTGGCTCGGTGACCTGGAGTTTTCAAACACATGGGAGTGTGGTGAAGGCTTGGTCCAAGCCAGTTGGAGGATGGTAGGTTGTTGGGTGGTGAGTCAGGGAGGGTTTGAGTAGAGGCATGACGTTACCCAACTGGGCTGTGCTGCGGCGGAGGGGGAGGGCTGGCCACGGAGGGAGGCTCTGGGCTGGGCATGGCCACCGTCCTCTGGGTCAGCAGCGGTTAGGACTCAGTGGCAGGAATGGCTCTCTACTGAAGGGTCAGGGCAGAGACACATTGGGAACCAGATTCCAGAATCCTTGATTGACCCTGACCCATGGGGGTACAAGAGAGAATCCGAGAGGGGATACCGATGTTAAGAGGGAAGAAGGGCTGGTTTTAGGGGCACCTGGGTGGTTCATTCAGTTAAGCCTCCAACTCTTGATCACGATCTCATGGTTCGTGAGTTCCAGCCTTGCATCAGGCTCTGTGCCGACAGCGGGGAGCCTGCTTGGGATTCTCTCTCTCCCTCTCTCTGCCCCTCTCCTGCTCGTGCACGCATGTGCGTGCTCGCTCGCTCTCAAAATAAATAAATATTTTAAAAAAATATAAAGGAAGACCCGGTTTCAGAGATTCTGAGTTGGAGGCACTGCTCACTTCAGAGACGATGTTGGATCTAAGGCTATCGTGGGATATTGAGGGTGGCTAGGCCTTGGGTCACCACATGCAATATGCAATGCGCAGTTAAATTTGACTTTCAGATAAACAATGAGTAACTTTGTAGTGTAAATACATCCCAGATATCGCATATGGTATACGTATACTAAAAACAATCATCGTTTATCTGAAATTCGAACTAAACTGAGCACCTTGCATTTTTTCTTACGTTTATTTATTTATTTTGAGAGACGGAGAAAGAGAGAGAGCATGAACAGGGGAGGGTCAGAGAGAGAGGGAGACACAGAATCTGAAACAGGCTCCAGGCTCCTAGCTGTCAGCACAGAGCCCGATGCGGGGCTCGAACCCATGAACCGTGAGATCATGACCTGAGCCAAATTCGGACACTGAACCGACTGAGCCACCCAGGCGCCCCCTACCTTGCATTTTTATTTGCTACATCTGGCGGAGGAAGAAATCAAACTAGATGCAAAACTAGCAAGACTGGAATGAAGACTGACCGCCCGTATTTCAGCTCATTCAATCTTGCATTTTGCTTTGTCATAGCCTAAAGTTTGTGGAAGGATTAAAGAAAGAAAAAGGAAAAAGCCCAGCCTACTTGATTTGATTGGCAGTGGTGAGAATCGGCCGGGGCCACGGTTCTCAGACCGCTCCCTTTGGCGGGCGGGAGCTGAGGACACCCCTGTGTGGGACAAGCGCCTGATGCCTGGCTGCGTCTAAGGGCAGAACAAACAGCTACAGTATACATGTGCACCTGTATATGTGCACACACTCAGACACGGAGATTTGCTGTTCTCAGATGCTCATGCTTGCACATGCATTTAGAAAAATGCCCCGGGTGGAAGGAGGCCTGGGGGGCTCAGTCTGTTAAGCATCTGACTCTTGATTTCAGCTCAGGTCATGATCTCACAGTTTGTGGGTTCAAGCCCCACATCGGGCTCTGAGCTGTGTCAAATCTTGCTTGGAATTCCCTTTCCTTCTTTCTCTGCCCCTCTCCTGCTCTCGTGTGCTCTCTCTCTCTCTCTCTCTCTCAAACCAAACTTAAAAAAATTCTTTTTTAATTTCCTTGGAAAGATGCTTTAAAAAAAATGCTAAGGGTGGCCTCCCTCTGGGGACAGGCACCCAGAGATGGGGGCTGGGTGGAGGTAAGACTTTTCATTATCATCCTTTTCTTTAAGTATGTGCATATATTACCCTTTGAAATAAACCTTTAAAACAACTGGAATACACATTCACATAGAAAATGATTTAAGTTGTGGGGCACCTGGGTGGCTCAGTCGGTTAGACGTCTCTTGATCTCAGCTGAAGTTCAAGTTGATTGCGTTTTGCAAGTTCAAGCCCCGCATCGGGCTCTGCACCGTCAGTTTGGGATTCTCTCTCTCCTGCTCTCTCTGCCCCTCCCCCGCTTACACTCTGAATCTCTAAATAAATAAACATAAAAAAAAAAAGAATTAAAAAAATAGGAGAAAGTGATGAGGTTGTGACACAGTTTCCCAGAAGGGCAGAGGAACGTCCGTGCCGGTGGCTCTCATGTACCTTGTTCACTGTTGTGGTCCTTACAATAGTATCTGGCACATGGTAGGCACTAAATCAATATTTGTGAAAGGGGCGAGGGGCTGGTCCAGCCATCGTGTGATCTAAGCACAGAAGTTTAATTTCACACCTGCTAGAAAGAGGCAGTAAGGCAGCCGTGTGCACGGTGTTCAGGGCCACGTCCTTCAGCATGCCCTGCGGTCATTCACGAGACATAGCTGAAGCCTTGGGAGCGAATTTATCACCGACGGAGAGAGGGCAAGGTGCTTTCCCAGCGGGGGTGGGGGCACAGAGGGGCAGGGTGGAAACAGACTGATGGAGGCGGCCAGGGGAACGTGTGCCCTCGCGATCAAGGGAGAAGAGCTTCCGGAAGGACAGATGGCCGACAGCATCCAAATACTCAGCCAAGACAGCCCTGTGGCTTTTCAAAGGACGGGATGTCTGTTAGTAGTTTTTCCGGGGGGTCGGGGGGTGGGAACAAGGTACCTTGTATACAGAACACCCTTCTAGCATTTGGGGACACTGCCTCCCAAGGGCAGGCTTTGGTGGGAAAGTTCTTACCCCATGCCATTTCTTTTAAATTTTATTTTTTGTTAATGTTTATTTATTTTTGAGAGAGAGACAGAGACAGAGTGCAAGTGGGGAGGGGCAGAGAGAGGGAGACACAGAATCCAAAGCAGGATCCAGGCTCCGAACTGTCAGCACAGAGTAGGGCTCGAGCTCACAGACTGAGATCATGACCTGAGCTGAAGTTGGATGCTTAACCGACTGAGCCACCCAGGCGCCCAGTCCCCCTATACCGTTTCCCAGGTTGTCAGCCCTGCTCAGGGCTGAATAGTGACCGCTGCGAGACTTGGTGCCTCTAGGCCCTGACTTGGGTGACTACGGGGCTAAACTGACCCTCTCGTTTTCTACTTTCTTGTCAGAATGCTGTTTCCAAGTACGGCTCTCAGTTCCAAGGCAATGCCCAGCACGACGCCCTGGAGTTCTTGCTCTGGCTTCTGGACCGTGTGCACGAGGACTTGGAAGTCTCCTCCCAAGGGCCCGGGTCCGAGAAGGTTGGCCACTCTTTCTTTTCTTCCTTTTTTTTTTTTTTTTTAATGTTTATTTATTTTTGAGAGAGAGAGACAGAGACAGAGCCTGAGCAGGGGAGGGGCAGAGAGAGGGAGACACAGAATCCGAAGCAGGCTCCAGGCTCTGAGCCATCAGCACAGAGCCCAACGCGAGGCTCGAACTCACGGACCGTGAGATCATGACCTGAACCGAAGTCGGACGCTCGACCGACTGAGCCACCCAGGCGCCCCTCCTTTCATTTTATAGTTCGCAAAATCTCGGGGCGCCTGGTTGGCTCAGTGTCCGACTCTTGGTTTCAGCTCAGGTCATGATCCCAGGGTCATGGGATCGAGCCCCACGTCAGGTTCTGCCCTGCGTGTGGAGCCTGGTTAAGATTCTTTTTCTCTCTCCAACATAAAATTAAAATTATAAAGTTTGAAACATCGCCTTTTTGTCTATATTCTGCGCATTAGTATGGCCGTCTGAGGCCCTGAATACCGTTCGTTATTATTTTGAGAAGATACCGTTTTATGTTTATCACTGCTTCCTGGGTGATGTACCCCATAGAACAGGATTTCTCAACCTTTCTTCTCAAGACAGGATGGATGACTGCACGTGTATACTTAGCATTCCCACATTTTAATGGAACTCCCAACCTTTGGGAGTAAGAAAGCACTAAATTATTTCTAACAGCCACAGTTTATATATATATATGTAGAGAGAGAGAGATTATGTATCTATCTATATCTATATCTATATCTATATCTATATCTATATCTATATCTCTATATCTCACAGTTGATTTATCAGCTGTATTCTCTGTAGGCTTTGCTAAATGAAGATTAATGATAGGTTCTGCTCTAATGGTCTTTTATTTCTCACTTAAGAAAGTCAAAGCAAGAGGGGGCACCTGGGTGGCTCAGTCAGTTAAGCCTCCGACTCTTGATTTCGGCTCAGGTCATGGTCTCATGGTCCGTGAGATCGAGCCCCACACGGGGCTCTACACTGGCAGCACAGAGCCTGCTTGGGATTCTCTCTCTCCCTCTCTCTCTCTCTCTGCCCCTCCTCTCCTCGTGCTTTGTCTCTCTCCTTCTCTCAAAAATAAATAAATAAACATTAGGGGGAAAAAAGTCAAAGCAAGTGAAGTCATTGTACCACAAGTGAGCAAAGTTTTTTTTTTATTTTTAATTTTTAAAAAATGTTTATTTTTGAGAGAGGGAGAGAGAGAGAGAGAGAGAGAGAGATTGAGAGCATGAGTGGGGGAGGGGCAGAGAGAGGGAAACACAGAATCCAAAGCAGCCTCCAGGCTTTGAACTGTCAGCACAGAGCCCAATGCGGGGTTGAAACCCACGAACCGTGAGATCATGACCTGAGCTGAAGTCAGACGTATAACCGACAGAGCCGCTCAGGCGCCCCAACAAAGTTATTTTAACAATGTCCGTGAAGATATATGCTAACTAATTTGGATGTAAATTAAAAAAAATAAAACTAATAATAATGAAAAAAAAAAACCCAATGTCTATGAAGAAGCTGCTGTAATTTACAAAGGTTTCACAAGCTTTGGTAATTAATCAGGCACAGGTTGCTTTGGATGTGTCTGAACACTGATCCAGATGCAATCACAAGAAGAACTTTACTGGTTTTGTTTTAAGTTCCCATGCTTCTCATGAATCAATTAAAAAAAAAAAAACCCTGGAGGTGGGTCTTTCAGGCTGTCCCCTTCCCACCCCTTTGTTGTTTGCTTGGAGCCCATCATAGTAGAGTAATAGTGAAGGAATAGAGGTCACAGTCTTGTAGAATGAAAGTCTAGATGTCTAACACACTCCTGATGGCTATAGTTAATCATCCTGTCTCAAATACTGGAAATTTGCTAAGAGACTAGATCTCAGGGGCTCTCACCGCACACAGAAAGGTAACCAAGGAGACGGATATGTGAACTACTTAGATTATGGCATCGTTTTGCTATGTATGTATATACCAAGGCATCACATTGTATACCTTAACTATGTACTGTTAAAAAAAAATTTTTTTTAATGTTTGTTTATTGCTGAGAGAGAGAGAGAGAGAGAGAGACAGTGCGAGCAGGGGAAGGGACAGAGAGACAGGGAGATATAGAATCTGAAGCAGGCTCTCGGCTGTCAGCACAGAGCCCAACGTGGGGCTCGAACTCATGAACCACGAGATCGTGATCTGAGCTGAAGACAGATGCTTAACCAACTGAGCCACCCAGGCGCCCCATGTTCCTTTCTCTTTTAAGACAATGAGTTGGGGGGCGCCTGGTTGGCGCAGTCGGTTAAGCGTCCGACTTCAGCCAGGTCACGATCTCGCGGTCCGTGGGTTCGAGCCCCGCGTCAGGCTCTGGGCTGATGGCTCGGAGCCTGGAGCCTGTTTCCGATTCTGTGTCTCCCTCTCTCTCTGCCCCTCCCCCGTTCATGCTCTGTCTCTCTCTGTCCCAAAAATAAATAAAAAAACGTTGAAAAAAAAAATTAAAAAAAAAAAAAAAGACAATGAGTTGGAACTTTAAGAAAAGGAGGGCATAACCATAGATGTCTCAAATAAGATTAGACCTATTTTAAGCGGTGTAATGTCATTAAAAGCTAAGAGTTTGTCAGAGCTGGAAAATCCGTCCCTTCTGCTCAGGACAACAGGTTGCCAAATACAGGGAACAAGGGAAGTAGTGGTTGCACAGTGCCCCTCAGATCACGTCTTGGGTGCCTTATATACTGAGTAACTTGGCGTTGATGGAGTGCTGCTAGGATCATTATCTCCATCGCATGTACGAGTAAACCAAGAATCAGAGAGGTTGAGTAACCTTCCCAAAGCAACACAGCTGAAGAAGGGACAGAGTCAGGGTTCAAGTACAAGGGGGTCTGGCTTGAAAGCCTGTGTTCTTATCTTAACAAAAGCCACCCCAGTCACCCCTAAACACATAAAAGAAAGCCAAAACATCACCACCGCAAAACCTAGGAGGACCACACACTCCAAAGTTATGGTGTTTTGGGGGATTGTGTTTCTGGGTTGTGGGATTATGGCTGTTTATTCTTTTATGCACAGTGATTTTCTGTTCATCTTATTAAGACCCTTTTAGTTGCAAGTGACAGGAATTTAACTGGATCCAACTTAAGGAAAGGGCATTTATTGGCTTTATAAATGCCAACGGTATGTTATAAACTTGTGATCCCAGGCTCGTACCAGCTTCAGGTAAGGCTAGATCCAGGGACTCAGATGATGTCACTGGGTCTTTGGCTCTCTATGCCTTGTTGGCTTCATTCTCAGACCAGCTGTGCTCTTGTGATGGCAAGAGGGTCACGTAGTCTTTAGAGATTCAGAAAAACACTCAGGGAAGGATCTGATTGTCCCAGTGAGGTTCACATGTCCATTGCTGGGCAGGTGGCCCGCAGAATGAAATATTCTGATTGGACACGCCTGGGTTGTGAATAATTTGTTCCTGTCGTGCATCTAACTTGATGCCTTTCGTGCTTATTCCACTACTGACACATAAGAGACATTTACCAAACTCCTGAGTGGTTGAATCGGTTACATAGGTGTCAGCCTCTACCGTTTGTAAGGGTGGCTCGGGTTTTATAGTGAATGAAGACTTAGGTTAAGGAAGTTGCCCAAGGTCACCTAACTTTTACTTGGGGGAAATAGAATGGAACCCGAGTCTGTTTCAAAGTGCACTGGATCTCTTTCCTTATCACGGTGTCTCGTGCCTCCTCAGTTCCCCAGCAGAGATGAGAGGACACTACAAGACCGGCTTCCTTCTGGCTGCACAGGGAAGGCGTCTTGTCCTGTGTCCCCCTCGCCACCGCTGCCCCCTCCCTGGCTGTGCCTGGCGGCTCTTCCTACCTGGAAAGTCCAGGGCTAGCTAGACAGCCTCCTAAATTGCCTTTCAGTCTCCCTCTTCTGTCCTTTGATGGTTGGAAAAGGCACTGGGCTTAAGGGCGGAGAAGATCACAGAGAGGTTAAGTAACTTGCCCCAAGCCACACAGCAAGTAGGTAGGAGAGTCAGCGTCCACATCTAGGAAATGTGACCCAGGGTTTGTCAACTTCTGCACTAGGGCCAGATAACTCTTTGCTGTGGGGGCTGCCCTGTGCGATATGCATTTGTAAGCATTCTTCTCCCCACAGGTCGTGACTCACAACCAAAGATGTCTCTAGATATTGCCAAATGTGCCCCGGGGGTGGGGGGTCGGTGGGGTTAAAATCCTGACATTTGCTCTCTCGGAAAATTGGGCTGCCTGTGGAGGCCCGGCTGGGGACGCTTGAAGGTCAGGAGCGAGCTGACACGAAACTTCATTTTCCCTCTTGCAAGAAGAGGGCCAGAGCAATTTTTTTTTTCTTTTTGAGGTTATTTCTGTTTCAAGACCTGTGAAGGCCATAGAAGCTAGGTTTATTTGAAACTGGAATAGAAAACACAGGGACCGCTTTCTTCTCTGTCACCGGAATGATTCTCAAATCCGGCGAAAAGGGCTTATTTTTACCGTCCTGTAGACACTTTCACACAGACCGTCTTTTTGGGAATTCATTATATAGCACGTGCACTCTTGCAGAATTAGGAACGGGATGGGGCAAGGAAAAGGCCCAAGACGGTACCGTTTATTAAGCACCTACTATGCGCCCTGCAGGACACACACATCAGTTTTTCTATTTGAATGGTGGCATAGTGAGGTGAGGTGGATGTGTGACTCTTTTAGATGTGGAATGAGGCTCAGAGAGATGCTCAGGGTTGCTTGGTTAGCAGAGTAGAGCCAGCCTGCTCTGACCTCCAGGTCCACACTTCTGGAACCACTCTGCTGCCTCTCAGCCCAGCCTCGCTCAGGATTTTCTCCTTCCGGACCCCACCCTGGGCGATCCTGCCCACCGCCGTCCCCGGTGAGCCGTGTTAGAGGTTTTTTTTTTTGCAGCTCTCCCAGCAAAGTACCAGAGCAGAGATTGGAATCCAGGCAGCCAGAGCCTGGAGGCTAAATCTTTTTTTTTTGAGAGAGAGAGAGAGAGCACAAGTGGGAGAGGGGCAGAGAGAGGAGGGCAGAGGATCCGAAGCAGGCTCTGTGCTGACAGCAGTGAGCCCGATCTGGAGCTTGGACTCATGAACCTCGAGATCATGTCATGAGCTGAAGTCAGAGGCTCAACCGACTGAGCCACCCAGGCACCCCCTGGAGGCTGATTCTTAATCCTGCTTGTGTGCTGTTCACTGAACTGGGTAGGGTATTGAAAAGGGGAGACATAGAATGGGAAGCAGGCTCCAGGCTCTGAGCTGTCAGCACAGAGCCCGACGCGGGACTCAAACTCACAAACCGCGAGATCATGACCTGAGCCGAGGTTGGACGCTCAACCGACTGAGCCACCCAGGCGCCCCTTGATGGATTTGAAATTAAATTTCAGACCTTGGTATACTTCCCTTCGAACACTTCACACGCGTTCCTTTTTCCTCGGCTTTTTCCTTGGCTCTTCTAAAATGCTGGGCTTAGAGCCTGGGGTGATGGGGCCACAAGCCACGATTCTGCAGCCACCAGAGGCCGTGAGAGGCAGGGCTTCCCCTAGAGCCTCTGCGGGGAGCGTGGCCTTGCTGACGTCTGCTCTGGGGCCTGGGGATGCTGATCTTGGCTGTCTGGCCTCCAGAACTGTGAGAGAATACATTTCTGCTGTTTTCAGCCCGCAGCGTGTGGGAATTTGTTCCTGCAGCCATCAGCAGTAACAAATGAACACATAAGGGGCAGCACGGAGGGGCATGGTAGGATCGACGTGGGGTGAAGGGAGCTTCCACATGATGCCAGGGCACGAAGCCTGGTTTGTCTGGGGCTCGCATGAAGACTGGCTCCCGCGGAGAGGCGGATGGGGCAGTTTAGCAGCCGGAAGATGGGAGATGTGGTGTGGACGCATTGAGTGGTGGCAGAGTGCCCAGCAAAAGGCGCAGGAGGCGTAGACACACGGGTCCCAGCAGGATGGAGAGAAGAACGGGGCAGTCGCTCCAGAGATCGGAGCTGAGTCTGGCTGAGCGTGTGGGAGCTCCCAGGGCTCACGCCCCGGCTCTGCTCATTCAGCACCTTCTGTGCGTGAGGGGGTCTGGGAGGTCTAGAGACTGGCGGAGCAGTAAATTGTGGGGGACTCCCCAGAGGGGTCAGGTCCTGCAGAGTCCTGGCCCAGGGAGGGGTGAAGCGGGCCCAGGAGGAGGCCAGGGCTCACGGGTCTGTGCCTAATCTTGCTTCCTTCCCTCATTTCTTTGCAGCCTCAGCCTGAAGCCAGCAGAACCCCCGAGCACCTCCTGTCCCCATCGGCTCAGCTTCCCCTAGGCCAAAGCTTTGTGCAAAGCCACTTTCAAGCCCAGTATAGGTAAGAATCTAGGTAAGGGTGGGGTGTGCTTAGCATGGATCGCCCAGACTTAGCTGCTGGTAACTGGCCTCCCATCGCCACGCTGCCCCGAGATTGCGAAACAACAGGAACACAAGACAGCCCTTCTCTCTCCCATTGGAAATCCCAGGCAGCCACTCACTCCTTGTTGTCTCTGGCCATTAGGATTTCCTCCTTCCCTTCTTGCTGGCTCCTGGGTCTCCCGTCTCCTCTTGAAGGGGGTTCTAACAGAGTGTGAATGCGGAGGCCAGGGTTTCGCCCGCAGGTGATCACTGAGAGGTTGTTTAGTTTACCAAGTAATTTCAAGTTCGAGATTTCCCATCAGCGTGGAGGATGTAAAATATATATATATATATGTAAAATATATATATATGTAAAAAATATATATATATTTAATTATATATATAATTATATATAATAATATAATAATATAAATATATATAATATAAATAATGTAAAATATATATACATGTAAAATATATATATATGTAAAATATATATATGTAAAATATATATATATATATATAATTATGCAGGCTTTGGCTTCAGAAAACTTCTCCTTGGGCTCTTCTATCTGTGACAGCTGAGAGATTCCTATAAGACAGCGTATTTCCAAGTACTATAATGTTTTCATGAGACATTGATTGCAGTGAGCAGTCTAAAGTGGGGAAGAAACCTCCCTGGGCTTTCTTGGAGGAGGTGTGCCTTTTGATGGGGGCTCCGAAGGCTGAATAGGATCGAATGGGCGGGAGCATATTCAGCAAGAACAGATAATCAGGATGCAGGGGAAACCATCGGTTACAGACAACCTCCTCTTGGTGACACAGTCCTTGGTTGCTTAGCGTACTGGGTACTTAAAAATGCCCCGAAACGAGTCTACGTTTTATTGTTGTGCATGAAGTAAGGCCCGTCTATTTCCCGAGAGACGCTGTGTGTGTACTGGAGGGAACCTAGATTTCATGGCTAGCCATGAAAGCTACGTGCAGGGTGTCTGCCTTATTTATCTTCAGGTGCCCAGAGCAGAGGCTGCTTGAAACAAAAATGGGACAGGAAAAGAAGAAGAGAGGAGGAGAAAAGAACAGCTAGGAGGGAAAGGGGAGCCTAAGGCCAGGGTCGGTTAGACTGCGGGGAAGGGACACCAGGTACCCTCCGTTGGTGTCTTTGCACAACCAATTTACTTATTTCTTGGCTCATAGCATTCTCTCTTCCCTCTTCCTCTCTTGTGCACGCATGCTCTCTTTCTTCCCTTCTTTCAGGTATCTGAGAGTTGGCTGTGGTGCATGGTCCACCGGTTACAGCCAGGAGCATCACTCCTTGGCCACGAGAGAGAAATTCCAACCAAAGACCCCACATGCTCTCTAGCTATTCGATTCTAGAGATGCCCGAGATATTTACTGTTTAACCTGCTACGAGCCCCTTCCTTCTCGGTGCCAGAGTCCGGCTGTGAACCAGGCACAGCCCCTGTTCTCAAGGAGCTCACGTTCTGCTGGGGGAGGTGTTGGGTAACGCTCACACACGTCACAGCAGCTCTTTGAGGTAGTGATAATTGAAATGATAAGACACAGCTTGGGATGTGGGGGGTGGGAGGTGGCCAGCTTTAGATAAGGTGATCAGAAAGGTCTGGGAAGGCTTCTCAATAGAGGGGACATTTGAGCTGAGAACCTAGAGACAGTGAATCAGCTATTCGCATCTCTGAGGACAAGGTCATGCAGGCAGAGGAAAATGCAGAGGCAAAGGGCCTGGGGTTGGAATGATGTTGGCACATCGAGGGACGGAAAGGCCAAGGGAGCAGCCAGGTGGGGAGGGGTGGGAGGTGAGGCTGGAGAGGTGGACGGGGGACGTGTCTAAGGTGTCCTGTCCAAGTGTGGGCTTCCGTCTGAAGGGCACAGGAAGCCACTGCAACATTTGAAGCGGGGTGTGGCTGAGGGACTATGGTGGGAGAGTGATGGTGCATGAGACCTCCCGGGGAGGGGTGTAGCAGGGAAGATGGAGAGGAGTGCATGGGCTGGAATGTGTTCTGGATGTAGACTCAACAGGTATCGTTCATGACTCTAAGAGTGCAAGGGGAGGGCCTGAGAGAAAGGGAGGAATCTAGGGTGCCTCCTGGGATTTTATGGGGCGTTATCACTGGCAGGTGCTTTGAGATGCGTGTTACAGGTATGAAAGGAAAAAAGTCTTGTTTTCTTTACACCCCTCTCTCCTCCTACCCCGCCTACAGACCCTCTGGCACCAGGCGCGTGGGCGTTTTCCCCACACCAGGCAAGAGTCCCCCCCCCACACCCCCCGCCCCAAGTCCCGAGCTGTCACCTGTGCTTCTGACTGGCCGGCTACAGACCAGAGGTCCCCAGGGCCCCCTCCTCACGTTCGGTCACTTGCTAGAGCTGCTCACAGAACTCAGGCAAACAGTTAACTCACTAGATCAGCAACTCATTGTAAAAGGATACAACTCTGAACAGCCAGACGGAAAAGATGCTTCCGGCAAGGTGTGTGGCAGCCGGTGCAGGGTTTCCCTGCCCTCTCCGGGTGCCCCGTTGCCCCAGGACCCCCACGTGTTCACCAGTCTGGAAGCTCTCCAGACCTCTCCTGGGAGCGTTTTTTTCTGTAGGTCTCCTTACCTTGGTGTGATTGATTACACCATTGATCCCTAGTGATTCATTCAACCTCTGGTCCTCCTTTCCTCCCTTGGAAGTGGAGGGGCGGGACTGAAACTTCCAACCCCCTCCCCCCGCCCCCAACTGTTTCCCCTGGCCACCGGCCCTCATCCTCAGGTGTCTGAGGCTATCCCCGAGTCCCCTCATTAATAGAACTCAGGTGTGGTTGAAAGGTGGCCCTTTTGTCCTTCTGGCTCCCATCTTTTAGGTAATTCCAAGAGTTTTAGGAGCCCTGTGCCAGGAACTAGAACCAAAACCAAATATGTAGTTTCTTATTATAAATCACGTGATCACACGGTCTGTGATCCGCGTGGGCTGAGTCAGGGCATGATTCCTGAGCAACTGACTTTAAGCCGATCAGATATATTCAAGACCGCAAGTGCTCTCTGGGTAGATTACTGTAGGATGAAGAGTAACAAGTGAGGTGTTTAAGCTAAAAAGAAAAAAAAAAGGGGGGGACCAGTGACAGCTGAAAATACCTGCTTTGTGCCTGATAGTCTGTAGTAAAGAAAAAAATACAGTTAGGGATGTCCGTCTGGGCGAGGGCTTTTGAGCTCTGGGAAGCGATTTTCTAGAGTGGCCAGTGCATACCAGCTCCAAGCTGGTGGTGTTTCCTGAGGCCCTGGGCACTCTTCAGGGAGGGCTTGCTGGGGATGGAAAGTCGCCGCGATATCGGCCTTCTTTAAGAGAGGATTCACTGTGGGTGAATTCAGAGACCCCCGTGCAGTGAGGGTGCCGCCTCCCTTTTAGGGTGTTGGGTTTTCGGCTTTGGCTTTGGCCTCAGGGTGCTGGAGGTTACGGGCTACAGGGAAAATAATCAGTTATTCCATATGGTTCGTACCACAACCTAAAAAAACCTCCGTGAGCTTCATAACTGCGGAGCGCTGCTGTGTTGGAGTTTGGGCCACAGGCGGGGAGGCCGTGGGAGTGCACCTGCGGGGCGGGTGTGCGTTTGCATGCGCGCCTGCGTGTATTCGGGGCTCCTGGCTTTTATTCGCAGAGAAGTCTTACCTGGTCCCTGTAACAGGCAGCATTTCCCCTATGGCCGAGCGTGTTTGTGAAGGCTTTCTCACAGCCGATCTCCGAGAGGTGACATCTTACCTGTGTGTCCTCAGAGTCACCATTGCCGGTGGAGACATCAGGTCCTCTGTCCTGGGAGCAGGTGGCGCAGGGCGGGCGTGAGGGGTAGGGTGTGTCTGCGGCCGCAGGGAGAGGTCGGAGTAGGGCATCATCAAGGACCCGGGCTCACTTCTGGGCATTTATACTTGGCGGAAAGCCAAGGGCAGTTCTGTTGGCTTTTGCGTCGGAAGCATTTGATGGAATTTAAGACACAAAATAGATGAATATATGGGAAGGGGCTGGGGGGGGGGGGCGGGGTAGCGGGGAGAGGGAAACAAACCACAAGAGACTCTTAAAGATAGAGAACAAACAGGGTTGGGGGGGGGGGGCTAGATGGGGGATGGGCATTAAGGAGGCCATTTGTGAGGATGAGCACTGGGACTTATATGTTAGTGATGAGACCCTGGGTTCTAGCCCTGAGGGAGCCGTGAAGGGCAGCAGGGTGGTTTTCTGCCCCCTGCCCCACTCCCTACCCCGTGAGAGCTTGGGGGACAATAGCGCTGGGCTGCAAATGGCCGGCAGGGATGGTGAAGACATGGTGAGGTTAGAAGGTCTCCTGAGGTCACGTGTCGGGGTGGCTGAAGCCTGGAAACGTCCAGAGTCTTCTCTCTCCCTGATCTGTGGGTCCCATTCACTCTGTTGTCATTACTCATCTTTGAAAAACAGGTGTATTTCACATCCCTTTCGCAGTCTATTCTGAAGACCATACGTTTTGCTTCGCTTAGCTTTTGTAGACTTAACACAGTGGATAAATCAAAGAAAAATATTCTTTTTCATTTGTTTGCTTAAGTGCAAAAACAGGGATTTGGAAATTTCCCAGTGACAAAAATACATCCTCCGGGCTTACGTTAAATCTAGGTACATGATGGGTAAAGGTGAGAGAAGGATCCGGAGAAACAGGGTGGCAGAGGGGACCCCACAAACTCCAGGTCCCCCTTCTCTCTGGAGCTCGATGTCTGGTATACACCGTTTTTTACCAGGACGTTAGCATGGTTTTCCCAAAGGGAAATTTCCCTGAGTTATTGGACGTTAAAGTCTCAGGTCTGTTTTCAGAAGTCATGGATGGCTGTTAACTTGCACCCAGGAGAGCTGACCTGCTCTGGCCAGCTCACTCAGGGTCACCTGCGCCCGCACCCTGAAATCCTCAGGCTTTCTTGCTTGTCCCTGGTTTTTCCCACTTGGTCTGCTCCCAGGGAAACCACTCAAGCTGGGCTGGTGCTCTGCACAGAGACTCTGGAAACCAGCCCGTGATCCCAGCCCCGGTTTCCTTGCTGACCGGTGTAAGAGCACGGCCGTCAGCTGGGTGGTGTTCCTTGTTCCCAAGGGAGAAGGCAGTGTAGATTTCAGGACAAGGCACGCAGCATCCAGAAATCCCTTACATCTTGGAAGAATACATCACAAGATTAAGGAAATAAAACTGGAGTACCCGTGGGGAATATAAGAGTTGCACTTGATTTTCAGGGACCACATGCTTAAGTGAGGGAGTGTTTAGTTTGAAAAAGTTTAAAGAATATAAGCATACTGTGTGTATAACTTCTCTGAAACAATTTTTTTTATTGTCTATTCATTTTTGAGGGACAGAGACAGAGCGTGAGTGGGGGAGGGGTAGAGAGAGAGAGAGATACAGAATCCACGAAGCAGGCTCCAGGCTCTGAGCTGTCAGCACGGAGCTCTACATGGGGCTCGAACTCACAAACCGCGAGATCATGACCTGAGCCGAAGTCGGACACTGAGCCACTCAGGCGCCCCATAACTTCTCTGAAACAGTTGATGTCCCTCATTCGTTTATACTAAAGACAGCAGGAATGGTGATGAACTTGGACCCTGGAACCTGAGCTTTGCTCTGCCGCTTAAGAGCTGTGTGTCCTTGGGACTGTTGCTTAACTTCTCTGTGCTTAGTTTTCTCACCCGCAAAATGGGAATAATACTGGCAGCTATGGGTAGTGAGTGAGTTATTATACTCACAGTGGTTGGAACAATGCCCAATTCATAGTAAACGCTGTTACAATATTAGCTATTTAGCTATCAGGCGCTTTTTTCTGAACTCTGTTTCCTCACTGGTACAATCAGGAGGGTGGACTCCCTCAGTGGTTCCGCGTTCTGGCTGAACACTAGTGTCCCCAGGAGAGCTGTTGACATCCTGATGCCTGAGCCTCTCTCCCTGCCTCCCTTGAAACAAAATCTATGGGAAAAGGGCCGAGACATTTGCGTTTTTAGGAAAGCCTCCTCTGTGATTCTGGGACACAGTGAGGCTGAGAACCAGGGGAGGAGATGGTCCTGAGATGCCTTCCAGGTTGCGAGCCATCATGCCGTTTCTCTCTCGAGGGGTGTTCGCTTCCCTTCCCGTTGTCAGTGCGCTGACATGTGCAATTAAACTTTTTTTCCTTCTTTGAAAAATTGAGGTGAAAGTTCCATAACGTAAAATCAACAATTTAAAAGTGTGCAGTTTGGGAACATCTGGGTGGCTCAGTTAAGCGGCCGACTTCGGCTTGGGTCATGATCTCGAGGTCCGTGGGTTCGAGGCCCCGCGTGGGGCTCTGTGCTGACAGCTTGGAGCCTGCTTCCGATTCTGTGTCTCCCTCTGTCTCTGCCCCTCCCCTGCTTGCGCTCTTTCTCTCTTAAAAATAAATAAACATTAAAAAAATTAAAAATAAAAGGGTACAGTTTCACCGCATGGACGTTCACAGTCCTGTGTAACCACCACCTCTGTCTAGCTCCTAGCCATTTTCATCACCAGAAAGAAAACTGGATACCCCGTTAAGCCTTCCTCCCCGCCCCTGGCATCCTCCAATCTGCTTTCTGTCTCTGTGGCTTTACCTATTCTGGATTTATCCATTTAGCCACTGATGGGCATTTGGGTTGTTTCTACCTTTTGGCTATTGTGAATAATGCTGCTGTGAACATTTGTGCACAAGTATTTGTATGAGCACCTGCTTGCTTGCTTGCTTTCTTTCTTTCTTTCTTTCTTTCTTTCAACATTTTATTTTTTGAGGGATGCAGAGAGACAGAGCATGAGCAGGGGAGGGGCAGAGAGAGAGAGGGAGACACAGAATCCGAAGCAGGCTCCGGGCTCTGAACTATCAGCACAGAGTCCGATGTGGGACTCAAACTCACGAACCGTGGGATCACGGCCTGAGCTGAAGTCGAACGCTTAACCGACTGAGCCACCCAGGTGCCCCTGAGTACCTCTTTTCAACTCTTTTGGGGAACGTACCTACGAGGGTAATTGCTGGATCGTACGATAATTCTTTATTTCACTTCTTGAGGATCTTCTCGACTGCACGTGATTGACCTTGAAACTCTGTTTTTGGCCCTCACAGATCTTCCTTGACCTGTCCCCACTGCCTGAAACAGAGCAACACCTTCGATCCTTTCCTGTGTGTGTCACTACCCATCCCCTTGCGCCAGACGAGGTACGTGAACTTGAATCCTGTCCTCAGGCCCTCCTGGGTACCTTCTGCCTTGCACCTACGGTTCTCTCTGTCTGGCGTCTCAGCCGGCGTCTCTCTAGAAACCAGCCTTGCAAAGCTGGTGATGGTCAGTTGTTGAATGTTGACACCGTGAGAGGCTATCGCGTCCCTTCTTTGGCCGCAGAAGGGACTATCCACAGCGCTTCTGTCTGTTGGCACCGTAGCCAGGCTTTCGTCTCTGGCCTGCTGGGAAGCTGGCACGGGCCTGTCACTACCTCCCGGCAGACCAGGGGCCAACCTAAAAAAAAAAAAAAAAAAAAAATTTGTCGCCACCTGCTTCTCCCTGCTTTGCTTCCAAATCCTTTTTGCTCTTTGTGAAGGTGTATAGGAAGACGGTTTCTTTCAGGAGCAGAGAAAAAGGGAAGGGGGTGTCGAAGGAGAGGAGAAAAACAGAAGAGAGGAGGGTGGGGTTCAGTAAGAGGCATGGTGGGCTGGGCTTTTACAAGTAAGAGGCACGTAGTGTAGGAGTTCTAGAAGGCCGGGTCTTGGCATGTGACCGCTAAGACACCTGGCCAATGTCGGCCTCGTGGCCGTTTGGTGAGCACTGCATTGGCACTGAGACGGCTCTCTCCCTCGTTTTCTCCGAAAATACCATCTCTCATGTCCTCCGCTGCTGACCTCCATCTCTAAGGTGCAGCCGAAGATACAGAGCTCCACACAGCCTCTCCTGGCCACTTGTTTCAAAGTTTGCTTTTGCTGAAGGCAATGTATTTAACAAACGGAACCTTGAGATCGCAGATCTGTACTGTGATTGTCAATCAGATGCCTTTTATTTTTAACTAGCTTTAGAAAGCTATGCGGGGAGCGGAGACCCTGGGGGATTTGGCTCTCCGTCGCCACCTGGTGACGGTATACCTAAAGTACAGTTGGCTTGACCCTGAAGCAGAGATTAGCCTAAGTGTTGGACTTTGACCCAATGTCAGTGGTGTTGGCAGTTCTGTCCGTCCTGTAAGGATGTGGACACCTTCGTGTTTTCCAGATTCTTGAGCGTCACGTTGGTCTTCCCCTCGAAGAGCCAGCGGTTCCTGCGGGTTGGCCTGGCTGTGCCAATCCTCAGCACAGTGGCATCCCTGAGGAAGATGGTCGCAGAGGAAGGCGGCGTCCCTGCGGATGAGGTGTGACGGAATTGCACGGGGGGCCCGGTCACCGAATGACTGGAATGCTAACTGGGCCCGCTGACCAGGGCTGTTTAGGCTAATTTCTGGTTCCCAGGTGACTCCCTGGTGACTCATGAGTTTCTGTTTGATTGGTGACAGTCCCTGGTGTCTGTCTGAGATGACCGAGCCTTGACCTCTCCCTGCATTTACTCAGAATTTCCAGAAAAGGATGAGCAAAATCGTCATAATTGCGACCCTAGCCATTGCGACGCCAGCAACCCCTCCGTGGTGTTTCCCAAGTGCTGGGCGCCATTTTATGAACTTCATTCGTAGCCGCTTTCATTTTCACCACCTTGCGAAGTCAGTACCATAGTTCTCCTCCTCCTACCGGTGAGCCGAGAGGGGGCCCTGAGAGGTTAAGTGACCCGCCCGAGGTCACACAGCTGGTAAGCAGCTGACCCAGGATTTGCACGCAGGTGGTTTGACTTCACGGCCCGAGCTGTGTACTTCCACTCCTGAGAATAGGAACCAGGACACTGAAGGGGCGATAAGTGACAAACAAGCAGCTACTGAGGATGTGTGAGAGAGGAGGTTTAGGGGAGACTGGGAGGGCTATGCACTGCCTTTTTTTTTTAAAGGGGTCTTGGTAAGGAGGTCGGATTTACTGTGACTTTGAGGGCAGAACTCGCAACAGGGACCCCCGTGAGAGAGCAGGGTGGAGGTGACGGTGGTCAACAGCCATGTGGCATAATGGGAAGGGTTTGGAATAGGGTCCTTCCTAGGATTCAGTCAATCTCTACTTTTCTGACCTTGGACAAAGTAAGCAACCGGTCCTCTGGGTCTTTAACTGTAAAATGCAAATTTTACATTCCCCCCCCCTCCCCCGACGACCTCGCAGCATTTTTTTTTTTTTTCAAATTAAAAAAAAAAAAAAAGTGTTGGGCACCTGGGTGGCTCAGTCAGTTGAGCATCCGACTTCAGCTCAGGTCATGATCTCGCGGTCCGTGAGCTCGAGCCCCGCATTGGGCTCTGTGCTGACAGCTAGGAGCCTGTTTCAGATTCTGTGTCTCCCTCTCTCTCTGCCTCTTCCCCCGCTCATGCTCTGTCTCTCTCTCTCTCCCTGTCAAAAATAAATAAACAAAAAAAAATTTTTAATGTTTAGCCTTTCTGTTTAGGAATAACATGCTGTAAAGGATGTGCACCTTGAGGGTGTGGTTTGTTGAGTTCTGTGCACATCCATCCATGTAACCTCCAAGATTACTCACTCTGTGGGCTCCTTCCTGCCCCCACCCAATCAGTGCCTCTGATCTTATCAGCGTTTTTACCGGGGTATCACGTGGGGGAAAAGCGTGTATCTTGCTTGGTGAAGTCAAAGTGCTCTTTGGGGATATATTGAGAGAGAAAGAGAAAATAGGACAGGGGGTGACAGTCTTGGGAGAAGAACCACAGGGGGAAAAAATACCCAAAGGGGGATGTCTGTGAGGTGGAGTTTGCACAATTCAAAGAGTAAAATAATTGTCAGAAATTTGAGAAGTGTGGTGCTTAGGGAGGTAGGAATCACTTGGGATTCCTAAGTGCACAGGCAAGCATTTTGATTGGAACTTCAACTCTGCTTTATTTTAACTGGCGGGTTTATTCCCCTTACATTATCTATGATCATGGATATACTTGGATTTATTTGTATTCTCTTTTTATGCTTTCTGTTTATTCTGCTTTCTCTTTGTTTCCCTCTCCTTTACTGCTTCTTTTCTATTGAGCAATTTTTATTCCAGCTCTTCTGCTTTGGAACATATATATGCTATTTCTATGCTCCTTTAGTGGTTGTCCTTAAAACGCCAACATGCATAACTAGCAAAGTCTTATGTTAATCTTCCCAAACAGCACAAGGATCTGGGCGTGCTTCAATCTCCCTTCTGCCGTTTTATTACTGTGGATATTATTGTCCAGTATTTTTTTCAATGTTTATTTATTTATTTTGAGAGAGAAAGAGAACATAAGTGCATGAGCGGGGGAGGGCCAGAGAGAGAGGGAGAGAGAATCCCAAGCAGTCTCTGCACTCAGCATGGAGCCCAATGTGGGGCTTGATCCCCTGACCTGAGATCATCAAGAGTCCTGATATCAAGAGTCCAGTGCTCAACTGACTGAGCCACCCAGGCGCCCCCAATTGTCCGGTATTTTAATCTCTCCTCCCCTTTCTCCAGGTGTAGTAATGGTACTAGTTATTATTGTGGATTTATGTAGTCAGCACATGTTTACATTTACTAACGTCTACCCTTTTCTTTGGGTCATCATTTCTTCTTAAAACTCAAGTTTTTTTTCTGGATTCTGTTTGTTTGTTTGTTTGTTTTAACCCTGAAATGCATCTCTTACAAGAGAATTTTGTAGCTAGTGTGCCTTGAATGGGTTAGATGTGTTGAGATGTTGATTCCTTCAGCCCTCGAGGTGACAGGACCCTCAAGGTAGTCACCCCTTTTCTTTGCTACAAGACCAACTTCTGCTTATCCCGGTGTTCCATCAAAGTAAACTCCACATTTACTGTGATGTGAAAAAAGTTGGCAAAACTATTTAGAAGTTCTTTCACTGGAGATCTGTTAACAGTAAACACTCTTAACTTTTCATATGAAGAGAGCTTTATTGTATTGTCATTGCCTGCATGATAGTTTAACTGGGTATAAAATTTAAAAACAAATCCCCCCCTCTCCAATTTTCTTCCCCCATCTCTTCCCTCAGCAGTTTGAGGGAAGAGATTGTTGCCATTGGGGTATCTGTGGCCAATCTAATTGTTATACCTATTCTGTTTTATTATGAAAAATAAGTAATGTTTTTCACCTTAAAGGGTAAAAGAGATGTTTGAGACCATCAGTGGCTTTTAGATTTCTTGCTTAAGTTTCCTTTGAGAAATCAAGAGGGAAAATTATCTTCCTTATTCCAGGTGATCTTGGTTGAACTGTGTCCCAGTGGATTCCAGCGGTCTTTCTTTGATGAAGAGGACCTGAATACCATTGCAGAGGGAGATAATGTATATGCCTTCCACGCCCCTCCACCACCTGGCCAGGAGATGCTCTCAGGTACGATGTTGCTTTGCGTAACCGTATTTGGATATTATGAGTTATACATTTGAGAGTGTACTCCTTGCATGCTAAGGCATAGGACATTTACTTTTTGAATTTGGACCTGTCAGGCTTATTTTCTCTGATATTTGCTGTACAGATGGTTGATTATCAAGAATTATCTAATCACTCAGGGGTTCTCAAAACCTTGATGAGTATCAGAGTCACATGGAAAGCTTGTTGAGGCAGAGGTGTGAGTCCTACACACACAGTTTCTGGTTGAGTAGGTCTGGGGTAGGACCCGAGAACTTGCATGTCTGACGGGTTCCCAGGGGTGCTGCTCCTGCTGGTCTTGGGACCACCCTTTGAGAATCACTATTCAGAATAGGTGCCAGGGTGATCTTTGTCTTTAGGACTCTTGTAGTTCAAGGCCTGTGTTTGCTTGAAGTAAAATGGCTACAGATTGGAGCAGTAGATGGCCAGAAAGGTTATTAAATGACGTTTGTTAACAACCCCACTTCCTGATGCTTGCTTTTCCTGAACTTTGCACTGGCCTAGAAGGTCAGTATCCGACAGTCTTCCGTGGCAGTTCATTATACATTCTGGCCCAATTAGCTAGTCAAGAAGGCCTGTATTTGGAGGAGCCTGGGCCAGCGTTGCCATATAGCCCAAGTGAATCCTGTGCCCTTGGTCATAACCTCAGCCAGCCTAGGTGGCAGGCCATGGGAACCAGGTGTCTGGTTTCTCTGAGTCAACAGGGAACCCCTGTGCCTGGAATCTGGAACAGGGCATTGACCGGCCCTGATTATGTTATAGTTCAATGAAAAGGCCTTCATGTCAGGTTCAGTCAAAGGTAACACACCTGTGCTATGAAAGTCAAATTTTCAGACCGGAGTGGAAATTGAAGATTGTCTAACTCTTCCACATCCTCAAGGGTGAAAATTCTTACCTTCTATGTGTTCTTCTTTTGTTGGCTGAGAAAGCCAGAGCCAACTCATGGCTCTCTGATCAAGGCATAAAAGCAGCCCGAATCATTTTGGGGTATTTTTCAGATTGGTTTTGGGAAGTGTTCACTAAAATCCCTGCCCACGTTTTAATATTACGGGCTGAACACAATGGCAAATTCACTACCACGTATATGACCTTTGTATACCAGGTATCAGATGGCACAGGGGTCACATATCTTAATATTTCTTTCCTTAAAGTGCTCTGGAGTCTCCCAGGGGTGGTTGATAGATGCTCAAAAGAGAAGAGGGGCAGGAGAAGCCGGGGCTGTGCCCCAGCGAATTCTTTAAGAATGCACCGTAATTCTCTCTCTTTAGCTCACCCACCTGGTCTTTCCATCTCCCCGCGCTTGGCAGCCCACGGGGGTCAACGGTTACCCCCACCTGTCCAGAGTGAGAACAAGGTGCTGATCCTCCTCTGTAACTTGGCGGGGTCCGGACAGCAGGCCAGCAGGTATGTTTCATTCCATCTTCTTTTTATGTGATGCCTGGGATGTATAGGCATGGACTTGGAATTCTGTCTAGAGTAATTTGAATTTAATAAAATCAAACATCCACTCTCAAGGTTAATCAACTGGGAGTAAAGTACTTTCTTATCATGAGGATCATCAGTAACTGCCTTAAGCAGATGGCGAACGAGGGGCTCCTGGTGGCTCAGTCAGTTAAGCGTCCAACTTCAGGTCATGGTCTCGTACTTCGTGGATTTGAGCCCCGCGTCGGGCTCCATGCTGACAGCTCAGAGCCTGGAGCCTGCTTCCAATTCTGTGTCTCCCTCTCTCTCTGCCTCTCCCCTTCCCATGATCTTTCTGTCTTTCAAAAATACAAAAAACATTAAAAAAAAAAAAACAGAACAAAGTTTTAATTACTAAAAATTACGATATAGGTTGTGCTTGGGTGGTGGCTCAGTCGGTTGAGTGTCCGACTTCGGCTCAGGTCGTGATCTTGCAGTTCGTGAGTCCAAGGCCCATGTCGGGCTCTGTGCTGACAGCTCAGAGCCTGGATCCTGCTTCCGATTCTGTGTCTCCCTCTCTCTCTGCCCCTCCCCCACTCATGCTCTGTCTCTGAGAAATGAATTAACCTTAAAAAAAATTTAAAGAAAAAAAGAAAGAAAAAAAGAAAAGACAATAGCGGGGTGCCTGGGTGGCTCAGTTGGTTAAGTGTCTGACTTCGGTTCAGGTCATGATCTCGCAGTTCATGAGTTCAAGTCCCACATGGGGCTCTGTGGTGACAGCTCGGAGCCTGGAGCCTGCTTCAGATTCTGTGTCTCCCTCTCTGCCCCCTCCCTGCTCATGCTCTGTCTCTCTCTGCTTCTCAAAAAATGAATAAATGTTTAAAAAAAATTTTTTTAATTATGATATAGGCTATAAGTAAAAAAAAAAAAAAATTTCTTGAAGCCAAAAAATTGTAGTATAGACAGAAGAATATACATTGAAATCATTGTAACAGAATAGGCCAAAGTGTAATTAAGTATTATATGATAAAAATGGTATATTTCATATTATTAACGAATGAATTATTCAATATGTAAGGGGGGGCAAATTTATTTCTTTTTATTTGATATAATCAATTTTTTTACTCCCACCATAGATTTGCATGTATATGTTCTAGATTAATTGAAGAACTAATTATAGAAAAGGAATCCATAAAATAACTTGAAAATCATGTCAGGAAATATGTATATCTTTGGGTGGGGGACTATTTTAACACCTAAGGCAGGAGGCTATAAAGAAAAAGGCTAACGTTTTAGATGCATTTAACATTTTAAGCACAAACAAGAAGAAAATATTTACATCAGATGACAGGTGAAGGGCTCATAATCCATCGTGTAAAACCTAGCTCTGAAATTAGCGAGAGAAATACTCTTAGTAAAACGAGGCACAGAGATTAATGTTAGCTCACGGAAGAAACACAAGCACAGATGAAAATAGTCCGCTTTGTTAGTAGCAGAAGAAGTTCTAATTGCAATAGAAAGATGCTGTTCACCTTTCAGGTTGGCAAAGGACTTTTAAAACCTGACAATACTCATCCTGGGCCAGTGTCAAGGGAATGGGGCCCATGGTGTGGTGTGGATGGTGTGGCTTTTGTGGAGAGCAGCTTGGGTATGAATAGCTTTGGTCTTGCATATCCGCTTCTGGAATGTTATCCCAAAGAAACAATCAGTCACGTGCGTCCATTCGCAGCGACGGTTCTCGGACGGGCAGTTTTGTATTATGCTGGGTGCTTAACTCTTACCCAGTGGAGCGGTGGTCTTGAGCAGAGCAAACGCTCGTGATTGTCGAGTATTGTTGGTTTTTCCTTTGCTGAGATAACCCGATGACCTTGGATTTTTCAGGTTTGGGCCACCTTTCCTGATACGGGAAGACAGAGCCATTTCCTGGGTCCAGCTCCAACAATGCATTCTCAGTAAGGTCCGCTATCTCATGAAGAGTGAGGCCCCCCTGCAGGTCAGTGTGTGTGCATGTGTTGTGGTGGCTAGAGACGGGGGTAGGCATCTAGGAGTAGCTCGGGACAGACCAGAATTTGCTGTTAATGAGAGCGTTCAGGGGCGCCTAGGTGGCTCAGTCGGTTGAGCATCCGACTTCGGCTCAGGTCACTATCTCACAGTTCATGGGTTCGAGCCCTGCATCAGGCTCTGTGCTGACAGCTCGGAGCCCGGAGCCTGCTTTGGATTCTGTGTCTCCCTCTCTCTCTCTGACCCTCCTCTGCTCATGCTCTGTCTCTCTCTGTCTCTCTCACAAAAATAAACATTAAAAAAATTTTTTTTTAAATAACAAACTCAAAGGCAAAACCCCTTTTGGCCCTGCTCATTCATTTATTCTCAGATTGGTAGTTTCCAAATAAAAACGATAGGCGCTGAAACCATTCCTTTTAGCCCCTAGAGTATCAGACAATATTCCGATGGCTGCTTGCAACAGACAATGTCAAAATTTTGAGGGACAGATCGGGAGCCTCAGAATGTCAATTCCCTCTGACTGTTCTGTATGTCAGGACTTCATAATCCGTGCTCCTTCCTGCTCAGGGAAGACCGTACATTTAATTCAGGATTTACGTGAAATAACACTTTGTCAAAGACCTTCTCTGCATCCATACCTGCCTTTATCTCTTAAAGGATTTTTTTTTGTTGTTTTGGTTTTTTTTGCTCTACAGACTGCCCAGCAGATCTGCCTTGGTGCCCAAATTAGAGATTCTAACTTCTCTCTAAGTAGGTCAGAATCTCTTGTAATATTTTTGCAAGTGTGAGACCACGTTTATGTGACGGGTGAACTCTGCTGTCTTCCTTCTCCACCTGGTCATACCCGCACTTTGCTTCCGCACCTCTCCGGCCAGTTAGTTTTCAGAAGCCCCTGGGGCAATCAGTGGGGCCAGCAAAATGCTAATAGAGGCAGCCTCGCACTATGGATGCTTTTTTACAGACTCATTGGTACATGTGTGGATGGGCCTGATTTTCTGTAGGAATGATGTGTTCTGAATGGTTGTGAGGCTCCTAAGGAGAGCCCATCCGTTTGACCACGTTTCAGCCCCATATTAAATGCTGGCTCGGGATGGTGATCATTTGAAAAGAACACATTGAGAATTCTTAACCTTGAGCCAAAGAGATTAAAAGTAGTGAAGGTTCGGGGCGCCTGGGTGGCTCGGTCGGTTGAGCGTCCGACTCTTGATTGAGGCTCAGGTCGTGATCTCACGGTTTGTTGGTTCGAACCCTGCATCAGGCTCCGAGGTGACAGTGCAGAGCCTGCTTGGGTGTCTCTCTCCCTGTCTCTCCCCCCCTCTCTCTCCCTGCCCCTCCCATGTGCTCTCTCTGTCAAAAAATAGATAAAATAAACTTTAAAAAGAAAACTAAAATAAAAAAGGAAATAATGAGGGTTCTAAAATGAATTTCCCTAGCTACGAATGAAGGACAGGAGAATGTCTTACAGAAATAACCGATCTGGTGGACAGAATGAATTTGTTGGGAGGGAAATTTCTTTGTTTTCCTAGTTACAGCTGAGGTCATCTGTGACCATTTTAAGAACTGTATTTGCTTTACTTGGACACTCCATAGATTTTGTTTTTAATTTGTTTTTAATGTTTATTTTTGAGAGAGAGAGACAGACCATGAGTAGGGAGGGGCAGAGAGAGAGAGAGAGAGAGAGGGAGGAAGACACAGAATCCAAAGCAGGCTCCAGGCTCCAAGCTGTCAGCACAGAGCCCGATGAGGGGCTCGAACATACAAACTGTGAGATCATGACCTGAACCAAAGTCAGGTGCTCAACAGACTGAGCCACTCAGGTACCACCACCCACCCCCGTTGATTATTTTTAATGGTGGTAAAATATACAGAACACTTTAACCATTCATGAACGTACATTCGTTATATTCATGATGTTGTAAGACCATCACCATTATCCTTACCCCAAATTTTCGTCATCCCTACAAAAACTCTGTGCCCATGTAATGACTCCCCAAGCCCCCAGCCCTTCGCCCCTGGCAACTTCCACCCTGCTTTCTGTCCCTATGAATTTGCCTACTCTGCCTATCTCATAAAGCAGAATCATGCAGTATTCGTCCTTCCGTGTCTGGCGTAGAGCCTTTCCAAGGTCCACACATGCTGCAGCAGATGTCAAGATTTCCTTCCTTTTTAAGGCTGAGTAATATTCCATTGCGTGTATAGACTACAGGGTGTTTGTGCACTCATCTGTTGATGGACGCTTGGGTTGTTTTCACCTTTTGACTTTTGTGAATAATGTTGTGTTTCATGAATGTTTTAAGACTGCCTTCAATTTCAGAAATGTTAGAATATGGAAAAAAACACCCACGCACCTTAGAATAAAAACAGATGTAGTGTTTCCTTATGTGGCTTGTTTTGAAGTGTGTAAATACTCACTAAGCATTTCCTATGTACAATGGATGCTAACTGGGGCACCTGGGTGTCTCCGTCGGTTGGGCGTCCGACTTCAGCACAGGTCCTGATCTCACCGTCCGTGAGTTCGAGCCCCGCGTCGGGCTCTGTGCTGACAGCTCGGAGCCTGGAGCCTGCTTGGGATTCTGTGTCCCTCCCCTGCTCACACTCTGTCACTCTCTCTCAAAAATGAATAAACATTAAAAACTAATAAATAAAACACTGTTCATGGTTTTGGAAGATTTAATGTATTACACGGTGTTAGATCACCACGTGAAAAGGTACAGTGTGGGGGCGCCTGGGTGGCTCAGTCGGTTAAGCGGCCAACTTTGGCTCAGGTCACAATCTCGCAGTCCGTGGGTTCGAGCCCCGCGTCGGGCTCTGTGCTGACAACACAGAGCCTGGAGCCTGTTTCAGATTCTGTGTCTCCCTCTCTCTGACCCTCCCCTGTTCATGCTCTGTCTCTCCCTGTCTCAAAAATAAATAAAATGTTAAAAAAATTAAAAAAAAAAAAAAGGCACAGTGTGTATCTTCTGGAAAAAACAAAGACCTTTGTATCTCTAGGTTTTGAATACTAATTTTTTTTTAATGTTTATTTATTTTGAGAGAGAGAGAGTGTGTGCTTGTGAGTCTGGGACGGGCAGACACAGAGGGAGGGAGAGAATCCCAAGCAGACTCCACACTCAACACAGAGCCTGACATGGGGCTTGATCCCACGGCCGTGAGATCATGACCTGAGCTGAAATCAAGAGTCACATGCTTAACCGGCTGAGCCACCCAGGCACCCCTTGAATACTAATTTTTAAGGGAATACTCAATATAGACTATAAACAAAAAGGGTTACGGTCTTTGAGTAATTTATTTGCACCTGAGAGTCTCAGCAAAATCAACGTGACGATGAGCCGGTGGCTGTGTTTTTGTCTCAGCAGAACCCAGGGTCTCTGTTCTCCATCCGGGTGGTGGGGCTTTCTCTGGCCTGCAGCTACTTATCCCCCCAGGACAGCCATCCCCTCAGTCACTGGGCAGTTGACAGGTAAGAGGACTGTTCCAGATTTGGCGAGAGAATGAGTGCAATTGTATTTGACTGGACTTCTTTGAGGTTCTGGGTTAGTAAATTGGTTGTAATCTTAGCTGCTCTTGATAACTTGCCTTCCAGTCCCGGCCACTCGTGTTAGGCCCTTAGACACATTCTGTGTCTTCAACCCATAGGTCTAGAGAAGGGCTGTGATGGCCACTTTGAAGATGAGGGGTCACCAAGGTTCCCAGGGATTAGTTGACTTGCTCCTATGTGTGGAGCTAATGGCCGAGCCTGAATTGGAACCCATTTCCGCCTGAGCGAGAAACCCAAATGCGTTCAGTTAGGTCATGCTTCTGAATTGAGCCTGGATGTCCCGTCTGGGGTAGAGGAGAATTCTGCTCGAACCAAAGAACACTCTGGCTGCGACTGAGGCATAAAGCCGGTGTGCCCACCCCCACGGCCGTGCCAGGCAGCACCCACGGGCACCATGATACCGGAGAGGCGGTTTCACTCTACGACTTTTCTAACGCGTTTGCTCCTTTTCCCACAGACACAATGTGGTCCATCCCATCTTTAACTTCCTGGCTCGGTCCGCAAAAGCTGAACGAATCTATAACGTAGACGTGATATTGTGGTTTCCATTAAGAAATAGTATTGGGTCTCGCGACACAGAGCGCAGAAGACCCTTGGAATGCTTTTGGTGGTAACGGCCCCTTTCAACCACACCTGAGTTTATATGATTGAGGTGTCTTCTGGAAAGAACCTAAGGATGGGGCCTGGTTGCCAGGACAGCCAGTCATGTGATTAAAGGTTGGAACTACCAGTCCCATCCCCAGACCTCCGGGGAGCCAAGAGGGGCTGGAGATGGAATTCAGTCCCCAAGAGTCGATGATTAATCAATCATAGACCTGAGCAGAAATCAAGAGTCGGACGCTTAACTGAGCCATCCAGGTGCCCCATGTAATATTTTTTTAAACACGAAAGGCCTAGGGGCGCCTGGGGTGGCTCATTCGGTTAAGCATTTGACTTTGACCCAGGTTATGATCTCGCGGTTCGTGGGTTCGAGCCCCCACATTGGGCTCCGTGCTGACAGCTCAGAGCCTGGAGCCTGTTTCAGATGCTGTGTCTCCCTCTCTCTCTGCCCCTCCCCCACTCACGCTCTTTCAAAAATAAACGTTAAAAAAAATAAGTAAATAAAGGCCTGGGGTGCCTGGATGGCTCAGTCGGTTAAGCGTCCAACTTCGGCTCAGGTCATGATCTCCCGGTCTGTGATTTCGAGCCCCGTGTTGGGCTCTGGGCTGATAGCTTGGAGCCTGGAGTCTGTTTCAGAATCTCTCTCTCTCTCTCTCTCTCTCTCTCTCTCTCTCTCTGTCCCACCCCGCTCATGCTCTGTGTCTCTCTCTCTGAAAAATGAATAAACCTTAAAAAAAAAATTAAAGGGGCGCCTGGGTGGCTCAGCCGGTTAAGCGTCTGACTTTGGCTCAGGTCATGATCTCCCGGTCCGTGATTTCGAGCCCCGCGTTGGGCTCTGTGCTGACAGCTCAGAGCCTGGAGTCTGTTTCAGATTGTGTCTCCCTCTCTCTCTGCTCCTCCCCCGCTCACGCTCTGTCTCTCAGAAATAAACATTAAAAAAAATTTTTTTTTTAAATTAAAAAATTAAAGGCCTGTTTGCCTCTCCCCCATTAGAGACCCGTATCTCCAGCCTAAATTTATCCCTGAGATACAGCCCGCCCACCCCCCCCCCCCCCCCAACCCGTGTCCTGCTTAACCGTCTCTCAGATGTGCCATCCAAATGTTTGCTGCTCGGAGCTCTTCCTGCTCAAGCCTTTCCTCCTCCTGCTCCTGTGTCAAAATGGTGGCCATGTGTCTACTGAGGGACCCAAGCTGGAAACCTGAGAGCCATTCTGGAGTCCTCTTCCTCATTTTCCCTCACCTTCAGCCCATCCTCAAGCCTTCTTGTTCCAAACCCTGGCAGCTACTCAGCTCTGCTCCCTGTGTCCACGTTCACCGCCAACCCCTGGGTTTGGGCCCATGGAGCCTCTTGGCTCGATGCCCCGGGAGCCTCCAGACCAGGGGCCCTTCCCTCCCTGTCTGTCTGAAACCCTCCGGTGGCCCACGGGCATACGGTCCACGCTTCCGGTGGCAGAGCTCCCTGTGTGGCCTGCCCCTCACCGGGCTGAGGTCATTCCAGCGCAAGCCCTGCCCTCTGCTCCCGCCGAGCCCTCTGCCTGCAGGGCCGTTCTCCCCACCACTGTCCACTCGCCTGGCTGTCTCCTGCTCATCCTATGCAGGAAATCTCTGGGCACTCGCAGCCATCGCTTATGCGCGTCTCTCCCGTTAGACGCTGAGCTCCGTCAGAGAGGGTAGAGGGTAGGGATCGTGTCCGTGTGATGCTTGGAATCTCACCCTCCCTCCATAAACCCCGAGTGCTGCCCTCTTTCCTTTGAGTCAAGGCCGGGATCAGGAGGGGAGATCGTGCTGTCTCCTGAACGATGTTTCCACGCGAGGGGCAAACTCCACGTTGCTAGGCCCATACCTCTCCCTTTTTTGCGCCCCCAGGGGTTTTGTAGGACAGAATTAGGGCCTGAAGCTACCAGCTCTTTCTGCTCTCCCAATGTAGACGCCAACCGAAAAGTAGACTGAGGGTTGAGGCAGAGGGAGCTCAGTACGTTGGGCTTATCTGTGAGGCTGAGTCGAGGATGTGGCTCAGATGAGAGCATATCCTGTCGACTGTTTCCCCAGAACGGAATGTCATTGTCTCCCGTCAGCAGGGCTCGCTGAACTGGGAGGGCTCGCCCCAGACACACCTCGTTCCGTGCCCCCCCCACCCCCTCTTGCTCAGCACACTGTTAACGCAATTCCAGCCCAGACCTGGCAGTGCTCACCTACAGGATTTTGTACCTTCTGTGAACTCAAAGCCTGTTTTAGAATCTTCCTGGTGACAGTTAGGGACGCATGTGACACCCCCACTTTTTTCTCGTGATACATTATTTACTTATTTTTTACTATTTACTTATTTTGAGAGAGAGAGAGAGAGAGAGAGACAGAATACGAGTGGAGGAGGGGTAGACGGAGAGGGAGACACAGAACCCGAAGCAGGCTCCGGGCTCCGATCCGTCAGCACAGAGCCCGATGCAGGGCTCGAACTCACGAACCGTGAGATCGTGAGCTGAGCCGAAGTCGGACGCTTAACTGACTGAGCCCCCCAGGCGCCCCTCTCGTGATACATTCTAAACGCTCGGGTACAGACAGACGTTGTCGTCACTCGTCTGTGTCTTGTGGATTTCGGGACAAAGCTTCACCCTCTCCGCTCGCTCCTTGACTCGTCTGACACGGGCTGAGCCCAAGCAGCTGGGAAGAGCTTACGGGGTGGTTTACCCTGAACGTTTCTGCGTCTTTGAGGGTCTGGAAGGGGAAGGCCTTTGAGGCCGTGGATGCGGTCGAGAGGTGCCTGTTCCACATTGCGGTAGAAACAAAGTTAGAGGCCCATAGGAGACGTTGTTGGAATTGGGGCGTCACATAGGACACCCAGGTGGCACTGCCCTCTAGACACCGAGAAGATGGCTGAGGCTTCAGTGGGAGAGTGGATCTGTGTCCTTGCTCACAAGGGAGCCAGTGGAGAACGGTCAGGGGTGGTGGGTTCCGGAGGAAGCCTTCAGCAGACCCAACTCCCCAGATTCCCAGCCTCGGTTACCCTCAGTTTTGCTGCTTCTGTTTGGAACAGCGGGTCCTGCCTGGGGTTGGAGGCAGAGGTGTGGGGAGGAGGCCCCGTGCTTTCTGATGGGCTCCCCGTTCTCTCCTCAGGGCTCTGCACCCCAGGAGGCCAGGAGGCCCCCCGCACGTCAAACTGGCCGTGGAGTGGGATAGTGATGCCAAGGGGCGGTGAGTTCAACAGCACTGGGCTCCAGCGGGGAGGAGAGAAAGGCCTGCCTGTACACATAAGTCTGCCTGTGCCGGTTCCCCCCAATGTGACTGAAGGCAGTGCACACGCCTCCTTAATGCCGCGTGATCCAGGCCTCTGAGAAACGCTAATGAGAATTGTGTGCATTAAAAAAAAAAATTTTTTTTAATGTTTATTTTTTTGAGAGAGAGAGAGAGATCGAGAGAGATCGAGAGCACAAGCAGGGGAGGAGCAGAGGGAGAGGGAGACCAGAATCCGAAGCAGGCTCCAGGCTCTGAGTTGTCAGCACAGAGCCCGATGTAGGGCTCCAACTCACGAACTGTGAGATCGTGACCTGAGCCGTAGCTGGGTGCTTAACTGACTGAGCCACCCAGGTGCCCCCTAAGTTTCTGTTTTTTTGAGCATGCCCTGTGTTGGTCAAGTGAACCTTGTGGTCCAAGAGGACTATTCCAGGTGTATCCTATAAGTCTGCATGCCAGTTAGCAGGAAGGAGAAGGGAGAGGACCAAGAGATGCTCCCTTTTCTTAAAGGGCACTTACCAGAAGGTTCATACATCGCTTTTTTATTGAGGAAAGAGAGGACAACAAAAATTGTGGGGCAACCAGCAGCTTCTAGGACATGTGTTTTTTGTTTGTTTTTTAGAAATTTTTTTATTTTTTGTTTTAGTTTTTAATTTTTTTAATGTTTATTTACTTTTGAGAGAGAGAGAGAGAGAGAGACAGAGACAGAGTGCGAGTGGGGGAGGGGCAGAGAGAGAGGGAGACACAGAATCCGAAGCAGGCTCCAGGCTCTGAGCTGTCAGCACAGAGCCCGACGCGGGTCTCAAACTCACAAACCGCGAGATCGTGACTTGAGCCGAGGTTGGACGCTCAACCGACTGAGCCCCCCAGGCGCCCCTATCTTTTCTTTTTAAACACAATTTTTTTAATGTTTATTTATTTTTTATTTTTAAGTGAGAGACACAAGAGTGTGAGTGGGGGAGGGGCAGAGAGAGAGAGAGAGAGAGAGAGAGAGAGAATCTGAAGAAGGCTCCAGGCTCTGAGCAGTCAGCCCAGAGCCCGACACGGGGCTCAAACTCACAAATGTTGAGATTGTGACCTGAGCCGAAGTCGGACGCTCAACCGACTGAGCCCCCCAGGCGCCCCAACAATTGCGTGCATTTAAACAGTGACAGTAAGAGTGATGATCACTGTGGTGGGTGGCGTTCCGAGTGGTACCAGTGCCGGCCATTGCTCTGGCCGCTTCACGTGGATGCGGTTTATTTCATCATTCTCGCCCCCTGCGAGGTCGGTGCCACCACCGTCCAGTTTCTGGATGCGGCGACGGAGGCCCAGAGAGGGTGACCAGTCGCTCGGTGTCCACACAGCTCGTGCCCATGGCAGAGCCGGCATTGGAACCCAGGGTGTCCGGTTCAAGCCCGTGCTCTTCGGTCACGAACCTTGGCCGTTCCTGTAATACCGAGTGCGCGTGGCCTACGTTGCGAAAGGGACACCGTTCAGTCCGGCGGGTTTTATTCGCCTCCTCCGAGGGGCGAGGCCCTGCGCTGGAGGGGGAGACAGACAAGCAGCCCAGCGCTGGGTCCCTCCTGGAGCTGGTACGGGAGACACCGGGAATTCCCGTCAAAGAGAGTGAGCGCCAGCTGGGGCGGCTTGGCCTCACCCGGTGGGTGCCGTGAGTAGCGACAGGTGAGAAGCCCCAATGCCGTCGGCTTCCTCTCCCGGCAGCCTGTTCGGGAGCCCCCAGGAGGAGCGGGTCCAGGACGCGGAGAGCGTGTGGCGGCAGCAGGAGGCGCACCAGCAACCCAGCTGCACCCTGGACGAGTGCTTTCAGTTCTACACCAAGGAGGAGCAGGTGTCTCCCGGAGGGAGGGTGCACGCCCGGGGCTGGGGAGGGGGCGGGTGGCCGCGGTGCAGCGGAGCGGGGCGCCTCACGGTCCCGGTGGTTTCCTTTCCAGCTGGCTCAGGACGATGCGTGGAAGTGTCCACACTGCAAGGCCCTCCAGCAGGGCACGGTGAAGCTGAGTCTCTGGACCCTGCCTGACATCCTCATCATCCACCTGAAAAGGTTCTGTCAGGTGGGCGAGAGGAGAAACAAGCTGTCCACGCTGGTGAAGTTTCCGCTCTCCGGCCTCAACATGGCCCCCCACGTGGCCCAGAGAAACGCGGGCCCCAAGCCCGCGACAGGCCCCCGGCCTTCCTGGGAGCAGCCGGCCTGCCTGCCCGCCAGCTGCCCGTGGGACTTCCTGTACGACTTGTATGCCGTCTGCAACCACCACGGCGGTCTGCAAGGTGGGCATTACACAGGTGAGCCTCGCCTCCCGGTTTGTGGAGGCCGTGGTCACGTGTCCGTGACTGCGGCCCGAGCTCCAGGATGCCCCGGGAAGAGGTGCCCCCGCGAGGCCGAGCTTACTCCGGCGCTGGGCATACGCAGACCCCTCGGCCGCCGCACATCAGGCACCTGCCAGAGAGCAGGGGACCGGGTCCAAGCCGTAACGTTGGGTTGGGATGGTGGTTGGAACATCAGCTTAGCTGCACCCTGAGCGTTTGGCCCCAGCAAATATAGGAGGGTCACCGTTGGAACCCGAGAGAGGCGCGTTAATCCTCATCTGTGGTTCAACACACGGTGTCTTACTTATCAGGTCTGGTGTTTTTTATTTCTGGGGCGTACGTTTAACTGCCCTCCCTCAGAGGAGCTTGAGAGGGGTGGACAGCAGCAAAGACAGAGACAGACGGCTGGGTGACTAGTTCACGATCAGGCACCATGGCCTGTGCTATTCGAGAACAACAGACTGTGTCACGGGAGAAGATGCTTTCCGATGTTTCATTTTCGTTCTTGGGAAGTGCCCTGTTTCTAAGGTTCCAAGGCACCTTCGTTTTGGAAAGCACCGGGCTGGGTGGAAAATCTGGGACCATCACTCATTCTTTCTTAAGTCAAATTTCAGACACAGACAGTGAACAGGCATTCAGTGCCTGGCATTACGAAAGGGTTTGATTGATTGTTTCTGTGATAGAGGTAAGGCCCCTCTGAGGATAGCGCCTGCTCTCCAAGAGCTAAAGGAACGAGCTGTGTGAATAATGGGCTAATGGGAGGAAGACCATTATGGGCTACTAGCATGTGCAAAGGCCCTGAGGCAGAGTTTGGTGTGTTTAAGAACTGATGAAAGCCCATCATGGCTGAAGTGTAGCGACCCAGGGGTAAGTAACACAAATGAGGCCGGAGAGGTGGGCACTACATGTAGGCCGTGGACGAGAGTTTGCATTTTTTCCAAAGCGTAACGGGAAGCCATTACAAGGTTTTAGGCAAAAGAATAATAAAGACATAATCTAGTTCGCAAATTGAGGGTGTAGCTCTGCTCTGTGGAAAACAGGTAGAGTAGAAGTTGGGAGTTCCGGTTAGGAATTTCTGGGGCTCAAATCAGAGATGGTGTTGGCCGGGACTCGGGGGACTCAGGAGGTGACAGTTGGGGTATTCGAGATGCATTTTGGAAGTCGAATCGCAAGATTGGCTTTTGGACTGGGCATGGGGTGGAAGGGAAGGGGAGGGCAAAGATGAGCCCCTAGGTGCCTGGTTTGGGTTGGTGCAGGGCTCAGCTAATGATGGCCTGCCGGCCAAATCCAGTCCAGTACCTGATTTTGTATAGCCTGCGAGTTAAAATATGATTTTTACATTTCAAAAAGTGGTAAAGTATATATATGTGTGTATATATATATATATATATATGTGTGTGTGTGTGTGTGTGTATGTATATTATATATGTGTGTGTATATATATATATATATATATGCACACAGAGACTGGCCATATGTGATCTGTAAAGCCTAAGCTATGTATATATATATATTATATATATAATATATATATAATATATATGTATATATAAAAATATATATAAAATATGATTTTTACATTTCAAAAAGTGGTAAAATATATGTGTATATATATACGTGTGTGTATATATACGTGTATATATATGTATACATGTGTGTGTATATATATTGTATATGTGTGTATATATATATATATATGCACACAGAGACTGGCCATATGTGATCTGTAAAGCCTAAGCTATATATATATATATATATATATATATATATTTATATATTATATATTATATATTATATATTATATATATGTATGTATAAAAATATATATAAAATATGATTTTTACATTTCAAAAAGTGGTAAAATATATGTGTATATATATATATATACGTGTGTGTATATATATATACGTGTGTATGTGTATATATTATATATGTTTGTATATATATATATACATATGCACACAGAGACTGGCCATATGTGATCTGTAAAGCCTAAGCTATATATATATATATATTATATATATATATATGTGTGTTATATATGTATGTATAAAAATATATATAAAATATGATTTTTACATTTCAAAAAGTGGTAAAATATATATATGTGTATATATGTATACATGTGTATATATATATACGTGTATATGTATGTGTGTGTTATATATATATTATATATGCATATGTATATACATATATACTGGCCATATGTGATCTGTAAAGCCTAAGCTATTTGCTGTGTGGCTCATTACAGAAAAGTGGGCGGACCCTGTATTCTTGCGTGATGGTACCTTTCACTGAGATGTGGAGGGAAAGG
Source organism: Panthera pardus (assembly GCF_024362965.1). NCBI lineage: Eukaryota > Metazoa > Chordata > Mammalia > Carnivora > Felidae > Panthera > Panthera pardus. The sequence goes on along the minus strand of NW_026526876.1, from coordinate 8,698,106 downwards.
AAAAGAATGTTTTGTCACAATTGTTTCAAAGGTGGTAAGAATCTTACTTATGGACATTTTCCTAAATGTTTTGCTTTAGTTCTTAGGCAGGAAAGAAGCATACCATAATCCCAAAAGCATTGTTTTCAGTGGCCTGCTGAATCAGAGATGTGCATCTCGAAACTTCTCAAGGAGCAGGGCGAATGGGGACATTATCGTCTGGCTAAATAATTCGGGGCTCCCTGTTACCGGAGCTTTTGCCCGAGCAGGGGTTCTAATGTAAGGATTCAGACTCAAAGTAACGGCACGCTTTTTATCGGTCAGCAGCTGGGTGTGTAACTGATTGACCTTTCTGATTCCACAAAACTCACTTCTGGCCCGAAACGGACCGATCTTTCTCACTCTGTTACAAACACGTCCGTTTTTCAGCTGTGCTGGCGAGAGACGCCTTTCTGTTTTGAAGGGGCTGCGATAACTGGCACGGGGGTTTTGGACTTTTGCAGCCTACTGCCGGAACTCTCTGGACGGACAGTGGTACAGTTTTGATGACAGCACAGTGGAACCACTCCCGGAAGACGAGGTCAGCACGCGAGGGGCTTACATCCTGTTTTATCAGAAACGGAACAGCATCCCCCCCTGGTCAGCCAGCGGTTCCATGAGAGGTACGTGCTGTCCCCCCGCAAGGAGAGGGGCACTGGGGAGGTTCCCTGTCACACATCAAGGACCAGGAGAGGTAGGCACGGGTCTGGAAGGGGGAGATCTGCTGCTTGGAGACGTGGGTTCCCATTGGTAGGGATGTACAATGCACACAGTAAAACCCAAGAAGGGGAAAAGAATACGAATAATAATTTCGCAGCAGGTGACTCTTGGTGGTTTTGGGATTTCAGGTTTCCAGGCTCCCTCGTATCGAGCCAGCCTTTATAATTAAGCTTGTGCGACATATTCCTGTGTCCATCCTATTAGAAAGGGCGGGGCGGTTATTAGGGACTCCGGGTCTCAGCGGGAAAGGTAGCTGCTTAACCCCCTCCAGAGACACATCTAGTAAACAACCTCAGACTTGGAAGTCTGCAGGAAATTTTTAAAAAGGATCAAAGTTGACCTTTTTATGTGATTTGTTTCACTCTGCAATCCTATCCTTATCTTTGGGATGGGAGAGCTTTTTTTGTTTGTTCGTTTTAATTGCCTCTATGTTCTTCCTAATAATTATTGGAAGGCAGGCAAATTAAACCAAAATGCCCCAGGAGGTCTAAATCAACCCTAATGCGAAGCCTGCCTTTCTCTTTTTTTAAAATTTTTTTTTAACATTTATTTATTTTTGAGACAGAGAGAGACAGAGCATGAACGGGGGAGGGTCAGAGAGAGGGAGACACAGAATCCGAAATAGGATCCAGGCTCTGAGCTGTCCGCACAGAGCCTGACGCGGGGCTCAAAACTCACGGGACCGTGAGATCATGACCTGATCTCGACCGAAGTCGGCCACTTAACTGACTGAGCCCCCCCAGGCGCCTTGCCTGCCTTTCTCTTAAAGAAGATAGAACGAGTGGAAAACCTAGCCTGTTGAGAAAACTAGAGATGATGGCAAGTAATGTCAGGAAAAACTTTTTTTTTAAGTTTTTATTTTTATTTTTATTTTTATTTTATTTTTTTATTTTATTTTTTTGGGAAATGAAGGGCGGAGAGAGAGAGAGAGAGAGTCCCTAGCAGGCTCTGCACTGTCAATGCAGAGCCAGATGCTCTGTGAGATCATGACCTGAGCTGAAACCAAGAGTTGGCCGCCCCACGGACTGAGCCCCCCAGGCACCCCAGGAAAAGCATTTCAGAACTCATCAACACGCTGACCTTTCTGTGCCCAAATGCCTTTCCCTAAATTTTCAGCTTGGTCACGTGGCTAATCCGTAGTGGGTTTCTCCTCTGGTCATGACTTTGGCTTGTGTGATTCTGCTTGGGTTGTACCATCCCGGGGCTCGGGGGGGTTGGGAGCCTGGCTTCCAGAAGCTCCTTTGGGGACCCCCGACGGGGTGGGGCTGGGTCCAGCCTTCCCTCTGGCTTCCAGAAGCTCCTTTGGGGACCCCCGACGGGGTGGGGCTGGGTCCAGCCTTCCCTCTGGCTTCCAGAAGCTCCTTTGGGGGACCCCCGATGGGGTGGGGCTGGGTCCAGCCTTCCCCCTGGCTTCCAGAAGCTCCTTTGGGGACCCCCGATGGGGTGGGGCTGGGTCCAGCCTTCCCTCTGGCTTCCAGAAGCTCCTTTGGGGACCCCCGACGGGGTGGGGCTGGGTCCAGGCTTCCCTCTGGCTTCCAGAAGCTCCTTTGGGGACCCCCGACGGGGTGGGGCTGGGTCCAGCCTTCCCTCTCTGCGTCCCGCAGGTTCCACCAGCTCCTCCTTTTCCGATCACTGGCTCCTTCGACTCGGGAGCAGTAACAGCAGTGCGAGGGGGAGCCTGCTGTCCTGGAGCTCCAGCCCCGGCCCCTCCCGGCCCCCGGCGTCTGACCCTCCCGTCTTCACCAACGGCCTCTCCGATCAGGAAAAGGGTATGTCCTATCGTGTCGGTAAGATTGGCCGATTCTATTTTCACTTGCCTTAACGGCCTCTGCTCCTCGGCTTTGAGTGTGAAGTGTCCATCAGGGGCACCTGGGGGGCTCAGTCGGTTGAGCACCCAACTTCGGCTCAGGTCATGATCTCACGGTTCGTGAGTTCGAGCCCCACGTCGGGCTCTGTGCCGACAGCTCGGAGCCTGGAGCCTGCTTCGGATTCTGTGTCTCCCTCTCTCTCTGCCCCTCTCCCACTCATGCTCTGTCTCTCTCTCTCAAAAAATAAGCATTAAAAAATTTGAAAAAAAGTGCCCGTCATTAGGAGAGACATCCATGTCTCCTATGGGGTCTTCTGTGACCAGCCGTCTCCCTCCGCCTCCTCCCCTGCCCGCTGCCCTCCAGCCGCAGGTACGTTCTTTCTCTGCTCCCTGGAGCGTGCCGTCTAATGGGGAAGATAACATGTAAACCAGTAGATGTGTGTAGCGACCTGGTATAAAGCAGGGACAAGGGGAGGTAGATCATCAGAGGAATCTAGGCTGGGGGTGGGAGAGAAAGGACGCAGGGGCCCCGTTAGAACGGGGCGGGTGGGGAAGGTCCTTCTGCAGTGACAGCTTTGGAGCAGACACCTGAGACACAGAGAGAGGGAGTGGTGGAGAAGGTTGGGCATGTGCTCTGGGCAAGGGAGCTCCGAGGTGGAGGTGAGTGTGGGATGCGTGTGAGAGGCAGAGGGACGGGAGCAGTGGCCAGAGAAGACAGCTAGAGATCGACGGGCCGGGGCTCAGCGTACCTTTGGCTCCTGGTACAAAGTTGGCTTTTGGCCCCCAGGGCAGTGAGTAGCTATTGGGGAATTCTGAGCTGGGATTTATATTTTCACCAAGTCTGCTCTGGGACTCTGTCACAAGGGGGCGGGACAAGGGTGGGAGGCCAGGTTGGAGTGCTGACTGTGGTCATCTGAGCCAGAGAGAGGCCCAGCTGACGGCAGCTCGTGTTTATATTTTCTTCTGGGACATAGAGCACGTTGGCATCCAGACGATCCAGTTAGGATTCAGATGATCCTCTCCCTAGAGGAAGAAAATAATGGTGGTGCAAGAAAGGCAGGGGATAACCACAGAAACAGTCCGTCCGGAAAATCTCTGAGCACGCGTGTGCATGCCTGTGCGCCCCTTTGCTCAGAAAGCACCAGCACGTACTAATTACTTACTGTTTCCGTGTGTCCTCTTAGCTCCTGAATTAGCTTTTAAAATAAGATTTTTCAGTGGCGCCCGGGTGGCTCAGTCGGTTAAGCATCCAGCTCTTGATTTCGGCTCAGGTCATAATTTCACGGTTCGTGAGATCGAGCCCCACATCGGGCTCTGCAATGACAGTGTGGAGCCTGCTTGGGATTCTCTCTCTCTCTACCCCTCCCCTGCTCATTTTCTCTCTCTCTCTCTCTCTCTCAAATAAAAAAATAAGATCTTTTTAACGTAGATATGATATATATATATACAGAGAAGCGTGTTAATCACAAATGCACATCTAATGAATTATCCTAAAATGTACACACCCATATAACCGTCACCCAGATTGCGAAATAGAACGTTGCAGGCCCTCCCTACCCCCTTGTATCTCTCTCAGTCATTACTGTTTCCCTCCTTTCCAGAGGGGGGACTATTATTCTGACTTCTGATGCTATAGATCAGTCTTGCCTTTGTCGGAACTTTATGTAAACGGAGTCATACAGTACATATATTTTCCTGTTCGGTTTCCTTTGCTCAGCACCATATCTGTTTAAATTAATGTATGTTGTGTGTGACTTTATTCCATTGGTAAAAAAAAAAAAAAAAAAAAAAGCAGCCCTGGAAATAACTCAGCCACCTAAAGTTCTCTGCACAGACGTCTAAGTTCCCATGAGAGACAGAGGCAGATAGACAGAGACATTGTTGTCTGTTGACTGTTGATGATGGTCAGTAAACACCAAAAGCAGGGATTTGGGAAAGAAAGCACAGTGGGTGGGGTGGGAAGAACCACTTCCTTTTTCCTGTGGGCTCATGGATGGGCTGAAATCGATCTCAGAGGCCGATCTGGAAAAGTTTGGCTTGATCATCAGGGGAAGCACCTTGAGTTACAAATTTACAGATTCTTTTTTTTTTTTTAACGTTTATTCATTTTTTTGAGATATGGAGAGAGAGCGAGTGGGGGAGGAGCAGAGAGGGAGGGAGAGACACACACAGAACCCAAAGCAAGCTCCAGGCTCTGAGCTGTCAGTGCAGTGCCTGACGTGGGGCTCGATTTACAGATTCTTTTTTTTTTTTAATTTTTTTTTTTTAAACATTTATTTATTTTTGAGACAGAGAGAGACAGAGCATGACCGGGGGAGGGTCAGAGAGAGAGGGAGACACAGAATCTGAGACAGGCTCCAGGCTCTGAGCTGTCAGCACAGAGCCTGACACGGGGCTCGAACTCACAGACCGCGAGATCATGACCTGAGCTGAAGTCAGCTGCTTAACCGACTGAACCACCTAGGTGCCCCTCGATTTACAGATTCTTAAGTTCCTTGGTGATGCTGTAGAAATCCCTGTAAGACTGCCCCCACGTTATAAGAAGAGTTCATATTTTATTTACGTATTCTCTTGTGGTTGGATACTGGGGTAGTTTCTGGTGTGGGCTGTCACCAGTGGTCCTGCTGTGCACATCTTTGCTCACGTGTTTTTGTCGTGCGTACGTCTGCACATGGGCATCTGGGAGTGAGATTGTACCTGGGCGTAGCCTATGTGTTCATTCATCAGCTATTTACGTCTTTATACATTGTGTCACCGTTGTATCAAAGTGGCCAACAGGGCACCTGACATGTAGCAGGCTCTTGTTACGTTTTTGTGAGTGAATGCATGTGATGATACAATCTTGAGGCTACAGGTGGTTTTAGAGCATCTTTGAATCCAACACTCTGTTTTAGGATGGTTTATGTGTCCCAGTTGGGTTAACTGTTCCTTAGGGTTTGGCATCTTGGCTCCCAGTATTTCACAGTTAGAAAGAATACTGATCGGAGCATCTCTACGTGCCTATGACATGTGTCTGATTTCCTTAGAGTGCGTTTTTTTGTTTTTGTTTTTTTTTTGTGGAAGCCAAGTGTTTAACGTGTTATGTTCTGACCCACCCTGTCTGTGGACTTTCCTTTTCCCCTCTCGTGATGCACATGGAGGCAGCGTCTGGTGAACACACACACACACACCAAAGGCATTCTTTCCCAAGCTTGTCCACCCCATCAGCATGAGCCTCTGACGCGCTCATAAATCCATCCCAGTTCTGTTCCAGTGGCCTGGAACCTTAGGCCACGTCTCAGTTCTCCCAGGGGGAAGTGTATTTCATGCCTCCACTGGGAGGCAACTTTAAAAAAAATTTTTTTTTTAATATTTATTATCGAAAGACAGAGTCAGAGCATGAGCAGGGGAGGGGCAGAGGGAGAGGGAGACACAGAATCCGAAGCAGGGTCCAGGCTCCGAGCCGTCAGCATAGAGCCTGACGTGGGCTTGAACTCACAAACCGCAAGATCATGACCTGAGCCGAAGTCAGACGCCCAAACCGACTGAGCCACCCAGGCGCCCCAACTGGGAGGCAACTTTAAAAGATGGCCCAGCTTTTCAACATGGTACTCAGCTCGGAGTCAGGCACAGATTCAGAGGCCCCCCCCCCCCCCCCCTGCTGCCACCACTCCCCAAGAGACAGAGAGCGCTAGGGCGGGAGGGGAAGGAATATGGATGAATAACTTTATCCCAGCCCCTGGCCGGCATTTTACTTCTCCGTCTGGTCATCAGCATCTCCAAGAGGGTGAAATGAAAAGCCTTTTGCAGAGGAGAAAGCCGACGCTGGGAAGTCCCCAGGTGCAAGCTCGCCTCCTTGGAGAAGCGAGGGGTGCAGACAGACCCCCGCTCCCTCTGGCTGCGGGCATCCTGCCTCTGTGGCTGCTAGCTATAAATTCCAAACTGGAGATCGTGCCGTGTGGACCCCGCAAGAGCCTTGCTTGCAAAGGGAGCAAAAATAAATAAATTTTATTTCCCTCTTGACGTTTGACTAAAACGGCGGTGGGCCTTGGAGCCTGTTGAGGTGGTTGAAAAAAAATAAATAAAATAAAAATAAATAAAAAACGTTGAAAAAAAAATTAAAAAAAAAAAGTTATCTGGGAGTTTCAAGCGTTTATGATTTGGGGGTCTCCCTGTAACTCTCTCTAATTTTGCGGATGGTGAGCCAAGAATGTGGTTTTCCAAAAGCATTCCCTTTTTGTGATACAGTAAGTACATGATTATTATTTTGTCGATGTTCTTTGCACGCGTGGAGTCATGTCGACCGTGTCTATGTGAGGTCGTAGCTCTTAAATCAGGTGAGTCGGTTTTTGGATTCAGTTCACTTTGTCTCTAAGTTGACCTTATCGAGGACCGCCTCGCTAGGAAGGAGGCATATTTGGCACCCTCTGTATGGCGGTATTTTTAATCAAGTACGCCACGAAGTTCAGTAATTTCTGCTTTATATGGTTTGCTGCCTTGTTAATAGGTGTCTGAAGCTGACGACTGTTAGGTCTTCTTTATAAATTGTCTGTCCTCCTTGTAACGTGGCTCTTTATCTTAAGTGCTTTTAATCTTAAATTCTACCTTGTTCAAGATTAATCATTCCACGCCTTCCTCCTTTCTTTTTGTTGGCACTGGCCTGGTATCATTTTGTTGTTCTCTTTTGCTTTATGAATTTTTCTCTCACAGTTACTTTTAAGTGGTTTCTGGTAAACACTGTGCTGTGGTTTTTTGTTTTGTTTTGTTTTGTTTTTAACGTTTATTTATTTTTGAGACAGAGAGAGACAGAGCATGAACGGGGGAGGGGCAGAGAGAGAGAGGGAGACACAGAATCAGAAGCAGGCTCCAGGCTCCGAGCCGTCAGCCCAGAGCCCGACGCGGGGCTCGAACTCACGGACCGCGAGATCGTGACCTGAGCTGAAGTTGGACGCTCAACCGACTGAGCCACCCAGGCGCCCCAATATGTTGTGGTTTTATTATTATTATTATTATTATTATTATTATTATTATTATTATTGAATGTCAAAATCAAGAGTCTGTCTTAACAAGGGGAGGATTCAGCCCATCTGTTTTTTTTTTTAATTTTTTTTTTTAATACTTATTTTTGAAAGAGACAGAGTGTGAGTGGGGAAGGGGCAGAGAGAGAGGGAGACACAGAATCTGAAACAGGCTCCAGGCTCTGAGCTGTCAGCACAGAGCCCGATGTGCGGCTGGAACTCGGGAACAGCGAGATCATGACCTAGTTCGAAGTAGGACGCTCAACCGACTGAGCCACCCAGGCGCCCCAATATGTTGTGGTTTTATTATTATTATTATTATTATTATTATTATTATTATTTTTGAATGTCAAAATCAAGAGTCTGTCTTAACAAGGGGAGCATTCAGCCCATCTGTTTTTTTTTTAATTTTTTTTTTTTAATATTTATTTTTGAAAGAGACAGACAGAGTGTGAGTGGGGAAGGGGCAGAGAGAGAGGGAGACACAGAATCTGAAACAGGCTCCAGGCTCTGAGCTGTCAGCACAGAGCCCGATGTGCGGCTGGAACTCGGGAACAGCGAGATCATGACCTAGTTCGAAGTAGGACGCTTAACCTACTGAGCCACCCAGGCGCCCCAGCCTATCCGTTTTTAATGTAACTGATGAGGTTTTGGGGTGATAGGGCATCCAGAGCCGATGGCCAGGAAAGAGTTCTTGAAGACATCTTTGGTGCAAAAAAAGTGATTTTATTAAAGCATGGAGACAGGACCCGTGGGCAGGAAGAGCTGTCCCAGACCCTGTGGAGAGAAGGGTTATACATTTGGGAGTTGGGGGAGGTCAAGTCCAAGGGAAGTTTGGGTTGAGATTTTCATATGCTAATGACTCACAGGATCCTGGAGGCCTGGCTATGGTCAAGCTAAGGTGGTTTTTGCCTCTAGCAGAGCCTGGGGAATATCTCACACATCCCACCTGCCAGGAGGGCTGATGGAGGGTGGAGGTGGGAGGGGGTTTGCTAGCTTGTATTTTGTCCTCAGCCCACCTCAGCCTCCCTCATCAGTAACAACCCTAAACTTGATTTTGTTTCCTTAAAACACTTTTTTATTATTGTTTCTTTTTTTCCTTTTTCCTTGTTTTTTACTGAGTCGATCTCATTGGTCTTTGCTCTCTCTTTTTTTTCCCCCTTTGTTTGGAAGTTCTGTTCTTTTCCATCTTGTTTTTTTTTTTTTTTAATTAACTAATTTTTTAAATTTACATCCAAGTTAGGTAGCATATAGTGAGTGCAATAATGGTTTCAGGAGTAGATTCCAGTGATTCATCCCCCTACGTATAACGCCCAGGGCTCATCCCGACACGTGCCCTGCTCAATGCCCCTCCCCCATCTAGCCCCCCCCCCCACAGCCACCCCAGCAACCCTCAGTTTGTTCTCTGTGTTTAAGAGTCTCTTATGTTTTGTCCCCCTCCCTGTTTTTACATTATTTTTGCTTCCCTTCCCCTATGTTCATCTGTTTTGTATTTTAGTTACTTATTTATTTTAATGTTTATTTATTTTTGAGAGAGAGAGACACAGGGTGTGAGCGGGAGAGGGTTAGAGAGAGAGGGAGACACAGAAACCCAAGCAGGCTCCAGGCTCTGAGCTGTCAGCACACAGCCCGACGCGGGGTTCGAACTCATGAACAGTGAGATCATGACCTGAGCTGAAGTCAGACGGTCAACCACTAAACCATCCAGGCACCCCTCTCTGTTTTATATTTTAAATTCCACCTATGAGTGAAGTCCTGTGGTATTTGTCTTTCTCTGACAGACTAGCTTAGCATTAATTGTTACTTATCCTTCCCAATGTGTAAATGCATTTTCCTATTATATGGATATGAGAAGCCAGACTATTCCCTTCGTTCCTGCCTGCTGTCCTTCCCCCCAGCAAGATGTCTCCACGTTATCCCTCCCACCCCCACCCCTGCAAAGCGAGTGCTTTGAAATGCTTTTAGTGTCCCTCTGGTCTGTTTTATTTTTTAATCTTCCTTCCTTCCTTCCTTCCTCCCTCCCTCCCTCCCTCCCTCCCTCCCTCCCTCCTTCCCTCCCTTCCTTCCTTCCTTCCTATTATTTATTTTTGAGAGAGACAGAGCACGAGCAGGGGAGGGGCAGAAAGAGAGGGAGACACAGAATCAGAAGCAGGCTCCAGCCTCTGAGCTGTCGGCACAGAGCCCAACGCGGGGCTCGAACCCACAAACCGTGAGATCATGACCTGAGCAGAAGTTGGATGCTTAACTAACTGAGCCACCCAGGAGCCCGTATTTATTTTTTTTAAGTTTATTTATTTTGAGAGAGAGAGAGAGATAGAGAAAGCGTGAGTTGGGCATTGGGGGGGGGGGGGGTAGGGGGAGGCGGGGTTGGGCAGAGAGAGAGAATCCCAAGCATGCTCTGCACTAGTCAGCGCTGAGCCCAACCCGGGGCTCGAACTCACAAACCATGAGATGACCTGAGCCAAAGTTGGACGCTTAACTGACTGAGCCCCACGGGTGCCCCCTGGTCTGTTTTAGAACCTCCCCTCCCCCCACCTGGATCCCAAGCTCTCAGCTTCTCTGAGAGGGTTTCAGGCTCTGAGTGCCGTGCCTTTCCAGATCCCAAACATGCTCACGTCACTGCATATTCCCCGTCCTGGGACCACCTGCCCTGTTGCAGGTGGATGGTCCCCCTATGGCAGCCTCCATTGAACACCCCCCGTCTGTCTTCTTTCTGTCCCCCTCTGTCTTGAGGTCTGGTTTCTGATTCTTTAGTCTTTGGTCAGAGTTCTTTTCAGGGATGGGGGATGCGTGGCCACAAATATTTTCTTTCACCGGGGAGCAAATGGCAGCTTGGCTGGTTGGAGGGCTCTTGGACTGAAGTCCTTCCTTCTCTCTCCGGTGTCTGTAGATGTTTTCCCACGGTCTGCCAAGCCCCAGGGTTGCAGGTGAAAAGTGCTTTTTTTTTTTTTTTTTTTTTCCCCTTTTTTCATGTGAGAGTCACTTGTCCTTTCTGTCTGGAAGCTTTTGAGAATTTGTGGTTGACCTTGGAATTTAGAAACAACACTAGTATATGCTTGGGTCTGTGTTTTTATTCATCAACCCTTCCTAGAACCCCCAGAACCTTTCAGGCTACAGATGCAGGCTTCCTTTCTTTTCTTTCTTTTCTTTTCTTTGTTTCTTTCCTTCTTTATCTTTCTTTCTCTTCCTTCCTTTCTTCCTTCCTTTTCTTCCTTCTTTCCTTTCTCTCTCTCTCCTTTCCTTTTTCTTTTTTTTAAAATTTTTTTTTTAACGTTTATTTATTTTTGAGACAGAGAGAGATAGAGCATGAACGGGGGAGGGTCAGAGAGAGAGGGAGACACAGAATCGGAAGCAGGCTCCAGGCTCTGAGCTGTCAGCCCAGAGCCCGACACGGGGCTCGAACTCACGGACCGCGAGATCGTGACCTGAGGTGAAGTCGGACGCTTAACCGACTGAGCCACCCAGGCGCCCCTCTCCTTTCCTTTTTCTTTCTTTCTCTCCTTCCTTCCTTCCTTCCTTCCTTCCTTCCTTCCTTCCTTCCTTCCTCCTTCCCTCCCTCCCTCCCTCCTTCCTATTTATTTTTAATTTAAAAATTTTGTTTAAATCCAAGTTAGTTAACATATAGTGTAATAATGATTTCAGGAGTAGAATTTAGTGATTCATCACTTACATATGACACCCTGTGCTCATCCCAACAAGGGCCCTCTTTACTACCCAGCCCCCCCACCCGCCTCCCCTCCAGCAATCCTCAGTTTTGTTCTCTGTATTTAAGAGTCTCTTATGGTTTGCCTCCCTCTCTGTTTTTATCTTATTTTTCCTTCCATCTCCTATGTTCATCTGTTTTGTTTCTTAAATTCCATGTACGAGGGGCGCCTGGGTGGCTCAGTCGGTTAAGCATCCGACCTCGGTTCAAGTCATGATCTCACAGTTCGTGGGTTCGAGCCCCACGTCGGGCTCTGTGCTGACAGCTCAGAGCCTGGAGCCTGCTTCAGATTCTGTGTCTCCTCTCTCTGTCCCTTCCCCTGCTCACACTCTGTCTCTTTCTAAAATAAACGTTAAAAAAATTTTTTTTAATTCCATATATGAGTGAAATCATACGATATTTATCTTCCTATGACTTACTTGGCTCAGCATAATACACTCCAGTTCCATCCACATTGTTGGCAAATGGCAAGATTTCATTCTTTATGATCGCCGAGTAATACTCCATTATATATATAGACCACTTTCTTTATATATATATATATATATATCATCCGTGGATGGACGTTTGGGCTCTTTCCATACTTTGGCTATTGTTGATTATGTGATGCAGGCTTTTCTTTAGGGTGGTGTTGTTTGGTTTATCGTCTCTCTGACTGTTCAGATTTCTGTCATTTGCCTGGTGGCTCCCCTGGGTCCGTTCTCTGTGTCTTCTCGCTTTTCCCTGTCACTTCTCTCTGTCACTTGGCTCTCAGGTGCGAGATACTGCCTTTCCCTTTATCTTTTCGGCCACTAATTTGAGTCTCAAATATGACCCTCCATGCCTCCAATGCATTTACTGAATTGTAAGACCCGGAAGACATTTTTCGGTCCTCTCCTGCTCTGTATTTGAATCTCCCTGAGAGCTTATCTTTTGTCCATTTCTTCCGGTGGTGCCAGTTCATTAGGGGCCTCTTCTGATGGTTCTGTTTATTCTCTGACTATTGGATCAGAGAATATGTGTGCTGTCGTCTTCTTCTGCGTTTGCCCATTGGGGCTCCCCTCCACACCCTCCTGAGCGGAGGTGATTCTTGGAGCGATAGAAGGGGCGGTGGCCTTGGCCCCCGAGGCAGCCTTTCCCCTCACCAGCCTCGTCCTACTGGCTTACTCTCAGAGGTGGACAAAGCTCAGCCCAGCTGAAGAGCTTGTCCTTACCCTCTAGGGTCCAGAGGAAAGTCAGGGGGTCAGACTTCAACCAGAGAAAGAGATGCCTCCAAATACAGAGAAGGAGTCAGCAGATGAAGAGCCTCTTGGGGAACCTTTTCTCCCTTGGTTACAGCCATGGTGGTCTCTCTGCTGCTCCCCTGACCCACCAAGCTCACTTGTGCCTCAGGGCCTTTGCACTTGCTGTTTCCTCTACCTGGCGGCTGTTTTCCCCCATCTCCACATGGCTTCCTTCTCCCTTTCACTCTCCTCACTCCGCAGTCACCATGCTGTATCCCGCCCCCCTTACCCTGCCTCGTTCTTCGTCATAGCTCTTAGCACTGTATCCCATGACATCACATGTTGTTGCTTTCTGGCGAACCCCACAGGGACAAGCACTTTGTGTTTTTTTTTCCACAGCTCTATCCCCAGCGGTGAAAACACGTCCTAGGCACACAGTGGGCTCTCATTACATGTCTGTCAAATGCATGAGTGGGTGGCTGTCAGAGGAAACCCTTGTACTGCCTCAGAGCTGAGAGCACTGGACCAGGAGTCTTGTCCTAAGGGCTGGGGGGGCCCGCCCCTTGCTCACAGCACACATCGTGAGGTCAGATCGATGCCTGGTTTCATTAGCTAGGATAAAAAGCCACATAGGAACAGATGGGGCATTTCTCAGGGTAGCATCTGCTGTCTTTGCAGTCACTCGTGGGTGGGGCCTTGGGTGGGGGCCATGCCCACCAGCCGCATGGGCGCCATCTGTGTGAGGAGGCCTCGCAGGACCTGGGAAGCCTGTCCTGCAGGCTCTGGGACTCATAACCTTCAGGAAGGACTTGACCATTCATGTCCTCCATGTGGCCCAAGGCTCTAGACCCTTCCTTCCTGGTTCTCCAGCCAACTGGGCATGAGCAAGGCCACAGATTCCATCCAGGGCAGGGAAGCACCCTCCCTCAAGCATCTCTGAACGCCACCTCTGCCTCTGGCTCCCAGCCTCCAGGAGGTCCCCCCGGGGAGGAGCAGGGGGAGCACTTTCCCCTCCCCTTGGAAGGGAGACGTTTGTGAATGGTGACACTGCATCAGTGTGGGCACTTACTCGTCCCTTCTGCTCTCACACTGGCGGCCAAGGTGCCTCCTTGCTGCCATCTCGAGGAAGAGGCGGAAGGAAGGGCTAGCATGGGCATCTGCGGCCCCCATGAAAGGGAGCTGCAGGGGTGACGTGGGCCCGGGCCCCAGGCCTTTCATCCGGGAAGAGGGGACGCACTGCCAAGCCACCTCGCCACCTGCCAGGCCGCCGGCTGTGTTACCTCATTTCGAAAAGCCGAAAGTCACAGCTTTATCCTCCTAAGAAAAGCAGTGCTTTCTGCCCTTCCCAGGGTTGCAAAGAGGGAAAAACAAAAAAACTGCACATGTGTCTCAGACCCCAGCACATTTTATTCCCCCGAGGTATGGGGATTTAATGGTGGGCCATGGACAGTGAAATTACAAAATATTTGGGGTGAAACTGTGTCAATTGCTAGCTATGGAAATGCTTTAAAGAAAATACCGGGGGTGCCTGGGTGGCGCAGTCGGTTAAGCGTCCGACTTCAGCCAGGTCACGATCTCGCGGTCCGTGAGTTCGAGCCCCGCGTCAGGCTCTGGGCTGATGGCTCGGAGCCTGGAGCCTGTTTCCAATTCTGTGTCTCCCTCTCTCTCTGCCCCTCCCCCGTTCATGCTCTGTCTCTCTCTGTCCCAAAAATAAAAAAAAAAAAAAAAGTTGAAAAAAAAAAGAAGACAATACCGAGTCGGGGGGAAAAAAAATGTAGGCGATTGAAAACTACCGGAAATAATCCGTGGAAGGTAAAATTCCCCAGGAACCTCGGAGATGCTGTCCAACCCCTCCAGTCATTGCTGGGCATTGGGACTCTGCCTCCTGGTCATTTCTTTCCCAGGGGCCTGGCTGATGTGTCCAGTGCTGTGCTTTCTCCACCAGAGTACGCTGAGCTGTGGCCTGTCCCCTGACAATCCCAAGTCCCTTTGCACATGGCTCGTCCCAGGTGGCTGTGCTGCTTACCGGGGCTGTATTTGTGGTACGGTCCTCGCTCGTATAGGGCTTGCTCTCCTACTCCATGATACAGGCGGTCATCTGGGGGCAGAAGGCTTGTAGGGTTGACCTCAGGCCTTTCTCTAAACGCACGAGACTGTCTCTCCACCGTGTGGGTTGTGTGTTTCAGGTGAAGGTTCTTTCCCTCTGTGATTACAGGCATCTTATAAATGAAGGCAGACGCTGCAAGTTGCTTTTCTTTTATTTTCACTTTTTATTTTTATTTTCTTTTTTTATTTTCTTTTTTCTTTTCTTTTTATTTTCACTTTTATTATTGCGTGAAAATACTTATAACAAAGTTTATCACTTGAAGCTTTTTCAAGTGCACATTTCAGTGGTATTCCATACATTCCCATCGCATCGTAGCCGTTGCCACCATCCATCGCTATAACTCTTTTCATCTTGTAAATCTGAGAGCCTCTGCCCATTTCACAATAACACCGCACCCTCCTCGTCCCCAAGCCCCTGGCAACCGTCTCTGTACTTTCTGTCTCTCTGGTTACGACCACTCTGGGTACCTTGTGTGGTGGAATCATGCAGTATTTGTCTTTTTGTGACTGCCTGTGGAGGTCTCTTGAGATTCCATATGAATTTCAGGATGGATTTTTCCATCTCTGCAAAAAGCCCCTTTGGGATTTTGATAGGGATTTGCATTGAAGCTGGAGATCAATCACTCTGGGTAACGTGGATGGATTTTTCCTTCTCTGCAAAAAGCCCCTTTGGGATTTTGATAGGGATTTGCATTGAAGCTGGAGATCGATCACTCTGGGTAACGTTGCCATTTTAACAATATTTAAGCCTTCCAATCCATGAACATGGGATGTCTTTCCATTTATGTCATCTTTAATTTCTTCTTAATGTTTTGTAGTTTTTGTTATATAAATCTTTTACCTCCTTGGTTAATTCCTAAGTATTTTATTCTCTTTTTTTTAATTTTTTTTAAAGTTTATTTATTTTGGAGAGATAGAGACAGCATGAGTGGGGGAGGGAAGGAGAGAGAGGGAATTCCAAGCAGGCTCTGCATTATCAGTGCGGGGGCCTGATGCGGGTCTCCAACTCATGGATCTGGAGATCATGACCTGAGCCAAAGTCTGACGTTTAACGGACTGAGCCACCCAGGCGCCCCTGATGCTATTGTAAATAGAAGTGTTTTAGTAACTGATGTTTCTTAAGAAAAAACACACATCCTTGGTTATGTGTGTATTCCCTTTAGAAATGTTAAGATTTAGGAAAGAATTAAGAAGAAAATCAGTCACACAGCATCCCATGGCCCCCTCGACACCTTGTCATCTTAGTGTTTATTTCTACAAACTCGTTTGTATGTTTTCACATGCATGTGTCACGCACATAAGTATGTATTTTTGCAGGTTGGATTACACCGTTTTTCTAGACTCCGTTTCTCGTTTAACTCTTACACATGAAATGTGTCTTTGCAACCATACACAGGTGTTGCAGAACGCAGAAGGAAAATGTAAGTGGGAGCTCTGATAAAATTAAACACACAATTTATTAATTTTTCCTTTTGGCCCAGGATAGGGTATCTGAGAATCTCGCATTTGAAAGGTACAGGCACCTAATTTAACCTGGAAAAGGAAGGACTTTTGCTGAGCGTTTGCAAACGTTGATGCTTCCGAGGGCTGGGACCTCAGTGTCCTGCTCACTGCTGTGTCCCCAACGGCCAGCACAGTGCCCGATACGTCAGGGGTGCTCAGCCACGGTCTGTTCGATGGCGGGCGCGGTCACGCCTTGCAGCTGGGAGGGGGATTTGGGCACTGATGCTCTTGCTGTGTCTTACAGGAGAGCTGGAGTCCAGGCGTCTGGTACGGGGCATACGAGGCCGAAGCATCAGCATGAAGGAGCCTACGCCTTCCAGAGCCCAGCAGGGAGCCTTCAAGACCTTGCCCCTCCGCTGGTCTTTCAGACCCAGGGAGAAACCGCCCGGTACATCTGTCGAGTTGGTGGAGTACTTGGAGTCCAGGCGGAGGCCCCGATCCACCAGCCAGTCAATCGTGCCGCTGTTGACGGGCGCTGCCTGCGAGGACGGGAAGTCCGCCGAGGGTGAAGACGGTAGGCCGGCCAGTGAGACAGTGCTGGCCCGAGCGCCCTGCCCCTCGGGCCACCCCAGTCCCTGTGCAGCCCCCGGAACCTCAGATGGCCTAAGTGCAGCCAGGAAAGCCAAGGAAAATGCGAGTCAGGATATCAGGCTCCCCAGACGGTTTGACCTGCCCCTCGCGGTGATGCCCTCAGTGCCGAATGAGAAACGAGCCCGGCCGGAGGGCCAGAAGACGGCGAACTGCAAGGGAAATGGCCAGGCCGGAAGCCTCAGCACAGCACCCTCCCCCACAGAGGCTCTGAGCAGCACGGGATTATCTAGAAACAGTGCAGAGAGCCGCCAGAATACCCGCATCAGAATGAGGGCTAATGTGGACGGCAGGGACGTCCCACAGGGGACCCTCACCCTTCTGAGGTCCGTGTTTTCCAAGAAGGAGAACAAATCTGAGAGGCCAGAGGTGGCCCCCCAGGTGTCCCCAGTGTCCCTGGTGAGCGGCAGGCTGAGCCCGGCTGTGGATGAGCACTCTCGGGGCTCCTCTCCTTCCCCCCGGATTCAGGAGAGCCTGGCCAGAGCCCCCATCACCCACTTGGAGAGGGATGTATGGTCGGCTCCCAGCTCTCTCCGCCTCCCTCGCAGAGCCGTCAGGTCCGCGAGGGCCAGTGCCCTGGGCACGTCCCAGAGGACTGTCCCAGGGGAGCACACTCCTTTGGGCACCTTGCAAAAGGTGAAATACCACACTCTTTCCTTGAGTCGGAAGAAAACGTTACCCGAGTCCAGCTTTTGATGGCGTGTTCCAGCTTGGTGTGAAGCTGGCATTCTCGTGACTGAGCAGCTTGTAAGAAGCTCGTGTGTGTGGAGAATGGGCTTCCGGGAAGCCAGTTGTCTTGGGACCCCGGAAAATAAGTTTAGTTTTGTTTTGTTTTTTTTGTTTCGGTGTCCGCATTCTGGATTTCCAAGATAGCATGTCCAAATACTTTCCTGAACCGTTCGGTGCTTTTATCCGTGCAAGCCACCAGAGGGTGCTGTTGGGTCAGCCTTACTATTTCAGGGCAAGACCTGATTGGTTTCAACAATTCCAGGGCGTGAGTCCCTACGAGAGTGATTTGGGTGTGGGCCAGCTCGACAGCCCAGTAGAGAAGAGTCTGCAACATCGAGTCAATTCTTGTCATTGGCTTCTCGTTTTCAAACCTCTACGCGCTTCCTGAGATGAAACGTTCAAGATGCCGAAAACACGATAAAGAAGGATTCTAGGGGAGGGATGGAACAGAAATGATTGAGACTTTAGGAAGATATTTAATATATAACAAAATAATTGTAGTATTTTGATACTAGGCATAAAGGAAGTTCTTTAAAAAAAATGTGTAAGTATGAGACCTATATGCAATTTTAATAAAAGCCCATCAGTGAAACATGTGAATGGCTCTCTGAGTTATTCAAGTCTAACAAATGATCTTTTTTTTTTCAAAGACTTTATGTTTATTTTTTTAAGTACGCTTCACATTCAGCACGGAGCCCAGTATGGGGCTTGAACTCACGACCCTGAGATCATGACCTGAGCTGAAGTCAGACGCTTAACTGACTGAGCCACCCAGGCACCCCTCAAAGATTTTATTTTTTAAGTAATCCCTGTACCCAACATGGGGCTCGAACTCACAACCCCGAGATCAAGAGCTGCCTGAGCCAGGGCCCCTGGGTGGCTCAGTCGGTTAAGTGTCCGACTTCGGCTCAGGTCATGAACTCACGGTTCATGAGTTCGAGCCCTGCGTCAGGCTCTGTGCTGACAGCTCGGAGCCTGAAGCCTGGAGCCTGCTTCAGATTCCTGTCTCCCTGACCCTCCCCCACTCATGCTCTGTTTGTCTCTCTCTCAAAAATAACACAAAAAAATGAGTTGTTTCCAAAATTTTAAAGTGTTTTTAAATAAAACGACTTGCCATCTTCTAAGGAAACAGCAGTCCCTTCAGGTCTGTCTCTGGAGGGTTTGTACTTACAAGGCTCGAGAGTCTGAGCCTGTCCCCACAGACCATTAGTTGACTGTCTGGTTTCCTAGAACTTTATTTTTTCCTTAGAAGCTGTTCTGACAAATATCCTGTCACTTTGTACTGGGAAGCTGCTACGTCTGACCCTAGTAGACCTGGGTCTATACTTAGTCTGTGTTCTAGAAATACTTCCTTTCTGATGGGAACCATTTGTTCAAGACATCCAACTCCTGCAGCCCAGCCACATGGCCCCAGAGGGCCACATGTATACCTGTAGACCCGTGTGGCTGCATTTCAGAAGACATCCAGGTTCTCAAGTGTGAACTGACGAAATCTCAAGCTGGATGTGGAAGACACAGCTGTCCATGCCGTCTTGGGTTCTTCTCGGACTCTAGGAATCCTGTTTCCTCCGGATCTTTCTCCTGTTGGTGCTCTTTTGTCATATTGGGCTCCCATGCCCTTCTGAGCCTAGCCTCCCTTCCTTTGTCCTCTAAAGGATTGGTTTGGGACTCAGATGTGCACCCCCAGCCTTCTTCCCTAGAAGACTTCGGCCTTTGGCATACTGTTGGACACCATGAACGAGTCCCAAGTGTTAGCGGTATTCTCCATACTGCACCACGGGCTGGAGATCTTCCCTGGGCACTGGACTTGGGAGGCTTACTAAGAGACAATACGTGGACCCTGGTGGCTATATCTGCCATCCCAGGTCTTTACCAGGGATGCCCAAGGCCCCTTGGTGTCTGCCTTCCATGAGACTGCTTCCCCCTCTGCAGGGTCCCGGCAGGAAAGGCTGGACGAACAAGAGTCTGGGAAAGGATTTTGATCTTTCCAGAATGAATCTTCATTTGATGGTTCTGCCTCTAGGAAAATTGGTCTGTTCTTATTTTCTGACAAGTATGCAACATTGCAGAGGGAAATAGCTCTAGCGCTCTCCTTTGGAAGTCACGGTCAATGTGAACGGTCACGTTTGAGGCATCGACATCTCTGTTGATGGCTTCCTGCAAGCTCTGTCAGTCCTTCAAACATCCCCCACCTCCGTCTCCATTTTTCTCCCTGAATGGACAATGGAAGAAAAGGGTCTCCGGTGAGAACCCTACCCTGAAGAAGTTAAAAAGCTGTGTTCAATCACTGCATTTGTGGTGGAAAGCAGTTACTCACACGCACCTCCAAGTCCTGGTCTCCGTGTTGTGCAGAAGAGCCTCTCTTTGGACTGACACTGGCCTGTGGCAAGTCAACCTGAAAAGAACCACACCAAAGTGGTCAGAGAAACATTAACCCCGCTTTAAACCTGGGCGTGAGAGAATTACAAGTGATCCCCCAAGATGATGCACTTCTGGCTTTCTCTAGTTAAATTCTGTAACGTCCTCCCTCCCTCTGGATATATATTATTGTGCCATAGATTAAATTTCATTTTCATGACCCTCATGGGCCCCAAATACCCCCAAAGTCATCCTCAGCAAAACTTCGTGTCACAGCATGATGACACCACAATAGGGCCTGGGCTGTTGTCCCTGAAGGTTTCTGCGTCCACACTTGTCCTGCAAAGGAGGACCTCAGGATTGGACACAGACATACATGCAGTGGTCAAGGGCCAAGACAGAGGCTCTGTTCACAAGGTGGAGCATGGAAATCAAGAGTAATTCTATTCCTCAGATCGTCGGCACTCCTGTCGGAATTCTCGCTTGGAGAACACGAGACTTTGGGAGAACCGATGGACTGGACCCAAGGAGTGATTGTGTACAGGGGGTGGCTGTGGTCTGAACAGCCACTCGGGAGCCCCAAGTGGAGCCCCATGGAGCTGAGTTTCTCTGGACATGTTGGGGGGCCCAACCTGGGGTTCTGTGGACAGACCCTCACCCCTGTCTAAATTTCAGGTCTGAAGGGAAGGCTTTCCAAGGTCCTGGTTGGCCTGGCCTTGGGGTAGCCACATACCTGCCCTAAACACATCCCTGTCATCCCTCTTGCCACAAAGAAGCACCTTGAACTGGACAGGCAAGAACCTGGGAGAGGTTGCCATGAAGTAGCTGAATGACCTTGTGAAGTCATTTCATCTGTCTGGTCTTGACATTGGACCAGATCCTCCCTCAACTCCACCCGGGCCCCGAGTCTTGATGTATTGCCTTGCACACACATTGAGAGACCAGACTCTGGAGCCAGACTGCCTGGGGCTCAGAGCCCACCCTGCCACTGTCCAGCTGTTTGAGTTTGGGAAGTTACGTACCCCCCTGTGGCTCTCTTGCCTTGTCTGTGAAGTGGGGATAATAATAAGACCCGATTCAATGGGTTGCTGAGAGTATGAAGTGAGCTAATTAGCAAACATCAATTATCGCTGTTACCAGGACTCTGAGCTGCCAGGAGAGGATTCAAATTCAAGTCAGTGTTGCTCTGTGAACTCAGGGTCCTTCTAGTTCTTGGTACAAGTTGGCTTAGAGTATCGTAGGGGGACATAGGGTGGATCCCAAGAGAGCTGCTAGTGAGATGCATTCATTGGAAGCCGACTAAATACTTTTGCTGACATATCATTGATTCTGGAGGTTTAAAAACCTTCTGTTCCACTGCCTTAGAAATGGACTAAAGTTGACTCCATTTTTAGAGGTCCTGTAACTTCATTTGTCTGCCGTCCAGCCCATTTAGGGGCTGTATTTATTTTTGTCCCTGGCTGAACCCAAGCAGCTCCTACCCAGGAAACGTTCTGAACTGAAACGTTGACAAGTCAACTGGCAATTCTGTACAAAATACTAAGAGTGGTGCTCATGAGATCATTTTGATGTTAACCCAAATCCTAGTTTATCTCAACCAGAACCTGACTCCCCAAAAAGCTGCATTAATCAGAACTCTCCCCAGTAGGCTCTATTTGAATGGATTGGCACACAGGGGCCTGGGACATCGCTGTGGCTAGGGCTGTGTCGCACATGCTGACAATTCTGCTTATTCTCGAATTCTACCACCGTCTTCCCATTTCTTAGCTCATTGATCTAGGGCCCTCCAATTCAGCCCACCCAGCAGATGAAGAACCCCCATTAGTGTCAAAATATTGGAGGGGGGAATCAAATTTCAAGAACACTCCACTTGTCAAGACGATGGTCTGAACCATGTGTTAGGCAGTGATGCTTTCTTTTTCCCTCCCCTAGGATGGTAAGTACAGATGGAGAAGTAGAAACAACCGAAGGCCTTTTTGTAGAGGCTACACGTTCAAATTCAGGATTAGCTATTAATGATGTGGCCTTGTGACAAGTACAGTGATGTCTTGGAGCTTTGGTCTGATCATCGGTGCAATGGGAACCCTGCAGTGGCTGGGGTGAGCTCCCACCAGCTCCTAGGAGCCCACCGTTAAATATTCCCTAATGTCACCAGGCATCGCTATGTCGAAATCGGCCATGGGGTGCAATTATTTATAGCATAGAATTCAGCAGATGCTCAAATCAGGGTTTCTACCCCGGAGAGCCAGTGTGCCAGCGTATCACTGGAATGATGATACTGTCACTTGTTACTTCATGAGATTATTTAGGGAAACATCTTAAAGCTGGAAAATCAGTGTTTACAAAGTGGCTATGAGTCTATGCTTTGGAACGAGCCAAACATGGCCTCAAAACTCTACTACCTTGGGCCACTTGCTTCCTTGGTCTGAGCCACAGCATCATGTGTGGGGATAAGAATACCCATCTTGCTGTGTTGATGTGAGAACTGGATTCATTAACAACAGGCACCAGTAACGTCAGACAAATAACAGTTGTTGACTTTTGCAAGGGATTGAGCATCGTTCTTTTAGAATAGATTAAGAGGTTAACCAGCATAGCTTTTAATAACCTTCTCCGGTTTACATTAAGGGTTTCATAGACTGTCAGAACCGATCACCTACTCGCATGTAAGCTGGTGCCACTTTTTGGATACATTCCAGTCTGGTTGGGTGCCTCCAGCGAGGCTCCTAGGCAGATCTCTCCTTTCTGGTACTGTACTCAGATGCATCAGAGACTGGAAATCTGCAGGGCTGGGAAATAAGCCTTCAGTCTGGTTCTGGTTCTGGGTGTGTAGAGTTATATGACTTTTGGGGAGAGAGAAGACCCCCTATTTCCCAGCCTCTCTTCTAAGGCTCATTCCCCAAAGGAAGAAATACATATTGGATTGGGTCAGATTCCAAGACACATACTTATTAGAGGGCAAGTTACAGTCTTTCAGAAATTCGCCTGGATCTGTTGCCTTCTTTGGTTTCCAGCCTCCCTGGGCGTAGGCTGACAGGTCTAGCCATCTGGTTCTTTCCCTTCTTCTGAAAGACTTCAGAAGGTAAAGCACTACCACTACACCCACCACCTAACATTTCCTACTGCATGCCAGGGCTCACGTACTCTTTAAACATTCCTGTGATGGAAATGATATCATACCCATTTTGCAGATGTCGAGTCTAAGACATAGTGTAAATACGTAGTTTCGATCCCATTCAACCATTTTTGACCTACCAAAAAGGGCAGTTTCACAGGGTCCAACCTAATGACCAAGGCCACCTGCCGGCTTGTAGGAGAGCTAGAATCTGCTCTCTCTGGAGACAATTTTCCAAGCAAGTGACTGCAGAATTCTAGCAGATGCCACAAAAGATGACGAGGACAAGGAAACATGAAGAGTGATGAATCTCATAATTTATAGTCTTACATCGAGATAAAATTCAGTATGAATTTAAAATATGCTAAAAATTATTTAAAATAAGGATTTTTTTTTGAAACCGATGTGATATGAACACAGAGAAAAACCTAATAATAAATTGAACGTAAACATTTTGGATCCTCTCAGCAATGTCACACAGTGTCCTTTTGGGGAAGCAGATCAAGCTCCTGACACTTTTCTCTCTTTACTTTCCCTGATTGGGGTAGTGATCTGAGTTAAGCCCTCTTAAGGAGTGGCTCTTGATTTTCAATTCGCTTTCAGTGAATAGTCAATGAATCTCAATATGGCTTCCAGACGAGAAAGGGCTCTGAGGCTGTTTCCAGGCTGGAAGGACCACTCTCAACGAACACTCCCCACTCTGTCATAGAAACTCTCTGCCTTCTTTTGTAATTAAAAAAATATATTATATACGAGCATATGATGGCGTTTTGCCACTTATTTATTTATTTTGAGAGAGACAGAGACAGCACAAGTAGGAGAAGGACGGAGAGAGAGGAGAGAGAGAGAATCCCAAGCAGGTTCCATGCTGTCAGCACAGAGCCCGATGCAGGGCTTGAACTCACGAACCGTGAGATCATGACCTGAGCCAAAATCAAGAGTCAGACACTCAACCTACTGAGCCATCCAGGCACCTGCCACTTCCTTTTTTTATTCAAACTTCCCTTTATTTATTAAATTTATTGAGATATCATTGGCATATACCATTGTGTAAGTTGAAGATGTACAATGTGCTGATTTGATACATTTATACGTTGCAATGTGATCGCCATTTGCAGCGTGAGCTAATGCTTCTAGTGTGTCACATGATTATTTTTTTTTTTGTAATTTAACTTTATTTTTTATTTATTTTATTTTATTTTTTTAACGTTTTATTTATTTTTGAGACAGGGAGAGACAGAGCATGAACAGGGGAGGGTCAGGGAGAGGGAGACACAGAATCTGAAACAGGCTCCAGGCTCTGAGCTGTCAGCACAGAGCCTGACGCGGAGCTTGAACTCACAGACCGAGAGATCACGACCTGAGCCGAAGTCCACCGCTTAACCGACTGAGCCACCCAGGTGCCCCTATTTTTTATTTTTTAAAATTTACATCCAAATTAGTTAGTATATAGTGAAGCAATGATTTCAGTAGATTCCTGAATGCCCTTTACCCATTTAACCCATACCCCCTCCCACAACCCCTCCAGCAACCCTCAGTTTGTTCTCCATATTTATGAGTCTCTTTTGTCCCCCCTCCCTGTTTTTATATTATTTTTGTTTCCCTTTCCTTATGTTCATCTGTTTTGTCTCTTAAAGTCCTCATATGAGTGAAATCGTATGATTTTTGTCTTTCTCTGACTAATTTCACTTAGCATAATACCCTCCAGTTTCATCCATGTAGTTGCAAATGGCAAGATTTCATTCTTTTTGATTGCCGAGTAATACTCCATTGTGTATATGTGTATATATATATATATATATATATATATATATATATATATATATATACCCCATCTTCTTTATCCATTCATTCATCGATGGACATTTGGGCTCTTTCCATACTTTGGCTATTGTTGATAGTGCTGTTATAAACATGGGGGTGCATGTGTCCCTTCAAAACAGCACAACTGTATCCCTTGGATAAATGCCTAGTAGTGCAACTGCTGGGTCGTAGAGTGGTTCTATTTTTAGTTTTCTTGAGGAACCTCCATATTGTTCTCCAGAGTGGCTGCACCAGCTTGCATTGCCATGAACAATGCAAAAGAGATCCTCTTTCTCCGCATCCTCGCCAACATCTGTTGTTGCCTAAGTTGTTAATGTTAGCCATTCTGACAGGTATAAGGTGGTATCTCATTGTGGTTTTGATTTGTATTTCCCTGATGATGAGTGATGTTGAGCATTTTCTCATGTGTCAGTTGGCCATCTGGATGTCTTCTTTGGAGAAGTGTCTATTCATGTCTTCTGCCCATTTCTTCACTGGATTATTTGTTTTTTGGGTGTTGAGTTTGATAAGTTCTTTGTAGATTTTGGATACTAACCTTTATCTGACATGTCATTTGCAAATATCTTCTCCCATTCTGTTGGTTGCCTTTTAGTTTTGCTGATTGTTTCCTTCGCTGTGCAGAAGTTTTTTATTTTGATGAGGTCTCAGTAGTTCATTTTTGCTTTTGTTTCCCTTGCCTCCAGAGACGTGTTGAGTAAGAAATTGCTGTGGGCAAGATCAAAGAGGTTTTTGCCTGCTTTCTCCTCGAGGATTTTGACGGCTTCCTGTCTTACATTGAGGTCTTTCATCCATTTTGAGTTTATTTTTGTGTATGATGTAAGAAAGTGGTCCAGGTTCATTCTTCTGCATGTTGCTGTCCAGTTTTCCCAGTACCACTTGCTGAAGAGACTGTCTTTATTCCATTGGATATTCTTTCCTGCTTTGTCAAAGATGAGTTGGCCATACGTTTGTGGGTCCATTTCTGGGTTCTCTATTCTATTCCATTGATCTGAGTGTCTGTTCTTGTGCCAGTCCCATACTGTCTTGATGATTACAGCTTTGTAGTATAGCTTGAGGTCTGGGATTGTGATGCCTCCTGCTTTGGCTTTCTTTTTCAAGATTACTTTGGCTATTCGGGGTCTTTTCTGGTTCCATACAAATTTTAGGATTATTTGTTCTAGTTCTGTGAAGAATGCTGGTGTTACTTTGATAGGGATTGCGTTGAATATGTAGATTGCTTTGGGTAGTACTAACCTTTTAACAATATTTGTTCTTCCTATCCAGGAGCATGGAATCTTTCTCCATTTCTTTGTGTCTTCTTCAATTTCTTTCATAAGCTTTCTACAGTTTTCAGTGTATAGATTTTTCCCCTCTTTGGTTAGATTTATTCCTAGGTATTTTATGGTTTTGGGTGCAACTGGAAATGGGATCGATTCCTTGATTTCTCTTTCTGTTGCTTCATTGTTGGTGTATAGGAATGCAACCGATTTCTGTGCATTGATTTTATATCCTGCAACTTGGATGAATTCATGAATCAGTTCTAGCAGTTTTTTGGTGGAATCTTTTGGGTTTTCCATATAGAATATCATGCTATCTGTGAAGAATGAAAGTTTGACCTCCTCCTGGCCAATTTGGGTGCCTTTTATTTCTTTGTGTTGTCTGATTGCAGAGGCTTAAGTCTTCCAATACTATGTTGAATAACAGTGGCAAGAGTGGACATCCCTGTTTTGTTCCTGACCTTAGGGGGAAAGCTCTCAGTTTTTCCCCATTGAGGATGATATTAGCATTGGGTTGCTCATATATGGCTTTTATCATCTCGAGGTATGATCCTTGCACCCCTACTTTCTTAAAGGTTTTTATCAATAAAGGATGCTGTATTTTGTCAAATACTCTCTCCACATCTATTGAGAGGATCATATGGTTCTTGTCCTTTCTTTTATTGATGTGATGAATCACGTTAGTTGTTTTGCAGATATTGAACCAGCCCTGCATCCCAGGTATAAATCCCACTTGGTCATGGTGAATAATTTTTTTAATGTATTGTTGGATCCGGTTGGCTAATATCTTGTTGAGGATTTTTGCATCCATGTTCATCAGGGAAATTGGTCTGTAGTTCTCCTTTTTAGTGGGGTCTCTGTCTGTTTTTGGAATCAGGGTAATGCTGGCTTCATAGAAAGAGTTTGGAAGTTTTCCTTCCAATTCTATTTTTTGGAACAGTTTCAAGAGAATAGGTGTTAACTCTTCCTTAAATATTTGGTAGAATTCCCCTGGAAAGCCATCTGGCCCTGGACTCTTGTTTTTTTGGCAGATTTTTTATTACTAATTCAATTTCCTTACTGGTTATGGGTCTTCTCAAATTTTCTATTTCTCCCTGTTTCAGTTTTGGTAGTGTATATGTTTCTAGGAATTTGTCCATTTCTTCCAGATTGCCCATTTTATTGGCATATAATTGCTCATAATATTTTCTTATTATTGTTTTTATTTCTGTTGTGTTGGTTGTGATTTCTCCTCTTTCATTCTTGATTTTACTTATTTGGGTCCTTTCCTTTTTCTTCTTGATTAAATTGGCTAGTGGTTTATCAATTTTGTTAATTCTTTCAAAGAACCAGCTTCTGGTTTCATTGATCTGTTCTACTGTTTTTTTGGTTTTGATAGCATTAATTTCTGCTCTAATCTTTATTATTTCCTGTATTCTGCTGGTTCTGGGTTTTGTTTGCTGTTCTTTTTCCAGCTCCTTAAGGTGTAAAGTTAGGTTGTGTATCTGAGATCTTTCTTCCTTCTTTAGGAAGGCGTGGATTGCTATATACTTTCCTCTTATGGCTGCCTTTGCTGCGTCCCAGAGGTTTTGGGTTGTGGTGCTATCATTTTCATTGACGTCCATATACTTTTTAATTTCTTCTTTAACTGCTTGGTTAGTCCATTCATTCTTTAGTAGGATGTTCTCCAAGTATTTGTTACCTTTCCAAATTTTTTCTTGTGGTTGATTTCGAGTTTCATAGCATTGTGGTCTGAAAATATGTACGGTATGATCTCGATTTTTGTACTTACTTAGGGCTGATTTGTGTCCCAGTATATGGTCTATTCTGGAGAACGTTCCATGTGCACTGGAGAAGAATGTATATTCTGCTGCTTTAGGATGAAATGTTCTGAATGTATCTGTTAAGCCCATCTGGTCCAATGTGTCATTCAAAGCCATTGTTTCCTTGTTGATTTTTTGATTAGATGATCTGTCCATTGTTGTGAGTGGGGTAGTGAAGTCTCCTACTATTATGGTATTACTGTCGATGAGCTTCTTAATGTTTGTGATTAATTGATTTATATATTTGGGTCCTTCCACATTTGGCGCATAAATGTTTACAATTGTTAGGTCTTCTTGGTCTATAGGCCCCTTGATTATGATATAATGCCCTTCTGCATCTCTTGATACAGTCTTTATTTTAAAGTCAAGATTGTCTGATATAAGTATGGCTACTCTGGC
This sequence comes from Panthera pardus, assembly GCF_024362965.1. NCBI lineage: Eukaryota > Metazoa > Chordata > Mammalia > Carnivora > Felidae > Panthera > Panthera pardus. The sequence goes on along the minus strand of NW_026526876.1, from coordinate 8,669,979 downwards.
TTTCTTTTGTTGCATGATAGATGGTTCTCCATCCCCTTATTTTCAATCTGTAGGTGTCTTTAGGTCTAAAGTGGGTCTTTTGTAAACAGCATATAGATGGGTCTTGTTTTCTTATCCATTCTGTTACCCTGTGTCTTTTGATTGGAGGATTGAGTCCATTGACGTTTAGAGTGAGTACTGAAAGATATGAATTTATTGCCATAATGATGCTTGTAGAGTTGGAGTTTCTGTTGGTGTTCTCTGGTCCTTTCTAATCTTTTGTTGCTTTTGGTATTTATTTATTTATTTATTTATTTATTTATTTATTTATTTATGTATTTATTTATTTATTTATATATATATTTTTTTTCATTTTTTCTCCCCTCAGAGAGTCCCCCTTAAAATTTCTTGCAGGGCTGGTTTAGTGGTCACAAATTCCTTTAATTTTTGTTTGTCTGGGAAACTTTTAATCTCTCCTTCTATTTTGAATGACAGCCTTGCTGGATAAAGAATTCTTGGCTGCATATTTTTCTGACTCAGCACATTGAATATATCCCGCCACTCCTTTCTGGCCTGCCAAGTTTCTGTGGATAGGTCTGCTGCAAACCTGATCTGTCTTCCCTTGTAGGTTAGGGACTTTTTTCCCTTGCTGCTTTCAGGATTCTCTCCTTGCCTGAGTATTTTGTGATTTTGACTATGATATGCCTCGTTGATAGTCGGTTTTTGTTGAATCTAATGGGAATCCTCTGTGCTTCCTGGATTTGATATCTGTGTCTTTCCCCAGGTTAGAAAAGTTTTCCACCATGATTTGCTCACATAACCCTTCTACCCCTATTTCTCTCTCTTCCTCCTCTGGGACCCCTATGATTCTGATGTTGTTCCTTTTTAATGAGTCACTGATTTCTCTAATTCTTAAATCGTGCTCTTTTGCCTTAATCTCCCTCTTTTTTTCTGCTTTGTTATTCTCTATAAATTTGTCTTCTATATCGCTGATTCTCTGTTCTGCCTCCTCATCCATCCTTGCCACCGCTGCATCCATCTGTGATTGCAGCTCAGTTAGAGCATTTTTAATTTCATTCTGGCTATTTTCTACTTCTTTAATCTCTGCAGAAAGGGATTCTAATCTATTTTTGACTCCAGCTAGTATTCTTATTATCATGATTCTAAATTCTGGTTCAGACATCTTGCTTGTGTCTGTGTTGGTTAAATCCCTGGCTGTTGTTTCTTCGTGCTCTTTCTTTTGGGGGTGAATTCCTTCGTTTTGTCATTTTGAAGGGAGAAAAGGAATTAATGAGATAGAAAAATTGAAATTAAAAAAATTAAAATTAAAAAAATATTAAAATTAAAAATTAAACACACACACACACACACACACACACAAATCAAATAGATTATGCTAGATCCTAGGTGTGTTTTGGTCTGGGTGTAGAATGTGGTTTGACAGATTAGAGAAACACACACACACACACACACACACACACACAAAAGGGGGGAGAGAGAGAAAAAAGGAAATTGAGAATTTGAAAAAAATGAATACACTAGACTAAAATACACAAACGTAGAGAATATAGTAGAAAAAAATTATAGAAAAATATTTTTAATAAAAATCAAAAAGAAATATGATTTTTTTCATTTTCTATATTTAAGAAAAAAGAAAAGAAATGAAAAAGAAAAAAGATAAAAAAAGAAATCATTTGAAAATCTGAAAAAGTGAATACACTGTAGTAGACTGAAATAAAATGATGGGAGTAAGAGAGAATTTGAAAAAATTTACATAAAAGCAAAAAATATAGTAATAAAAATTAAAGACAGATATTTTTAATAAAAATTGAAACTAAAAATGAGTTTTTTCTCTTTCTGTATTCAAGGAAAAGAATTGTGAAAGAGAAAAAGAAAAAAGAGAAAAGAAAAAAAAAATTGAATAGATGAACCTGCTAACAGATTGAAGTAGGACTGAAAGTGCTTCGTTTTCCCCTAGAGTCAGTCCGTGTAGCTCTTTATAGTCCGTAGATTAAGCCGCGGTGAGACTTGTGTTCTTGAAGAGCGAAGTTGGCCCAGTTGGGCGGGGCTCGGTGTAACGGCTCCGCTCTCCCCTAGATGGCGCTGCTAGCCTATCAGGGTGGATGGTTGCGGTGCTCATCGGTGCGCATGCACATGCGCGGCAGCCGTGAAAAATGACGCCACCCAGCCACCCAGTTCTCCCGGATCAGCAGTCGCGCACCGGTCCTCCGTCTTCAGCTCTCGTCCACTCCCCGCTTTTTCCCTCTCCGTGACCAGGCCCCAGGCAGTACCTCTCTCCCGAGTTTTGTCTCCGACGCGGCTGTTTTCCCCGGCCCCTTGCTTCCGAAGGACGGCGGCTTTCACCCGCTCCGCCCCTCTGCCGGAGGGTCTCACCGATCAATGGCCGAATGAGCAATGGTCGAGTGTCGGCTGCACCCAGGAACGCCCGCTGGACTCTGTTGTCGCCGGTGCCCCGAGACTGCGGCCAGGGGCCAGTCCACCCCCCAAAAAGATCACGAGACAGTGCGGCCTCAGCGTTTCAGGGACCGTGGAAAATCGCGACACACATCTGGCACCAGGCTTCGCCCTCAACCACCTTGCCCCAGCCCCAGAGAGTGTGGCCGCCTTCCGGGATCTGCTGGGACCAGGTGGCTTCAACAGTCTCTACCAAATGTCCTTCCGGCAGTGGAACCGCTTTTCCCCGTGTGGCCAGAGAACCTCCCGGTCCCCACTCTGTTCCCGGGGATTCGCCCTTCCCACCAGAGCACCGCCAGGTAGGGAGCTGCGGGGTTGCAGCCTTTGCGCTTCCCTTGTTTACAGTCTTAATGCAAACCCTCTCCTTTCTCCTTTCTCCCTTTTCGGTTTAGTCCCTGCGGCCGTTTCCAATTTTCCACATTCTCTCCAGCTGCTTTTGGGGAGGGGTGCTTTTCCCGCCTTCTCCCCCCCTCCCCCCCACAGTCTCCATCTTCTCTCCGACCGCAAAAGAGGTTCCCCACCTTCCATGGCTTCTTGCTCCCCAAATTCACCTCTCCGTGCCACATACCTGCTGAATTCTGTGGCTCAGGTTGTGAAGATTGTTGTGTTAATCCTCCCATCAGTTTTCTAGGTGTGTAGGATGGTTTAGTGTTGGTCTGGCTGGATTTCATGGACGCGAGGCACAAAAAACTTCCATGCTGTTCCGCCATCTTGGCTCCTCCCCACATGATTATTTCTGTTCGTGGTGATGACAACTAAAACCTAGACTCTTAGCAGCTTTGGAGTATGGCCATCTAGAATCACTATGCTGTGTGTTAGATGTCCTGGACTTATCTGCTAGTTACAAGTTTGTACTTTTGTACTTGTGTTCTCTTTTAATGAAAGCGTTTGGAGCTTTTGGGGCACCTGGGTGGTTCAGTCAGTTGGGAGTCCAACTTGGGCTCAGGTCATGACTTCGTGGTCCGTGAGTTCGAGCCCCGCGTGGGGCTCTGTGCTGACTGCTCGGAGCCTGGAGCCTGCTTCACATTCTGTGTTTCCCTCTCTCTCTGCCCCTCCCCTGCTCATGCTCTGTCTCTCTCTCTTGCAAAAATAAACATTAAAAAGAGAGAGAGAGAGAGAGATTCTTGCAACTAGAGGGGTCCTTCTAGCTCTGGTAATTCTTTGTACTGGAAAGTGGTTCTGGAGCCAGACTTTCTGGAGTCAATGACCAGATCCGTTATTTACTAGATTTGCAATTTGGGCACATTCCTCCTCTGTCGAATGAGGTTAGGGGCAGAACCCACCTCGCTGAGTTATTGTAAGGATCATATATGTATTTGAAATATTCACGATGGCTCCTCGCACATAAAAATGCTCAATCGGTGTTTGTTTTTTATCATGTCTATTATCTTCTCATCGAGGCGGGCTTTGTAAGGGAAGGGAACAGGACGAAGGAAGTAGTTCACCTGCGAACAGGTCATGAGTGGAGAAGGTTCTGTTGTGGTGAGGACACAGGAAGCATTTGATTTTCCCTTAAAATCGAGAGAGCTCTACTCTTCAGCTCTGGTATATTTCCCCCATCAGGAGCCTGGGACATTTTCTTTGCCTTCCTCCGCTTGGTCCCCGATCTTGTCGCCGTGCGCGTCAGTCAGTGTCCGATCGGGAGACAGACACCACACGGGAATTTGGGCAAGTTTAATATAAAGAAGTATATACTCTGTTAACTAGAACATGATTGCAGGAACTGGCTGGCTCGTGAGGAGTAAAGAGAACAGGACTAGCAGTTACCAGAAGCAGCCCCCACCCCCAGGACGAAGGTAGAGCATTCAAGCAAGAGCCCCCACCTCCCTAGGGCTGAGGCACGTGCCTAGATGGAGCACAAGGGTGGCCCAGGGAAGGGTGGAGGTGTTGTCCGTATAGTGTTGCACTGGCAACATTTTCGGGGCACCTGCCCTCGAGGGTTGGGGAGAGCTGTCCTCGGGAGCTGTCCCCCAGGAGCACACCCGTGCAATCCCCTGGAGGGGAGGCTGGGGAAGGCGCCGGCTGCTGGGTGCTGCTGGCTACCACCCACACTGGGCACGAGGAAGTCATTCTTCCAGTCCAGCCCGCTATGTTGCCTGGGCGTTGACCCGGAACTGCCAGGCACAGAAACATTTTGCGCACGTCCACAGAGGTGGGGGTAGGACATTTTATTTTATTTTAAAGTTTATTTATTTTGAGAGGGAGAGAGTGCACACATGGGGAAGGGGCAGAGAGAGAAGGAGAGAGAGAGAATCTCAAGCAGGCTCTGCACTGACAGCACGGACCTGGACGCGGGGCTCGAACCCACAAACTTGAGATCGTGGCCTGAGCCACGGTCAAGAGCCGGATGCTTAACAGACTGAGCCACGCAGGCGCCCCGGGGGCAGAATATGTTAAACTTTAATTTGCAAATTCACCATGTGGTTTCGTAAAGACAAAAGCAGGTAGGATCACCTCTTAGCATTTTCTTATAGGTAAATTTATAGTCTCGAGGGGCTTTGTACTATTTGATCATAAAGGAACAAGAAACCATCGGGAACAGACAGAAAAGAGCACTAAGTTGGAAGTAATACAACCAGGGTGGGCAGGGCAAAGACCCACGTTTTGGAAGCCACCCCTCCTCCCTCAACCTCCCCGGTTCCCAAACACAGAGTCCCTCTGGCATGGCCCCTAACCTTTGACCGGCTCTCTTCCTGGAACGTACTTTTCCTTTTCCTCCTGGCAAATTTCCACACACCCTTCAAGTCTCCATTCACCCATCACCTCACCTGGGAAGCCCTCCTGAAACCCCGGCCGGCAGCGTGGCACCTCTTTTTCTGGAGCTGCCTCTGAGTCAATCCCAGGCGGCCGGGGAAGAGAGAGCACCCCCTCCCGCCCTGCAGAGGCCAGCCTGAGTTCTCTGCAGGCCCAAGGCTTCCAGTCTCTTTTCACTTTCCGGGCGGTGAGAACGGCCCTACAGCCCAACCCCTGCACTGGATCCCACTGGGGACCGAGCTCCCTGCCGCCTCCACCTGGGCTGCAAGGAGGCTGAGCGCAGCTGTGGGCTACTTTGAAAAATCCAGAAGCATGTTCCGGGCGATGGAAACCTTTCTATGGTCCCTGACATGCCAAATGGAGCCGGTTCTCAGGCTTAAAGTGGTGTCTTGGAAAAGGGCACATGGTCTTGGGAAAACCTGTCTCTTCCTATACAGTCGGTTGATATGTGTCTCTACACCCAGCCACATACAGTCAGAACATCCTGGGATGCTTTCCTGACTTGAGCTTGGACTGGGCACTTTTCATCAATATGGGCTACATTCTCACAATACCGTGGGAAACATACTTATTTGATTTGTACGGCGAGGTAATGTGTTATTGGGGGGGGGGGGGGAGAATCTTAGATTTGAAATCGGAGGGGCTAGGTGAGACACTTTCTGGTTATGTGACTTTTGACCTCTTTAGGTGGTTCTAAAAAAGGATTTCATGTCCTCGCTGGTTGTTTTGCTTACCTGAGATCCTTGCACAAGAGCGTTGTGGGACCTCATGTAACAGCCCCACTGTCCTTTGGAGCCAGAGTGTTTTATGGGCAACCATATCAAAACACAACGCTCATGCACTTTGACAAAGATAAGTGAATTAAATGTACTTTTCATAAAGAAAACACCAAATAAGCAAGGGTTGGATGGTGACTGGGTATCTTAACCAGAGCCTCGTCTTAGTGGGTTTAGCTGGACGGCCCCTCTCAGCTTACTCCTCAGCAGAGTAAGAATAGATGAGCATTTTGTCCTCTGCAGAAGGGCAGCTGAGCATTTTGGGGATTGATCTTATTGATGATGGCTGAGGTCCAAGGTACGCACTCACCTAATAACTCACTTCAAGCATTTGTTTGTTTGTTTTTTTAGAGGATTGACTAAGCCTTTCTCAGGATGTGAGAACTGTTTTGAGCTAGTTACTTAAGCAAGTTTCACATGATTGGAAGATTATCTGTCACCTGCCCGTTTATCTGTCTCTTTTGTTTACAATGATTTCCAAATGTGAGTTTTTAAAAATACAGTGAAAGTCGGATGCATCACCTCCCTACAACAGAATGAGTTATTTTCCCTTGACTACGCATTGTCTTCATTCCCCGTGAAAATAGGCTCTCTCTCGAGACACCCTTTAAACTACCTGGGCGTGTCTCCACAACACAAGAATACAGTCAGAAAGGAGAAAATGCAAACTTAACCAGTTCCTTATTTTGCATGGAACTGAGTAATTGGCTGGTTCAGTAGTGGGTGTCCGTGAAGTGTATTTGCCATTTATGTGTCATTCTTCAAGTGTCCATCTGCTTGCTTTGGATGTGGCTGTCCAGGGATGGTGTGGGTTTGCACACTTGTGCTCTCAGCAGATGTGATCGTCTTCAAACCAAGGGGCAATAATGGTGGGTGTTGGTGAACTTAAAGAGCAACACACAGGGCATAGTCTTGTAACACCCTGGAGGGTGACGGGACCTAAGTCAGGGAGCTAGTTAGGGCCATAATTCGGACGAGGGAACAAGAATTAAGTGATCTCCTGTAGTCCCCTGTAGCAATAACTCAACAACCCCACCAACAGGGTTTTGGACATCTAGTTCAGTGGCCTTTCCACAAATGTGTGTGAAAGTCTTCCCAAAAGTGTAGGGTTGTGTGTGTCAATGTAAGATGCAAATACCCTGCACCAAAACGGTCTCTGAACTGTATTTGTGGTACAAAGCAATCGTCTGACAAACGACACAACAGAAAATTCTAGCCATGGGAAGCTGGGTTCAAAAGGATTGATTTTGGTGCACTCAAGCCCTTCTCCCTTATGGTCATTTGTAAACTGTGTGGTCTTTGACTTTCCAGGGGAGATCAGAGATAAGGGTGCCCAGAGGGGGCACTGAGGGTTAGAGTTGTATCCTTTCTCTTTCCAGAATCAGAAGACTGATCACAGTAATAGCCCTCCATCAGAACCTCCTTGGCCCACTAGCTCCCTTCACCACTTGGTCATCTTTGGGGGCTACCTGAGGCCATGTCAGGTCTTAACTTGTTGTGATGCTCCATAGGAGGAAGGCGAGATGCCTGGATAGAGGGAAGGAACATACAAAACTTTCCTGTCCAGTGCATATTGGAAGAAAGGCTAATTCAATATTTGCAGTAACCCTTATTGATTCCATGTTATTCCAACAATTTATTTTCTTGTCCAAATCTCTTCTAACTCTTGGTAGCCTACTTGTCAGTCAACGGCCTCGAACTCAAAGGAGTTGTAAATGGGTGGTAAGAAGACCATTGGGGGAAATAATGGCCAAATAGTGTTTTAATATGATTTTCCTCTAATTCATCTTCAAAAACATGCTGAGGTACAATGGATAGCAAGCAAAAATCAAAATAACTGTTTTCAAACATGGAAGTAATAGAAGAACTAGGAGAAAATACAGTGACGAGCATCTGGGGAAGTCTAACAGAACAAGAAATGGAGGAAGAAATACCATAGGGAAAAGACAAGTATTTGATTATACACAGATTTTAAACTTTCTTTACGTGAGAAGAAAGCGGAAAAAAAAAAATTGGGAGATACCTATAAAGCTCTCTACCTCTATCTCTCTACATATATAGACAAACTCAACATTTAATATACGAAATGCAGTTTTATAAATAATAGGCAAATAGTAAAATAGGGAAGGGCAGGAACAAAAAGTACATAAAATAAATGGAATTGGCCACAAACACAAAAATGTTTGAAGCAAGTGGTATATTCCCAACTGGCAAAGATAGAAAGCAATCGAATGACCCTGGTTGTACATAAGTGTGGAATCACTATATTGTACACCTGACACTAATATTACACGGTATGTTACCTATCTGGAATTTAAATAAAAACTTAAAAAATGACTTTGGGGAAAGTTAAGAAAAGACAGATTATGACCAGAATTTTGACACATTTACTGCTGGGAGTGAAAATTGACCGAGCTTTTTTAGAAAATGGTATGATGTGACAAAAGTCTTTAAAATATTTGTGGCCTATGGGGCACCTGGGTGGCTCAGTTCGTTAAGCATCAGACTCTTAGTTTTGGCTCAGGTTATGATCTCGCTGTTTGTGGGGTTGAGCCCCGCATGGGGCTCTATAAGAACAGCTTGGGATTCTTTCTCTCTCCCTCTCTGCCTCTCTCTCTCTCTCTCAAAATAAATGTTTAAAAATAAAATAAAGTAAAATAAACTATAAAATAAAATAAAATAAAATATAAAATAAAATAAACAAAATATTTGTGGCTGAGCATTTACACTTCTAAGAATCGTTCCAGATCAGAGATGGGCTAACCCCTGGGAAAATGTTTATGATATATACTTTCAGGCGAATAAGACGGTTGACAAAATTATATGTATAATATGATTTCAATTATTATTAAAATGTAAATATTTTAAAGACCAGACTGGACAGATTTACTAAAAAAATGTTATCAATGGCTAGATCTGGATAGGTTTGGGGGGGATTTTTATTTTTTATGCTTTCTTTTTAAAAATTTTAAAAAATGTTTATTTGTTTTTGACAGGGAGAGACAGAGTGCATGTAGGGAAGAGGCAGAGAGAGAGAATCACAGAATCCAAAGCAGGCTCTAGGCTCTGAGCTGTCAGCACAGAGCTCAACACGGGGCTTGAATCCCAGACTGTGACTCTGAGATCATGACTTGAGTGGAAGTCAGACACTTAACTGACTGAGCCACCCGGGCACCCCTAATATTTATGCTTTCCATTTTTTGTAAGTTTATTTATTTATTTTGAGAAGAAAGAGTTGGGGAGGGGCAGAGAGAGAGAGAGAATCCCAAGCAGTCTCTGTGCTGTCAGTGCAGAGCCCCACGCAGGGCTCGACCTCACGACTGTGAGATCATGACCTGAGCTGAGATCAAGAGTTGGATGCTTAACTGACAGAGCCACCCAGACGCCCCATATGCTTTCCAATTTTTAAAATATTTTTTTATATGGAGCCGTCTGTTACTTACATAATAAAAAAGTTGTTTGTTTGGTTTTTTTAAAGCAACTTGTTGCTGCAAATAGCAAAGGCACTAAAATGTAGCATATTTGCTTGGCAAATCAACCCTAGTGCTTTCCTAGGGTGGTGCCACGATTCTTATTGCAATTCTCATTCTTTTTTCCTTCAGTCTAGACCAGAACTATCTGTCAGAACTTTCTGCAGGGACAGAAATTTTATATATCTGTGCTGTCCAGTATGATACCCAGTAGCCACATGTGGCTCCTGAGCCCTTGAAATGTGACTGGTAGGACTTCGGAACTGAATCCTTAAGTTTATTTAATTTTAAAAGCTCCATGTGGCCGGTGGCTACATTTGTAGGCGAACGAGACATTTAAAAAGCTACCTGGTTATGTGTGTGTGTCCCCAGGATGTCGTGACGGTAAGCCCTTGTCCACCTGCATTGCGATCTACGCTGCCTCTTGGAGGGTGTTCTCCATTTCACTTTCAACACAGGATTCCCATTTCCACAGTCAGATCTAGGTCTCTTGCCTGAGCGATGCATTCTTATTTCTGACTTCGTGCTGGACATTTTCACGTGGCTGTCCTATCAGCATCTCAGTCTCAATGTGTCTAGCTCTTAAGTCTTCCCTTCCCCCTGGAAAAATAACCCCTACTCTGTAAGTGGTAAAATCAATCTCTTGGGCACCTGGGTTGTCAGCCTTGGAGACTTCTTTTGTGCCCTGTTTCCAACCTCAAATATGTCCATCCCTTTGTGTCTACCTGTCATTCTCTCCATTTCCACTCTGAAGGCTTTAACCCCTTCTGCACAGAATACTCAGCTGCCAATTGGTCTCTCTGCACCTTTATTATATCTCCAGGAGCCAAAGCCTGAATACACAATACATACACTTCCTAATATATCATCAATTCACATTCATTCCACAAACACCATAGAATACTTGGTGTGTTCATGGCACCATGCCAGGTTCCAGGAGGGGTACCGAACATGGATGGGCTATATCTCCTGCCCACAAGGCACTTGCAGGTTAGTCTGTGATTTTCACCTTGAGCAAAATAAAATTGTCCACATGCCATAGCAGAAGCCCTCAGATGGGCTGTGAAAGTTCTAAGAAGGAAGAAATTACGCTGTTGAAGAAAATCCATGAAAATGCAGGTTTGAAGACTGATAACATGGATGTAGCAGGAGGGACATTGTAGGAACCGTTGGGAAGGTTTCAAAGAAAGACAAGGAAAGCAGAGGTGGAACCAGTAAACTGAGAACTGGGTTCAAGATCCCCATGTCGCTGAAGAGCGGGTTTGAGGAGGGTAGGGGGAATGGGCAAGGTGGGAAGTATGGAACAATAGTGGAGTTCATCACTCGAACACGTCATTGATTGGAGACCAACTGTGCATCCCAAGGGACGAAGACAAAACCAACACGTGAAAAGTGAATGAAAATGTATTTTTCGTGCAGCATGGCTTCTGAACCCAGGCCGAGCACCTCCTACGCTTCTCAGCTGAAAAACAGCCCCGTCGTCCAATGTCAGGACAAGCTGGCTGCTTGTGGTGTGTCGAACTTCCTGGAAAAAAATCATAGTACGCTTAAAATGATCAACATTCTTTTGTGTGTGTGTGTGAGTTACTTGCAGGACTTTCCAAGGGAAAATTTGACAGTTCTCTTTTATTTGAACACAAGGTTTATGGTAGTTCCACGTGTTCATAATAAATTTGACAATTCTTAATGTTTGGAGTTTGGACTGGCTTTTCGAACATAACCTCCCTGTAAGATGTGATCCGCGGATGACCTGGCGATCGGGGCGAGGAGGGCAGAATTCAGAGTTTGAGATCTTAGAGTCATTTTCAGGTAAGAAGAAGATGACGTTGGTATTGATACGTCCCAAAATAATGGTGGAGATTTCATATTTAGCGTTCCTTCTGTGTACGAGTCATTGTGTTACTTGCTGGGGTTTCAGGGGTGAATGAGACACTGTGACCTTCAGACAGGAGGTTTGCAGGGGATGTGCAGAGCAAGACCTCCTGATGGGGTGTAGGGGGCATATTGTCACAGTGTAAGCCATCGTGCGACACTCGGGATGTTTCTGGAACAGACTAGCTTCTCTAGAGCAGTAGGTCCGCCTGAGGTGTTAATTAAATGCAAGTCTGCAAGAGAGGTCTGTGGGTGCCAAGATGGGCGAGGAGAAGCCATTGAATTCTTTGGATCAAGGAAGCAATATAATAAAAGCTGTACTTGAGGAAAATTTCTATCTTATTATCTATCATCTTTTTCTATTTTAGAAAACTGAGATAAATGAATCATACCCAAAGCTAAATGATAAGATTTGGACCAGGTAATGAGTGTTCTTACTGGAGGCATTTGCTGATAGGGCAGAGGATCCCAAGTCCTAAAATCCTGGGGAAAGAGCTGGACTGGACAGAGGAGGGTGGTCACGGGCACAATGAAATACTTTGATGTTCTGACCCGCTGTTGCAAATCTGCAGCCGTTTCATTTTGCAACTGCCTCGTGGGAGCCCGGGAATGACCTCAGTCAGGATGTTCTCAAACATAATACAGCCAGCACATTAACCTGCCAAGGACTGGTTAATTTAAAAAACTTGGTGGGTCATTTCACCTCTGAAGGAGCCCATAGATGGTTTTTGAAAGAACCAGAAGGAATCTGTTGGAAATTTTCTTGGCAGAGTCAGTCAGCAGTTCAGGTTAGAATTGTATTTGCTTTGAGCTGGAAGCCACGATGAAACCCATGTAATGGAGAGCATATGAAATGTAGTTTCCACTAGGTTATTAGGATAAGCAAGCGAGGGCTTGAAAACGATTCTAATTAAATCAAGAAAAGAGAGTGGAGAATTGTACCGGAAAATTAGAATCCTTTTGAAAACACAGTCAAGGGGGAATTCTAAAAATGAAACAAAACTACAGTATCAGAAGCTAAGAGCTCAGTAGGTGCATTTTTTAATGTTTATTTATTTTTGAGAGAGAGAGAGACAGAGACAGAGCCTGAGCAGGGGAGGGGCAGAGAGAGAGGGAGACACCGAATCCGAAGCAGGCTCCAGGCTCTGAGCTGTCAGCACAGAGCCCGACGCGGGGCTCGAACCCACAGACTGCGAGATCGTGAGCTGAGCCGAAGTCAGATGCTCAACCAACTGAGCCATCCAGGTGCCCCTCAGTAGGTGTATTTAACAGCATAACGGATTTGGCAGACGACAAGTTGGGTAACTGCAAGTGCAGATCAATAGAAAATATCCCTGCAGTGAATAGACTTGAACACTCATTTCATGGAATGTCTTGCAGCAAAATAAAACAAAAGTTCAAACTTCTAGGGATTTTTTTTTCCCAAGGAAGACATCCAGATGGCCAGTAGACACATGAACAGATGCTCAACATCGCCCATCATCAGGAAAACGCAAATCAAAAGCATAATGAAGTATGACTTCACACCTGTCAGAATGGCTAAAATCCAAAACACAAGAAACACCAAGTGCTGGCAAGGATGCGGAGAAAAAGAAACCCTCGTGTACTATTGGTGGGAATGCAAATTGGCGTAGCCTCTGTGGAAACCAGTATGGAGGTTCCTCAAAAAATTAAAAATAGGACTACCATACGATTCAATAATTCCACTACTAGGTACTTACCAAAGAAAATGAGAACACTAACTCAAAAAGATATACGCACCCCTATATTTATTGCAGCATTATTTACAACAGCCAAGATATGGAAGGAATCCAAGTGTCCATCGACAGGTGAATGGGTAAAGATAATGTGGTATAGATGCACAATGGAATATTTCTCGGCCATAAAAAAGAATGAGATCTTGCCATTTGCGACAACATGGATGGAGCCTGAGGGTGTGATGCTAAGTGAAATAAGTCAGCCAAAGGCAAATATCATATGATTTCACTTATATGTGGAATCTAAAAAACAAAACAAATGAACAAACAAAAAGCAGAAGCAGACACATAAATACAGGGAATAAACTGGCAGTTGCCAGAGAAGAGGGGTGGGGAAGCCTGAGGTACCCCCCCAGGTACCCCCCAAAAGTCTTATATCGAAGTGGATAAATAGCATATATTTTTTAATGTCTGTGAACAACTTTTTTTTTAAAGGAGCTTATTCTCAATAAACATAAAATCACCTATAAACAGCACCATAAATTTGCTTCTGATCTGTCATCCGTAGGCTTGTACATAGCTGTGATCCATATATAATTTTCTGCTGTAAGCCCTCGGAAGCAGTGAGATCTGAGGGCTTCCAAGGTGACTTTGCTTCCCTCTCTTTTCCGGTGGGAACGTTTGTCAGCACAGAGCATGAGTCGGGAGAGGAGAGGCCACCATAGGTCAGTGGTTCTCCGACTTCAGCGGGCGTCACCTGGGGGACCTGTTGCAACACAGATCACTGGGTCCTACCCCCCGGATTCCCATTCAGCGGATGTGGGGTGTGGCCTGAGATTTCATACTTCTACCAAAGTCCCAGATGCTGCTGCTGTTATGACGAGCACACTTGGATAACTACCATCGTAGTTTTACCGGGAGAGGTTCAATCTCTTCTCTTGGAAAACTCCCTCCCAGTATAGCCTTTCTATCTCAGGTCTAAGTGCTGAACTACCTAAGGGGCTCTTGGATCCTGAGTCCAGCATGCCATGACCCTAGCAGGGGACAGAAGCCGGGCAGTTTTCTTGCTCAACCTCAGAGAACATGAAGTGCCCTGTGTGTGTGTGTGTGTGTGTGTGTGTGTGTGTGCACGCCTTGCTTGCCCGGGAGTAGTAAATGTGCCATTTGAACCAAACAGGCAGGCTGCGGCTTTGTGGCTGACCTGAAAGAAATAGCCCCCTTTTAGTCACTAGAGACCAATTCAAATTTTCAGCCAGGTCAAATTCTTCAATAGCTTTCTTTTAAAGCATTTGTAGGAGAACACTTAGGTGGCCTGGTATTTTCAAATGATTTACGTTGTGGCCAGAGAAAGGGGGAGGAGGGCCTTTATGCATACACCAGGTAATTCATTATGTCAACCCTGGAAATACATCAGTGTCAGAAAAGAGACACTTGTTGAATCTACATGAGATGAGGTGGTCTTGAGCCCTCTCCCTGCATGTTGGGCGGAATCCTAGGAGCAGCCATAGTTCTTTCACATTCTGACAGCTAGGCATTACCAAGCCAGGGCACAGGAACACAATGGGTCTGAGGCCCTCCCCTCTCCTCCAGGGTTTACACAATCGGGGGGCGGGGGGAGCTGGGGCAGAGTTCTTCTAACCAAGAAACCTCAGGTTTAAGTAATTCTTTAGATTTGGGAAGGTGGCTTCACATTCCGAATTACTCATGACTGATCAAAAGAAGGAAATATTCTAATGGCCCCACTTTCCTGATCATTCTCAGGTAGCCCAAAAGAAGAGAGGAAACAAAATCTTGTTCTGACCCAGAACTTGGTCAGATTCAGCTTGAGGACCCTTGCAGGAGCCAAGAGGGTAGCAGATATTTCTGACCAGTGAGGAGATTTGGGTGGGTGCGTGGGTGGGTGAAGGAAGCTTGTCAAACAGATTCTGGGACCTAAGATGTCACAGATCTAAAGGACCATAACATTAGAAGGGGATTTGGAATACGTCTTGTCCAGGCCAACCCATTCATAGCTATGAAAAGGGCATGATTATTTGTCTTGGCCACAGTCACTCACTGACAGATAAAATGTGATTCAGCAGAGAGACGACTATGACAGG